>NW_027491189.1:137500-1337500 GCF_021521415.1 Bidens hawaiensis | reverse complement strand
AATTGTTGAAAATGATTACAGGTTTTTGACAAGGAAAACTCAGAAAGAGAAAGAAGAAGGCCAGTCTGAGCTTCCTAAAAAGAAAAGAAAACTATTGACATTGAGGAAGCAAGAGGCTGAAAAGAGTTCATGGAAAGCTGAAACTCATGAAGCCCCAATCCCAGAGGAAGTAAAGCCTGAACCTATTGATGAACCCATTGTTCCTTGGGAAAATGAAGAAATGATTGAAATCTTAAGAGGGGTAATGGTTAAAAAAAAGGGAATGGATGTTGATGCCTTTAATGCACTGAACAAAGATGAACTGAAAGAATTGTTTTATATGCAAAAGGCTGAGTGGGAAAAGGTGTTATTGAAAAGAGACAACTCTAGAAGCTTTGTTGGAGGAAGGTTTGTTCCAGCAAGGTTATTGAGAGATCCCAGAATGGCTGAGATGATTGCCAGACTCTCAAGAGATGCAGGAGAAGTTTATGCTGACCTAATTTTCTATCCTAGTGAAATGATTGAATCTATGTATATGAAAGCTTTTGGTCTCACAATGCCCAATCAACCCATGATGTCTACACAAACAGGGCCATCTACATCAAGGCAACAATCAACAACTCATAGAGGTGAATCAAGTGGAGCTGAAGTGCAAAGAACAACAAGACCACAATTAAATGTGGATCTACCAAGAAGACTCTACTTTGATTCAGTTTCTCAGTCTCTAAAAGTAGTGATGGAAAGTAAACAATTAAGAGACATAATTATGAAAAGTGATTTTGGTGATTGTATACAAGAACAGCTGGAGAAAATGGCCAAACTTGACATTTATGATTATCATGATACCAGCAAGATGGCAGGACGGCAGCAGAATGAACTCTCCATGTTCTTAAAAGATGAAGCTGACAAAGGTTTCCCATTAGAAAAAAAAGAAGAGCTGGAGGGTAACAAAGCTGGAAAAGACAAGAAAGGCTGCCAAGCTGAAGAAGATAGCAAGTGCTGAACTGTATTATCAGATGCATATCAAGGATAAAAGTCCTTTGTCAAACATGAATACCTGCATAAGAATGGAAAGAAGAATGACAAGACCTAATTATACTGTGCAGAAGAATGGCATCATTGCAGAGATAGAATACAAGGAAAATACAGGCCATTATGTTCTTAGAAACTCAGATGGAATAATTTTGGGAATTATCAGAAGAGATGAAGACTTGACTTACCTGCACTATGAAGATTTAATAGATATTAGGGATTTGGTCATTCCAGAAAGTCACACTCACTACCAAATCCTTGATATTTTCAAACAAAGGGCAGCAACAGTCATAGTGAATAGAAGGCAAGCCTACTACAATGCAAGAAGAAAATGATCTTTAGTATAGCCTTTGTTTTGTAATGTCTACGGACAACTTTTGATTATGTAATTATTTGATTTTTTTATGAATATGTATTTTGACTTTGATTTGATTATGTATTTTGACTAAGTGTATGTAACCATAGAGATGTTTTGGGTCAGCTGAGGTGTTCCAATCTAGGGGGAGATTGTTGAGTCAAAGATTTAACCTAAAAGAAGTATATGGAAGATTGGAATCTTCTCAACCTCCTTAGAATTCGCTAAGTATGGAACCGGGCACACCTTAGACTTCCGAGCAAGGTTTTACTTAGCTGGGCATGATATTTTGTCCATCGGGCAAGGTTATCTTCTAGAATTCTTCTTAAGTGGATATCCGGGCAGGGTTCGCAAATTAGTGTATAACCGGGCAAGGTTCACTAGTTAGTACATACTCGGGCAAGGATCACTTTATCTAGCAAGTTTGTTCTTCATAGCCGAGTAAGGTTTACTTCAGAGTAGGCTTTTGGCTAACCAAGCTCATGAAGCCAAGTGATTGGAAGATCGGGCAAGGTATTCATTAATAATACAAGTGATCCAAGTAAGCTTGATGAGCAATGAAATATCTCAAGTAACATCGGGCAGGGTTCAACTCAAGCAAGGAATAGTGCTACCGGGCACACTTTGATAATAAGCTATTTTCTAGTAAAGAGTTGAAGGGACCATTGAAGAACAAGGTTGCTCGTAAGAGTTTGTCGGGAAAAGTCTGATAAAGTCAAGAAGATTGAAGTCTACCCGGTGAGTATTTCAGTTGGTGAAATACTCTTTAAGTGAAGTCTACCCGGAAACTGTTCCCGGGCACACCTCTATGTTACCAAGTACTGAAGGAAGGCAGAGCACACAGCCTACTTGGAAAGTTAATACTGCTACAAAGCCTACCAGGAAGACTTGTTTTACACTTAGAATAGTTTTGAATATGTAATTTGAATATGTTTTAGTATTTAGGGTTTCTAGAAGGAATGACAGCTGTCTAAGGATGGCAGGCCTATAAATAGAATAATTTAGGGCACGCCTCCTACGGATTTGAGCATTTACACTTTTCAGATAAGAAAGAATATTTCTTGAAAGTGATGGCAGTCCTAAGAATCATACGGATATAACTTTCCTATCAAGAAACCCTAAATCAATTATCGTTTGTATGATTTATATTATATGAATGGAAATCTTTTGAATGAATCTTGTGTGTGTTAGTTAACTTTGATTTATTGTTCAGCAATCGCATCGCTTGTTATTGATTACGCCTTTAACAAACGGTTTTCTTTATAAATATAGCAACCCGTCATTAACTCCCTTCTCAACAAAAATATTTGTGTGAGTTATGACTTGATTTGTGTAAGATCTACCTGAAATCGGAAACCTGGCAAGAACTCTCTTCAAGGCACACCAAATGAGTGCAACATGAGCCACTATTTATAGGCAGTCTGGAGTGAGAAGCACGGCCCCGTGCCTTTGTGGGCACGCCCCCGTGATTTATTATAACATGTGCCAAGTTCGTTTTGTCTTTTCTTGTAGATGACCACGGCCCCGTGGGCAAGGGGCACGGCCCCGTGCCTTTGTTCCCAGTTTTTGTCGTTTCTTGTAGATTTTTGTCTTTTCTAGCGTTGAGAAGCATGGGGGCGTGTTTCTTGATTTTCTTGTGTTTTCTTCCGTTTTTCTTCGTTTTTTCACTTGTTTCTTCGTTTAGGACTTGGTTTCACCTGAAATTGTATTTTATTATGATAAGTAGCCTTCTGTGCTATGTTATTTGATAGAAATTGCAGTTTTTAGAGATTATTTGATGCTCAAAAGATGTATAATTTTATGTACATCAAACATCCCCACACTTGAACATTGCTTGTCCTCAAGCAATCTATTTATAAATATTCTCTAAAAACAGCAAGTTATGACCAAAGCTTAAAGCATCCCCTAAAAGATTTCCAATAAAATGGAAACAAAATAACCAACCTAAAATTATAGTAATATATATAGTGATAAATAAAAAGAAAATTTTGGTTTTATGAGCTTCTGTTTATGGAGAACGTCACGTTCTCACAATGTTCACTCACACTCGATTTTATATCTAATCATACCTGTGATGTATGTATGTGAACACTCTTAGTCAATATGTAACCTGTGATAAAATCTTGTAACAAGTTCAAATCTCCACCTTCTTGGAGGGTTGCATAACTCAGAAGGTAATAATGGTTGGTTTTGGGTAAGTAGGGATTTTGGTATTTTGTGGTGGTTTAAGGGTTTAGGTTAATGATGGTGACTATGGTAAATACAACTTTTTGTTGATTGTCGGGAGTCTTAAGATGTCTTCAGTGGTTAGCCCTTTCTCCCAATTGCTGAAATATATATATATATATTGGAAGTTTACACACCTAGTGGCACTTTTAAGGTCAAATCGTCAAGACCAGTTTTGTGGAGGATGTGGATCAATTCTTCCTCAATCTTGTTCTGAACATAACTTCCAACTCTAGTGGATTGTTCGGATTTGAACCTAATAGCCCCCATCCTCATTAGTTCGGTATATTCATGCTGAGACTGAGTTTAACTTTTCCTACATCTTCCTTCGTGGGACTAGTTTCCGCAACCTAAGCATCGTTCGTATCTTTTTGCTCTTCTCTTCATTTCACTTTTGGAAACTCCACAAAATGGTGTCCTTTGTTCGTTTTGGCGCCACTTTTTCCTCACCTCATTGCTAAAGAGAATGATTCTCTCCCTAAAATCTGGAGGCAACCTAGGTTTTGCTAAATGTATGCAGCAAAGGAAATTGAAATCGAAAGAATCCATTTCCAGTTCTTTACGGTCTGCCGGTAAAAGACAAGTGTTTTATTTTACCGGTGAGATAGATAAAGTGGTAAGGTTTTGGTTAAGGTTTTTTTTTGGGGGGAGGGGGGGTTAGGTAATGGTTTGAGTGAACTGTGATAATATTTCCTTCTTCCTTATACATCACTTCGTGCGGTCTTGAAACAAATATGTGCGACAAGTTCTAAATCATACGAAACATATGACTCACTCAAAGCTTCCAAAAAAAAATATTTATATGGCATGAGGTTTTCTTTTCTCACAGTATCGGAGGATTTAGGTATAAACGCCATATTTTGCATAAATTTCTTCTCAGTATTACAAAACTTCTTTTTACTTTTTCATTTTTCTTTAGTTATAATAGATTAGTAATTGGTTATTTGCAAAAAAAATTCTTGGATTTTTCTTTAGTTTTGTTATAAAAATAATCTTTGTTTGCTGCAAAACATTTCGTTGATTAGAGAATTTTTATAATTATTTGAACAAGCAATTGGTCAAGTAAATTCCCCTCCCCACACTTGAATCCCACATTGTCCTCAATGTGCAAAGATTCATTGAAAGATAAAAATTTTAATTAAGTATGATGGGTTAAAATGGTGAGGTACTTCCTTACGGGCTAACGAAATTTTGACAGAGCGTCCCCTGTTTATCTTTCGTTTTCCTGTTTTGTACTTGTAGAATATTAAACTGCAAACAACCACAAACAACCAAGCATAATTTTCTGAAAATTGGCTATCGAATCATCCATCCCTTGCCAGAACGGGCTAAATAAGCACCTACTAATAATGTCTTGGCACCCATGGCCATAAAAGTATCTAGCCAAACAAATAAACAAACAAGTAAACTACGGAATGTAAATTGTTTAAACAGACATACTAATAATAATAATAATAATAATAATAATGTCATGAAACGACTACCAATCCATGCCCATGCCCGTACCCAACCTACCAGTGCCGCGGCTCATCAGTTACCCGTGTCCGGGTCAAATGGTCCCCACTGTCTGTCCATGCGATAGCCCAAACGATCAATCTCTCACCTCGTCTCTGCATATTTGGTTGCTCGTGGTGCATCAGATGCAGCCATCTACTCTGTGATCCTGTCAAATGAGGCGGTGGTTATTTCTGAGAACTGGTCAATTAGGCCGTATAGGCTCTCGAATGAGTACCGGCTATCTTGTGACGAACTTGGGCCGGCCCCTGATGAAGATGGGCCTCCTCTCTGATAGTAGGTGTGGCGGCGATACTGTCTTTACGGTGATCCTCTCCTCTCGGGCACATTCTGGAGTAACATCTCTGCTGGGTCTTCTGGGTCCCAAACCTGGTTATACTTATCACAGAATCTCCACACATCCGGGTTTTGACCGATTCGTTGAACCAACGGCATGCTAATACAATAAGCAATGGTTAGAGCAATCGAATCTGGGATTCGGGTACCTTCCCTGTCTACACCATAAGCTTCATAGAGGTTGTAGATCCACGGCCCGCCAAAGATCGGTATGTTTCCTCTGGCATTTGCATTTGTCGTGAACAACTTGCGGAATAAAAACGTGATCTTGCATGGGACGCTGTTCTTCATGCAATAAAGTGCCCAAAGATCCTTTAAATTAACAACTCCTTTGCTTTGACCTCTAGCAGTGACAATGTGACTGAGCAGGCGGTGAATGTATCTCATAAGTGGGTCATGTAGTGTCGTGCTCTTTGAAACGCTTGCATTATAGTCTTCTTTCCCGTAGCTCAGTTCTTCCCATGCTTGTAACCGTGTGCGCCCTGATTCAGCATCATCATCATTGTCTTCGTCTGTAAAGGTTGTCTTTGCTTCAAACCAGAATTCTCTGTCGGTTTCCGTTACCGTGTATATTACCAGATCAATCCCAAGTTGGGTGAAAGAAGTTGTGTGCCATTCACCCCCACATCTGAATTCAATGTCATCCTCATCCCACATGTCTGGATTCTTGGTCTTTATATGGAAAGAAGCTAAAAATTCCATTGTCAGTTCAGTTACAGCCTCTCTTGTTTGACCAAGAACCCGTCTCCACGGTCCTCTCACAATGGCCTTGTATCGGTTCCATTGGTTGACTTGTTTCAATGTGTTTTTGCAAGCATAGAAGTTCGCTTCTGGAAATCGACGGTTGAGGTAGGTTAATCTTGTGTTGGCCCGTCTATTCCTTGCATCACGCCCGGTAAAGACTAGGAAAGCGTGTGTGTCATCCTCATACTCGGCCATTTGCAATTAGTATCCAAATTAGTCAAAAATCAATAAAAATTTATAATGTGCGGGAACAGAGAGCAAAGCACGGTGGCGTGCTTTTAGAAGCACGGTACCGTGCTGCTCAGGTTCGTCAGTTCCTATAGATTTTGACTTTTGGTTGACCAAAAGGTGACCACGAGTCGTGTTGTTTAAAGCACGGTTCGTGTTTTTAATCTTAATTTCGACTTTATCCAGATTCGAACCTTCGTTTCTAACTGGTTATACCATTTGGGTTTATTAGTTTGGTGGATATTCAACCCAAGATCCAAACCCGAATGGTTCCTTTCAACCAATCTTTAACAAACAACTATTCAACTATTCATCATCCTAAACTAATAGAATAACCCATATAGTTTTTGGGTTTAAACCCGATTTAATCAATTTGAGAGATTTTAGGGTTAAACTAGTCCTAGAAAGATGAATTCGAACAATATAATCGTTAAATTAACATACCTTTGGTTTGAAATTGAAGATTCGTTGCAGAAATTAGTGAAATAGGGGAGGGGTCGGCGGTTCTTGTTTAAGGACGAAGTTGGTTTTAGGGTAGAATGGTTGAAAAAGTTGTTTTAATAATTAAAAAATTCGTAACTGCACTGAACAAAAAAGCATGGTCCTTGCTTTTTAGAAGCACGGTACCGTGCTGTATATTGCAGACAAATTTTTATTTTATGTTGTTTATTTGTCGAGCTGGTTCGTTTTTAACTGATTTTCTTTGTGGGTTAGATTAAGATAGTAATTAAAAGTCCTAAATTTCATTAAAACAGAAAACATAATTAAACATAGTAAAATGAAAAGTACAACAACAATCCTGACCTTAACACATAACACTAGCAGGAGCAACTTCATTATAAAACAAAGTCGGGACTTCAACGACCACCATTCCCGAATAGGTGGTGGGGCTCGCTTAACTTCCAAGAGCTCGGAAATCTTTTTTTCGAGCTTTGCGATCTCCCGGTTGAGAAAGTTGAGCTTGGAAGCCACATCCTTGTGGTGGCCATCCACAACGTGGAAGTTTTCAAACCGAAGTAGTTCGACTTTGTTGATTAGCTCAATTACGTGATTCTGGGGTGACCACGGCCTCGTTCTTTTTGAAGCACGGCCCATGCTTTTTGTTATTGAAATTTCTTTTATTCTTCAGCTAAACGTGAGAGCTAGAATTTTTAGAATGATGTTTAATATGTTATTTTAAAAGTTTGGTCATCCTAAAAGTTACTTTTCATTAAAATTAAAGGTCCTAAAACAAATATGGGATAAACCTTATCCAGACTTTGAGCCAGGGTCAAAGACAAAATTGTCAAGAACACCATACAGTCAACATATCTTAGATCTGCAATTAAACCTTCTTCTTAACGAAACATTACGATTCTGGTACAGTTGGATTCGCCATACCAGCGCCAACAAACCCTAGTCATCCATTCATTCAAACATCGGGTTTGGAGGGTGATATTTAGGCATCTATATTACGGGTTCTTTAGGCTAGCAATTAACCTACCAATCGTCAATGGTTTTCAGCAAGAATCATCATGTTTGATTCGTTTTTACCATATGTATACAGATCTAAGATTACCTAAATGAATCCGGACCTAAATGAATGATTTCTAATTATAAACGTACCTTAAACGATTCGGTTCACGAACACGAGCTGGTCTGGATGTAGGTTCGGTTCGTTACAACGTTCCAGCTCCTAAAAGTTCGGGTTTTCGCCTTAGAATCTTGAGTAGGGATATAGGATAGTGTTAGTGTGTGTTTTTGGTGGTGTAGGCTATGGTGAAGAGATGGATAAAAATAGAAAGGTTTAAAGTTTAAGGGGTATTTATACTCCCTTAAGCCCATAGACATAAGGCACATTCCATCTTTTATTCTATCTTTTAAAGCCCAAGACCACCCTCTCATAGTTTATTATCTAAGCTGATACACGCCACACTATTAAATAAACGAAACTTATTTTATTAATCTTACCAAAATCAGGATGTTACAAGGTTTGACTTTCAAAAGTCAAACTGATCAAGTTTTGCATTTTAATTAGTTTACTTAGTCTTAATTAATACTTGAAGCTTATGGCACAACATATATAATTACACCCCTTGTTACCTTTGGTGGTCACTTCCCCAGTCTCGGTCGGTGGAGTGCCGGGCCTCGTAAGGCAAGGCTACATGGAGGACTTTCGTGGTCTTTGATATATATAATTATATAACTTGTTAATAAATATTAACCATGCTTAACTTCTGCTCATTTTAGTTTGTATGTCCTATTTATGAATTCCATGGTTACGGGATTGTAGAGACTAGCCTCGGTTTAACCGAAACTAGCTCTAAACCGTAAACCGAACTTTGTTTACTAGTTTTGTTAAATAATTGTTTAAACATGCTTATTGTTAGATTTAAGTTTCTAAAATCATTTTTATAAGTTCTATGGTTATGGGTTTGTAGAATCTTACCTCGGTCTTAACCCGAAACAAGATCCGAACCGAAAAACGAACTTTCGTTTACTTTATTGTTAACTTTTTGGTTGTAAAACTTAAGTATCATCATTTATAAATTATTATACAAGTACTTTGATATTTGGGCATGTGGCAACCATCCATGAACTTATTGGGAGATGGAAACCGAATCAAACCAATCTAAACCGATTTTCACTCTCTTAAGACACACAAGTGTGTTTTTAGCTATCAAGACTTGTATAAATCTTTAAAAATACTTTGTAAACTGATTTTAATTATTTTCTTAAGTACTTGGAAATGTTGGGTCCAACTTGATCTCAAAACAAAGGTTGGACCGACAAAACCGAACACTCTCTTAACGGACGTTGTTAGTTCTAAAACAATAGAACTAAATACTTGGTTAAGTCTTATTAAATTTTATTGAGTTATCTCATAACATTCATTATTTTGGAAAGTTGACTTTGGGTTAGACCAATTATCAAGACCCGAACCAACAACCCGAAACACTCGTTAAAACCCGTCTTAGTATCTGTATTATATAAGGACTTGCATTCTTGCATTTTTATCCACCTTATTACTTAACATAGGTTGAGTAAATAATAAGGGCTAGATACTTTAACCCGGTTTCGAGCAAACTTGTATTTTAAAAAGACTAGTATTACAATTTATTAAATAATTACATTTTTAAACCTAAAACTTTAAATTGGTTGCATTTATTATCATTTATTTTATTTAAAGACTTCCTAGACAACCTTTCTAATACAAGACTTCCTTTCATCTAGACTTTGCTCGTTAAACCTCATCCTTCTGGTTACTCGTCATTTTACTAAATCAAGTTTCTTACTTGAATGTGAGTACTTTCATACCTCGTTTTCCATCTTTCATTTTGGGGGTGATATTGCATACTTATTCAAAATAAGTGTTTTATACTTGAGTCTTAAACCACAAAATTTATTGTATACTTTACTCAAATAGATGTTCGATTTGGTGTTCTATGCTTACTTGCTTAAATGCTAATGTGTTTACCGCTTTTGGATGGTTGATTCATAAAATCCGAATCTATTTGGTATTCTCTTATAGACGGTGTCATTAATGTATTCTTATTAACGATCTCATATAAAATCTGAATCTATTTGGTATTCACTTATTGATGGTGTCGTTAATGTATTCTTATTAACGATCTCATATAAAATCCGAATCTATTTGGTATTCTCTTATAGACGGCGTCGTTAATGTATTCTTATTATTGATTTCATTATCTAAATTGTTGCTATTATTTATTGTTTCGTATACAAGTTGTGGAATTTATTATTATATACATATTGTTCAAAACTATGAAATTGCTCACCAACCTTTGTGTTGATAAACTTTATTTTATGCAACGTTACAGGTTTGATTTTTGTTGACTCGAGGACTTGACGAAAATACGTTATGAAGACTATTAGAATAATAGCAAAACGAGCAATATATTTGTTTACTTGTATTCAATTTGTTTTGTATGAACAAGATGTGTTGTTTATTGATTTTATGAAATAAATGAGTTGCTTAATTATTGTCACTTTAATAGTGTCTTGTGTTTTGGGCAATCCGTTTCACCCCGACATGTTCCGTCGCCTTTGGTCGGGGTGTGACACCTAGGAACTTGGTTATCGGAAACCGAAGATTCCCAGATGCGAAGAATTCGGAATACACAGACCATCTTACTGGCCAGAGGCTTGTCGGGGGTGGAACCGGCAACGGGAAACTCCAGTTCCCATTCCGGTGCTATCCCGTATGTTGTAACTAGTTTTTCAAACTACGGTTGTTTCCAACTTATCTCAACCATCTCTATAGTTGGCGAAGATGAAGCTTTTTTATCTCCGGCCATTGAATCAGAAGAGACCATAAAACAACGAGCAATGTTATAACCCGGTTTTCAAGCTATATGGTTTTGATGAGACCCAAGACCGTTTATTTTTTTTACTATAAAATTGGTTTTTTTAATTATAAATAATATTTATGAAAGTTAATAATATACTTATGGTTTGATGAGACCCAATACCCGTTTATTTATTTTTTTTACTATAAAATTGGTTTTTTTATTTAAATAATATATATCTTTTTTAAAATAAATAAGATATTAATTTTTAGTATATCCTATTTTATAGGATTTTTATATCAATAATTTGGTGAGAATATTTTTTATTTAATGAGATGTTATAACCCATTTAAGGAATATCTGGGTTTGGTAAAACCAATACCCATGAATTCAGGCCAAATGCATGAGAAGCATCCATTTAAAAGTCAAGTAAATCTAGTGACTCCAAAAAAAGTGTCACAGTAACTTGTCGACTTACTCCGCAAGTGTCACAGGTGAGTCTGGTTTTTTGATAGTTCGGCTTGAAGTTGCTCGAATTTTTTAGAAAGAGCTTCAAGCTGTGCTCTGACAAGAGTGTTGGAATCGACGTGGTGTATTCCTTTATGGGTAGGTGTAGATCTTGGTGGGTTGTAAGCGAAACTCTTCTTTGCGGCTTTCTCCAGGACTTCAAATGCTTCGTTAGGTGATTTGGATCCCAGGTCTCCACCGGCGATTTGGTCGATGGCCTGTTTGTTTTGACTGGATTGTGCGTCAAAGAAAGTTTGTACTTGCAACCATGCGCTCAGTCCATGGTGTGGGCATCTTCTTAGAAGACTTTTGTATCTTTCCCATGCTGCGTGTAACGACTCATCATCATCGGTCCGAATTCTGGTAATGTTGGCTCGGTATTTGGCAATTTTGTCAGGCGGAATATATTTGAGGAGAAACTGTTCAACCATCTGGTCCCAAGTGGTGATGGAACCAGAGGAAAGAAATTCTATCCATTCCATGGCTTGACCCCTTAGAGAGAAAGGAAAGAGTTTGAGTTTTATTTGATCTTCTGAACAGTTTTGTATTTTAAAGGTTCCGCAGATTTGTAGGAATCTAGATATATGAGAAAGAGGGTCTTCGTCGAGGAGACCACGAAATTGAACTGAATTTTCCACCATATGAATGGTGCTTGATTTGATTTCAAAATTTTAGAATAGATGATAATAACAAACACATGATTAAACTAGAACAGTCTAACCAAATGTGGATAAATCTTCCTTCTTAATGATGATGATGATGATGATGATGATGGATGATGTTGATGATTGATGATGATGACCTCCAAGCCTTCAAACTCATCACTAGATATTCAATATGAGTGTTAGTGGGTGTTTTATTAAGTGAAAACCGGATAGAACTCTCTTCAAGGCACACCAAATGAGTGCAACATGAGCCACTATTTATAGGGAGTCTGGAGTGATAAGCACGGCCCCGTTCCTTTGTGGGCACGCCCCCTACTTTATTATGGCATGTGCCAAATTCGTTTTGTCTTTTCTTTTAGATGACCACGGCCTCGTGGGTAAGGGGAACGGCCCCGTGCTTTTGTTCCTAGTTTTTGTCTTTTCTTGTAGATTTTTGTCTTTTTTGGTGTTCAGAAGCATGGGGGTGTGTTTCTTGAGGCATGGGGGCATGTTTCTTGAGGCATTGGGCGTGTTTCTTGATTTTCTTGTGTTTTCTTTCGTTTTTTTTGTTTTTTTGCTTGTTTCTTTGTTTGGGACTTGGTTTCACCTGAAATTGTATTTTATTATGACAAGTTCAAATCTCCACCTTTTTGGAGGGTTGCATAAATCAGAAGGTAATAATGGTTGGTCTTGGGTAAGTAGGGATTTTGGTATTTTGTGGTGGTTCAAGGGTTTAGGTTAATGATGGTGACGATGGTAAATACAACTTTTTGTTAATTGTCGGGAGTCTTAAGATGTCTTCAGTGGTTAGCTCGTTCTCCCAATTGCTGAAATATATATATATATATATATATATATATATATATATATATATATTTGAAGTTTACAAACCTAGTGACTCTTTTAAGGTCAGATCGTCAAAACCAGTTTTGTCGAGGATGTGGATCAGTTCTTCCTCACTCTTGTTCTAAACATAACTTCCAACTCTAGTTGATCGTTCGGCTTTGAGCCTATTCATGCTGAGACTAAGTTTAACTTTTTCTACATCTTCCTTCGTGGGACCAGTTTCCGCAACCTAAGCATCGTTCGTATCTTTTTACTCTTTTCTTCATTGTGCTTTTGAAAACTCCACAAAATGGTGGCATTTGTTCATTTTGGCGCCACTTTTTCCTCACCTCATTGCTAAAGAGAAAGATTCTATCCCTATGTTGTTGAGGCAACCTAGGTTTTGCTAAATGTATGCAGCAAAGGAAATTGAAATCGAAAGAATGCATTTCCAGTTATTTAGGGTCTGCAGATAAAAGACCAGTGTTGCATCAACACACAACCTAACCCACGTAAGCTATCACTTTTCCTCATTGCATCAACACGCAAACTAACCCACTATGCGAAGCATCAATACAAACAACCAGATCCTCGTCACCATCGGGTAAAGCAAGGATTGGAGCTTGCGTGAGTCTTTTCTTTAATTCCTCAAAAGCTTCTTCTTGAAACATTCCCCAACTAAATACTACCGTCTTTCGGATTATACCGGTCAATGGTGCGGCTATCTTGGAAAAGCCTTCGATGAATCTGCTATAGTAGCCAGCTAACCCTAAGGAGCTTCGTATATCAATAGGATTCTGTGGAGTCTTCCAATTCGTTATCACCTCAATCTTAGCTGGGTCAACGGTAATCCCTTCAGGAGTTATCACGTGACCTAGAAACTGCACTTCTCGCAACCAAAAAGCGCATTTCAAAAACTTAGCATACAACTTCTCTTCCTTCAGAACTTCCAACACTTCCCTCAGATGCTTGGTATGATCAGACTCGCTCTTTGAATAAATCAGTATATCATCAATGAAGAAGATAACTGACTTATACAACATCGGCCAACACACCCTATTCATCATGTCCATAAATGCTGCAGGATCATTCGTTAGACCGAATGCCATCACGAGGAACTCGTAGTGTCCATATCGCGCCCGAAACGCTGTCTTAGGGATGTCTCCCTCTTTCATTTTCAATTGATGATAGCCCAATCTGAGATCTATTTGTGAGAACCAAATTTAACCTTGCAGTTGGTCAAACAGATTATAAATCCTTGGCAAGGGATATCTATTCTTTACCGTAAGATTATTCAACTCGCAATAGTCTATGCACATTCTCATACTTCCATCCTTCTTCTTCACGAATAACACTGGTGCGCCCCACGAGGAAACACTTGGTCTTATAAAACCTTTGTCGAGGAGTTCTTGCAGTTGGGACATCAGTTCTTTCATCTTGGACGAAGCTAGACAGTAAGGCGCTTTCTCGACGGGCTGGGCTCTTGGTACTAAATCTATCTGAAATTCTATCTCACGCTCCGATGGAAACCCCGGAAGATCCTCAGGGAATACTTCTGAGTAGTTGCGCACGATAGGAACATCTCTCATTTCTTTTGTCTCGGCCGTAGCGTTGACAACATACGCCAGGTAGGCACCACACCCACGGCTTAACAAACCCTCGGCTTTTATCATCGAAATGACATTAAGCCCAGAACTTTCCTTATCACCATAAACCGTCACCGCATTACCATCCAAGTACTTTAACCTTATTATCCTACTCTTACACACTATCTGAGCCTCATACTCAGACAACCAATACATTCCCAAAACCACATCGAACCCTCCTAAGGTCATAACATACAAGGTAATAGGGTACTTATGTCCCTCTAACTCTATCTTACAATCCTTAACCATTCTCATTATTTTCCGAGGTATCACTAGCGGTTTCTACTATAAAGGTTTCAGACACTCGACAACATTTCATTTTAGCTAATTTACTAAATGGTGTGGCTACGAAACTTTTTTTCGCACCTGAATAAAATAATACTGAAGCGGAAATACCGTTTACTAGAAACGTACCTTCACGACATCCGGGATCTTCTTGGCTTGCTCTTGAGTAAGCATGTAGGCTCTAGTTCTCGGTCAAGTCTGATCAGCATCCTTCTTTTCACCTCCTCTATTTTCACTACCCGTGTAAGCCCTCGCTAGGTGGCCAGTCTGACTGCACCTATAACATGCGGGCTTTGCATGGCAATCTTGAGCAAAATGCCATACCTTCCCACACTTGTAACATGCATTTGACCCTAACCGGCACTCCCCTTACATAGCACTTGATCCTTTTCGCCTCAGTGTTAACCATATAGGCACCAACCTAGACATTCGATTGAACTCTGTGGTATACTCACGATGCGTCATCGTTCCAGCCTTCAAGTTTAGAAACTTCATCTCCGCCCTCTCAACTTCGGCGTCAGCACAGAACCTCTTAATAACTAACTCTTTCAGATCCTCCCACTTTATTGCCTTTATCTCATCTTGACTCTTCCTCTGCTCAATTGACTCCCACCAGTACATCGCTTCATCTCCGAAGGACAGGGTAGCATAACCCACAACTTGGTCAGGACGGCACTTGCTGTCACACCCCAACCTACGGCGGAAATGCCGGGGCAAACTGATTGCTCAAATCTTTTCAAGGTTACTATCATGCAACATTATTTAAATGACAATATCTATTTAATACGATTTAATAATTCAAATAATTCAAGTACAAAATACAACTTATTAAACAAACAAAAAATACAAATTTAATTCTTGATTAATTATTTTCTAACTTAAATTCTTCACTAAGTCTTCACCAACCTGCATTAAATTCCTATGATAACCTGCATATGCGTATAAAATAGAATTTTGTCAACAACACATGTTGAGTGAGCAACACACCAGTTTAGTTGTACATATAGTATATATAACAAAATACGTAGCTGCAACAAGTCATATGAGAATAACAAATTAACCAAATGTGAGCAAGTATAATTGAGATGTCGAGAAGCACAAAGGCTAACGACTGGCGTATGATCATACTAGACTGAGATTATGTTGGACCTCTCCGAATCCGGAAGCATACAAAGCAAGTAAGCACATAACAAGTAAGGTATAAGTTGTAAACACATAAGACAATAGTTTCAGTTTATGTATATGTATATATGAGAAAGTATATTTACGCATATGTCCCCAAATCGTGAGAAAACGAGTAAAAAAAGGGGAATGTGGTACTCACCTCGATAGACTAACAAAAATGAAAAGAGAAATATTAGGAATGATGATTCACGGAAAGCATGCGCTTCAGGAAAATACCGACGAGAATCCTAAGTAACAAAAGATTACGGAATAAATACGGATTAAATAAAAAAATCTAAAACTAGAGAGAAGTTCGGGTTTAATGATCGAGTGTAAACTTTACAAAACCTTTTTATTACTTAGATTTATTATGAATTTTATTAACAAAGCTTTATAAGAGTTTATTAAAAATATCATATTTTATTTATATAAAAAATAAATTATAAAAAGAATTCTTGAATAGTATTTATAATCTTTGATAAATTATATAAAGAGATTTGTATTAAAATATTTATTTTAAACTAAAACACCTTTAATGTATTTGTTTATTATTACCATATTTGTAAGAATATCTTTATAAGTAAATATCGTAAATAAATAATAAATAGCAATATTTATAAAATATTGGCTATTATAAAAATACTTAAACTATATAAATTAACAAGATTATATTTAAATATATATATTTTAGATTTTAAAACCTTATTAAAATTAATTTTTATACATGATACATATTCATACATATAATCATATATATATATGGTTTTTAACATAGGTTCACGGCGCTCGGGGTGGCTCGAACCCGCGCCCCCAGCCTCTACAGGACTTAACGAACACCCCTTGGCCAACTAGGATAGGGAGTTAATTGATTCAAATCTGAAACGAGATTCATAAAACTACCCAGACGCGAAACCATAATATCTTACGATCCCTAGATCAACAATCGACCAAACCGTTCCTTGATCGATCAATTAACATTATGGCTATTGTTGTATGATCAGAGACGAATTCAATGAATATATATATTACCTTTAACGATATTGTAACGATGTTGTATTATAACGAAACCCGACGGCAACGAAATGGGAGTCAAACGCCTATGCGCAGAACAAGGAAATACAATTCATCATAGGGTAATGTTGGTGATGGCTAGAGGATGCTATTTGCATGTTTAATTTTATTATAACAACTGATTTCATATTTTCTAGGAAATTAGGGTTGTCGGCTTAAGTAAAAGAGGAAAACGGATCACTAATTGATATTGTAAACTCGTATAAGGTGTCGGTTAGGCCACATTTGGTAAGAGTAATCACAAACATAAATCAATTCCTAGTTTAGAGTGAAAATTGTGGTGCAAGAATCCTTAACGGGTCACAGATACGTCCTGGATCATGAAAATGGGTACTCGGGTTTAGGTAATGGATACGGGTTACAGATTTCATGGGTTATAAAATGTGGATTTTGCACTTTAGTCCCCGGGAGTTGCAGGTGGAAACATAAATGGGTAAAAGTTTAAGCTTTTAGTACATATTGAATATAAGTCAAAGTTAAATTTATATAATAAATAATAATTATAATAAACAATATTATATTAAATAATAAGGATAAAATAATACTAACTCGATAAAGGTGACGTTTATTAATTAAAATTTTCCGAAAATGAAAACGGGTCGGATAGTTTAGATTTTGGGAAACCCGAGTTGTTACACTCGCTAATGCGGATAACCTTGTCCATAGTGGTTATCCATTTAAGAGTAGCGATTGCGTCTCCCAAACCAGTCAGCTTCGGCGGGTCGCAACCTTTAAATGACTTGTAGTTGCACCCACCTCGGCCCCTCCTCCTATCATCAACCTTCACCGACTTAACCACACATGAGGCCTCCCTCTCCCTTTAATCATCTTTCTTACCATCTCCTATCGCCCTTTCAGCGGTTCTTTCACGGCCTCCAGCAGACCCTTAAGGATTCAAGTTCTTCACAGCAGTGGCTACAGCTTAAACAATAGCTGCTTGAATTTCAAGGTCAAGTTGAAACCCTTCGTTGTTGTTTGGGTTTCGCCCAGCTGCGCTTCCTTCACCTCCGGTGTTGGAAGCTGTTTCTACTGAAGGCTGTCGGACACGACGAGGCCTTCTACGACGTCCAGTGCGGCCTCCTGCTCCAACACAAACGTCATCACTCAAGGAACTATTTAGTACAAGGATAGTAAGGCTAATAGGTAATAACAGTGGCCAATTGTGATTAGCTGATCACGTTACTTTTCGTGTCCTATACACTTCTTCTTATGAGTCTATTTGTGTTGGTTCTACTCTTAAACAATTAATCAATCAAACAATCATGAAATCCTATCCCAAACATACACATATCCTTTCTTTAGCAGTTAAGCTAACATCAGTATTCATTATTTAACCATACACTTTACCGTTACTGAGCTTTCTTGAGTGACACATGGCTATCTTGAACTGGCATCTTCTTTCTTTTGTTACTTAAATCCCATTCTATGTTCGAGTCTAAGCATGTAGGATGCTTAAATCTCTCGAACTTTTCTCTAATACCAACTTGTAAGGTCCCGCTACCGGTGCCCTACTTTGGGTGTTGGATATACTCATAAACACAGTTCTAAATATCAGAGTTAATTAAAACTTTCGCGGAATATAAAACTTCAACCATAATATATATTACACATCATAACATTTCCTTGAGATGCCAGTATCTTCAATACCATGCCATGTGTCCTCATCAAGCGAGCTGCGTCATTCTACTCACCTGCGTGCATACTAAAAGTCAGCAATGCTGAGTGAATTCTAGTTAATCAAGTAACATACAATACGTCCATACACATTCTTACTTACGCACCCGAAGGTACATATAAATACATAATTCTTTACCTTTCTTCATACGTTCATACTACCATACATTCCTTCTTTCCTTTTATACATACACATATACATGTACTTCGTCATAAACATTCGCAGATATTATTAGGGTCTGTTCCCTACATTCGCGGATTTGTTAGGGCCTGTTCCCTACATTCGCGGATATTATTAGGGTCCGTCCCCTATATTCTCGGATATTATTAGGGTCGGTTCCCTTCATTCGCTGATATTACTAGGATCCGTTCCCTTTCTAGCCATATCCATACCTTTCTATACATTAATAATTATAACTTCCATACGTACATACATCAATTATATATCATGTATATATCAATCATATTTTAAACTATCCCTTGATGGTACATGCAATATCCGAAGATCGTTCATGCATCATCAAGCATTCATTCATACATGAATCATATAAGACATACACTTACCACTTAAGGTAAGTGTATTAACTAATCACATCGAGTATGCACACAGCCCCGAAAACATAACAAGGAAGTGGGGCTAGGAACTCACCTGAATGCGGTTACGTTCACCGTTAATGGTAATCCCTTTCTTTAGTTGTGCACGGCTAACTGTATAACAATTACGCGTATTAATTACTATCACTTTCCATATCGCGTTTCTAGTTTAATTATTACCCTCAACGAACGGGGGTCCGGGGGTCGCGCCCCTGGCAGAGGGTATCTGGGGCGGCAGCCCCTAGCGGGGTCCAAGGAGCAGAGCCCCTGGCTGGGTTTAAGCTGATTCGTCATTCCAATTCGTCATCTGAACATAACTTAATTCGTTATTTTAATCGTAACGAATTGGCGAGTAACGATACACCTGATTCGTTATCTGGTTCGCTTTCCTGGTTCGTTAGACTAATTCATTATCTTGACGTAAAGAACTGGGTGAGCTAATTCGTTGTCTTGGACATAACGAATGGATGAACTAATTCGTTATCTTACCATAACGAATTGCATCAGTCTTATCCAGACTTTGACCCAGGGTCAAAGTCAAAATTGTCAAGAACACCATACAGTCAACATATCTTAGATCTGCAATTAAACCTTCGTTTCTCAACGAAACATCACGATTCTAGTACAGTTGAATTCGCCATACCAGCGCCAACAAACCCTAGTCATCCATTCATTCAAACATCGAGTTTTAGAGGGTGCGATTTAGGCATCTATGTTACGGGTTCTTTTGGCTAGCAATTAACCAACCAATCGTCAATGGTTTTCAGCAAGAATCAACACGTTTGATTCGTTTTTACCATATGTATATAGATCAAAGATTACCTAAATGAATCCGGACCTAAATGAACGATTTCTAATTAAAAACGTACGTTAAACGAGTCGGTTAAAGAACACGAGCTGTCTTGATGTAGGTTCGGTTCGTTGTGAAAGCCTTAACGATCTCAGATCTTTAAAGCTCGATTAATACTTAACAGATCTAGTTCGTTATTGCTATTGATTATATGTAATGATTCTATATATATTTGTATTAGTTTATAGTATGTGTATGTATAATATTAGATTGTATAATTAGAATGATGCTTTAGAGAGAATTGGACGGAGGTTAGTTACATTAATCTCAAAAACTTATATTGACTGTGAACAATGTTCACTATAAATAGAAGATGGACCTAGTTCCTTAACATCCCCTAACGAACTAGAGTCTATTTCGTTACATACTTTAAATGAAATAACACTTAACGAATCACCCCCTGATTCGTTAAACATCCTTAACGAATCAGGAGGGTAATTAAATTAGATCTAGTTCGCTAAACATCCTTACCGAACTAGACTATAACTTTAGCAAACTACCTTAATACATTAATAATTTATTACATAAATAAACGACAAATATATTAACGTTAAATACAAAGACTCGAGACGCAAAACCGTGTACTAACAGACACCCCCTCTTCTAGAGCTCTTTGTCTTTGACCTTCACTTGAAACGCTTGGACTGCCAATCTCTGCAGCTATGAATCCCGTTCTCATAACATACACACACAACGCGTTGGAATTGCATAGCCAGATCATAGTCTTCATTACGCTCAATCAGAATCTTGTTCTTGTGCAGCACGTCATTATCGGTCTCGGTTAAATTTACCAACCACATCGGGTCAATAATCTTTATCAACTCAGTCTTCAGCCCTTTACCCAAGACAATGACGACCTCGCCGGTTCAGTAATCGTAACACCAACTGTTGAAAGACAGGTGCATGTGTTGATTCATAGTCTTTATCAGCACCCGCTTTAAGCTCTTTGGCAGCTTGACCTTGAGAACCAACTTTCTCCAACCCGTTCTTGGATCAATCTCATCAATACGTTTTCGGGTTGGAACTTGAGGCTTGAGAAACTTGAATCCAGAATTGACTTCGAATAGCAGTTGTTGATGTAACCAATCTGCTATCCGGTCACCACCTCGATTGATAAATGGACGACACGCGAGGGTACGAACATCCCAACGCGGTAAAGTGAGAACGTCCATTATCTTCTCATAGTACCGAATCCCCTTTTCCCATTTCATGATGCATACCTTAAGATCAGAATCTAATAGCCAAGAAACGATGTCACCCTTAACCTTTGGCACGGTCTTAAATGATGTTACTTGATTGGCTTTGATTCGAGCAGCAGCTTCCTCCTTCTCTTCCCGATCAACATATCGATAAGCTTCAATAATCTTACTCACCTTCTTATAGTTGAACCACTTAGCAATATCAGCATCGGTTGGATTCTCAATTGAGTTAAATCTCGTGTCAACCACCTTCTTACCCTTGGACGTCTTTTCCGAATCATCCTCAGCAGCTTTAACCGTTTGCTCATTGAATACTGGAGCACCTTGATTAACATTTGTGTGTTGAAATAAATCAAGATACTCCTTAGCAGTGACGTCTTCAACCTCAACTTCCTCATCTTTATAAATAAAATCCGTGTTCATCTCAACAGTTGGATCATTTAAGATCTCTTCATCGTTTAATACCTCAACATCAGGCTCTGCCTCTAACACGGTCAACTATTCGTCATTCAAACCAAGCAGTAATGAAATCTGCTCTCGTGTTAAGGTTCGTTAAACAAACTGACCAACCTCAATCTCATGCATGTTCACTACACTCCTAACCACCCCCGATCCATCAACAAATATGAATGTATCAGCTTCTATCATCTCGATGGGTTTGGCAGCTGTAGAGTCTTGATAAACAATAATCTGCTTATCTGAATCACTACCACCACTAGTACCTGAACCTGTAGATGAGTCGTGAGCTTGTTTCATCTCACCACTAGCACCAGACTCATCAGGATCTTTATCATCATTCTTGAGTCTTTTTAGTGCATCATCCTTACAGGTTAATTGTAAGTTAACTTCCTCCTGCTCTTTTAATTTCACCCCCTGAGATGTAACAATCTCACGTAGGGCTTTCATTTCTTTCTGGCAGAAAGAGACATATCCCATCAGTTTCTTCTGATTCTCAATGAGGCATTCCTGATTTAGGTGGTCAGCACACATTTTATTTTCATACAAGTGAAGCAGGTTCAAAAGCATGTATGTCTGAAGATTCTGTGGCATAATATACAAGGATGGATGAACAGACTGGATTGGTCCCTAAGGCCATGTAATTCTCATAAAAGAGACTTCACTAGGTGGAGGGGGCCTCATGGATGGTGCTGGAGGAACAGTAGAAGGTGTAGCAGAAGGCATTGGTATTTCAGCTAAAGCCATTTGTGGAATCATACCAAGCCTGTCATGAGGGACCATCATCGTCGTCAAGGTAAGCGCCGGAGTGCTAGTAGTAAGCGGCACTGCCGGGCGTTGAGAGATGGTTGTACGAGATGGTGGAACACCAATAATTACTTCAGCTCCAGCTGATACACGTCTCTTTGCTGGACTTTCAGATGCTGGTGCTTTACCTTTTCGTTTACGTTCTCGTTGAGCTGCAATTGTGGCAGCTAACGCGGCTTCGACTGCAGCTTGTTGTTCTCGAAGAGCTGCATCACCATCACTACCATCTCCACCATCATCGCCATCTTCATCTCCATCGATCCCACCTTCTCCTCCCTCACGCTCGGAATCCGAGTCATCATGGATCCAGCGATCCTCGGGAGGACATTCATAATCAGGGTTAATAATATGATCAATCATACGTTTGTCCCGTGGCCTCTCCTTATGATAGATCGTCATTCTACGCGCAGTTCGGCCTTCATGTGTTCTAAGGCAAGAACATCATCCACTAATGTTTGATCAATAACAAAGTTGGGAATCAAGTCTTGAATAATCAGTTGGAGAAATCCTGGGTACATGAGGAACTTCTTCTTTTGGGCCGTTTGTTGACATTGCTCTTTCAGATGATAGAATATCATCTCTGAGAAGTTGAACGGTTTGTTGAGAACAAGTGCCATAAAAGCCGATTGCAAACTGACTCGGCATTCATCAAATCCACCTCGACGACCACCCAAGCAATGAATTAATACGTGTATAAGATACTTGTAAGGTGGGCACAGTCCAGTCTTGTTAAACATAGAATCTTCAATATCTCCTCCATAAAATACACGTCTGAACAATCCCTTGATTAATTCCTTGTCGAACTCACTTGGGTTATCATCATTGTCCCCAAACCGAAGCACACGTCGAATCACCTCAACATCCACTATTATAGGAGTTTGATTTATTGTGGCTCGAATGTGATTATCTACATCAAGGAACTCAGTAGTATTCCAAAACTGTCGAATGATGCTCAGATGAACAGTGGGTCGAGCAGTTATAGCATAGTGTATCACCGAACGACATAGAAATGTTAACATAGTCCCAAAAAGAGCTTCATCAGCAACATTTGAATCAACATAAGCGCAGATGTTGTGTTTCTTATCATATGGTAGTAAAGGTACTTCAGCTTGCTCTTGATGTTGTTGTTCTTGGGGAGCAGCAGGTTGGTCTTGATCCATTTGATCAGCCATTATACTGAATAAATACAAACGAATATAAGTAATGTGAAAGTTCAGAAGCCATACCAATTTTATATACTTTAGGCACTTATATATATCTATCAAGAGACAATGTATTTAATTTTAGATTTCGTGTGTAATCGATGTATCAACGCGTTAATATTTTATTAATTTACAATATTTGAAATAATTAAATTTGAAATGTCATTCGTCATCAACACAGCCTGATTCGTTACAGAATTATAACGAATTGACTGATTCGCTATCAAGTAAATATTTTAACGAAGAAGAACTAGCGAATTAACTATTAAAAATAACGAACTAACTTCTAGTTCGTTTCAAATTGACAAATTCACATTTGATTCATTAAGTGAATTATTCGCTAATCTAATTCGTGTGATTTTCTTAACGAATTGGACACAAATAAGTTCCAATTCGCTAAGTATAACGAATGGCCAATAAAGGCTTAATCTTTGACTATCTTGGTCAAGGTCAAAATTGACAAGAACACAGAAAGTCAAAGTTGCAAATCGGAGATCAATTACTCCATAATTGACGATGAGTAGCCGAACTAGCGACTATACAAGTCTCCGAAACCCATTGCGAAGCAGATAGTATCGTTTTGCGGTTAACCAAAAAAAAGTTAAGTTATTTACAGATATGAACATAGTTTAAACAACCGAAACGACAATCAACTAATCACCCGGCAGTCAATCAATCAAATTATGATTAAAGATCACCATGGGTGTCGGAAATCCATTCCGATTCCAATGATATCAAACTAAAGTATTATAATTGAGTATGAATCCGATTATGCAAGGTTTCAAAAACCTTAAAACTGTAAGAACTCGGTTTTTCCAATTTATATTAACTCGACCTGTTATTATATTCGGGAAATTTATCCAAGAAAATATCGCGTTTATCGAGTAATCTAACTGTTATTATATTAATATCTGATTAAATATATACTATATAACTATAACTTCCAATATATTACAACTTTTACCCCAAACTAAACTTTCACCTATTTGTGTTTCCAACTCAAATCTAGAAGGACCAATCTGCAAAATTTAATATAACCCTTTACCAGCAACCCATTTACCATCACCCTTATACCCGTATCCATCTTGTAAACCCAATCCCGCATCTTGACTTGTCCCTCAATTCTCGCGTTCAACATGGTAATTGAATCAAATTTATGTTAATCATTCCTAATTCCGGCCTAACCGACACTGGATTTATGTTAATCAAATCAAAATATGATCTGCCTTTCGTTTATACCTAAACCGACTTAGCCGTTTATTGTTATACACGTAAACGATCACAAAAATTCAATTAAACCTACAGCCACCGTCTACATTCCATCGCCGTCAAAACCAGCCTAACCAATTGGATTATCATGGTCTCTTCATCGTTGTTCATCGTCCTCCATCACCGGCCCTGTTTCTGTTCAATTATCCTTCTCTGTTCATCGTTACAGGTATTTAAATGTATGGTTTTGATCGCGATCTAGTGTTCATTAGAAGCCCCAACATCAATTTGATTATCAGGGACGGGATAGATCAAATTGATGGATTAGGGTTTATAAACAGATCTGAGATGAACTTATGGTGTTTATAAATAATGAAAACGAGATTGTAACTGCAATTCGCTATAGCGCAACTGGTTAAACAACTTGTGTTATGGGGCGGAGGTCGCGGGTTCGACCCCTGCACCCGACATTTTTGGGATTTTCTTCTTTTTATCTCTTTTTAAACCATTTAACAATTTTATTAATAATAATAATAATTAATAAAGATTACTTTAATAAAACCGGTTTGTAATACTCGGTTAATTCACGTTTTCATTCATTTATATACATAAAAGTGTGTATATATATTATAACTTAAAAACTAATGTTTTAATGAATATATAAATCAAGTAAACTAATTTTATAAAAATGCAAATAATATTTATTAAGTTGTGTTTTTATAAACTAAAATAATTATTTTGTATAATAAAACCTTATATATATTGTTATATATTATTTAACTAGTTGTTGTAATAAATATCATACTTTACTTAGCGTATCCATTTGCTCTTATTTCTCGTTAGGCTTTAACGTTCGCGTTTGACTGATCCCGCCTTCTCATTATTTTAATCTTCTTTTGTTCGTCTTTGAGGTGAGTACCACATTCCCCTATTTTACTTGTTTTTCCATGTTTTGGGGACATATGCGTAAATATACTTCATATATATACTTATACACAAAACTGCAACTTTGTCTTATGTGTTAACAACTTATACTTTACTTGTTTATGTGCTTATATGCTTTGTATGCTTCCGCATTCGGAGAGGTCCAACATAATCTCAGTGAGTATGATCATACGCCAGTCGTTAGCCTTGTGCTTCTCGACATCTCAATTATACTTGCTCATTTGGTTATTTTGTTATTCTCATATGACTTGTTGCAGCTACATATTTTGTTATATATACTATATGTACAACTAAACTGGTGTGTTGCTCACTCAACATGTGTTGTTGACAAAATTCTATTTTATATGCATATGCAGGTTATCGCTTGAATTAGTTGTAAGACTTTGTGAAGATTTAGTGAAGAATTATGTTAGAAAAAGATAAAATCAATAATTAAATTTGTGTTTATTGTTTGTTTAATGAGTTGTATTTTGTATTTGATTTATTTAAAAACTTAATTAAATAAATAGATATTGTCATTTAAATATTGTGCATGATAGTAACCTTGAGAGCTGTGACAATCAATTCGCGCCCCGGCATTTCCGCCGTAGGTTGGGGTGTGACAGATTGGTATCAGAGCCGAAGGTTTAAGATAGGTCATTAGAAATTGCCTTAGACACATGTTTAGGAAACCTATATGTGCCTATCTGTTTACCTTTATGTGTTTAATTTTAAATTGTTTACAGCTTTCTTAGATAATTATTATTTACTATCTATTGTATTGTTATGCACACACATACACAAACTCCGAGGCTATGCCTCAACATTCAATGAAAACTTTTCGAAATTAGATTGCTTTTATTTAAGGGAAATTCCTTAAGAATTCCCACCTGTTGTTTCACTCGTACACCTTAAGGCTAGGGTATGTGGCATGTCCCTACGATATATGAAAAGGGAAGAGAAACTGTGAGTTGGGCACTGGCAAAACGGTTCCAAGAACCAAAGTTAAGATGCTATTCCTTACCTGGGTGATAACCTGACCACAGTACTCAACCCTATGGAACCGAGCGAGTCCCATAAATGCCATACGACCGACACCTTAGGTTGATTTTAACCGAATTCACAGTGGTTCGTGGCTAAACTCGGTTTTCCCGATTATTGTGTTCCGTTATTTAAATGGTTAGTTGGGTGAAAAATCCATGGAACCCATGGGCACTCCTACTATCCATTCCTTAACTTGTTTTCGCATTTTTATTGGAGTAATCAAACGTGGTGGTTCACAAGATACTCCAACTACCCATATTTTGTTTCGATAGTTCGTTATTTAGTTTGGTCGGTTAAAACGCCGTCCTATATACACTAACAAGCACGATTCCCAAGGAAACGAATCAGCTTATTCGTTTGAAATTTGAATTAACGAATTAGTTGATTTGTTAACACGTGTCATGACGAAACAGACTCGATTCGTATCTAATTCGTTAGATTATGCTTAGCTAATTAAAGCTATTCGTTACAGAGTGCGGAAGCGAATGAGGATAACGAACTAGAATGTAGTTCGTTAAAAATGGCCTAATTCGTTAGTCATAACTTAACGAATCACTCTTGTGTTATTTAATTTTAAATGAATAAATAAATGAATTAAATAAATGAATTAAATTGATTATCCAATTAACTTAAATGAATTACCAAGGACCGTTATCTCGATAATCAGATACTTTACTCGTTTCACGTTTTTGAAACATAATTTAAAGAATTTAAATAGTATGTAAAATGAAAAAGTAAAATATTTTTGGTATTTTGTAAAATCCAAAGAATGTATTTACATAAAAAGAAATATCCGAACCAAGAAATAAGCAATCTTTTTGTGTTTTTCTATGATTTTCAAAAGCAGTACATATTTTTGTAGTTTTGTTGAGTTTGAGCAGAGAATCATATTGACCAAAAAGCCCTTCCATCACAGTTTTATTTTTCAGCGATATTATGACTGGCGTTAAGTCGGTCATTGATATTGTTGTCCACTTAAATCTTATAACAAGCCATCAAGAATTTTGTGATATGATTTAAGGTTCAATTAGCGCACAGAATATCAGAAACTATCAGCCCCTAATCTCGGTTCAAGCTTATTTTGATTTTTGTCAAATCATTCCAAATTGACTTAAACGGTTATAGTGTTGATCAAAATTTTGAATATCAATTGAGAAATTTATAATTTTTTAGCAATGCATCAAGTTTCCTTTACTATGAGTGAGTATGCACGAGTCTATCTGTCGGCTTACATACATTGTATCCCCTGGGGTCCGTTTCTTATTGGTATTAAGACGTGCGCAAGGGAGGAACAATTGTATGACTAACAGCAGATTTTGATCAAGTCAGTAATTTGGATTGTACGAAGTACAGCAGTGATCAAGTTTAATGACTTTGGGTTTGCTCTAAAAGCGAATGAAATATTCATGTTTATGAATACCCAGATGATTAATCCGTATAAAGATTCACAGTGTCCAGAATCCTAACGCTTGTTATTTGCTTTATTATATTTTTGAGAGATCAACAACTATAAGGCTTGAGTATGACTGGTTATTACATTTCTGTCATCCTCACCGAGACTTTGCTAGAGACTAACACCTCTTTCAATTTGGCTTTTGATGTGTAGTAAAACACACTTACTTTCCTTATGATTTTATCATGGTTTTTATGTTTATTTGGTTATTTTATGAAAGTATTGGGGGCTAAGTGCAATAATTTACAAAGTTTAAATATTAATTGTAGGTTTATGAAAGATGGTGAAAAAAGAGTCAATTTGGAAGATTCTAGAGGACTTGTTGGTCAAGTTTTAAAGCTACAACTCAAGGCCCAACCCAAGCCCACAAGTTAGAAGCCTTGTATAATATTATATTAAGATAATTAATTGAGTTTCCAGCCATAACTCAAGCAACAAACCCGAAAATAAAAAAAACCCTAACCCCTTCATCAAGTTCCGATCGGAACTGCAGCAGCCAAAGAAGAAGGAAAAAAGAAAGCTAGGTGGCGGCTGTGGTGGCTGTGGCGGCTGGAGAGGAAGAGGAACATCAAGGGGCATCTTGTGCAGCTGTTAGGCATCTTATACATCATAAATCTCAGCCATAAACCCTAAGTAATCATCTTTAAACTTTGGTTATTGTTCAAGAACCCTAACTTTGTTGAATTAATCTTTTGCTTTGGATTGTTTTGCAAGTGATTGATAGTTTGACTTGTGATTGATTGTGTTTGAATCTTGAATGAATTTGATCATGTTTATGTTGATGTTTGTGATGTTTTTCTTAAGTATACATGGCTGTCCAAAATCTATGAGTAGCTAAACTTGCTTGTTCTGCCTAGGATAGATGATTGTTGAGTAGTTTAGACTTGTATAATGGATTGTTAATGTTCAAGACTTGAATTATTGATGTAAAGTTTAACTAAGCCATAAATTAGATTGTGTGTGATGGTTGTGTTCTATGTATTATTACTTATAATCCTCTTGCATTAGTTAATTGAATTAGTTTTGATTAATTGATTGCTTGTTTGACTCTTGACTTGGTGTTTAGGGTTTATTTGAGGGGTGTACAACCGTAGGGATAAGTGGGTAATATAAATCATCAAAAATCAGTTAAAATACACCCTCTTTGAGACCGAGAGGTGATAAGAAGTAATATTGTCTCGTTGCTTTTACTTGTTAGAATTAAGACCGCGCGAGAGCGGGTTTTTGTCTTGTCGAGTTTGAGTGTTTATGTGCAATTAGTTGGTTTAATTTGGGTTAAGTTAAATTGTTCATCTATCCTTGGTGACATAGTGTTTGTCTCCATTAGGATAGTGTGTTGATGAGACCGAGAGGAGAGTCGACATTTGAACACGTTAATAACTGTTTTTCTGGTTTATTCTTTAAAATCAACTAAGATAAGTTAGAGATTGTTAGAGAGACTGAGAGGTAATTTGACTTTCTTAAACAAGTTTTAGTTGTGTCATCTTTTATAACCGGCGTCATGAATATTTTCAATCCGTTGTCTTGTTATTTCTGTCAACATGATTCATTCCTAGGTAGACGTCTTTATATATTGAATTTAAACCAAAGTTTTCTAAAAGTGTTTTATCAAAAGTTTTCATTTAATTAAGTTAAGTAGTTAAATTAAAATCTAAAAAATCAATTAAATATTTTGGTGAGTCTTGGTTAGAGTTTAGTGATTATAAACGTTTTCACGTGTCTTCGAGTTCGATATCCGGACTTTCCTCATCTATGCTATACGCGATCGGTACACTTGCCGTTTGTGTGAACTAGGATAGATTGTTTGGTTTTTAAAGCTTAGTTGCGACTTGTGTTTTATTTATATATATATTTTCGCACATCAAGTTTTCGGCGCCGTTGCCGGGGACACGGTTTGAGGCGTATTAAGAACGGCTCGAGTTAGGACTTGCCTTGTTTACTACTTGTCTTTCTTATTTGTTTTGTTTGTTAGTTTAAAATAGTTTAGCTAATTATAATTTCCTTTATTTATTTTAATAGTTGTATCGACGTACTCGATCTCTAGGACCACCAGAAGTTGAAGGATTTCCCGAACCAGAGAGAGAGTTTCTTGAGAGACGTCGTACAAAACCGTCTTCCAGTTCATCTACATCCGTCGGTAATACGTTCTCTTCTCCTACTTTTTTTGAACCCGTCATTAGGGATAGGACTATGGGCGACGCAAATCCACCACTGAGGAGGACAGTTGCAGACCGGGCCCGTTCGGTCGATGCTGGCGCGAGATCCATCATTGCTCCACCAGCTATAGGAGTTCAAACGACTTGGCAGATTCCATCTAATTTCTGAACACGATTGCTCATTCTGCTCAATTTCACGGGTTGCTCCACGAGAACCCGCATTCTCATCTCACTCGTATTACACGTATCTGCGACACGTTTCATCTTGCCGGCGTATCCGAAGACGCCATAAAACTCCGAATCTTTCCGTTCTCACTCGTTGATCATGCGAGTCTGTGGCTTGAGTCCCTCCCACAGGGGTCCATTGCTACTTGGGCTGCCATGCAGACCCAAGTTCGTGAAAAATACGATCCTCCGGCTAAGGCCGCTCGTTTGCGTAATCAAATTCATTCTTTCCAGATGGAGGACACCGAGAGCTTCTACGAGGCGTGGGAAAGGTTCAAAAATCTACTTGCTTTATGTCCGAACCACGGCCTACAAGACTGGGCGGTTGTTGAGAAGTTCTACAACGGAGTGACGTACGCAACTCAGAGTATGCTCGACACAGCTGCAGGAGGTAATCTACTGACAACGAAGGATACGGATGAGTGCATTGCCTTGTTTAACGGTTTAGCCAAGAGTGGATACCAGCGACCACCAGTTAAGAGTACCAAAACCTTCGATTCCCTATCACGCGGCATGCATTCGGTCGATACGAGCACCGCACTTGCGGCACAAGTTGAAGCGTTAGCAAAGATCGTGAAGGACTTGCAAGTGAAAAGTAAGTTATGCGAGATCTGTAGAGGGGGACATGATACTGTTCAGTGCCCCGTAGGTTTCCAGGAGGAGGCAGTCGACTTCGTTAATAATCCAAACCGAAATCAACATTCTTTCAATTCTTATAATTCGGGGTGGAGAGGTAACCAAAACTCAAACTGGAGAAACGGAAATCAGTCCGGCTTCCAGCAACGTCAGAGCCTATTCCAGGATTCCGGTGAGGGACCGAGTAGTGGGGAGAAGAAGCCCACGTTAGAGGAGATGATGGCACAGCAGACGCAGATGCTGTCGCAACTCATGACTCGAGAGGACTCCCGTCATAAAGAAACTCAAGAGAAATTCCGGGAGCACGAGTCATTCATGAGAAATCAAGGAGCGTCAATTCAAAATCTTGAGCGTCAGATGGGAGAGATAGCAAGTCGTCTAAATGAGAGGTCGCCAGGTACACTTCCAAGTAACACTGAACAAAATACGAAGGCGTTCACGAAGGCTGTGACGACAAGGAGCGGTGCAGGAGCACGTAGCGAGCCCGTGATTCAAGAGGCGACAAGAGGAGTCGTTAACGAGCCTGCGGTAAATGTAGAGGAGTAGGTAGACGAGGAGATTCAGTTGGAATCTCCACCGGCCAAGGTGCATCAGAGGCACAGCCCCGGAAGTTCAGCACAGGCCGAGAACCAACCATTACCCAGCACACCACCGAGAGTCTACAAACCTAGACTCCCATTTCCCGGGGGAGTCCGTAGGGATAGAGACGAGGAGCAGAACTCCAAATTTCTTGATCTTCTGAAGCAACTTCATCTTAATATTCCTTTCCTTGAGGCACTTACGCAAATGCCCAAATACGCAAAGTTTCTTAAGGATATTCTTTCGAACAAAGAGAAGTTAGCCGAAGTCTCTTCCATTCCTCTGAGTGCTGGTTGCTCTGCAGTCTTGCAGAGAAAGTTACCAGAAAAGATGTCCGATCCTGGGAGTTTCACAATTCCCTGCATCTTGAGTGATAATACGGTCGTCCATGCGCTAACAGATCTTGGCGCCAGTATTAATCTCATGCCGTATTCCGTGTATCGCAAGTTGGGACTAGGCGACCCGAGGCCTACCCGTATGAGTATCCAGCTTGCTGATCGTTCTATAAAATACCCCCGAGGGGTGGTCGAGAACATGCTTGTTCGTGTCGACAATTTCATCTTCCCGGTGGACTTTGTCATCCTGGACATGAACGATGACGATAGTGTCCCACTCATCTTGGGCCGACCATTCCTTGCCACTGCACAGGCATTGATCGATGTCTGCGAGGGTAAATTAATCTTAAGAGTTGGGGATGAGAACGTCACCTTTGACGTTCGACAGTCACTGAAACACCCCAAGTCTGCTGATGACTCCTTATACTTCATTGATACCATCATGGAGCATGTTGGGGAGTTTCTCAGCGAAACTTGTGGAGGATCTGCCTCCGACACCCAGATTCTCGATAGGGAGATTCCGGAGATTGAAATGGTTGCCGTAACCAATCAGTCCTTAGATGACGACACCGAGTTGAATACCCCTGAATCTGGCGTGTCTGCTGAGATCGTACGAGACGATCCGATGGACCGACCTTCGGTCGAGAGTCCTCCTCTTTCCTTAGAGCTTAAGGATTTACCTTCCCACCTTGAGTATGCTTTTTTATATGAAGAGAGGAAGCTTCCGGTTATCATTGCATCTGCGTTGACCGAGGTCGAGAAGGAGAAGTTGTTGAGGGTGCTACGAGAGTACAAGGAGGCTATTGCTTGGAAGATTATCGACATCAAGGGTATCAACCCTTCGTTCTGCACTCATAAAATCCTCATGGAGGAAAATTTCAAAACTGTCGTCCAGCCGCAACGGCGGCTCAATCCGAAAATGCAAGAGGTCGTAAAGAAGGAGATCATTAAACTCCTTGATGCGGGGATCATTTTCCCCATTTCTGATAGTGCTTGGGTGAGTCCAGTCCAAGTGGTTCCTAAAAAGGGTGGCATGGCTGTCGTCACCAACGAGCGGAACGAGCTTATTCCCACGAGGACTGTGACAGGATGGCGAGTCTGCATCGACTATTGCCGACTGAATGATGCCACCAGGAAAGACCACTTTCCTCTCCCATTCATTGATCAGATGTTAGAGCGTTTAGCAGGTCAGCAGTACTACTGCTTCCTAGATGGTTTCTCCAGGTACTTCCAGGTTCCGATAGCTCCCGACGACCAGGAGAAAACCATTTTCACCTGCCCTTACAGAACGTTTGCTTACAAACGTAAGCCGTTCGGACTTTGTAACGCTCCGGCCACATTCCAGAGGTGTATGGTGGCCATTTTCCATGATATGATCGAGGACTCCATGGAGGTGTTCATGGACGATTTTTCCGTATTTGGGAGTTCCTTCGATCATTGTTTATCAAATCTCGAGAGGATGATGTCCCGCTGCGTTGACACCAACCTAGTCCTTAACTGGGAAAAATGTCATTTCATGGTTCGCGAGGGCATTGTTCTAGGTCATCGAATCTCAAGTGCGGGGATAGAGGTTGACCGGGCAAAGGTCGAGACCATTTCAAATCTTCCCCCGCCGACTTCTGTGAGATCAATTCGTAGCTTTCTAGGTCATGCTGGGTTCTACCGCCGGTTCATCAAAGATTATTCTAAAATCGCGAGACCCATGACCAAACTTTTGGAGAAGGATGCTCCATTTATTTTTTCTGAGCAGTGTATCGAGGCGTTTGACCTTCTAAAAGACAAACTAGTTAACGCCCGATCATGGTTGCTCCCGACTAGTCATTACCATTCGAGTTGATGTGTGACGCGAGCGACTTCGCAGTCGGAGCGGTTCTTGGACAACGGAAGGATAAACATTACCATCCGATCTACTATGCGAGCCGGACCTTAAATGGCGCACAGGAAAGCTATACCACCACCGAAAAAGAGCTTTTAGCTGTGGTGTTCCCTTTCGACAAATTTAGGTCCTATCTGGTTTTGTCCAAAATGATTGTTTATACGGATCATGCCGCTATTAGATATCTTTTCAGCAAGCAGGATGCTAAGCCTCGTCTTATCCGATGGATCCTGTTTCTTCAAGAGTTCGATATAGAGATCCGTGATAAAAAGGGGGCTGAGAATGTGGCGGCTGATCATCTTTCATGTCTAGAGGGAGTTGATTTAGGAGATTCGGGAGTTAGGATCAACGATCGTTTTCAGATGGAGAGTCTGATGTTTGTTACTGCACAAGAGGAAGGTTTTCCATGGTTTGCTGATTTCGCGAACTATCTCGCTGACGGAAACCTCCCAAAGATGCCTTACCAGCAAAAGAAGAAATTCTTTGCTGACATCAAATTTTACCTTTGGGACGATCCATATCTTTTCCGCATTGGTGCTGATCAGCTTATTAGAAGGTGTGTAGATGTCAAGGAAGGATGGCAAATTTTGAGCCATTGTCATGTGGGACCGACTGGAGGTAGACGTCTTTATATATTGAATTTAAACCAAAGTTTTCTAAAAGTGTTTTGTCAAAAGTTTTCATTTAATTAAGTTAAGTAGTTAAATTAAAATCTAAAAAATCAATTAAATATTTTGGTGAGTCTTGGTTAGAGTTTAGTGATTATAAACGTTTTCACGTGTCTTCGAGTTCGATATCCGGACTTTCCTCATTTGTGCTATACACGATCGGTACACTTGCCGTTTGTGTGAACTAGGATAGATTGTTTGGTTTTTAAAGCTTAGTTGCGACTTGTGTTTTATTTATATATATATTTTCGCACATCAGCTTTTCTTTATGTTTATATCACTTACTTTTCTTTAACAGCTTGTTTAAGACCTATCAATGCACCAATGATTAAGCACTCAGTCTTTTAAACTTATTTCTTTCTGGATTTGGGGTCAAGTAATCAATGTACTATCATTTTCTATTTTTGCTTCAAAAACTCAAAATTTTGAGGAGCATAAACAAATTTAATCGCCCCCAGTTAATTTAAGTTCATAAATTAATGGCTATCCTGCCCATCTACGAGTAGATAACCAGACCAAAACATGCAAGCATGCTCCACAACCTTAAATAACTGACATAATTTTCAGCTATAAAATAAAGTAGAAAGCTTAACGAACACCCCCAAATACTTTCCATTGTCAGGTAAACGGCTATCCCGAATATTTACAAAAAATTATCAGGACCAAACATATACAAGTATATGTCCTTCAAAAAGAAGCAATCGACATAGTTTTCAGCGAACGTAAGCAAAAATCTTTTTGGTTTTCTCTTTACATACTAAAAACACAAACTTTTTGTCTTTTCGGATTTTTCTGTACACACAAAATAAACTTCACACTCTTTTTGGATTTTCGAATTTTTCTGTACCAACTGAAAACACAATCTTTTTGTTTTTTTTTTTTAATTTTTAATTTTTTTGGATTTTAAAATTTTTAATGTTTTTTTGGTTTTAACTATACAAGCAAAACACACAATATTTTTTGTATTTTCTAATTTTTCACCCCCTAAAACCTAAAATCAAAATAAATTTTAAAATAATATTAACAAAAAAGAAAAATGATTATCCTTGTTTCAGGATATCAGCGAGGGTCTTCAGTCCATTTAAACCAAACAAAAATTAAAAACGCATTTTATCAAATGCTTTGGTAAATAGATCGGCTTTCTGAAAATCAGTATATACTTTCTCAAGGTCAATTAATTTCTTTTCATAACTATCCCGTATGAAATGATATCGAATTTCGATATGTTTTGTTTTAGAATGTTGTACGGGATTTTTGGTGATACTAATAGCAGCAGAATTATCAATTAATATGGGAGTAGTAAGAAATTTCAAACCGTAGTGGCGAAGATGTTGTTGAAGTGGACACTGTTGTCTGCTTCTTACATTGGAAGGAAACAAGCCGGCTTCCTAAGAATTGGCATCCCGCTGTGGTAGACTTGAAATTAATCTTGCATCCTCCATAGTCTGAGTCAGAGTAAGCAGTAAGATCAAAAGTATCATCTTTGGGGTACCATAACCCGATGTCAGGATTGCCCCTCAGATAATGAAGAATATGCTTGACCGCTGCCAGGTGAGTCACTCGGGGACTAGCTTGGTACCTAGCACATAAACAAACAGCAAATATTATGTCGGGTCGAGAAGCAGTTAAATACATTAAAGAACAAATCATAGCTCGATAGAGGGTCGGATCAACGGTATCCTCCAATTCATCCGGTGATAAATTGTGACCCAAGGGGAGAGGAGTAGAAGGGATTTTTCCGGCAGTAATCTTGAATCGGCTCAAGACATCGTTCACATATTTTGTCTGATGAATGAAAATTCCTTTCACAGACTGATGAACCTGCAACCCTAAAAAGAAATTCATCTCTCCCATCTAACTCATCTCGAACTTGGTTTGCATTGATTTCTCGAACTCCTTACACAACGTGTCGTTTGTTGACCCAAAGATTATGTCATCTACATAAATCTGGACGAGGAGAAGATCATCACCAATATTTTTATAAAACAAATTACAGTCAACAGTTCCACGTTTGAAACCATTATCTGTCAGATGGTCGGCGAGCGTGCCATACCAAACTCTCGGGGCTTGATGTAGACCATATAATGCCTTTTTTAAACGGTAAACTCGGTCAGGATAATCAGGGTCTTCAAAACCTGGAGGCTGTAACACAAACACTTCCTCATGAAGTTCACCATTGAGAAAAGCACTCTTGACATCCATTTGGTAGACCTTTATGTTCTTATAAGCAGCATACGCCAGAAAGATTCGAATCGATTCTAATCTTGCAACTGGAGCATATACTTCAGTGTAATCAATACCCTCTTGCTGATGAAAACCTTGCACCACTAAACGTGCCTTGTTTCTCACAATTACCCCACGATCGTCTTTCTTACACTTATATACCCACTTAGTCGGAATAGCTTTCTTGACTCTAGCAGGTTTTTCGATAAGATCCCAAACACCCAAACGTGCGAATTGTTGTAACTCTTCTTGCATGGCTTCTACCCAAGAAGGATCTTGAAGGGCTATACGAGGAGTCGTTGGCTCAACTTGAGATAGAAAGCAAGTGAATTTAGCAAGATTTACAATTCCAGATGAGTGTAAGTCAGCATAAGCACACAATACATTATTCTCACTTGATGAAGCAACTTGATGTCGTGTTTGAACTCCCACGTCAAGTTCTCCAATAATGTTTTCTTTTGGATGATAATTATGAATCTTAAGAGTGGGATTCTCAGGAACATCAACAGTTTAAAATAAATTAGTGTAGTCTTCACCCAGATCGTGAGATGAAGCATCACTATCAAGTTCAATAACTTGATCAACAAGTTGAGTGTCATCAGATGAAGTAGATGCATTGTCGAAGAGAACTGGAAACTCATTATCAGGTTCTTCTATTGAAGCATCAATTGGAACTTCAACATCATTAGAACTTGCAAATCTTGGAATTACCAATTGTTCCTCAAAATAAGCACGAACTAAGTCTTCATCTGGTTGATCAGTTGTTGGAGTAAACGAATTGAATAAGCCATCATAGTCAAACATCCAGTCGGGACCTTTTCCTTGAGATGGAGTAGTGTACTTTTGACTGTCCACATGGTACCATTCTTCAACACAACCAGACGTAAAATTAAATACTCGTTTCCTAGGAGAAGCATAACCCATGAAATACCCATCAATGGCTTTTTCATCGAATTTTCCTACATCCTTTTTATGCATCATACAAGGACACCCAAATGGTTCCAGGTACTTTAAATTAGGTTTACGGTTATTCAACAGCTCATAACTTGTCTTCTTGAGTCTTTTAACAGTTAGAACTCGATTGAGTGTATAACAAGCAGTATTCACCGCCTCATTCCAGAAATGGGTAGGAAGCTTTGAATCAGCAAGCATAATTCTAGCAGCTTCAATCAACGTTCTATTCTTTCGTTCAGCAACACCGTTTTGTTGTGGTACATATGGGGCACTGTATTCTCGATGAATTCCCTTTTGTAAACAAAAGAAATCCAATACAGTATTTTTAAATTCAGTACCATTGTCACTTCGAATTCTCCTCACTTTCTGTTTGTATAGTGATTCGATCTTAGTGATTAAGTTTTGAACGAGAACCGGTGTTTGATCTTTTGAACTCATAAACAAGACCCATGAGTATCGTGAATAATCATCAGTAACTACCAGGCAAGACCAATCTCCAGAAATACTCGCACGATTTACTGGATCGAATAAATCCATATGGAGTCGCTCAAGAGGAGTATCAATGGAATTAAATAACTTAGAGGGATGTGACTTTTTCTTCTGTTTGCCCTTTTCGCAAGCAACACAGTGATCGGATAATTTAAAATTCTTTAATGAAACACCTTCAACTAGGTCATTTTCCATTAGAGAGTTCATCTTACGAACATGAATGTGACCCATTCTACGATGCCATAGAATAGAGTCTTTCTCGGTTGCTTTCGAGACAAAACATGTTTCGATCGATGTTGATACTTTATAACTCATATTTAAGACATAAATATCATTTGATCGAGGTGATCGCATGACAACCATGTCCTCGGGAATCACATACCCCGGTTTTAAGATCAGACACTCTTTATCTGTAAATATTGTAGTGTATTGTTTGTCACAGATTTGCGACACGCTCAATAAATTATGGTCCACTTTATCACAATAGTTAACCTTCTATAAAGTAATATGCCCATTTGAAACATTACCTTCTTGTGTAATTAAACCCCCAGAATTCCCAGCAAACGCCACATAACCCCCTTGAATATTTCTTACATTTGTTAAGAGGTCGAGATTTCCAGTAATATGACGAGAACATCCACTATCCATGATCCAGTTTTCACCAGAAAGGGTCTTGGATGTACCCTACACACAAACGAAAATGATTAGTTCAAAAAGGCAGCACAGGCCTTAGTCTTGGGCACCTTTTGGTTTTCTTGAGAAAAGTTAAACTTATTCGCATTCAATTATTATTCAGCAACTTGAGAATAAGTTACAGGTTTCTTGGACTTTCGTCTTAGATACGCAGCTTGAACTACATTTGAATTAACATTTTTGCATAACGGTTCGGTTGGAATAAAATTTGGTTTAACAGAACCATGAGTTTCATTCACATGAACAACTTTTCGAGGATGCACGTTAGAGAACATAATATGAGTATCATCCTCATACGACACAGGTCGTTTCAGAATCTCCTGTATCAAAGGAACCGGTTTGGAATGGTCCTCGATAAAAGGATGAAGATTCTGATAGCTCTTCTGGCCACAATTTCTTACTACATGACCTTGTTGACCGCAAAGAAAACAGCTTCGCATGTCAACATGATTATGTTGAGAATTAGACTGAACATATGACCCAGAAGATGGATGATGACTCACATTTTTGGTCATGCTTTTAGCAAAATCATCAGATAACTCAGATTTCTTTTTCAAGTAAAAAATCTAAGTTAGAACAGTTTGAAAAACTTTTCAACGTATCTGTTCCTCTGTTCCAGTTGACTTCACAAATTGAACTTTCTTAGCCTGTTTTAAAACTTGCTATGCGTTAGTCAATGGATCATATTGAGCCGATGTTTTAGCTTGAGCATACCAACGTTCAAGATCTTGAATCTTGGAAGTTTCATTTTGAAATACAATCTCAATAAGTTCTGGTTTAATGATACTTATTGGAATGTCTTTCTCAGTGAACGTGGTATTTATCCCCTTTAATTTAAATACTCTACCAGTAGATGGCTTCGAAACAGTTGGATTTATAAAACGCAACAAATCCTCATTAGAAATTTTGGGTTTTTCTGGTTTCTTGGCCCTTACTGGTTAACATTAACATGAGCATCTTTTTTCATCTTGGTTGTATGCAAACCATACACAGCCTCCTCAAATTCATGAGGTTCACAAAGTATGTGATTAGAACTTGGAGTGTTCTTGTTTTTGTGTATAATTTCAGGTTCGAACACATCTTCAATGATAACTTTGTCAACATTTTCAACAAAGACTTTATTGCTTTGAACATGAGGTTTCTGAATTGAAGGTTGGGCTTTAACACTTTCAGGTTTAACTGGTTTTGTCTTTTCAGGAATCACAGATTCTTTAACAATCACATCCTCTTCTTTTCTAGAAAAAGGATTATGTTTGTAATCATATGAAAAGGTGGTAGAATCTCAACAAAACCTATTCCTTTCTTTGAATCTTTTTGCTTACCAAATACTGCAATTATTTCATTTAGAAAAAACGAAGAGTTTCTGAATTTGCCCAATTTGTTCTTTAAATCAAGAACCTCATTTTCAAGCTCAGTTATCTTTGATCTGTGTTTCAAGATTTCTTGAAATTTTTGATCATTGATGGTCATTTTTACTGATAATTCAGCCTTAAGATCATGATTACTTATAGTCAAAGCCTCAATTTTCTCTCTTGAATTCATTTGAGAGGTCAAGGATTTCCTATAAGTATCTTTTAACGAAACAATATCTTTTAGCAAATTATCATTTTGAAGTTTCAAGGCATCTATCTTAGACTTATGGTCTCACAATCAACACATGATAATTTAGAAGTAGAATTACTAACCTCATTTTGCTTAGCCATGCAAGCAGACGTGGTTGAATCACTGATCTTTGCCATACAAGCGAAAGTAGTCGGAAGCTTTTCACTTAAGTCATCAGAATCAGACTCGGTATCAGCATCAGAAGATAATTCACTTCCACTTGCATCTTGAAAGTACTCAGGACATCCAAGCATTGCCAAATTTTCTTGATTGTTACCTCATAATGACCTTTGTGACCAATCATCTCCATCTACGTTGGATAGCATTGCTTGAGATCCAGAAAACGAAGGTTTACCTCCAGAAGATTTTCCTGCATCATTACCACTCTTTCCCGATGAATTTTGATATTGCTTTCTGGGACCGGTATACTCCTTTTTAGGCTTATCACATTCTTTGGCAAAGTGACCAAACTCTTGACAATTGTAGCACTTGACCTTTAATTTATCAAACCCCAATTTCTTGTTCAAAGATGGAAGATCTTTACCAGTTCTCTGCATAAACTTTTTCACTTTCCTGACTATCATAGCCATGTTCCACTTTAAGTCCATCAATTCTAAATCATCAGGATCAATCTGATTATAATCTTCATCCGTTAGGTCGCTCGTTGCAATCTTACTACTAACCAAATTCTCATATGAAGTCATGAAGGCTGACAAAAACGCAAAGTTTTGTTCGGCCTCTCTCATGTTTACATTTGTTTGAGATGAGAATTGATTTTTTGATGATGAAGATCCAGATCCTCCCGATAAACCAGAAGCACCAGAGAATCCTGAATTCCCAGCTGTGTAGAGACAGGCTAGTGGATCACTATACATGGTTGTTGCATTCTCACTTGTATTTTGTGTAAGAAATGCAGTGATAGGAGAACTGGTTCCACCATAAAATACAGGATCTTGACTGTCTTTTGAAGATTTCTGACATTTAAGATCGTATTCTCGTGCTTCGATCTTTTGCATAAATTCCTATGCCGTCAAATCTTCATTGTTGAAATAATTGTTCTCTTTCAGAACCATCAAGAATGTAGAGTAGGAACTCGGTAGTGCACTTTTACTGGTATCAATTTTATCAATCTCTGAAGTTTCCAATCTCATCTTATCCATCTCATCTATCAAATGATTAAACCTTGTTGTCATCTCTTCAATAGTTTCACCTTTAAGCAGGTTAAAGTTTCTGAATTGAAACTTGAGCATAACCTTTTTGCTTTCAGCGGTGTTTCCCATACTTCTCATACGGATATGTTGAAATAAAGACGCACAAATCTTTATACTCCCTACTTGGTGAAAGATTTTTTCAGGTAAAGCCATAGTAAGAGTAGAATAAGCTTTTGTTTCAATTTCTAATGCTTTATTCTCTTCAACCGAGTATTGAGAGATAGCTTTAGGTGTAAAACCAATAGTCTCATCCCCAATCATTGGAACGGTATAAACCTCATCCAAACAATATGAACAATAAGGGTGAACTGACCCTAGATGAGCACGAAAACGGGGTTCCCATTTAGCAAAATCACTAAATTTCATCAAACGTGGACATTTCGAATGTGAACCAATCTCTGTATCCAGTTGCAACATTTGTTTCATTAACATGTTTTGAGAAGCTAATGCATACATACCAGCCATGTTGGCTAAATAATCAATTTTCAAACACCAAGGGTTAAAATTGAAAATTAATTAACGAACTATAAATAGTGTTCACGAACTGTAAACAGTACTCAACGAATCAAACCTTAACGAAGTTAAGATTAATGTTAACGAATCAGTTGGTCAACGAATCAAATGGTCAACGAATCAAATGGTCAACGAACTAAATGGTTAACGAATCAAATAGACGAATCACTAAGAGAAGTCTTAGCAAATTGTAGGGCGAATCAGCTACAGTTGATAACGAATCAACTATAGCGAATCAGGTTGTTACAACGGTTGTAACAAACTCTGACAACGAATGCCACGCGGCAAAAGTTGTTATAACACAATTTCCAAGGTAGACGCGTGTCACACGAATCAGTTGACACGAATCAAATGGTGAAGCGAATTGGTTAACGAATCAACCAAAATTCATAATGAATTGGCTAAATATGTTAACGAATCAACGTGAATGTGTTAATTAATCAAGTGGAAACACTTAACGAATCAGAAACGTATTCAAATCTTCAAATAAGATTTCCAAATTTCTGGAAATGAAGAACACAATACCCAGAAACAAAAATTTGTAATACCAGCTCAGTACTTAACCAAAATGCACACTTATACTACCAAATTGCTCGCAAACAAATCGCGAATCCATTCGTATCAATACCAGCTCGGATAACCTCAGATCTATTCCAGCTCAATCAAAACACAAACCAAACTCCAATTCCAATTAACCGAAGCTCACCAATACCTTAACAACCTCAGATCCAATCCAATTGAGCCATAACCAATCCAAATCAAGCTCAAATTGAATCAAATTCAACTGGTAATCAAACTTATACTAAAATTAACACTAAAACAGTCCAAATTACAATTAAACACACGAATCAAGAGCAATCGAACAACCGAAAGCTCTGATACCACTTGTGAAAGCCTTAATGATCTCAGATCTTTAAAGCTCGATTAATACTTAACATATCTAGTTCATTGTTGCTATTGATTATATGTATTGATTGTATATATATTAGTATTAGTTTATAGTATGTGTATGTATAATATTAGATTGTATAATTAGAATGAAGCTTGAGAGAGAATTGGACGGAGGTTAGTTACGTTAATCTCAAAAACTTATATTGACTGTGAACATTGTTCACTATAAATAGAAATGGACCTAGTTCGTTAACATCCCCTAATGAACTAGAGTCCACTTCGTTACACACTTAGTTCGTTAACATCCCCTAACGAACAAGAGTCCACTTCGTTACATACTTTAAATGAAATAACACTTAACGAATCACCCCCTGATTCGTTAAACATCCTTAACGAATCAGGAGGGTAATTAACTTAGATCTAGTTCGCTAAACATCCTTAGCGAACTAGACTATAACTTTAGCGAACTACCTTAATACATTAATAATTTATTACATAAATAAACGACAAATACATTAACATTAAATACAAAGACTCGAGACGCAAAACCGTGTACTAACATTCGTTACAACGTTCCAGCACCAACAAGTTCGGGTTTTCGCCTTCGGATCTTGAGTCGGGATATAGGATAGTGTTAGTGTGTGTTTTTGGTGATGTAGGCTATGGTGTAGAGATGGATAGAAATGGAAAGGTTTAGGGTTTAAGAGGTATTTATACTCCCTTAAGCCCATAGACCTAAGGCACATTCCATCTTTTATTCTATCTTCTAAAGCCAAAGCCCACTCTCTCATAGTTTATTATCTAAACTGATACACGACACACTATTAAATAAACGAAACTTATTTTATTAATCTTACCAAAATCAGGATGTTACAAGGTTTGACTTTCAAAAGTCAAACTAATCAAGTTTTGCATTTTAACTAGTTTACTTAGTCTTAATTAATACTTGAAGCTTATGGCACAACATGTATATAATTACACCCCTTGTTACCTTTGGTGGTCACTTCCCCGGTCTCGGTCGATGGAGTGTCGGGCCTCGTAAGGCAAGGCTACATGGAGGACTTTCGTGGTTTTGATATATATAATTATATAAATTGTTTATACATATTAACCATGCTTAACTTCTGCTCATTTTAGTTTGTATATCATATTTATGAATTCCATGGTTATGGGATTGTAGAGACTAGCCTCGGTTTAACCGTAAGTAGCTCTAAACCGTAAACCGGACTTTGTTTACAAGTTTTGTTAAATAATTGTTTAAACATGCTTATTGTTAGATTAAGTTTATAAAATCATTTTTATAAGTTCTATGTTTGTAGAATCCTACCTCGTTCTTAACCCGAAACAAGATCCGAACCGAAAACCGAACTTTCGTTTAAAGACTTTATTGTTAACTTTTTGGTTGTAAAACTTAAGTATCATCATTTATAAATTATTATACAAGTTCTTTGATATTTGGGCATGTGGAAACCATCCATGAACTTATTGGGAGATGGAAACCGAACCAAACCGAACTAAACCGATTTTCACTCGCTTAAGACACACAAGTGTGTTTTTAGCTATCAAGACTTGTATAAATCTTTAAAAATACTTTATAAACTGATTTTAATTATTTTCTTAAGTACTTGGAAATGTTGGATCCAACTTGATCTCATAACAAAGTTTGGACCGACAAAACCGAACACTCTCTTAACGGACGTTGTTAGTTCTAAAACAATAGAACTACATCCTTGGTTAAGTCTTATTAAATTTTATTGAGTTATCTCGTAAAATTCATTATTTTGAAAAGTTGACTTTGGGTTAGACCAATTATCAAGACCCGAACCAACAACCCGAAACACTCGTTAAAACCCGTTTTAGTATCTGTATTATATAGGGACTTGCATTCTTGCATTTTTACCCACATTATTACTTAACATAGGTTGAGTAAATATTAAGGGCTAGATACTTTAACCCGGTTTCAAGCAAACTTGTATTTTAAAAAGACTAGTATTACAATTTACTAAATATTTACATTTTTAAACCATAAACTTTAAATTGGTTGCATTTATTATCATTTATTTTATTTAAAGACTTCCTAGACAAACTTTCTAATACAAGACTTCCTTTCATCTAGACTTTACTCATTAAACCTCATCCTTCCGGTTACTCGTCATTTTACCAAATCAAGTTTGTTACTTGAATATGAGTACTTTCATACCTCGTTTTCCATATTTAGTTTTGGGAGTGATATTGCATACTTGTTCAAACTAAATGTTTTTATACTTGAGTCTTAAACCACAAACTTTATTGTATGCTTTACTCAAATAAATGCTCGATTTGGTGTTCTATGCTTACATGCTTAAATGCTAATGTGTTTACCGCTTTTGGATGGTTGATTCATAAAATCCGAATCTATTTGGTATTCTCTTATAGACGGTGTCGTTAATGTATTCTTATTAACGATCTCATATAAAATCCGAATCCATTTGGTATTCTCTTATAGACGGTGTCGTTAATGTATTCTTATTAACGTTCTCATATAAAATCCGAATCTATTTGGTATTCTCTTATAGACGGTGTCGTTAATGTATTTTTATTAACGATCTCATATAAAATCCGAATCTATTTGGTATTCTCTTATAGACGGTATCGTTAATGTATTCTTATTAACGAGTTCATTATCTAAATTGTTGCTATTATTTGTTGTTTCGTATACAAGTTGCGGAATTTCTTATTATATATATTTTTCAAAACTATGAAATTGCTCACTAACCTTTGTGTTGATAAACTTTATTTTATGCAATGTTACAGGTTTGATTTTTGTTGACTCGAGGACTTGTCGAAAATACATTATCAAGACTATTAGGATATTAGCAAAACAAACAATATATTTGTTTACTTGTATTCAATTTGTTTTGTATGATTGTTTATTGATTTTATGAAATAAATGAGTTGCTTAATTATTGTCACTTTAATAGTGTTTTGTGTTTTGGGCAATCCGTTGCACCCCGGCATGTTCCGCCGCCTTTGGTCGGGGTGTGACACCTGGAACTTGGTTATCGGAAACCGAAGATTCCCTGACGCAAAAAATTCGGAATACACGGCCATCTTACTGGCCGGAGGCTTGTCGAGGCTCGAACCGGCAACGGGGAACTCCGCTTCCCATTCCGGTGCTATCCTGTATGTTGTAACGAGTTTTTCAAACTCCGGTTACTTCCAACTTATCTCAACAGTCTCTATAGACGGCGAAGATGAAGCTTTCTTATCTCCGGCCATTGAATCAGAAGAGAACGGAAAACAAAAATCAATGGTGGAAAACGGAGATCAGATCTGATTTGAAAGAAAGAAAGAAGGAGATGAATTTGTGAAGGCGATAAAAAATTCGGATGAAGCCTAACTGCTGTATTTATACCCATCGCAGTTAATGCGATGTGAGTTACGACAGTGAAGAGAGAAACAGAAAGGTCCACTAGGATTGCGACACGTCACGCGGGAAAACCGAAAAAGCGAAAAAAGGGTACAGTCGTGCACAGTTGACAGCCGGCACTAACGTAACATCAGCCATACAGCGCCTGTACACCTGTCTAATCGTCCTTTCCCATGTTTATCTTCAACAATAAAATATCTTCAAAAAGCAAGCAAAAATTCTAAAGTCCCCATAAAAGAGATCTTAAGTCCAAAATTTCACCCCCATAAAAGTTTACACGGAAGAAACAATGGACTGGGGGGACTTATAGAGGTTGGATAGCAAAAAGACCCAAATACCCATAAAGATTATCCGCGGGTAGAAGAGGACTCCCTCAAAAGCATCTCGTGTACCTATCGTACGTTAAGCAACTATTGTACAGTAACCTCACCCTATATATATATATATATATATATATATATAGTTTTTATCCCCTCATATTACAGGGGTTGTTTTATATTGTTTGTTCTAATATTTATTTTTTTTGTTGAATTTAGATTTTATTATTGTATGAAAGTTAATACAATACTTATGGTTTGATGATAAATTGTTTCACAAATAAATGAGATGTTATAACCAGGTTTAAAAGCTATATGGTTTTGATGAGACCCAAGACCCGTTTATTTTTTTTACTATAAAATTGGTTTTTTTAATTATAAATAATATTTATGAAAGTTAATAATATACTTATGGTTTGATGAGACCCAAGACCCCCGTTTATTTTTTTACTATAAAATTGTTTTTTTAATTTAAATAATATATATATATATATATATCTTTTTTAAAATAAATAAGATATTAATTTTTAGTATATCCTATTATATAGGATTTTTACATCAATAATTTGGTGAGAATAATTTATTTAATGAGATGTTATAACCCGTTTAAGAAATTTCTGGGTTTGGTAAGACCAATACCCATGAATTCGGGTCAAATGCATGAGAAGCCTCCATTTAAAAATCAAGTAAATCTGGTGACTCCAAAAAAAGGGGGAGCAACCACATCTCGACACGTAGGATTTTTTATGTTTTCGTTTATATATATTACTAGTTTTTATCCCCCGTATTACGGGGGTTGTTTTATATTGTTTGTTCTAATATTTATTTATTTTTTGAATTTAGATTTTTTTTATTGTATCAAAGTTAATAATATACTTATGGTTTGATGATAAATTGTTTCACAAATAAATGAGATGTTATAACCCGGTTTAAAAGCTTTATGGTTTTGATGAGACCCAAGACCCGTTTATTTTTTTACAATAAAATTGATTTTTTTAAATATAAATAATATTTATGAAAGTTAATAATATACTTATGGTTTGATGAGACCCAAGACCCCCGTTTATTTTTTTTACTATAAAATTATTTTTTTAATTTAAATAATATATATATATATATATATATATATATATTAAAATAAATAAGATATTAATTTTTAGTATATCCTATTTTATAGTATTTTTACATCAATAATTTGGTGAGAATAATTTTTTATTTAATGAGATGTTATAACCCGTTTAAGAAATTTCTGGGTTTTGTAAGACCAATACCCATGAATTCGGGTAAAATGCATGAGAAGTCTCCATTTAAAAATCAAGTAAATCTGGTGACTCCAAAAAAAGGGGGAGCAACCACATCTCGACACGTAGGATTTTTTATGTTTTCGTTTATATATATATATATATTACTAGTTTTTATCCCCCGTATTACGGGGGTTGTTTTATATTGTTTGTTCTAATATTTATTTATTTTTTGAATTTAGATTTTTTTTATTGTATCAAAGTTAATAATATACTTATGGTTTGATGATAAATTGTTTCACAAATAAATGAGATGTTATAACCCGGTTTAAAAGCTTTATGGTTTTGATGAGACCCAAGACCCGTTTATTTTTTTACAATAAAATTGATTTTTTTAATTATAAATAGTATTTATAAAAGTTAATAATATACTTATGGTTTGACGAGACCCAAGACTCGTTTATTTTTTTTACTATAAAATTAGTTTTTTAATTTAAATAATATATATATATATCTTTTTTAAAATAAATAAGATATTAATTTTTAGTATATCCTATTATATAGGATTTTTACATTAATAATTTGGTGAGAATAATTTTTTATTTAATGAGATGTTATAACCCGTTTAAGGAATATCTGGGTTTGGTAAGACCCATACCCATGAATTCGGGTCAAATGCATAAGAAGCCTCCAATTAAAAATCAAGCAAATCTGGTGACTCCAAAAAAGGGGAAGCAACCACATCGCGACACATAGGATTTTTATGTTTTCGTTTATATATATATATATATATATATATATATATATATATATATATATATATATATATATATGGGAGAGTTCAAATGAAAACCCTATACTTTTATTAAAACTTCTTTTAACCAGTCAAAACTTTTCTTTTTTATTTTGTTTTAATTAGAAGCTTAGACATGTAATTTGATAGATTAATATTTACCTAAGTTTCTCCTTAATTATCTCTCACTCATTAAAGAATTGAAATTAAAAATATCCCTGAAAGCCCAATCATCTAACTAAAATCAAACCTCCCCAAAGGAGGTAATTGTACTTTTTCTTTCTCTCTTCTTGTTTTGATGATTTTAGGAACCGTCAGCTGTGTCAACATCTCTGTCGCCGATATCTTTTGCAGCTGGATCTCAGTTTCACCCCACATACGAGTATTTGAGAAATTGAGTTTTATTTGCAGGAAAGGTGTGTGGGAAGTCGTTTCGATTTGAAGCTGCTTCAAAAGTGACATCCACAAATCTAAATCGGGGAGCTTGCTGGTAGTTTTGGTAGTGTTTTCAATGTGTTCTATAACTTTTTCAATTGATATTTGCGTTAACTATATGTGATAATAAATCTAAATCGGGGAGCTTGCTGGTGGGAGGGTTTGTGCATCGATGTGTTTGTGAAAAGTGTTAAAAACTTAAAAGTGTTAATACCTTTCAATTCAAAGCTATTAAAATCAGTATTTACTTGTAACAACGATAAGTCGTGGTAATAGGGGTAACCAATTATTTTCCTAATTAAAAGACAAACATATATCGTTAGTTTGGTAATTGTTCGACCCGGTATCCATTGGACTCATTGATCCAGCCCGTTAGGGATTAGATCCATGTTTCTTTATATTTATATTACTAAGCGGATTATTTACTAACCATATCCATATGTATTACTCGAAAATGAAGTTTGTTTATAATATAATACAATTTCTAATGGACCCAGTAGATTTAATTCGTTGGTTATTTAAGTACGTTGATGACATTTTAAAATAGTAGATTTCATCCAACAAACATTAATCTCAAGTTTGTGGGTCGCATCAAGTAACCAGATGGCAATTCTAAGATGCTCGAGTCAAATAATGGTAATTTACATATTTGTTTCATTAACTTTTATCTTGAATCTATTTGTGATATGAATTACATAATAGCCATCCATTGTTAAAACTTAAAAGGCAACATGCTTAAGCTTTTATGGAGGTGCTAACTTTGCAATTTACAGAGCAACCATGGCATTTAGAATTGCACAAGCTCTACATATACATGTAACAAGCATAAGCTACATATATGTAACATGTTAATTTGTAATAAACATACTTATCTGTAACAACTGAGGCGTCTGTATATATGTAGTAAGTTAATTATTAAAGTTATATAAGTATATAACTGTTTTAGCATTTCTATATTATTTATAAGATGAGAAGCAAACATATATTCAACAAGTTATGTTCTTTAAAGATGTACACGTAAAGTACTTGTGTTTTATATATTGATTGCTAGCTTCTTTTTATTACTTACAGTCTACATGTTGACACATATGTAAGACTTGGGTTGATATTGGATTGTTTATATATATGTAAACTTTTTCAAAAGCGATGGTATGCATGGCTATAAGGTGTACATATATGTAGCTTATTTTATTTTAGTGTTACATATATTTACCTCATTTAATTTATAATTTTATTTTACCTCATATATGTACCTTATTTTATCTTTCAAAAACTTGGGTTGATCTTGAATCTATAATTTTATTTTAGTGTTACATATATGTACCTCATTTAATTTGAGTTTATGTTCGATGATTACATATATTCATCTAGGTGGTTCTTTCGAAAATTCTCCATCTTCTTCCAGAGAGATTTGATCTAATTCAACTTGAAAAGTTTGATTATGATAAACAATTAAATTGGATTTTTTATGTTATAATTTAGGAGAGAGGAAATAGAAGATGGAAGAGTGAATGTAGGAATTTTAATGGTGTTTTTCAGAGAAAAAAAAAATAGAGTTCTGGATTTACCCTTACATTATTAATATAATATCCTCTTAAGTTTCAATTATTTATTAAAAGTCATTTTAATAATAACCATTGATCTTTTAGATCAATGGTTAAGATTTATTTAGTTGGTTTTTAAGAAAACCTTGTTTCTCATTTGAAACATCCTCTCTCTCTCTCTATATATATATATATACTAGTTTGATTCTCCCGTGTTACGGGGGTTTATTTAAAGTTTTGTTTTAAGTCATTTTGCTATTTTATGATGATATATTTTAATTTTTTTCGTAGTTATGTTTTAATTTGATACATATATATTAATTTGTTATTATATTTTTTCAAGTTTGAGTTATTTTCAATTAAGATGTGTAGGTTTTTTAGATTTTTAACGAACAAACATAAACGAACACAAACATGTTGATCTTTTTAAATGAAAAAACTGAACACAAATATTTGTCTAATGAAAGAGGGGACGTTGATGTAGTTGACGATGGTGGGTAGTATCAGAAGTTAACCGGCAGATAAACCAGCAGCGGAGAACATGTAAAGCATATAAAATTAAATTAGGGTTTGATGATGAAAGTGTTTATCAATAAATGAGATCTTATAACTCATTTGAGGTCTATTAGGGTTTGGTAAGACCCATAACCCATGGAAGTTATTCTTTGATGATTAAGGGGTTATTTCACAAATAAATGAGATGTTATAACCACCCGTTTAAGGGTTATCTGGGTTTGGTGAAACCCATGACCCACAAAAATTATTGTTTGATTATGAAATAGTTTCACAACTAAATGAGATGTTATAACTCATTTAAAGACTATCTGGATTTGGTGAAACCCATACCCGCAAATTCGGGTCAAATGCATGAGAAGCTCCATTTAGAAATCAAACAATCTGGTGGATCTAGAAAATGGGGGGAACAACCTGAGAGCGACACATAGGATTTCTTGGTAGGCAATTATATAGATAGTTATATATGTATATATATATATATATATATATATATATATATATATATGAGGGATATTTTGAGAACTAGTTGAGTTGTAAGAACTTTGAAACTCAATATGGACCACATATTTAATTAATTAGATAAGAATATGTGGTTGTTAATTAAACCATAATAAAAAATTAAATAAATAAAGAGAACCAATAATATTAAATTGTAAAAGGGTATTTAAGTAAAAATGTAAACAAGAGAAGACAAAACATCAATCATGTTATCTTTCATTCATTGTTTTTTAATATTTATTTATTTTTAGCCAAAATTATTTTTTTATTAAAGAATGGTTTTTTTTAACTAAATATGATTTTTTATAATATGCATGTGACAATTGTTCACATAAAAAATACAATTTGATGTTTTTTCTATAATAAACTAATTTTACAAAAAACGAATAAATATAAACCAAAAAGTATCTATCTGTAATTACATCTTGTTCAAACTATTATCTTTTTCAATATAAACAGAAATTACATTTACACCAATTACACAAATTACGTAAAATTACACTAATTACATAAATTATCAATTACATATACTCACAAGGTACATAAATTACACGACACAAAGTACACATATTACAATACATAAATTACATTTACACCAATTACACAAATTACGCAAAATTACACTAATTACATAAATTATCAATTACGTATACTACACAAGGTACATAAATTACATGACACAAAATACACATATTACAATACATAAATTACACATGTTATATAAATACACTGACTTTTAAGTTTTATGATATTTATGTGTACCTAAAAACCACAATTTAAAAAATATAGGACTTTATAAAATTCTGAAAATAAATATGAAAACGGTGATCATGTTAAATACATTCTACATGCCGAATCTTTCTATTTTTTTAACCATGCAACTACTGTACATGAGTTTGCTCAATATTATGAAAACAATAAAAAATTTCATTTTAACTGTTGAGGCTTTTTAATTTCTTATTTGATTATGGCTAGATAAAAAAGTATTATAGAAATATATAAACTTTTTTTATAAAACAAAAGGAGGTTAAAGATAATAATAAAGAAAGAGAGTAAAAGTAATAATGAGAAAAGAGAGTTTGTTAGATTTAATTAGGAGAGAGAGTGTAATGTATAAAGACTCTATTATCCTTTTATTATTATAACGAATGTATGATGTTGTTAAATCTAGTTCACAAAATTCGTTTTTAAGTTCTTACAACTAATAATGGTTCTCAAATGAAATCATCCCTATATATATATATATTAGTTTTTATCCCCCGTATTACGGGGGTTGTTTTATATTGTTTGTTCTAATATTTATTTATTTTTTGAATTTATATTTTTTATTGTATCAAAATTAATAGATATACCTATGGTTTGATGATAAATTGTTTCACATGAGATGTTAGAACCCGGTTTAAAAGCTATATGTTTTTATGAGACTCAAGACCCGTTTATTTTTTACTATAAAATTGGTTTTTATTAATTATAAATAATATTTATGAAAGTTAATAATATACTTATGGTTTGATGAGACCCAAGACCCGTTTATTTTTTTACTATAAAATTGGTTTTTTAATTTTAATAATATATATATATCTTTTTTAAAATAAATAAGATATTATTTTTTAGTATATCCTATTTTATAGGATTTTTACATCAATAATTTGGTGAGAATAATTTTTTATTTAATGAGATGTTATAACCCGTTTAAGGAATATCTGAGTTTGGTAAGATCCATACCCATGAATTCGGGTCAAATGCATGAGAAACCTCCATTTAAAAATCAAGCAAATTTGGTGACTCCAAAAAAAGGAAGCGACCATATCGCGACACCTAGGATTTTTGGATCTTCGTTTATATATATTATTATAGATATATATAGAGGAGGGTTTAAATAAGAATAAATAGTTTTGTAAGAATAGTAGAAACCAATAAATTAATTACACATGAAATAGTTATTAATTTAAACTAAAAGGTATTTAAGTAAATCTTTATATTCTTAAAATATCAAATTAACCGTTAATTCCAATATTTACGAGATTTCAACTTGACTTTTGTTTCCAACAAATCAAAACATCAGTTATTTAATAACTGCTTCCTCCATTGCTACCTTTTCTTTCTTTTTAACATGATTTTGATAAATAAATAAAACAACAAAAACATTGTATCAATTAATTAATATCGATTGTGTTTATTATTTAATAATTTAGAGTGTGTTACAATATTCATTTACTTCTCTTTACAGACCATTCGATTGTTTATTATTATTTTCTTTGCATTCGTTCATATAATAGATTTTTAGTTTATGCAAAATGCCATATATAGTTTTGTCTTTAGTGAATCATTTAATTATAGTGTTATTTTTAGAACTAATATTTTACTTAAGCATTTTAAAACAACAGTTCAATTTTGTTGACAAACTGAATGTACATAATTACCCCTAAGAAACTACATGAGAAGGGCAATCTTAAGAAATAATATGGTATTTTTGTAACTTTTAATCTCAACCATTAGATGTGTTGATTTAATGGTTAAGATTTATTTTTTGCATTCTAGAAAGCAATGTGTTCTTATTATAACTCACTCATATATATAGGTTTAAGTTCAAGAAATAAATCAAATTATTGAAAGAAATGAGAGAAATGAATATGAGCCACTGGTTTTATTTTAGGTTTTAAATATTTAAAAATAAATAAAAAAGATGTTAATGCAACAATAAAAGCACTCTCTTTCCAATTAATACAACTAATATAACCATAATAAATATCTCTAATTAATATATCTAACTAATTTAACTATAATAATTAAAAAGATAAAAACACTAATTTAGTTTTATTTTTTATTTACACATTCTTCATTTTATTCAACGTAAATACAATTTATTCATATAATACTATTTCTTTATATTAAAAAAATAATTTCCACTCAATATTTTAACATACATCAACGTATTTAAGTTCGATAAATATACAACCTACACAAAGTTATATAACATACACTAGTTTTGAGCAATAAAAACGTATAATCTACACAAAGTTAAATAAATATACAACATACACAAAGTTATATAACATACACAAAGTTATATAACCTACAAAGTTATATAACCTACACTTGTTTTGAACAAGTGTAGATAATCTACACAAAGTTAAAATTTCGTGTGTAGGTGTTTTTTGTGTGTAGGTTATAAGTTTTCGTGTGCATATGTATTTTATTGATGATGAATTTTGTGTGTAGGTTAAATGTTTTTCGTGTGTAGATTATATGTTGTCTTATTCTTAGAACAAGTATAGAATATACGTTTTTGTGTAGGTTGTATGTTTTTTGTTGATATCTAATGCAAATACATGTAAAATTATTTTTTGGTATTATTATCATAATGTAAGTATGTGTTGATGGATATTAATATATTGAGTTGGAAGAAATAAGTTTTGGATAGAAAGAAATTTTAATGTATGAATAAATTATACGTGTGTAGGATAAAAATTCAAGAAACAAAAAGTAAGTTATAAAAATAAATGGGTTCTTAATATTTTCTAATTATAATAATTTATTTAGTTATATTAATTAAATAAATAAGCATTATGGTTTATTAGTTATATTAATTGAAGAAAGAGAATAATTAATAGTTTCTTTATTTAGTTTTAAGCATTTAAAACTTAAAATAAAACTAATGGTCCATATTCATTTTTTACATTTTTTGCAATAATGTCATTTCTCCCTTGAACCATCCCATATATATATATATATATATATATATATATATATATATATATATATGGGTGATTTCAATTAAGAACTCAAATGAGTTTTAAGAACTAAAGAACTCATTTTGACCATTGATCTTAATAATCAAGGGTTCAAATTAAATCTTGACTTTTTAGTATTAATATGTGGTTAAGATACAATGAGGGATACAATGGTAATTTGTTTTATCTCTTTCTCTCTCCTGATATTAAATAATTAAATCACAACCACATATATCTTTTTTTTATTTATTTTGAAGTTACTTTCATTAAATTAAAAAATTATGAAAACAAAGAAACATTTTCAAGTTTAGCTAACAAATATAGAAATATGGATCGAACATATAATATATAAAATAGTTTCTTTTACTAGTTTATATTTTAAATAAAAAATAGATATCAATATAGATAAAATATTAGAAATTAGGATCTAGTTTGTAGTTTACTCGGTACGGTCATATTTGAAATTTGTCACTTCTAGTTTCATTTTTTTATATATCTTATGATATCCTTTGTTGAAAATGAATCATGTGTAAAGTTATGGTTTTTATTTACACATAAATAACATTAAATTTATTCAAATAGTATCATATTTGTGTAATATAGATAACTTATGTAGTTTATGTAATATTTATATTTTGTATTGTGTAATTTATGTACCTTTTAAGTATTTGTAATTGATAATTATATGTAACTTTGTGTATTTCGTGGTTGGGTAATTAATGTAATATGGTAATTAGTGTAGATGTAGTTTACGTAATTAATGTAATTTGTGCAATTGGTGTAGATGTAATTTGGGTAATTTATGTCGCTTGTGTAATTGTATAGTAATTGGGATAATTTGTGTAACTAAGATAAATGTAATTTTGGTTATTTGTTTTTTACAAGTATTTTGTTTTTATTATTTAAAAATCTTGTCAAACTTGAAATTGCTTTTTTTTCAAACATTTTGAAAATTGTGTTTTTTTCATAGTTGATGGATCTTTTATGTTCAAAGATAATTTGAAGAAACGAAAACCAAAATGGTTTTCGTAATTTGTTATAATAGGTTTTTGAGGTATTAATTAAAAAATAATCAGATTTGAAAAGAATATATAAAATAAATTGTTGATTTGAAAGATTGACTTATTTAATTATTAAAAATGTTTTGGTTGTGTTAATGACACTAATACCCCCCTTAATCCATTAAAATACATTTTTAATCTAACATCATAATATTTTATTAAGATTTAATTACATCAACAAAAAATCAAATAATTAATTGAATGTGTGGTTAGAATTGATTCTTTAAGTTCTTAAAACTCACAAGGTTCTCAAAGTATCCCTCCCATATATATATATATATATATATATATATATATATATATATATATATACACACACACCCTAAGCCTATGAACCTTAGCTTCATTAGCACACTAAATCCATAATTGATTCTAAGTCCATCTTTATTTAAGTTTACCATCCACTATATTATTTTAGTATGTAATTGACAACAATTAAATACACGTAATTAAATGACAAAATTTATTTATTTATTATTTTAAGAACGTCGGATGTTACACCATCTATTGTTTATAATTAAGTTTGCAACTTTAATACTTATTATAACCCGATCTAACATCATACCAATTTTTATTGTAATCTGACATCAATTACATAACTTTTTAGCAAAAACGTACCTTACGAGTCTAGATTTGAAATGGTATGCGATGTTTGATGATGGCTCCTTCATGTTTTCTTTTAGTCTAGCATAGATCTTCGCGTTTATGAAGTCGGGTCTTGAATTGTTTACTAAAACGAAACCCTTCAAATATTGAGTTTCATGTGTGAAAAGGATGGTGTAAAATGGTGTTGGTGGATATGGAGTGTGGAAGGTTTAGGATTTATGATGGGGTTCCACATGGACCTTAAGCCCATGCTCATCCTTGAAACCCATAAATTTTAAATGACAGAATTACAAAAATTGTCATATATACATCAAATTTCAGTGGTTGTCCTTTATCTTTAAAAGTAACATATTTTGTACTTTACGTTTCCAAATGTTACACCGTTTATCCTTTAGCCCTAACCCAGTTAGTATTTTTCGTTAACTCAGATGACATGCCTTGCACATGAGGACAAATTGGTCAATCAGCCCATTTACTTAACAAAATTAATAAATAAACTTAATATATATATATATATATATATATATATATATATATAATAGCTATCCTCCCCCCCCCCCCTCTCTCTCCTTTGCCCCATCTGTCTCTCCCACTTATCACCACAGTAACCACCCCTTACCACCGGCCACACTGTGTCGTCATCTTCTACGACAACCACATCCACTATGCTAATCCCCTCTCTGGCATACATCTCCATTCTCATCACCCCCAACGGCTGTCGAAACAACCCGATCTCGTTATCCGCTGAAACTGTGATTGGGATACTCACAACGTCTGTTACGCCATCGACTCACACAATCAGACTCCAATTGAGGGTTTTATTTGATGTCCTCTCCAATTGAGGTTTCATTGCATTTCCCAAAATATTTCTTTTTGTAACAAAACCCGAGGAATACAACAAATTGTAACAGGATTCTGACCAAATACGGGGATGTTGATGGTAATGGTGGTGGTGACGGTTGATGGTGGTGGTGACGGTTGATGGTGGCGGTGAGATTGACGGTGACGTTGATGGTGGTGGTGAGACTGATGGTGACGGTGGTGGTGTGGGTTAATGGTGACGGGGTGCGGTGGTGGTGAGTGTTGATGGTGGTGGGGGTGTGGTGGTGGTGTTGAAGATGGTGATCGGCGAGCGGTCGTGTTGGTAGTCCTTTAAACCCCCGATTTAATATGGTGTTGAAGATGGTTGATGGTGATGGTTGTGGTGGCTGGTTGACGACGGTGGCGATGACTGGTTGAATGGTGGCAATGGCGGCCAAAGAAGAGAGGTGGGAGTTTTGGGTTTTGAACTTAACGATTGTTGGATCTGATGGTTCTTTTTTTTAACAGCAAGGCTTATATTAAACCTAAAACAAAGAGTACAAGTTAACAGAAACTCAGCAAGAAACTGTAACACCCCGTAACCGCAGCGGAAACGTAAACGGGATGCGACAGACACCTCTGATATCAACCACATTGTTTATAAAGAAAACTGAATACATTAATATACTTCAAATTACATTATCTTGTATTTCATTACCGTCTAGGTGATACACACATCATACAATACGATACACAATTCTATTTGTTATAATGTATCCTAACATTCCGCACGCAAATCTTACACACATCAAGCACTTAGCACGTAAGCAATCACTTCATCTTAGTTGTACCTGAAAAGCATGTGAGAAAACGGGTCAACTACGAATAGTTGGTGAGTTTCACAATTTGAGTAAACCATGATAAATCCATATCAAAATATAATATTATCTGGGGACACTGTTAACCCAGTACTGTACTCATTCCGGGGGCAATGTTAACCCAGAATTACGATGTAATTATGCTGAGCCCACAAGTGAAACCTCTGACTATCACACACAACCCCCGTGGCATATTCCCCGCCCACGGACCCGTGGCATATCCCCCGCCCACGGAACTGCCCCAAACCGCTATGTCTAACATTACATAGCAAAATATATATCAACAACAAAATAGACATGTGCAACTGGCTGGGAAACATCAGCAAATCCATGCCGGACCAGTTGGGTTTGTCAGACCAATAGTACTATCCACACTCTACCGGCTTTCAGTTAATCACTCGTGTCCGGGGCCTTAGAATGTTAGCAACTCAGACAATTACCATCTTAGTACATTTCCGTACGATTCCCGTACAATAAAAATATATAAATCCACGCAAATCCATGCGTTCAGTATGTACTTAAACATTTCAGTATTAACATGCTTCCGCCCCGAGAAACTATTTAAAAACAATTCAGAAAAAGGGGCTCGTGAAACTCACCTTAGCACATGCAAGCAGGTAACAACAATCATTATCAGTTAACACGTCCAATCTGTAATATGATCCCTACGATCGTTACTATACACTCATTATTAATATAACTTTAACCAAGTTAACCCGTACATCTGGGACACTGTTAACCCAGCACTGTACCCGTTCTGGGGGCAAGGTTAACCCAGAAACACTTCTCCGGACTCAGATTGTGATGTCGTTTAGAGTTCAACAGTCAAATTTTCAAATAGCTTGTTTTACCCGTTTTGCGTGCCTAGCACGGTTACCCGTTTTTATGTTTCAAAAATGAGTTTGGTCACACACGACCCGAAAATAGTGGTTGACTGATAATTTAATTAAAGATGTGAAATTAGAGCTCGGTTTAGACGCCCCGATTGGCCGCGGGACCCGTTTCCGTCTTTGGCGTACCGGAAACTGTTAAATCGGTTAAAAATACCCAAATCATCCGAATTATTTTCGGATGATTCATTTTTTACTTGTTTAACTCAATTATATGAACATAGTTCATTTTTTTAGGGTTTTTATACACCAGTCAGTTCGTTTAGACGAACTTTACCGGTTTATGCGTTTTAGACTTTAAAAGTTTGTTTTTATCTTCATTTTAGCACAAATAATTATCCGTTTAGTCTCGGATCTTGAAATTTTGCACAAATCACTTCTTGACAGTGGGGAATTTTATAAAAATATTTCCAGAATTAATTTTTATATTTAAAATTTATTTATCTATTTTTAAACACCATTTAAACACTAAATATGTCGTAAATACCAAACGATCTTAGAAAAATCCCAAATTTTTCCTGGATGTCCCCTGCCATCGACATAGTCCCCTGTAATTTTTCCAGAACGAAAATCTTTATTTACATGCCATTTTCACTAAAACCGAGCTAGAAAACCCTAGAACTTGTTTAACCGAAAAGCCTACTTAGACTTCTCCAACGGACCTCAAATTTTGTGTGTGACTTATAAATGATATAAAAAGCTTATCTGAAATTTTCCAGAATTTTTCATGATATTTAACTATTTTTCACCATTTTTGGCCAAAACCGAGCATTAAATTCACCAAATATTCATCCTTTATCCAAAAATTACCAAAAATTCACAGAACTCTTATTTTCATGTGTAGAACATCCCTGTAAAATTTCATGACCTAACTCTAAACCATCAACAATCTGTCCCAAAACACATGCACCGAACATAAACCGAATATACCTTTCGTTTTCCGCCACTACAAGCTACAAACTCGTCTTTCCGCCTTATCTACCACTAAATACAGAACCTACAACCAACATACCACAATACCAAGCAAGTTACACTCACGATCAAGCCATTTCTTTCATGGTTTCGGTTATGATTCCAAAAACAAAGATTTAACCGTAAAAATTCGTTTTTGATTCGTTTAACTCCTTTCTTGGACCAAGATCCCTTGTATAACCCGTATACATCACTTGATCATGCAAGAATCGGTTTTCATCATTGAAACCTCATTTTCTTGCAATTAAACTCAAGAAACGAAGATGGAAACGTGATTAACTCGATTCTTTACCTTGTTTTCTTGCTACAAACTCTCGGTTTTGGATCATGATCTTGAGAGGATTGAAGGATGTTGATATGTTGGTGAAAAAAAAAATAAAATGAAATGGGGTAAACCCATGGAGACCGATCGGACTTGATAGGGGGTGGGGTGGGACCCACCTCTCCATTCTTATCCACACATTTGGATTCTCGTAATCCGGATAATGTTTTGGATAATCTGGTTCAGTTCATTTTTCGGTTAAATGTTTAATTCGGCTTAAAACGAGGCTAAAACGGTCGTTTTTCGGCTTAAAAATGAAATTTATATAAAACCACTTTAAAAACTTAAACCATGACTTCCATTAACTTAAAACACTATGTTATTAATAATTGCGCATCTTTTTCGGCTTGATCGATTGTCTCTTGCTTGGTTTGGTATTAAATGTTTCGTTTAACGCACCGACGTACCATTAACTCGAGATTCTTTTTCTGTGCTTTAATTCACTTATCCCGAAGCTTAAATACTTCGTAACATCACTAAATATCATAGATATCGTCTATAATTGAACCCTCGATTCGTTCGGGTTTCAATAACTATCGATCGATTAATCGCATATTCAATGCGGTGAATTATATATTCACGTACAATCAATACAGTGAACCATGTATTCTCGTATAATTACCATGGTAACTCATGTACCCGACATTAAATATGACGTAACTATCGTCTACCGGTTAGGGTATCCCTGGTTTCGTCGGAATCGTTACATTCTCCCCCCGTTAAGAAATTTCGTCCTCGAAATTTTACACGCCCACTATCCCCTTTCGAGAGAAAGGTGGGGGGGTTTTTCCTTCAGAATTCACCCTCGCGTTACAGGTATAATCTGGTCCTCGCTGTGAATTCCACTTAATCTTAATCAATAAAGCTTGGTACGTCCAAACTGTTTAGTTTTCCCGTCTACTAACTCTACGGAATTATTTATGATATCAGGCATGTCTTCCATGAGTACCTCCATTACTGGTACTTTCGTTGCCTCGTCGCATAGGTACTTTTCAATCCGTATACATGGCAAAACATCATGTATAATACTTAGCCCCTGGAGTACTTTAATCGATAACCAAATGACCAATCATGGAGATAGTCTCATGAGGTCCAATATATTAAGGAGCTATTTTCGATTTTGCCAAACCTCATATCACCTCTCTAAGGTGATGCCTTAAAATGCCTTGTCACCTCTTTCCAGTGACAATGGTTTCCTTTGAATGTTGGCATGAATCCTTTGCCAATCACGCGCTGCTTTCAACTCATCTTAAATATTATAAATCCGATTGGTAGTTTCCCGAATCAATTCAAATCTTATGGCTTGATTGACGCCCATTTTCAATTTAACAAATTGGTGATAATTACTTCACCCATAGAAAGCTTCAAGCTCTCGATGCTTCCTTCCCCGCCTTCCAATAATGAAAGTAGGATGACCATTTCGATCTGAGATAATTGAAAATGTACTCTACGATGAGATACCATTTCACCATCATGAATTTGGGCGAGAATTCATTGTGGTAATCGTCATGGATTGGGATGAAATGCGAGGATTGGTTAATCGATCCGCGATTACCCAATTTACATCATGCCTTTGATATATCTTGGGAATTTGCGCCCGAAATTCATTGTAATTTATTCCCACTATCATTGGCGAATTTTCTGTCGTTGTGACGTTCCCTAGGGTTTTCGGTGTGCAGCCTTATCTCTTGCATAATTTAGGTATTCACCAACATACGTAACCATATCTTTCTCCAAACTCGGCCATTAATAAAATCCTTTCAGATATTCGTATCATCAATAGTCTAATCCGATCCCGGATGTATGGAATATTTCGATCTATGCGCTTCTTCCATGATTAATTCACGAAGGTCATGGAGGGTCGGGATCCAAACCCGATTTTTGAAATAGAGAATTTCGTCCACGCGTTGTTCGAAATTCTTCTCATTGCAGTGAAATCCCTCCTTTTCCAATTGTTCCTCTTTTAACGCCTCACGTTGAGCGACTCGAATCAGGTCCGAAAGGTTCGACTGGACTATCATCCCCAGCGCTCGCACTCGCAATGGCTTAACCCGATCTTTCCTACTCAAGGCATCGGCTACAACGTTAGCCTTGCCGGGGTGATAACGGATGTCACAGTCATAATCGCTTAACAACTCGACCCATCTTCGTTGCCTCATATTCAGTTCTTTCTGATCAAATATGTGCTGCAAACTTTTATGATCGGTGAAGATGGTGCACTTCGTACCGTAAAGATAATGTCTCCAGATTTCAAGTGCGAAGATAACCGCTCCCAGTTCTAAGTCATGAGTAGTGTAATTTTTCTCGTGTACTTTTAACTGTCGGGGAGCATAGGCTATAACCTTATTATTCTGCATCAACACGCATCCTAACTCTCTACGCGATGCGTCACAATACGCGACAAAACCATCGTCTCCATCGGGGAGACTTAAAATCGGCGCTTGACACTATTTTAATGGTTTCTATCTTATTTGGATCTATGTGAAATCCTTGTTGCTTTACAACATGACCAAGGGATTATGCCTTCAAAATCACATTTCGAAAACTTCGCGTATAACTCCTCTTGCTTTAACACTTCCACCATTTTCCTTAGACGTCGTTCGTGCTCTTCCTTACGTTGCAAATATATCAAAATATCATCAATGGATGCTATGACAAATTTGTCTAAATAAAGTTTACAGACTTGGTTCATGAGTTCCATGAATGTTACCGGCGCATTTGTTAGCCCGAAAGGCATAACTAAGAATTCATGATGGCCGTAGCGAGTCCGAAACGCTGTTGTTGCAACGTCCTCCTCTTGGATTTTTCATTTGGTGATAACTATATCAAGATCAATTTTCTAAAAATAAATCGCCCCTTGCAGTTGGTTAAATAGATCATTTACTTCGAAGAAGTGAATACCTATTCTTGATCGTCACTTTATTCAATTCTCCCTAATCAATACATATCCTAACACTTCCGTCCTTCATTTCCCAAATAACACTGGTGCACCCCATGGTGACTAACTAGATCGTATAAAACCTTTATCCAATAATTCTTGCATTTCAGTTGTGTGACAATCGTCAATTTCAGGTTAACTCCGTTAACTCAACTCCGTCAATTCAAACTTAAGATCACTGAATCTATAACACACACTTCATTACATTTAAACTAGGGTTTAAATGACGCTTAACACTTACTACATGTGTAGTCTTTCGGGATTTGCACCGAAACGCAAACGAGTTGACGCAAACGATTGGTGAATAAACGAAAAACGTCAAAACAGTAATTATGTGATAATTATGTGTTAGACTTATGTGTTATGTGATAACATGGTTATAAACGTTAACTCAAGATGTAAACAAGTTAATTTGGGCTAGAAAAGTAATACTTAGAAGTGGAGGGGCGGCCAAAGTGTAACATGTATTATTATAAATACTAATAATAATAAACCCTAACCTATTCTTTTCTCCCTCACAAAAACCGATCAGCCTCTCCCCTTAGCTTCACTTGGCTGCCGTCACCTATACACACACATACAACCACCAATTTCAAGTTTTGATCGAAGATTAAGGTGCTAGGAAGGTATAATCGACTATTCTATGCATCCTTATTACTTGATTTTGATGTTTGTTGGGTTAATTACAAACCCTAGCTGCCGTCACCTATATGATGTTGTGTTAATATGATTGTTGTTGATTTGTTAATGATTTGATAACTAGATTGAATCTTGTTGTATGGTGATTGTTGTGTCTTTGATTTGAGTTCAAACACAAACCCTAATCTTGTATATAATGTGAAATTGATGTGCATGGATGGTGTTTATGGGTCTAGAGGGTTATATGGATGCATGATAGTTCATAGATTGTTATTATGTTGAGTTTGGATGCAAACAGATTCTGGACAGAATGTGTATACGATGTTTAAGTGACTGTAACGAAGTGTAAACGTGAAAGTTGGTTGAGATTGTGGGTACTGCAGTAAACTAGGTTGAGTCTAGTTTCTATAAAGTATAAGTTTGTAATTTTTGGACAAGTAGAAGTTAACTTTTATGATTTTATGAAAACGTTGTGCAAAGCTGAGCTGTTAGACCTGCTGTTAGGTTATGTTGTAAATGTTATATCTCATGAACTACGAGACCAATTTGGTTGGTTCCACTTCTGGAAGTTGACTCAATGAGTTAGGAACCTAACCCAAGTGGTCTTGCGTTTATTGAATTTTTTGGTTTAACGGGAATTGCAAATAACATTATGTTGTGCATGAATCTGACTGTTATGAGTTTGCTGTAATGATTTGATGATTGTGAGAAAACTATGAGGAATAAAAATGTAATAAAATATGTTCTGGAAACCTAAGACATATGTGCTTCTGTGATGATTTTTGGTAAATTAATTGAGACGCTATGATCGGTGAAATAGTACAACCTTTCTAGTAGGATTTTTGTCTCGGTGAAACTAGCTGCTGAGTTTTGTGAAAATGCATGAAATATGATACTTGCTAATTTATTATCGTGTTATGACCAAATTGCCCTTGAGGGGAATGATTGCAAGATAATTGTCGTGTTTTGACTAAAATGCCCTTGCGGGGAATAACTGCTAATTGATTGTCATAATTTGACCAAAATGCCCTTATGGGGAATAATGGCTAGTTAATTGTTATTTGTTGACCAAAATGCCCTTACGGGAAAAATTGCTAGTAATGTACGTCATGAATACATGACACGTATATGATTGCTTACACATGTGATGTGTCACAAAAACACTTGTTAAAGTCACACACGATTCACAAACGAAACACGAAACATGTTATGTGCATAGGTATTACGTGCCGGGTCTAGAGACTCGATAATATTTCGACACTTAGAAAAATCTCTTTGTTGTTTTAGAACGTTAGAGAGAGTTTTTCGGTGACGCGCATCTTGGTGATTTATTTTGGGAAATTCTTCGCAAACAGTGAGTTTCACTTTCCCCTCTTTAAACTGTTTTCAAACGCTTTTCACTTGGGGGAGATTACATACTCCACAACGCATTTAAGATTTTGTTATAAATTATATATCACTTGTAAAGGCTAAGTGGCAAACGAAATATTTGAAGTCCTACACATCGAACCGATTAATATTTAGAATAGCGAGTCACTGTTGAGTAGTACTACTGGGTTTGACAAACCCCACCCAACGCTAAACTCGACTGGAGGTCGAGCGGGTGTAATTTTGGCTAACACGTACCATGGTCTGGAGGACCTGGTGACAAGGCACTTACTAAACGAGTCAGCTTCGGTGTCGAACACTTAGTAATACTTGTTGTATAGACTAGCTACCTATCGATATATAATTTGACATAACACTATCTGGTAACGCTTAACGCAAAACGCCGTAACGTGGTTACGCAAAACGCTTAACGTAAAACGTTGAACGCAAACGCTAAACGATTTATTTTTATATAACTTGTGAACTCACCAACCTTGTGTTGACACTTTTAGTATGTTATTCTCAGGTAGCCGAGGCGGGCGCGCGGTTTAGGAACATGCATTGATTGAAAACGCTTTTGTCCTGCAAACTTATTTTTAACGATTATCTTTGGTTTTAAGTCGTCCTGCGTGACGCAACTTTTGATTAAAGGTTTTTACGCTTCCGCATTTAATTACTCGTAAACGTTTTCATGGCTTTGAAACTTTATTTTATGGTTTGATTATAACTGATGATTCCGATCCTGCCAGTTCACACCCTCTGACGGTAAAACTCCGTTAGTGGATTTTGAGAGTGTGACAAGTTGGCGCAAGTCGGTAAGATGCTTTAGCAACAGGGCCAGCTTGAGGTATTAAATCGATTCTGAATTCGACCTGTCGGGTTGGCGGTAATCCAGGAAGTTCTTCTGGGAAAACTTCTGGATATTTAAGTATCACCGAAACATCTTCTATATGTTTTCTTTTAAATACTTTGGCAATCGCGTTTGTTAAATACACCACGTCTTCTTGTCGTAAATATTATAACATCTCAAGATGAGATTAGAGTGGTAACATAATACCGTACACTTTTCTCTGTATCTAATCGTTTCATCGTCCGAAGGAGAGCTTCTAATCATCTTCTTTTCATATTTGATTTCAGCTTCATGTTGAGTTAGCCAATCCATGTTAATTATTTCGTCAAAACTTCTTAACTTTACTGGTCGTAGGTCAATAAGGAAATGTTAATCGTTCAGAATAATAGGACAATTCCGAACAATTTACTTAACCATTAGGGATTTACCGTTAGTGATTCTATAGTATAGGGTTCTATAGTTTCACTAATCGGTATCTTTCCAAATGATAGGAGGTTAGCAGGAACTAACTTCTATCGGCGACCGTAAAAATATCACTGAAGCCTATTGATTTAAAACTACAACATACTCAATACCACATTTGGATCATGACGTGCTTCATTCGAATTACTCACGAAAGCACGGCTCCTTGCTTGACCAGAGGTTGATGCTTGTCATGAGGTTCATCTTCCAACGACACCTTGGTTCAACTTTGGGCAATTCTCTTGAAACGTTCTGTACTGCCACATTCATAGCAAGTACAACTGTTTGGCATAATTTGATTTCTTTGGATGGATTGTTATTGAAGTTGTTGGGTTCGGAGTGGTTGTACAGGAATGGGTTGGGGTTGCCGGTTCACATGGCTTCAATTGGTTCTACAATTGGGGCATTACGTCCATCTTTACCACACCTGTGGCCTACTATCACTCGACATTCTTCTTCCTGCCGATAACCATATTTTCCACATTTCGGGAAGGACCCTTTATGCGGTTCATGTTTTCACACCAAAACTAGTCTTAGTATAATTCTGGGTTGTAGGGCATACCTACTTATTCACAAGTCTATTTTGCACTATACCTTTGTCATTTCTCTTCTTTAATGCTCGACGTCTCACCTAACGTCCTTCCAGTCCGCTTCCCATAGAGTCAAATATATCAATGCTGGCTTGTGACACAACCCTTCCAAAGGTTGTATATTTTACAGTATTGACTATAATCCTTATCGATGGAGTTAGTCCCCAATATTGCGCTCACTTCGCTTAGTTTCAGGAGTAATTAGCCATGTTACCAGACATGACAATTCCTTCAACGATTAGCGTTTTCTAAGTGATCAGCATACAACATTTCTATCTTCCATAGCTCAGTTTCCAATCTCTGAACTTAGTTACTCGAATAAAAGTGCTATAGCATAAGAAATTTAAATCCTGACCATATCATCTGAGCACAAATTTTCTAACTATAATTTTGTACCATCGTGTTCCATCGCGATACAACATAATCCACCAACATATCTGTAGCATATTTCACTACACAATGTTCTAGACTCTTACCAATATCCTTAACCATTTCGATCTTTTCTATCCACTCGCTAATCTATTCATCCCTTTACCATCAGTAAACTATTAATAATCCCCTTAACACAACCGATAAACATATCCTTCATACCGGATCTAATTCATTACGACTACCATTCATGTTTAGTTTATAACTAATACTTGTAGTCATAATAGTATTCGGTGGGACATTAACACTCTTAGTAATAACACTAAGAATTGAAATATTCATAATCATGTGATTGCTCGATCTATAAATCTGCGATCACATTTGCATCAACACTAGCAGTGATATGTGATACGACATTCGGTATCATCATCTGCTATCTTTGAGCAATCAACTGAATCATATCAATCTCCATCATTGGAGTTACTCTTTTATGTCATTCTGCCGTACTCATCCCGTACACAGTAATCAATACTAATCTCACCGTATAACTCGTTACCAGTTCAATCATAACAACAGGTACACATACACACCAAATATTATCATACATATTACACATACCAGTATCTAGTATATATGTCCCACAAGTATAATAACATATGGACTTAACCTGACGTCGGTTAACGTTCAAATATGTTTCATAATCCTTGTCACCAACTGACATGTAGATCTTTCTCAACAAAGGTTAATGTTTAATATACTTGAATTCAATATCCTTCTGCATGTCAGCGTAACCGATACATGCTCACCGTGAGCACCAAACGATTACGTACCACGGAGTTATAATATCCGTGTCTATTCGTATATCCGGCATACACGGTATACCACCTACGAACGAATAACCAATTATGCTATAATGATTCCAACACTTCTTTGTGTATGGATAATCATTCCATTCGAGTATACATGGGTATAGGCATCTAACGGATGTAAGGGTAACATAGGGAGTTGCAAGGTTTAAGGTAATCGCGCAACCCATGTTGCCTTCAAATATTATCAATCACTATTATGGGAAACTCTATCAGTTGCTCAGTCAATGTCCTCAGGCGTTCTAGGTTCGCTAAAATCGGTAATTCTCGATCTAGAGGTGGTATGACTCATATGTTTGAGAGTGAGAAATACATATATATGTTTCTATATATTATTTTCATCTGCTCATTCATTATCAATTTTTTTTTTATGGAATAAGAATGGGTTCAGGTACAGGGTCGTCCGTACGTGAGGGTTGGCGGTTCGGGTGAACATAAGGGTTTATTAAGATATACGGTACCGATGTTGGTAGGGTAAGGGATTTATCAATTTTGGTTGGGAGTAACGGTTACTAGATATTTCTGGTTAATGTCAAACGGGAGATCTAACTTGGTACTATCATAACTATGGCCCGATAAGTCAGACTCATTATCAACCGATGCTCTAGAAATTTCAGCATCCTCGGTACTTTTATTATTTCATCCCCCGGTTCCTTATCCGGGTCCCATTTCTCAATACATGTACCCACAAGATATGCACGTATATATATATATACACATTAGCACACATAAATAATATTATATACTTTACACATATGTTGCCATTTTTACCTATTAATGTACCCCGTGACTTCCCCTGAATTCCCTCGTGCGGACAAGTCTGTTATTATGTTCCGGACCATAACAACTCACTTGTCCATCCAAGTTCATCCAGACCTCGTCACTATAACTTATTAGTTGATATTCAGATCCTATAATACTTGAGCTACTGGTTATATTCTAGGTATCTTTTAAAGACATCCTAATTCGTTATAACCAATGGCTCTGATACCAACTTCTGTAACACCCCGTAACCGCAGCGGAAACGTAAACGGGATGCGACAGACACCTCTGATATCAACCACATTGTTTATAAAGAAAACTGAATACATTAATATACTTCAAATTACATTATCTTGTATTTCATTACCGTCTAGGTGATACACACATCATACAATACGATACACAATTCTATTTGTTATAATGTATCCTAACATTCCGCACGCAAATCTTACACACATCAAGCACTTAGCACGTAAGCAATCACTTCATCTTAGTTGTACCTGAAAAGCATGTGAGAAAACGGGTCAACTACGAATAGTTGGTGAGTTTCACAACTTGAGTAAACCATGATAAATCCATATCAAAATATAATATTATCTGGGGACACTGTTAACCCAGTACTGTACTCATTCCGGGGGCAATGTTAACCCAGAATTACGATGTAATTATGCTGAGCCCACAAGTGAAACCTCTGACTATCACACACAACCCCCGTGGCATATCCCCCGCCCACGGACCCTTGGCATATCCCCCACCCACGGAACTGCCCCAAACCGCTATGTCTAACATTACATAGCAAAATATATATCAACAACAAAATAGACATGTGCAACTGGCTGGGAAACATCAGCAAATCCATGCCGGACCAGTTGGGTTTGTCAGACCAATAGTACTATCCACACTCTACCGGCTTTCAGTTAATCACTCGTGTCCGGGGCCTTAGAATGTTAGCAACTCAGACAATTACCATCTTAGTACATTTCCGTACGATTCCCGTACAATAAAAATATATAAATCCACGCAAATCCATGCGTTCAGTATGTACTTAAACATTTCAGTAGTAACATGCTTCCGCCCCGAGAAACTATTTAAAAACAATTCAGAAAAAGGGGCTCGTGAAACTCACCTTAGCACATGCAAGCAGGTAACAACAATCATTATCAGTTAACACGTTCAATCTGTAATATGATCCCTACGATCGTTACTATACACTCATTATTAATATAACTTTAACCAAGTTAACGCGTACATCTGGGGACACTGTTAACCCAGCACTGTACCCGTTCTGGGGGCAAGGTTAACCCAGAAACACTTCTCCGGACTCAGATTGTGATGTCGTTTAGAGTTCAACAGTCAAATTTTCAAATAGCTTGTTTTCCCCGTTTTGCGTGCCTAGCACGGTTACCCGTTTTTATGTTTCAAAAATGAGTTTGGTCACACACGACCCGAAAATAGTGGTTGACTGATAATTTAATTAAAGATGTGAAATTAGAGCTCGGTTTAGACGCCCCGATTGGCCGCGGGACCCGTTTCCGTCTTTGGCGTACCGGAAACTGTTAAATCGGTTACAAATACCCAAATCATCCGAATTATTTTCGGATGATTCATTTTTTACTTGTTTAACTCAATTATATGAACATAGTTCATTTTTTTAGGGTTTTTATACACCAGTCAGTTCGTTTAGACGAACTTTACCGGTTTATGCGTTTTAGAGTTTAAAAGTTTGTTTTTATCTTCATTTTAGCACAAATAATTATCCGTTTAGTCTCGGATCTTGAAATTTTGCACAAATCACTTCTTGACAGTGGGGAATTTTATAAAAATATTTCCAGAATTAATTTTTATATTTAAAAATTATTTATCTATTTTTAAACACTATTTAAACAATAAATATGTTCCCACAACTATGAACGACTACGGACGTTTAGAATAATTCAAATTATTCAAGGATTTAAACATACTAAAATGTAACATAACTCAAGAACATGACCATAACCAAAACCATATGACTGAGTTAAAATAAAATTGTTCCAATATCCAAATACAAAATTTTGATCAAATCCAATCACTAGAATATCGAAGTCCTAAGGCGCAAGTATGACCCTCATGCTTCGGCCTTTCAAGGAGTTTCGTGAGTGGGTCCGCAATGTTTTGATGAGTGTGAACTTTGCGAATACATATCTTTCCCTTTTCAACTTCATCCCTTATGTAGTTGAACCTCCGCTCAATGTGCCTAGTCTTTTGATGTGAACGAGGTTCCTTGATTTGAGCAATCACACCCTCGTTGTCACAAAAGATTTCTAGAGGGTCCTGAATGGTACGGACTACCCCTAGATCGGCAATGAACTTTCTAATCCACGCAGCTTCTTGAGCTGCCAAGGAGGCGGCGATGTATTCTGATTTAGTGGTGGACAAGGCGACCACGTCTTGTTTTGCGCTCTTCCAGGAGACAGCACCACCATTGAGAACGAAAACATATCCCGATTGTGATCGAGAATCATCTCGATCAGTTTGGAAGCTCGCATTAGTGTAACCCTTTACAACGAGTTCCTCCTCACCAGAGCCATATATTAGAAACATTTCCTTAGTCCTCCTAAGGTATTTCAATATGCTCTTAACAGCCATCCAATGGCTAGTTCCCGGATTTTGTTGGTATCGACTTGTCATGCTCAAGGCGCATGACACATCCGGTCTAGTGCAAATCATGGCATACATGATGGATCCTATAGCAGATGCATATGGGATTCCATTCATTTTGTCTTGCTCATCCTTTGAGCTTGGACATTGAGAAGCACTCAACATTGTTCCTCTTTGAATAGGTACCAAACCCTTCTTAGAGTTTTCCATCTTGAACCTTTTCAAGATTTTGTCAATGTATGCACTTTGATTCAAACCTATCAACCGCCTCGATCTATCCATATAGATTCTTATTCCTAGAATATAGGCGGCTTCACCAAGATCCTTTATGGAAAAGCAACTTCCAAGCCAGGCTTTTACACCTTCTAGGATTGGAATGTCATTTCCAGATAACAATATGTCATCGACATACAATACCAGAAAGGTAATGATGCTCCCACTAGCTTTCTTATACACACAAGCTTCATCAGCGTTTTTGATGAATCCAAATTTCTTGACTTCATCATCAAAACGGCGATTCCAACTCCTAGATGCTTGTTTCAATCCATAGATTGATTTCTTTAACTTGCATACTTTATTAGGATGTTGCGGATCGACAAAACCTTCAGGCTAAACCATATAGATATCTTCCTCAAGATGGCCATTTAGAAAAGCAGTTTTGACATCCATTTGCCATATCTCATAGTCATAATATGCGACCATGGCAAACAATATCCTTATAGACTTTAGCATCGCCACAGGCATGAAAGTTTCATCATAATCAACCCCTTGAGTTTGAGTGAAACCCTTTGCTACAAGTCTAGCTTTGTAAGTATCCAAGTTTCCATGAATATCAGTTTTCTTCTTGAAAACCCACTTACTTCCAACCAGTTTGGAATTTAGAGGTGGTGCAACCAAGTCCCATACTTGATTGTCATGCATGGATTGCATCTCAACATTCATGGCTTCCAGCCATTTGTCACAATCAGATTGTGACATTGCATCTCGGTATGTGGTTGGTTCATCCGAATCTACCACATAGCATCCATCCATGAAAAATCCATATCTCTCAGGTAGGGTGCTAATTCTACCCGATTTGCGAATGTTTTGTGTGTTTTGATCAACCATTTGATCATCATCAACAACCTCTTGTTGATTGCTAGTGTCAACCAAACGTGTATCGGCTTGTGGTTCTCGATCCTCCTCGAGTCCCACAGTTCTGTCAGTTCCTTCCATAAGGAACCTTCTTTCCAAGAACTTTGCCTTCCGAGCTATAAACACTTTATGCTCGTTTGGATTGTAGAAATAATATCCCATCGAATCTGTGGGATATCCTACAAATATACACTTAGTAGATCGGCATTCGAGTTTGTCAGGGGTGTAGATCTTAACATAAGCCTCACAACCCCATACCTTTAAATATGATAATGATGGAGCCTTTCCATGCCATATTTCAAAGGGTGTCCTATCCACTTTCTTGGTTGGTGCCATATTTAAAATACGGGCTGCGGAGATCACAGCGAAACCCCAAAATGATAGAGGTAACGAGCTTCTAGCCATCATGGATCGAACCATATCCAATAAAGTTCGATTCCTCCTTTCGGACACACCATTATGTTGCGGTGTTCCAGGTGGAGTAAGTTGTGAGACAATCCCACAACTCCTAAGATGTTCTAGAAACGCATCATTGAGGTATTCACCTCCTCTATCGGAACGTAATACTTTGATTGTTTTGTTGAGTTGATTTTGTACTTCACTTTGGAAGACTTTAAACATTTCAAAGGCCTCATTTTTGTGTCTTAACAAGAACACATACCCATAGCGACTATAATCGTCAGTAAAGGTAATGAAGTATCTTTCACCATTCCCTGTCATTGTCCTAAAAGGTCCACATACATCTGAATGTATGATACCTAATAAGTCCTTTGCCCTTTCATTCGTGCCATTAAAGGGCTCTTTGGTCATCTTTCCCAATAAACAAGACTCACATTCATTAAATGAATCAACATTTGATTTCAAAAGACCATTCTTTCGAAGTGTATGTATGCGATTCTTGTTTATGTGACCAAGTCAACAATGCCAAAGAAAAGTATTACTCAAATCCACTTTGAGTCTTTTGGTGTAGCTTGGTACAACGAGTTATCAATGTATGAGTCATCATGAATTAATTCATAAATGCCATTAAACGGCATCGTTTTAAAGTAAAAGACATTATCCATGAAAACATAAATACCATTGTCAACAAACTTAAAATCATAACCAGATTGTCTTAATACAGAAACGGAGATAATATTCCTATTCAAACTAGGGGAATATAGAATGTTTTTCAAAACAATTTCTAAACCATTTAGAAGCTTTAAAACATAATCTCCTCGGGCTTGGACGTCAACCTTTGCTCCATTGCCCATGAAGAGACTTATATCTCCTTTCTTCACATCATTTCTTCTTTTGAACCCCTGCAATGAATTGCAGATATGAGTTCCACATACGGTATCCAATACCCATGTGTTAGAAGAAATAATATTAAGATCAATGTGGATCATGAAAGTTGTACCTGAGGTTTGTCCCGCATCCCTCTTAGATTTCAACTCTTTGAGATAGGTCGGACAGTTCCTCATCCAGTGACCTATCTCCCCACAACCAAAGCACGGATCCTCAGCGCTAACCTTTAGCTTCTTTGGTTTTGGCTCCGCCTTCGCCTTTCCCTTGAACCCCTTCTTGACTTTCCCTTTACCCATCGCAACCTTTGCTTTGGGTTCAGGGTGATGCCTCTTCTTGGAGCCACCCTCATTGATCGCAAGAACGGGTAAAACCTTTTTACTCATGCCGGCTTCGGCTGTCTTAAGCATTGCGTGAAGCTCACCAATGCTTTTGTCCCATCCGTTCATGTTGTAGTTCATGACGAATGTCTCAAATCACTTAGTTAGGCCATTTAGGATCAAATCCGTGGCCAACTCCTTTGAGACGGGACAATTAAGCCGTTCAAGCCGATCAATGTGGCTCTTTATCTTAAGCACGTAAGATGATACAGACTGGGTTTCTTCCATATGACATGCATGAAGCGCTCGAACCGTTTCGAAAAGCTCAACCCTAGCTTGAGTAAGGAACATTTCCTTAAGCTGGGTAATCATGTCATACGCCCCATGATTCTCGAAATCCTTTTGGATCTCGGGAATCATTGTTCCCAACATGAGGCAAGAAACTTGCACCGAATCTTCGGTGTACTTCAACCAGTTTGCATAGGCATCCAAGTCGTCAACTTCGGGTTTATCGGGAATAGGGTCGTCTAAAATATAAGACTTCTTTTCTTGCTTGAGAACAATTCTCAAGTTTCGATACCAATCCATGAAGTTATTATAGTTTAGACGATCCTTATCCAGAATGGATCTCAGTGATAAGTTATGCACAGGTGGGATAATTGCGTTTGGTGCGTTGTTTGCGGCCATCTATTAAAAGCATTTTAACAAAGTTCAAATTAGTATTTTCGATATTAATAAAATTTTAATCTTTAATACCCTTTAATGTCTCCAAGATAATTATTGATTAAAATCTAGAATCCAACGTTTCATTTAAATAGTAGTTAGGTGACCTTTATCCTACTATTCGAATTAACAAGGTGGTCAGCGTTTGACGATTGCAACCCTTTGCAACTTCTAGTTTTATGGGATCGGTTAAACATCGTATGTTTAGTTGGCATGTTTAATCCCATCAACACCTTTGAATGCCATGCTAAGGTGACTCTATAGTCATGGTTTTCAAATCAAGTCGTCCTACTTATACACACGTGTGAGTTTACTTATACAAGTGGTTAGGTGACCCTAAAGCCAAAAGCAATTGTAAAACCATCTTAAGATCACAAGTTTTCTTAAAAGTGGTTAGGTGACCCTACCCCACTATCAAGTCTACAAGTGACTTAAGTGTCGTGTAAAAGGATGGTGTTCAACTTGTTTATAAAAGGGATTTTAGTTTTCAAAATTCTAGATTGGAAAACTATTTATTGTACCTTTGATTTGCATGCATTCAGATGTATGGTACCTTTGCAAAACCAATTTCAAATTCCTTTTAATAAAACCCATTTTATTATGAAATCATTAATAGTTAATAAAACCAATTTTATCACTTAATAATTTCAAAGGAATCACTTTTATGCTAGTTGTCGATTTTAATTGTTAACATCCATACAAGATAAAACAATAAAACTAAAACAACCAATCAAGCATAAAATACAAGACATGTTCATATCCATAGCCACCTAGATAGACAACACTTGTTGACCGAAACAAGTGGGTCAAAAGGTCTCTCCTAAGGGACGAGCATGACACAAGGTAGAAGATGGTGAACTCCCACTTAACTCCGCATCCTTATGCTTCAAGTGTTCACTTCTTGTTGTGATCCATCTTCATTATTTGGGCTTCCATTTGGGCTCCAACCAAAATGGTGTTGTAGTTGCATCTTTTTTTACAAAATATATATCCTAATACACTTTGTCTAATAAAAGAAATACAACTATTCTACTTATTATTACAAATCATTTGAAAAAATAAATAGGTTACAACCCGAATAAAGAATATTACATCCAAATGTACAAATCACAAACGATAACTCTTCAATATACACAAGGTCATGGCTTGGAAATGAACATCCACACAAACAGGTCAACCTTTGACCGAGCAGGTCAACCCTTGACCAGAAATGGTTCCCCTTTCCCTTTGTTCTCGGCCTAAAACAGAGAACACATAGTTCTCGGCCAGAAGACCGAAGCTTCAGAGTTTTCGGCCCGGAAGCTTTGGTTCACCGAGAACCTATTGTTCTCAGTCAAAACCGAGAAGTTGTTTTCGGTCAACACCGAGAACCATGATTCATCATCATGAGTTTTCGGTCCAACCGAGAACATGTTTTCAGTTAACCGAAATCTCATGGTTCCCAACCATGAGTTCTCGGCCAACCAAGAACAGGGTTTTAGGTGTCTTCGGCCAGACCGAGAACTAAGGTTTTCTACCTTTGAGTTCTCGGCCAAAGCTGAAGAACACGGCTTCAGCCCAAACAAAATTTGGCAACCAAAATGACTAATTTTCCAGATTTCCTACCACATGCATGTATGGTTTAAACTTGGAAAATCAAAGGGGCAACCTAAAAGCCTAAAGTTCTCGGCCAAAATGGTAACAAAACCATCAAGCCCGGGTACTTTAGAATCCATTTTGAAAGCATGTAATCGTATAAGCGGCTCTTGATGCCATTGTTGGGTTTTAGCAAGATTATCAAAGTCCAAAATAACCAGTTATTAAGGAAAACGCAGCGGAAGATATTAGTTTAGTATCCATATACAATTATCATGCTATCAAGAGCAACCATAGGGTGTTTAATATACATACCTTCAAATCCGAGAATGAAAGAGATGAATGAGGTTGAACGGCTAGAATCCAAGGAAAGGACTCCTCAAGCTTGTATACCCGACAAGCTTAATCAACAAACACCCAAGATGCTAGGGTCTTACACTTGATCCAAGAACAACCCTTGTTCTTGTTCTTCTTCTTGTTCTCGGCTGGAGATGGAGAGAAAGGAAGAGAGAGCAATTATGTGTGTGAGAGAGAAAAATGTATGCTTGAAGTGTTTTTTCTTAAACATCCATACATCTTTCTTGCATGTTATGGAAACAAACAAAAGGAAAGAGGAGAGAGAGAGAGGTGGCCGGCCCCATGGGGATTTTTTCCCCCAAAAACCCCTTTTCAATTTTGTTCAATTTCCTTACATACGTTTTTGTTACTTATCGAATAAATAACCTCTCGTAAATTATCCATATAATTTATTTTACACACTAATGCAAATATTTAGAAAACCCATTTCCAAATATATAAGTGTTGATAATTATCACTTAGATCATATCTACTAATAAATATCGTGGCGTTTGTCTAGCTTGTTATTGGGTATGACCCGACTTGGATCAATACGTACTAGCCACATCAACTCTAATATGTGTCATGGGCAGATCGATTCCAACAGGGACCACAGATGCATGTGTTTGTGTTCAGATGCGAATCCATCCCCATCGCTATCTTAATATGCAAAAGCAGTCTAGAATGTAGAATAAAGTCTATTGAAACCTCAGATCCCGTCGCTGTCGCCTAGGGTTCCAAAATGGAACCCGGCAACAGTCACGACATCGTCGTCACCTGGGGTTCCAAAATTAAACCTAGCAACAGTCACAACATCGCCATCGCCTAAGGTTTCCAAAATGGAACCCAGCTATAGACGAATCGGAGGCGCAACAGTCAAAATCGAGGAGACTCCCACCACCATGAACTACCGCTTGGCACCGGTGGCCGGTAATGTCTCAATAGAGAGGGAAATCAGTGGGAGAAATACAAATAGAAGTGACTGAGAAATGGTGGGTGTATGACGTATCTAAAAGAGAGATGGTGGCAGGCAACGTGGACTAAAGCGAGGACGCGTGTAAAGATAACAAACAATATACAAATGACAAAGCATAGTTTACAACTTTTAAAGGCATAGTCACAACTTGTGAAACACATTGTACAATCTTTAAAGCACAATCTTGTTAAAAGAAGTTGTTATTTAATATATAGTATAATTAGCCATCGAATAGTTAAATGATTTAATAGCTCAATTCTCATCGTTATGGAACCCGTTAAAGGCTTAGCGGGCAAAGTCAGAGTAGCCATATATGACGGTCATGTAAATTGTAATGGTTTTAACAAAGAGATTGGTTGCCACTTCATCATGCTTCGAGCCTCATATTGTTTCACTACGTGTAGTCTAAGATTCACTAAAGTAGTGAAATTAAAATTTAATTTAGTTTAACCGTAGTTAAGTGAAATTAACTGATAATTAACAACCATTGACTTTAATACAAAGATAGCTAGTTAAGTATCCAAACAATTCAAAGTTAGGGTTTGATAAGAGACTATCAGATAGTTAATATGCCGATTGTGTATAGCCTAACTAACATTTAATTAATATTAAAGGGGGTCAAGTTATTTTACAAAAGGAAATAAAAATGAGAAGGATGAGAGGCCATAATTAATTGACATTTGTCAAGTAGAGACCAAAGGAAAAAATGTATAAAAGTAATATTACACATGTTCCCCTCTCTTCACATGCAAGTCACATGTTAATTCCCCCATCATTTTTAAACGTCTATAACTTTTTCATATAATATTTTTTTAAATAAAATTCACCATAATAACAAGCGTTTTTTTACCTTTAATATGAGTATAATTTTGTTATATAAGAATAAAAAATAATTTACGTCATTGTGTCTTTTTGCTTACAATTGTGTCTTTTTTCGTCATTGTGTCTTTATGTTTATTATAGTGTTTTTTCGTCATTGTGTCTTTCAACTGATCATTGTGTTTTTTTTTAAATACTAATAACATCGTTATGTAATAATATGTATAATAAAAAATACCAACAAATTATTTAATACATTATACACAATGATGAATACATATTCCACAATACCATGAAACGTAAAACACAATAATGAATACATATAATATAACAACACAATGGCTTGAAACGTAAGAAACAATGGTAAATACATATAACACAATGACCTTAAACGTAAGACACAATGGTAAATACATATAACACAATGACCTTAAACGTAAGACACAATGGTAAACACATATAACACAATGACCTTAAACGTAAAACACAATGGAATCTACATATTACACAATGACTTGAACGTAATACACAATCAACATAAAGCAAATGTTGAGCACAAAGACACAGTGACAAACGAAAAACACAATGACGTAATCTTTGTTTTAATTTTTATCTTCAATATGAGTATCAATTGAAAAACACAATGACCAAAATATATAACAAAATGCATAGAAAAACCCAATTAAAAAACACAATGGACAACCAAATAACACAATACAAAAAAACTCACCAACTTTTTTACTTTATTTTTATATAACAATATGATATTCATATTAAAGATAAAAAAACGCTCGTTATTATGGTAAAAAAATTTCTAAAAAAACTTCGTATGAAAAAGTTATAGACGTTTTAAAATGATAGAGGAATTGACATGTGTCTTGCATGTGGAGAGAGGGAGTCATCATAAGTGGGTTATTACCTTCATGCCCTTTTCATTAATTTTTATTTTCAAATTAATCTCCATCATCCAAATTTAAAATCAATGGATTAGATATCTTCTCATTTTTATTGTTCTTTGTATTTTAACTATACCCTATTAAAGGTGTCTAAAACTATCTTTTCATCACATATGAGAACTATTCAAATAATAAATTTATTAGATAAATCTTCCTTAACAATGTATACATATTGACCAAAGCCATCTTTTAATGGTCCCCAAAGTTGAGTATGACCACTACTCCTCAGGGTAGCCAACAATTGTATTAGATGTTTGTTTCTTGTTATTAGCTCGCTCTCCTTGACTTTCAAAGATTTGTACAACATAATTATTTTGATGTACAAGTGTACCAACTTTCATTATCATCCATTATTGACCATTTGCTCACATGTACTATCATCCACAGCCTCTATAAAGTGGTCAGCATGGTGGTTGTGGTTTCTGACATGGTGCTAGTGATGGTGGCGGTAATGGTTGACAAGGCATGGTTGGTGATCTCCATGGTGGTGGTGGTGCTCGCACCGCACCGGCCATGCTACACATGTAAGAAATTAGGGAATGCGAATGGATTCTTTTTAAAACAATACTTGGCAGTGTAGTCAGGTATAGAGATGATCAACAAAACCGGTTCCTGGAACCGAACCGGTGGACCCGAACCGGTTCCTACCCGTTTTTTGTAGGAACCGGACCCTATCTGATTCAACCCGATGATCCGTGACCGGTTCTTGCATTTCTGAGTGGGGGCGGGTAGGAACCGGAGCCGTTTTTTTGGCCGTTTTTTGACCGGTTACGGTACAGGAACCGGGTTAGGAACCGGTAAGAACCGGTTAGATAGGTTAGGGGTCCGAGGGTGGGAGAACCGGTTCGGTTCCCTAACCGGTTCGAGCCTGGAACCGGTTTAAAGGTGGTTTTGAATATAGGAACCGGTTAGGAACCGGTTCCGGTTCCTAGTCCCAAACAGTTTTGAACATCTCTAGTCAGGTACAGAAGTAATAAAAGATATGACACTGGATGTATAGTTAGTTAAGGTGAATATTAACAAATATATATTTCGATCACTCTTTTAAGTCTTTTTTTCATCAAATTCCAGCAACTCTAGCCATTGTTGATCCTTATGTTCCGTCGTAAGTCCTAACAATGTCCAATCATGTCGTCTTTCTAATGGTCAATCATGCAAGCTTAACTCGGGTATGGCGAATCATGTGCTTACTTGTTTAGACCATTTTCATTCCGTGTATCTTCAGTGTCTTGTATCAATCTTTTTATCGATAGCGTTTGCAAATCAGTTGGCATTAACAATACAAACAAGAAAGATTTACACCAGCACAAGAATCCAAGCACGACATAAACACGTAATTAAAATGTTTGGTTTGTTGCCACCTTTCTCATTTACTTGCATCACATTGACTAAACTAAATGTAGCAAGAAACGACACAGTTTTCAAGTCATGCAACAAACATCAAACCTAACTTGCAGCAAACATTATAACCATCATCCTAAACATTCATACATAAGAGGATACCACAAACTTTTTACCAGAAATTCCTAAACATGCAACATGTCATATGAGTACCAAAACGATAACAGAACACCATACCAACAAAAGACTTGTCTTTAACAGAAGAACATTGAGTTGGACACATTCTCCTGCAACCTTGGGAGCTGAGGAACAGGCACGGCACCCGCTGAAGTCACTCCAGTCCCACCATGGCTCGAGCTGGTCTCCGAATGATCCTCAAACTTCATGAACTGGCCCACCTGAGTAGCAGCAAGATGGGCATAGCATATCGGTGCAACTGCATCACACCCAACAATCATTAAAATCTAGTCGAAAAACATGAAATTATTAACAAGCGTGTAACCAACACTTACCAACTGAAATTGCGGTAGTACTGCGCTGGTAACTGCAGTCGAGAAAAACGGTTAATACAAAACTCAATTCTTCAATAGGAAATAGGCCAAAAACACAAAGAGAAACTTACACGTATGACAGATTGTGCACGAGCTCCTGAAGATCATCTGCTGAGAAGCCGATTTCATCAAACAAAACGTGATAGTGTGTCGGCCTCGTTGTTCCCTGTTTCAATCATGCAATTAGCCAACACTTTTCAAGACTTTAAATATTAAATTATAATATATTAAAAACTGCTTCAGATGACAACCGAAAATGAGGTCAAGGTACAAAAGACTTACTATCATGCCTGCATGCGCACACATATAAAAGTCATTATTCCTAGGATGGCAAACTTTGTTGTCGATCACGGTTCCTGTTTATTTAATGAAATAGGTGAAATTGAAATCTGAACTTCTTCAAGGATATTTCTTTTTTATGTTAGATTACTATGATATATTATAATAAAAAGAATTACCAGGTTGAACGTTATCAGGAGACCCAGGCTGGAAGAACTTGGTGTGATGGTTTTTTTGAGCAATGATCACAAGGAACTTGGGGCACCACTTGTCATCCAGAAACTTGCAGGCCTGTACCATTTAAACACAATGAATAACAAAACATCTTAATGAAAACAAGTCAATGTGTTACAAAATTAACCGAACCTCAATTATCTGGTCGAGCTCGATGTTCAGAACTTGATTAAATTGAGATTCACTCACGCCATCCCTAAATATTTAAATAAAATATTTAAATCTCAAAAGTGACCAAAATAATCACAAGCAAAGGAAATATCAAATTAGAACATTAGAATTTACCTGAAAATGATTATCTGATCAGGCTTTTGTTTACCTGAACTCACATAGAAATCAAGCAGCAACTCCCTGCCAAAAGCAAGCAAATGAATCATTATTTTTTATAATTTATAAACTTCAAAGTGAAACCATATGGAATGAGAATCACACCTCATTATCCCATCATCTTGGGTGTCTGAAACCTTCTTGAACAATGAGTCAATCATCTCAACTTTGGGAGACTGAGTTCTAACAGAGGCTCGGTAGCGAGAGATTAGAGGCCAGTGCCTTGAACTAACCACCTGAAAATTTATAAACAATATGATGATGATAATTCTTATTATTTATTTATTATTATTTGTTAAATAAAAGGTGGAAAACATTACAGCAGCAATAGATGGAATATCAGATTGTCCTGGAGAACCATGGGAGACATCCATTCCCAGAATTATTGTTGGAACCTTTGATACCAATGGGATTGAATGTGCATGCTCAATTGCTAACATAGAATTCAAACCTCCCAGCTGCAAGTGGCAAACAACCAATCGACATGTCACATATTATATTTTGTTTCTTTTTTATTCAGTTGATTATCTAACAAACAAACCTTCGCATTGATCTTAAGCAGAACATTGGTTAAGTACTGGTCATTCACTCTCATTGGTGCAATGCACTGCGTGACGATTCCAAAGTCAGCCAGACATTTCTTTTTCCAGGGACCTTAAATTAACATAAGATATATTATTAGGAAAACATAAAATTAAAAGTTAGTAAAAATAATAGCATACATGGTGTTACTAATACAAACCATAAAGATCAGAATTTTTTCTCTCAGGGAGCAGGCAAAGAAGGAACTGTGGGGCACCAGGAAGCTTTGACTGAATAAAGTCAAACATTTTCTCGACCCTCACAACAGGTGGAGCCCGCCTGTTCTGGGGGCTTTCTTCAAATACATCAAAAGGCTCGTCAATTCGCTACACGTTTTAGAAAAAGCATGTCAGTCAACCTTGAGTTAACAAAAAGATAAACAGAATACAGAGATCGATGCATACGATTCCTTTCATCCCTCCACACTTGATCAGATCCTTAACAAGGTTGCGAATGTCACATCTTGCAGAAAAGTTGGCCACTGCCCACTTCTCGATCCTTGTGGCATCCACAAATTTCTACATTATCATAAAAGAACGGCATGTTAATTGTTATAGAAAAAAAGGATATCGTGTAATCGTGTACATTTTGATGTAGAAAAACACCTTATTATTGAAATTCCACCGTCCATTACGTGCAAAAAAGTCTTCACCATTACCAGCTTTCAACTGTAACAAATGAAAACCAGATAATAAGCATAAACGAAACATAAATAAATAATAATGTGAAGTAAAACCAGAAAACATAAGTACCTTTGGGGCTTGTAGAACACGGCCATCAACTTGAGTGAAATTTCTACTTATGGAGATACCGCATGCCTTCAACAAAGGCTCGGCATCATAGTTGTTGAGATTCAAGGCCTTTAAAAACACACGACAGTGTTAATACTTTGTTTTCAAAATTAAAAAAAACTGTAAATATGAATTTCAAGAAATCCTACATCAGTCAAAACCCGCATTCTCTCTTGAGGCTTTTGCCTTGATTTCTCAACCAGAGAAGATCGTTGCAGAGTAGTTAGGGACTTTGTGTATCGTTGTAATGACACCAGTGAACAAAGCTACAAATGATCCAACCAAAATACAAACTCATTAATATTATTATTGTAAGAAAATAAATTATAAGAAACTTAGTCTACCTCAAGCGGAATGTATGTTGGGCGTTTCGGCCTACCAACGTTAATACAGGGGAGATCCCCTGAATAACGTAAATCGATCTTGCGGTAGTTCACAAAGTAATCATAAACGGTCACTTCCAACATTTCAGGTTCCCCATTCTCATCTTTAGTCTTTTGTTTCAACTGAAACCTACAAAAGTTGACAGTAATATTAAGTTACAGTAAAAAGATTTACACGTAACCCTAAAAAGGCAATAAATACAGAATAAAAAACCATACAGTTGTTCATTGCAGGGCCTCTCGCTGAGACCAGTAATCTTGTACTCTTGATTAGTTGGGCTGGTCTTCACCCTAAGGTTTTTCAGGGTTCTCTTTGCCTGGTGTAAAGACAACTTAGTTATTTACAATGTAACATAAAAACAGAAAACATAATGCGGTCAAAGTGATAAAAATATTACCTTAGCCCAGTCAATTGAGTAAGGGTCTTTCACATTTTGGTTGTTAATTAGAAAGTCAACCACTGGCCCAGGCTGAATGATCATAGTTGTAGATACATCTGTTAATAACAGTGGTAATGTTAGAGGTGGCAACTTCAAGTCAATTCACTTATCAATCAAACCAAACAAGTAAAATCAAAAAATATTTTTAAATGTGAAAAAGAAAAACGGGTCAAAATAGTTCAAAGTGTATTTTTTATGCATTAAACTTCAAGATTGGATTATTATGAAATTTATGAAAAACTAAAGAAAATGAACTAGTGATCTGGGTCAACTAGAAACTTAAGTCAAGAGTGTATTTTTAATGAATAAAACTTCAAGATTAGATTATTACAATAATTAAACAGACTACTTATTTATGAAAAACTAAAAATATAGAAAAATAGTTATCCATGTCAACACCCTTGGCCCCTTGTGCCGCCTCAGCATAAACATACATATGCAGCAACATCAGACCATACCAATATTAAGAGAAAGACCGCCTTGGGAAGTACGAAAACTGGAATGAAATCCTCTGCAACCGAGAACACCACCGCCTACATCGGCAAAGTTCTTCACATCATTGTGGAAGAATGATTGGCGAACAAGTAAACAGCCTCTGCCACATAAAACAAATCAAAGTAAGCCAAAAGGATTAATAAACAGTTAAATACTTATATTAAAACAATCACAGTATAACTTACTGTTTCGCAGCATGTTGCCTGAGAATAATATCAAGAACCCTTAATGCTTCCTGAGAGTTCTCTGACTCCTGACCACGTAAAGCTTGTGCAATCGATTGCATTGGAATCTTGGCTGCAAAACTTAACTCAACTTTGAATGTTTTTGATTGATACTGGCGACGCATTCTTTTTTTATCTTCATTTTCAGGGCTCGCGTTTCCATTGTTTCTGAACATGTAAAACTTGTTAAATATCATATTTTAATTTCAACCTGAATTGATTGATATGTGGCATACCTGTTTGATGTAACATCCTCCAAAACCACAGTGAATTCATGCTTGTTCCTTGGAAGTGATCCAATTGTGAACAAACTTTTCTCTCCATCATATGCAAATTGTTTCCCTGCTAACTCACTACCATATGTTTCATGAACTCGGTCCAGAACTTTTCGCCCTACGCCTTTTCCATCAACAGGACGTCCGTCTTCATAAAATAGAGCAACCTGTTTGATCCGATGCGGTGATATTAAAAACTTATAAAGAGTATGAACATTGAAACAATAAACATGGTTATCCAATAATCAAAAGACATACACTGTAGTGAAAGAAATGGCCATCAACATTTGACACACTGACTTTAAAGTGATTAGTCAACAGAGGAACCTTCTGGCCCTTGGAGGCTAACCCGCGCCTAGCCATCGGCACGCGGTTCACCTTCTTCTTGACCGGTTCAAGAGCTTGTTCAGGGACCACATCAGCCGGTACAGGTGGAGGAGGCGGCAGATCCTCTTTGACTACTCCATTACCATCTTTTTCTTGTGAATCCATAACTAGTTCCTGTGTAAAAAAAATTGAACAATTTCAGTTCATGAAACTCAAAACATCTGGTAGTTTATAACTTTATATAAAAAAAAACATATATAAAAAAAGAAAAAAAATAAAAGAAAGAAACAGGGCATTTTTTATGGATATAAAAAGTAAATCACTCAAGAAAATAAAAAAGTAAAAGTAAAAAACAAAAGGCAAAAAGAAGGTGAAAGAATCTGTAGAAATGACACACATGCAGACATACATTTGAAAACTAATTTTGAAGCAAAAGAAATAAAATAATAGATCTAACTCAAACCCACAAAATAACTTGTAAAAAAATAATCTACAAAAACCCAAAATCAGTAAATCCAGCAAGAACTGCAAAATACATTAAACAATCACATCACACAAAAGCCTAAACACAAATAGAAAAATAAAAAAAATAATAAACACCAGCCGTAAACGGACACCGAATAAAATCAACCGTACATCTACAGATCTCGAATCTTATAAATCTCTTCAAACAGTAACACAGCTACAAAACAAAACTCATCTCCCCCAAATTCTTTTCAAAACGCAAATTTACACCAAAATATTAAACAAAAACTCACTTCCCCAAAAATTTACAGTAACAATAACCCGATTCAAACAATAAACATCACAGAAACCAAATAACAGTAAAAAAAAACTCGATTCACACAAAAAACAACCAACATTGGGCCGATTTGGGGGTTTTAAACCGAAAAATGACGAAATCGGAAGCAGGTGAAGGAGAATCGTAGTGAAATTAGCAAGATTAAGGAAGAAACCGACGAGATTTTACCTAAAATAGCGAAGAACAGGAGCACGAAAACCCTAATTTGTGTCCTCTGTACGAGTAGAGGACTGCTTCTAGAGAGAGAGAGTGAGAGTGATGTATTGTGTTGTATTGAGTGTATTTATGTGGAAAATAATAATGTGGATGTGGAGCATGGAGGGGGTGACGTGTCATCATATTGTTACCCATTAACTGCTACTGCTATTTTATTATTATTTCCTCCTTAAACCATTTTCTCACTTTGTAATTTGTATTTCTTTATTATTATTATTATTATTATTAATTAATTAATATAAATATTAAGGGTATATTGAATGAGAACATTGGTATTGGTGTGAAACAACTTCGTCATATAAGGACTATCATAAGTTTTTTATGGACATGGAATTTGGATATATGGAAGCATGTCATTTGTATTGCTCGGACATTGATTTGTGTTATAATGATGCGGTGGGAGTTACGGATACGGATATCATTTGTATTGCTTGGATATTGATCTTGTGTTTTATGGAGAGGTGTTTTAATCTTTTTTTTTAATATGATCATTTATCCTTTTATATTTAAAAATCAAATATATTTAAAGTTATCTAGTCTTATTTGATCATCATCTCTAGTCACTCGACCGTTCAAGTGAGCTAATGATTAAAAAATCTAGATGATCGATCTTAATTTTTAATCTCTCCTTCAAAGAGTAAACCATGTAACATATAAAAGAAAAAGGATTTTGACTGATAGATTTGTGTTCTCTATAAACTTATCCACATATTGTTACTCCCTGTCTTGGCTTTATAAGGCGTGGGGCGCACCAAAGCGACAGGGTCCTTAGCCGAGGCGCAAAAACGCACAGTCTTTCGTATGCAAGGCGCAAGATATATTTTTAATATGTTTCCTATAGGTTTATGGTCACATTAAGACTCGTTTATTTTGGATTTAAAAAAAATAGATATATGTAAAACCTCATAAAGTGGTGTTTGATATTTTAATATTTCATCCTTAATTCGTTGTTTATTTATTTTGTTATTAAAGGGATGTTATATGTGTATAGTAAGAACATTAAGTTGGTGTGAAACAAACTCATCATTCAAGGAACATCATAAGTTTTTATTGAGAAGAAAACTAATATACGATTTGTATTGCTAGGACATTAATCTTGTTCTGATGATGAGGTGGGATTTACGGATATAAGTAATCATAGTAGTTAATTAAATAAAAATTTTCCAAAATAACCCTTTTGAGAAGAGATAACGGGGGGAAATAGCCCAAAATCCCTAAATATTCCCAAAATAACCGACTAAATTTGGACTGAGGCGGCGAGATCCGACGAGATCTTTAAACCAATAGAAATTTGACAAGTGTAGTATTTTCTGAAAATCTGACGAGTTATTTGAAAATGTTGGGGGACCAGTCCATATTTTCCACTAAATCTTCTTATAAAAAAACAATTTTGCCCGATGTTTACTAATGTTTCCTACCAGATCACTTCAAATTCCACACATTTGGGAAATTGTGCATTTAAACTCAGTCTTTCAAGACGTATCTGTGATGAATTTGTACCAAGGAGACCATAATTTTGAAAATATTGATGGACCCGTATTTACTAAATCTTATTCTCAAAAGCTGTCTTGCGAGACGGCTTATTAAGTTTTCCTACCTGACCCTTACAAGTTTTAAACACATGGAAAAATGTGTCTTTTAACTTTGTCTTTCAAGACACATATTTGATAAATTTGTACTAAGGGGTCCACAATTTTGAAATTATTGAGGGACCCGTCCATATTTTTTCACTAAATCTTATTGTTAAAAGCTATCTTGTCAGACGGTTTATTAAGGTTTCCTACCTGACCCCCACAAGTTTTAAACACATGGAAAAATGTATTTTTCAACTTTGTCTTTCAAGACACATATTTGTTATATTTATACTAAGGAGACGATATTGTAGTTAAATTCTTCCGGGACATCCATATTTTACATTTTATGTAGAATCTTATCTTCCTCAATCATTCACACCTTCTCTTTCACAATGATCTTTAACACTTGTTCTTGAATCAAAACCATGAATTTTAAGAGGGGAGATCATGTGGAGGTTAGGGATATAAGTATCGGGTTTATTGGGTCATATTACGACGACCACATAATCTCAACGTTCGAAAACGAGTACATTGTTCAATTCCGCACCCCGCTCGAAAATGATGAGTCTGGGCCTCTTCGAGAGTTCGTGAAGGCCGAATAAATTCGGCCAAAACCTGCATCTGTGGAGGTGAGAAGTTTCCGTTTGGGTGAGATGGTGGATGTTTATGCTAATGACGGAATAAAAATTAATATTGTCGGTGTAGACGGATTAAAAACTAATATCGTAGACAGAATTACATAAAATCTTGTCGGTGTAGACGGATTAAAAAATAATCTCGTAGGTGTGGACTAGATTTCAACTCATAAGAAATAAATTACCAGCTCGTCTCCTTGGTACAAATTCACCACAAATGCGTCTTGAAAGACTAGGCTTAAAGGCATAATTTCCCAAGTTTTTGGAATTTGAATGGATCTGGTAGGAAACATTATTAAACCATCGGGCAAGACTGTTTTTTTAGAAGAAGATTTAATGAAAAATATGGACTGGTCCCCCAACATTTTCAAATAACTAGTCGGATTTTCAGAAAACATTACACTTGTCAAACTTCTATTGGTTCAAAAATCTCGTCGGATCTCGTCGCCTCAGTCCAAATTTAGTGGACTATTTTAGAAATATTTAGAAATTTTGGGCTATTTTCTCCTTTCTCTTTCCTCAGAGAGGTTATTTTATAAATTTTCTTGTTAATTAATAGGGTAGATTACATTGTTTTTTAAAATTTTAGTTTTTCTTTTTTTAAGAATATAAAAACTTAGAGGTGCAGTTGTTATTATTCACTTTAGTTGCACCCATATCTTTGAGAGAAATTTACGTTAGCTTGTAACATTTGTTATTTTCTATTTTAATACAACCATTTAACCCCCTCCCACACACACACACATATATATATATATATGTGTGTGTGGATGAGATCTAGAGAAAACTCATTTTAAAGAGAGAACTAAAGAACTACTAAAATTTTTTTAACATTTTAAAAAAATAATATTTTACGATTTTTTTCTTTCCTCCTAATAAGATGATAATATTCTTTAAAAAAATTGTTGTTGTCATGCATATGTGCATTAATGTGTATTGCATATATAAAATAGTGTTTTATTGCATATAAAAAAATAGTGTTTTATTGCATGTAATACAACACACATGCATAATACAACGCACACTATTGAATATACGCGAATGCAACACTAATAATTGTATACAAAACACACTATCGCATATATGTAATACAACACTAATGCACATATGCACTATATTGATTTTCTTTTATTTTTGTATATAATATAACACTATTGCAATTATACAATACAAACAATTGTATATATGTTATTCAACTCTATTTCAAATATCAAAATGCACACTATAAACATATGCATTATAAAAAAAGTCGATGTATTGCATATATGCATTACAACAGTTTTTTTTATTGTAATCTAGGTTAAAAACCCGTGTATTACACGGGTTTGAAAAATTAAATCTTATTCATTATCTTATTATATGATTCCGGCACTTCAAGTTGTAATAATCTTGTACAAAAAACACACCAAAACTCTTAAAATGTCACAAGAGCTGGAAAATGTAAAAAAACTGTTTCTAATTATATTGTTGTGTTAGTTTGACATATGTTGCTACTGAACTAACAGTTGCAAGAATTTATATCGGTAAAAAAATTACCAATGGATTCAAATTGAGGTTTAATGATATTAAATTATTAACCATTCATAACCAACAAAAAGTAAACTTGTGTGGCTGACATCATGTCTTTTTTCTAATCCATGCCTTAGGTTATAAAATTTGTCAGTCCCGATTAGTCACTCAATACTCACAACAATGTCATGGCCCACAAATTAAATGTGTCGACAAGAGGGCTGATGACGGATTGCTAAATTAGGAAAGATTATTGTTTGTTAAAGGCGGAATCAGAAACAAACAAGCTTGTTGCTAAAGAGGTTAATAAAGGTAATAGACACGAACAATAACTCAAAATATTTCCATTTATTTAAACTGATTCATACAAATGTTAATCGATTAGGGTTTCTTGTCAGAGTGTATTTTCAGTAATAACCTAGGACAGCCGTCACACTCAATCAGGAATATTGGTTCTTATCTGAAAAGTGTAAAGTGGCAAATCCGTAGGAGGCGTGCCCTAAAATATTCTATTTATAGGCCTGCCACCTCCTGACAGCTGTCATTCCTTCTATAAACCCTAATGATTGGTACATAATCAAATTACATATTCAAAACTATACTAAGTGTAAAACAGGTCTTCCGGGTAGACTTTGTAACATTTGTCTTCTCCAAGTAGGCCTTGTGCTATTTTGTCCTTTACGAGTAGACCTGATAACCTTGAAGTATGCTCGGGAACAGTTCTCCGGGTAGACTTTACTTAGAGTATTTTCCTAGGAAAATACTCACCTAGCAGACTTCAATCTTTTTGATCATATCAAACTTTGCTTGATATAATCCAACGAGCAAACTTGTTCTTCAGAGGTCCTTTCAACTCGTTGCTATGAGAATAACTTATTAGCAAAGCAATGTGTGCTTGGTAACACTGTAGCTTACTATGAGTTGAACCTTGCCCGATGAGTCCTTAAAATGATTCTTCAAACTTCCATCCACATCATCAAACAGCCTCGCTAACATCCAAAAGTCCAGCGAGTGATTCCGGTAGATCACTGGATTTTCTGTTAGAGCAAACCGGATGTTTGACCGTTGCAACCATCTTATTATAGAAGCCACTTCTTCGTTGTCGGGTGTTACTTGCAACAGAGCACACATATTGTGCTTGTGCTCAAAAGGATAGGTCGGTTGATCTTCGTCCACCATATCTGAAAAACATAATCGAACACATTCAAAGTAGAAATTAGTAATTTCAAGTTATAAATTTGAAAAAGAATGAAAGAAATGTCATTAAGAACCTGTTCTTCGACAATTTTATAACTTACATACAAAACAGAGGTTTAGTAGTCATGAATAATCAAAGCCCACTATTACATAATCATGGTCGGAAAACATCTAATTAAAGCTTACCGAGTCGGATTAAATGGGCTGACAAATTAGGGTTAGGATTATTGTGAATGCGATAAGTCGGTTTAGTTTTCTGAGAGCAATCAGTGGAAGGAGAGAGAGGGGGAAAATAATGTTGAAAAACTTCTCTCACTCCCTCTTATATACCTTTTTAAAGTGAGTTTTAAATGCGTTTTGTCTTTTAGTGAGTTAATAGTTGTCATACAATAACCTTATTCTTTTAAAATTTTACACACTTAAAAAAACATCCAACTCCATAAAGTTTAGCAAACCTTGCTCGGAAAAGTCAGTTTTTGCAAAGTATGCTCGGTATCTTCCACTTTCACAAAGCTTACTCGTTTCAGTGTTGGTATAAATTAGAAGTTAAAATGAAGGAAGCGTACTCGAAATACAGGATTGCTTGAGAACTGAATCACAAGTTAAAATAATCAAGTATAAAACATCAAGTAGTCAACCTTGCTAGGAATCAACTAAGATACCCAAATAACATACTTCTAATTACTTACCTTACTTGAATAATTCAACTTATCACAAACCTTACCCGAAAATGTAAACAGATAGCAAATAATCAGTCAAGTATACTTTGATACAAAGTATGCCCGAAAAACCTTCAAGAATACAAAGTGTGCTAGAAGTGGATTCTAAACACAAAGTGTACTCGGAAAGTCAATTTGAACTTACCAAGTATATTAGGGGAACATTTGAAAATTCAAAGTGTACCTGAAATATAAAGTGTGCTCGGGAAACACGGTTTGCCCGAAAACACTTGTAATTCAAAGAATCATAATCACAGATAATCATAAGTGTGCTTAGAATTTAAAGTTTACTCGAATAATTACTCACAAGTTAAAATAATCAAGTATAAAACATCAAGTAGTCAACCTTGCTAGGAATCAACTAAGATACCCAAATAACATACTTCTAATTACTTATCTTACTCGAATAATTCAACTTATCACAAACCTTACCCGAAAATGTAAACAGATAGCAAATAATTAGTCAAGTATACTTTGATACAAAGTATGCCCGAAAAACCTTCAAGAATACAAAGTGTGCTACAAGTGGTATCTAAACACAAAGTGTACTCGGAAAGTCAATTTGAACTTACCAAGTATATTAGGGGAACATTTGAAAATTCAAAGTGTGCCTGAAATATAAAGTGTGCTCAGGAAACACGCTTTGCCCGAAAACAATTGTAATTCAAAGAATCATAATCACAAATAATCATAAGTGTGCTTAGAATTTGAAGTTTACTCGAATAATTACTCACAAGTTAAAATAATCAAGTATAAAACATCAAGTAGTCAACCTTGCTAGGAATCAACTAAGATACCCAAATAACATACTTCTAATTACTTACCTTACTCGAATAATTCAACTTATCACAAACCTTACCCGAAAATGTAAATAGATAGCAAATAATCAGTCAAGTATACTTTGATACAAAGTATGCCCGAAAACCTTCAAGAATACAAAGTGTGCTAGAAGTGGATTCTAAACATAAAGTGTACTCGGAAAGTCAATTTGAACTTACCAAGTATATTAGGGGAACATTTGAAAATTCAAAGTGTGCCTGAAATATAAAGTGTGCTCGGGAAATACGGTTTGCCCGAAAACACTTGTAATTCAAAGAATCATAATCACAAATAATCATAAGTGTGCTTAGAATTTAAAGTTTACTCAAAGACAAATTCAAGCATACACTTAAAAACACAAAGCTTGCTAGAATTAATTCAAACAGTCGAATCACAAGTGTGCTAGATAGTTTAAAACATTCAAGCTTGCTCGAAATGTCATTCATTCACAAAGCTTGCTCGGCTGACTAAAAGTATGCTTGAAAGTTTAAAGGTCACAAAGCTTGCTAGAGAACAGTAACATATTAAATAGCTTACTAGTAAATAGTTGTACATTCAAACAAAACATTAAGCATGCTCGAAAGTCTTAAATAAATACAAGCTTGCTAGAATTATCATATACAGCATATAAGATGCAAAGTTTGCTAGAAACAAGAAATATCTTTCACAGTTAAGTGTGCCCGAAAAACTTGTTAAAGCTTGCTGGAAACATATTCACACACAATCAGATATCAAGCCTGCTCGGAAGAGTTAAATTTTAGATAAAATAGTAAACTCTACCCGAAAAGTATAAAAACTTCAAAGTATGCTTGAAAATCATGAACTTAAACCAAAATGTCTAAGTATGCTCGGAAAGGTTATTAAACATCAAACCTTGCCCGAAAATACATATTCAACCTTTTTGTGCTCGGGAAGGTTGTTAAACATCAAACGTTGCTCGAAAATACATATTCAACCTTTTTGTGCTCGGGAAGGTTGTTAAACATCAAACGTTGCTCGAAAATACATATTCAACCTTTTTGTGCTCGGGAAGGTTGTTAAACATCAAACCTTGCCCGAAAATACATATTCAACCTTTTTGTGAGCAAAATGCAACACTTTTTTACTTAAACCAATTATCAACTGTATTTTTCATTAAAGATCATTGTTTAAGAGCAAATGGTGCATTTAGAGATCAAATTTCAGTCATGTTTCCTTTCAAAATAGTTTCTTTCTTTTACTGAAAAAATCTCAAGTATGGGATCATATTGACTAAGTAGTTTTTTCAATACTTCATTCTCAGCATTATTATGACAACATAGACAGGTTAACAGCGGGTCTAGACTTAGCATAAATTTCATTTCCTTTGGTGATATGATTAATGTTCAGTTAAGATGCATAATATTCAATGGATAACACATATTGTTTTCTGATGCTCCATATCTATTCTCAAGGCTTATTTGGCTTTCTCCAGATCACCCCGATTTGACTTTGACCTCCTGGATTTGGTTTAAAAGCTTTTAATTACAGAACTTATTTATTTGATATTTCTTTTCAAGTTTTGCAAACATATTTGAGGTTGAACGTTGGACTTACAGTTTAGATTAACAAGCCTTTCATTCGGGATGTTAAAGGACTTATATTTTTGCCACCACCCCTGTAATTCTGTTATTAACCCTCATGTTTGTGTTTTTCTCAAAAGCTTGTGAACATTTATCAACTTTTGGTTGATTAAATATTTAAAGTAATTTTGTTCACATTTGTTCTTTGTCATTCTTTATAAGATACTTCATTTTGGGGACCAAATACCAACGGGCTCGTGTATGACTGGATAATCACTTTTCTGCCTATCATTTGGAAAGATTTATCTTGGAGCATGCATAGACAACAATGTAACTCCACAAAAATTTTAGCAGTTTCTTTAAGTATATATCACCTTAGATTTTACACATCATGGGAAAGCAACCATACATGTTCATGACTGTACTAAGTGCCCTTTTAGCCTATTAAATCCATATGATTGGCTAAGTAGCCAATGTGTTATCATTTCCCAATTAACATATTCAATCACCCCAAGTACTCTTAGCTTCCAGGTTAATGGCTATCCAATCTGTCTTAGAAGTAAACAGCAAGACCAAACACATACATAAGTATATGTCCTTTTGGCTTAGAGTCAATGGCATAATTTTAAGTGAAAGAATAAATTACAATTGCCCCAAATGCTTTCAGTATTTAGACTAATGGCTATCCTTTCAAATCTACAAGTAGATGATAGGACCAAACATATACAAGTATATGCTCCTCATACTTATGCAAATGACATAATTTTCTGCAAAAGTAATTCTTTTGAGACTTTCCATTGAAAATCCTTTTAAGCTTCTTTAAAGCTTGAACTGAATAGTCTTATCATATCTCAACAACATTAACAACTTGCTCATGTTTTGATCAAAATTTTGTAATTATGCAAAATTCATTTGAACAATTTATTTTGATATAAGAACTAATTTTGACACAAACAGTTGTAACATATTCAAATCTTAATCATAAATGACATTATCATAACAGGCAGACATTACTAAGATGCATAGTCTATCCTATTCTAAAAACATCATCAGATCAGATAACACACATATTCAAATATTTAATCAAAGATGACAGATAAGCAGCATAAACAGATATTTCACTTTAGAATTACTTATCATGACATCACACATATATTAACTGATAAACACTCAATAGTATCAAAGATACTCAAAGTTGCACAGATTGTCAATTAAGCAAATACTAGTTAACATCAAAAGTATCATATTCAAACATATTCACACAAACAACATTCATCAAGACCTTGAAAAGATAGTCAGTTTGCTCAATAAGCACACATCATCATTCAGACTTCATTGGAGTTGATCATCCCCAGGGTTCAAAGGAAAGTTTAACGTGGTTCTATCAAGTGGTTTTGTGAATAGGTCAGCCAAATTGTCACTTTTGTCAACTCTTTTCACTTCAATTAAGCATTTTTCACTACAGTCTCTTATGAAGTAATGTCTGATTTCAATGTGCTTGGTCTTAGAATGTTGCACTGGATTCTTAACAATAAAAGATGCAGCAGTATTATCAATGCAAATAGGGGTGTTTAGAAAATTCAAACCATAGCCTAGCATTAATTCTGAATCCTTAGGACTTGTGCACAACAGGCAGATGCAGCAATGTATTCAGCTTCTACAGTTGAGATTGACACTGTTGTTTGCTTCTTGCATTGCCATAACACCAATCTATCACCCAAAAATTGACACCCTCTTGAAGTGGACTTCCTGCTCATATTGCAGCCATCATAGTCGCTATCTGTGTAGGCAATTAGATCAAATGACTGGTTCTTTGGATACCAAATTCCCAAATCAGGTCTTCCCTTCAAATATCTAAAGATCCTCTTGACTACATTCATGTGAGAAACCTTAGGACTTGACTGGAATCTAGCACAGACACACACAACAAACATGATATCAGGCCTTGAAGTAGTTAGATACATCAGTGATCCAATTTTTGCTCTATATTCATGCTCATCCACTGGCTCCCCCTTTTCATCAGCTACCATCTTTTCTTTTGAATCCATAGGAGTTGAAGCTGTCTTCAAATCATTACACTTGAATTTGTTTAATATGTCATGTGCATGCTTAGACTGGTAAATGAATATCCCATCAGCCTTCTGCTGAACTTGTAAACCAAGGAAGAAGTTCATTTCTCCCATTGAACTCATGCTATACTTGGACTTCATTACCTCTTCAAACTCCATACACATCTGTTCATTGGTTGACCCAAAAATAATGTCATCCACATAGACTTGTAATAAGAGCAAATCTCTTCCTTTATTCTTGTAAAAGAGGGTCTTGTTAATAGCTCCCCTTTGGAAACCATTTCAAGAAGGTGATTTGACAGTTCATCATACCAAGATCTAGGGGCCTGATGAAGTCCATACAGGGCTTTGTTGAGCTTATACACCTTGTTAGGATAGATAGGATCCTCAAAACCTGGTGGTTGAGAAACATACACCTCCTCTTCTATCTTTCCATTTAGGAATGCCGATTTGACATCAAGTTGGAATACCCTGATATTCTTTGAGGCGACATAAGCTAAGAAAATTCTTATTGCTTCAAGTCTTGCAACTGGTGCAAAGACTTCCTCAAAGTCAATCCCTTCTTCTTGTAGGCATCCCAAAGCTACAAGTCTGGCTTTGTTCTTAATCACAATACCCTTTTCATTTCTTTTGTTTCTGAACACCCATTTTGTTCCAATTGCATATTTGTTTCTTGACCTGTCTACTAGTTCCCAAACTTGTAGATCTCTGTATTGAGCCAACTGATCTTGCATTGCTTGTACCCAACTGTTGTCCTTTAGTGCTTGAACAATATTCTTTGGTTCTATTTGGGATAGAAAGCAGGAGTACAAACAAATGTTTGCAGATTCAGAATGACTTATTGTAATCCTTTCATATATATTACCAATGATGTGTTCAGAAGGATGGTTCTTTTCAACATAAGGAGTTTGAATTATCATATCAGTGGACACATTTGTGGCAAGATTTGATTCATTGAGATATGGTTCTTCAATGACCAAATCAGTTGTTTCACTATCAATTCCAGGTGCTTCTTCATTGTTCTGTCTTGAGGTTGATGCACCAATGTTTTCTAGATTCATTCTTTCAAACAAATCTTGAAACATTTCCCTTGATCCAGACTCTCCTTCTCCATTTTGGTTGCTTGGATCTTCCACATTTTGAACTTGATCATCTTTCACTTCTTGATTGACTTGATTATTATCTGCATGATCTTGTTCTTGATTTTGATTATTCTCTTCAGCATTGTCTTGCATTTCTTCAGCATTTGCACTTTCTTTACTTGCAACCTTTTTTCACAACTTTTCCAAATCCAATGTCTTCTGTTTTGACTCTTCAATCACACTGGTTTTGTAAAAGGATTCATCATAGTCTTCAGGATATATCTTGAAAGACTTTATCAATTTCTCTAAGTCAAACAACCATGCTGCACCATCAACTGTGTTGAATTGATTTTCATTGAAGACTACATCAGATGATTCAATTACACTCAAGTGATCTTTCACATATACTCTATAGGCCTTTGAGTGTGTAGAGTAGCCAAGAAAGAAACATTCTAAGGATTTTGATTGAAACTTGTTCAAGTAATCCTTGGTGTTCAAAAGAGAACATTTGCATCCAAAAGGTTTGAGAAACTTGATGTAGGGCTTTTTATTGAACAAGATTTCATAAGGAGTCTTGTTATGACTTTTGCTGAGAAGTACCCTGTTCTAAACATAACAAGTTGTATTAATAGCTTCTGCCCAAAAGGTAACACGCAGATTAGCATCAGCTAGCATGGTTCTTGCTGCTTCAATGAGTGTTCTGTTTCTTCTTTCAGCAACACCATTATGTTCAGGAATTCTAGGAGCTAAGAATTGCTGAAGTATTCCTTTATTGTTGCAAAATTCTTCAATCACTCCATTCTTGAACTCTGTACCATTGTCACTTCATCACTTTAACCCTTTTATCTAGTTGATTCTCAACCCTTGTTACACAGTTCATGATTAATTCAGCAGTCTCATCCTTTGTGCTTTGGAAATAAACCCAAGTATACCTTGAGAAATCATCAATGATCACAATACAGTATCTTTTCTTTCCAATGCTTGGTACACTCACAGGACCAAAGAGATCCATGTGAAGCATTTCAAGCACTTGATCAATTGAATTGATGAGTTTAGTCTTATGAGAAGACTTGTGTCGTTTTCCTTTCTAACATGAGACACAGTTATCATCCAATTTGAACTCTATAGTAGGCAAGCCAATGACATGCTCACCCTTGACTAACTTGTTCATGTTCTTCAAATTGACATGACACAATTTCCTATGCCACAATTTTGACTCATTTTCAGTGGCTTTAGAAAATAAGCATGTGCCACCTCTTGAAACAGCATCCTTAATGTTAAGTTCATATAAATTGCCAGTCCTTGGTGCTATCATCATGATCATGTCAGGTGGAATAACATACTCAGGCCTTAGGATGAAACAGTGTGAATCATCAAAGCCAACTTTATAACCTTTATCACACATCTGGGATATGCTCAAAAGATTATATTGAAGTCCTTCAACATAGAAAACATTTCAAATGTAACTTTACCATTTGTCAAGATACCCTTTCCAACAATTTTTCCTCCATTCTCATCACTGCCAAATGCCACTAGACCCTCAAACTTCTCTTCATAGTTAACAAGCGACCTCTTGTCACAAGTCATGTGCCTAGAACATCCACTGTACATGTACCATACTTCATTCAGTGAAGTGGATTGTTCCTGCACATTACAAAGAGAGTGATTAGTTAGATGATGAAGTGCAAGTTATTTCAACTTGCAAATCATCAGTTTCAATTTCAGTAGCAGCATTGGGTGTGAGTGTTATGGGTTCAGGGTCTTCATGAGTAACTTCAATGTGATCTGAATCATCAGTTTCATATTGTTGGGTCCATATTTGGTGGTTTGTACTTAGTTATATGTTTATTAGGCTGGGTTACGGGTTAGCTATGTAAACCGAGAACTCCGAGAACTCTAAAGAGATCTCGGTGGGATTTTGGTTCATATGGGCCTAGTGTTTTGGTTTCCCTATAAATAGATCTTATTGTATAGGGTTTAGGGGGTGTTCACATTAGCGGAGAGTGAGCAGAATTAGAGAGTTGTTCATTCCTAGTATTATTATCAAGTATTGTAAGTGATTAAGCACCCGACGTATTCAACAATATACGTGTGTTTTTGAAGCAATTCCGTGTTACTTTTACTGTTTTATTCGTGTTCTTGAATCACCGAGTGTTGGTATTCCGCACCAATACTCGTTTAGTTGATATCATATTGTAGTGATCCAGATTCGGGACTTACAATTGGTATAAGAGCCTTGGACGAATTCAGGCTCGTTATTGTGATATCAACGGATTCAAGATATCAAGGTTGGGTGGTTCTTTGCGTTTTTCCGGCGAATGCATTGATCGGAGAAGAAGATTGAACTGTTTTTGGGTAAAGATTGGCCTTGATTTGGAAACAAATCAAACCTCCCAAATTCTCGAAAGTTTGTTGCAACAAAACTGGAAAGTTTGGAGTTTTCGGCCTAACTTAGTTTTCGGCTAAAACTTGTCCAAAATCAGAGATTTCGGTCAACTAATTAGGTCAACAAACTCAGTTCTCGGTTAGCAGCCTGTCAACACATTGAGTTCTCGGCCAAGGGTGGTTTTCGGTCAAGGAATTGGTGAACAAGAGTGGTTTTCGGTCAATCTTGATCAACCAACTGGTTCTCGGTTAAAAGTTTGGTCAACATTTTGTTCCCGGTTGACTCTAGGTTCTCGGTTAAAAGTTTGGTCAACATTTTGTTCTCGGTTGACTCTAGGTTCTCAGTCAACGTGTCTTAGTGTATTCAGCCCAGACTGTTAGTGTGGGCCTGCTTTCTTAGACCTAGATATTGGATTTAACTTTTAATTGGACCAAAGAAATCAATTACAATGGCCCAGTTAACTAATGGCAGCAATTCCATCAACTCGTCACTTCACCAAGAACTTGACTCCATCATGGGCACTGCTACTCGTATACCCCGTTTATTATCTCACGAGGGTTCAGTGAATGGAAATTCCGTTTCGAACACTATGCCAAAATGAAAGATGCGAAAATTTGGAGAAGCATTGTAAGGGGACCTCAAAGGATTGTTTATCAAAAGGCTGGTTCTGATGAGGTTCTTGTGAAACCAGTTGCTCAATATGATGATGATGACTTTGCTAAAGTTGAAGAAGATGAGAAAGCCCTCTCTACTCTGACCATGGCACTCTCACCTGAGATTGCCCTTCAATTTAGAGAACTTCAATCTGCTAAAGAGCTGTGGGCTGCACTGATAGAAGTATATGAGAGAAATGAGGATATGAAGAGAAGTCGTCAAGATTTGTTGCGACAAAAGTTTAATATGCTCAATCACGTTCTGGGAGAGACATTGGAATCTCAACTTCAGAGGTTTATATCCCTTGTAACTGAAATGAGAACTGCTGGGATATTTCTGCAAACCTCAGAAATTAACAACAAGTTAGTAAACTCTCTACCGAAAAATTGGGACATGAATGTTGCAGTCATTAAGAAGACCAAAGATCTTATTCAAGCTCGGTAACACTATAGCTTGGTAACACTATAGCTTACTATGAGTTGAACCTTGCCCGATGAGTCCTTAAGATAATTCTTCTAACTTCCATCAAGCATGCTCGGACCACTGTTAATTCAAATAATACCTTGCTAGATATTCCAAGTACTTGGCTTCAAAAGCTTGGTTTTACCAAGGGTTTGCTAGTAAGAAAACTGTGCTCGGCAGTGAAGAACAACCTTGCTAGACATAGTGAACCCTGCTCGGATATACACAAAAAAAGATTTCATGAAGATAACTCTGCCCAATAGGCAAAATATCATGCCTTGCCAAGCAAAACCCTGCTCGGATGTCCAAGTGTGCTCGGTTCCATTCTTAGCAATTTCTGAGGAGGTTGAGAAGATTCCAATCTTCCTTATAATTCTTTTAGGTCAAATCTTTGACTCAACAATCTCCCCCTAGATTGGAACACCTCAGCTGTCCCAAACATCTCTAAGGTTACATACACTTAGTCAAAATACATATTAAATCAAAATCAAACTTTTACATATCAAAAGTTAAACTATTACATATTCAAAATTCTGTCCGTAGACATTACAAAGCAAAGCTTATTCTAAGAATTATCTTCTTCGTGCATTGTAGGCTGCTTGTCTTCTTTCAACTCTGACAGTTCCTGCTCTTTGCTGGAAGATAGACAAAATTCGATTATGAGGGTGATTATCTGGAATTGTCAGTCCAACAATGTCCCTCAAATCTTCTTCATGCAAATAGGTTAGATCTTTATCAGTTTTGATGATTCCCAAGACGAGTCCATCTGAATTTCGTAGAATGTAATGGCCTTCATTTTCCTTGTATTCAACCATAGTTATTCGGCCATTCTTTTGGACCTCATTGATGGGTCTGACAATCCTCATTCTCATACTGATACATGTATTCAAGCTGGACAAGGGATTGTCTTTTCTGACATTTGAGAGATAAGCATGTTCTGCATCCCTTATCTTCCTCATACGTGTCACTCTTCTGGTCCTTTCATGCTTGGTAAGTTCCCATTTCTTCCTTTGATTCAGTAGAGGAAATCCCTTTTTAGCTTCATTTATCAGATATTTTGACAGTTCATTCTGCTGTCTTCCGGCCAACTTTTTGCTATCATGATAGTCATATAAAGTGAGACTGGCCATTTTCTCCAACTGTTCTCTTGTGTAATCAGCAAAATCATCTCTGAATATGATATCTCTCAACTGTTTGCTCTTCGTTATTACTTTCAAAGATTGAGAGACTGAGTCATAGAACAGGGTCATAGATAGATCCACATCTGATTGTGGTCTTGTTTCTCTTTGTGCTCCAGCTCTGGTTGACTCTCCTCTGCTTGTTGAGGCATGCAATCTTGAAGCAGAGGGCCTTGTTGGAATTGATTTCATTGGTTTTGAAGGCCCTGTGACTCCAAAAGTCTTTCTATACATTGCTACAATCCTCTCAATAGGTAAGTTGATTAACTCAGTCAAATTCTCATTACCCTCTCTGAACAACCTTCCAATCATCTCTATAATTCTTTCATCATGTAGTTGTCCAGCCGGTATAAATCTACCTCCAATAAAACTCCTTGGATTTACTCCCTCCAGCAGAACTCTTTCCCATTCAGCCTTTTGCATAAAGAAGAGTTCTTTGAGTTGTGCTCTACCCAAGTTGTCAAACACTTTCACATTCATACCTTTCTGATTTACCATGATATTTCTCAAGATCTGGATCATCTCTTCATTCTCCCATGGGTCAGTTGGTTCATCCATAGGTTCAGGTTTTACTTTCACTGTGATTGGTGTGTCCTGGGCAGTTGACTTTTTCTTTTCATATTCTGCCCTTTGTTTCTCCCTTAATGTCATGAATTTTCTCTTCTTCACTGGGGGTTCTTGTTGTTTTTGCCTTGATTGTATAGTAGAAGACTCAGGTTGCACTCTTTTCAATTTATCCTTCTTTTGCAGCTTGTTGTAAAGTGACTCAACAGAGGCTTTATTCGAGCTCTCAACCATTTCAAGATGCATTCCTTTGTCCAACAAATAACCACATTTTACTGCAAACTTCTTTCTCAAAGATTCAATTCTTTCAACCTGCTCAGCTTCTCTTGCAAATTTTTCTTTTTCATCTTGTGCAACAGCTTTTCTGGTGTTATTGTATGCTTCTCTCAGACTTTCAAACTTGAAATGAGTCAAATCTTTTTCAGAGTATCCATGCTTTCTCAGATAATCTCTATACTTCTAACTGTCTCTTTTCTTTTGTTGCATTTGTTTGTCAATGATCTCCCTCTCTCTATTCAACTTTCTTTGTAGCTCATCATCATTCAAAGAGACTAGTTCTTCAAAACTAAATCCATGACTCATCAATTTGACAACCAAAGGATGTTTCTTCTTAGCATCAATCAAACTCTGCTGAATGTTTGCCCTTTGATCTTCAGTCATTGTTACTTGTGGGGACACAACATCAACATTTTCATCAACTTTATCCTGATCAATGTCATCATAATCATCATTAGATTCATCCTCCTCCTCTATTGTTACATTAACAACATCAATTTTAGGTTCATTAGGAGTTGAAATATCTAGAACTGGAATATTTGGTACTCCTTGAACAACTTCATCAGGCCTCAAGGTTTGTAAAGGAACTGGCCTTATGGACTTGTTTGCTCATCTGGGGTTTCAACAAAGCATTGGTTCTTCTCATCCAATTTCCCCTTCTTTACTAATTCAGCTCCTTCAGCCTGATCATAAGCTTTTCTCTTTCTTGAACAAGACTTTTCAAATCTGCTTACATTTTCATGAATCTTTGAAGCTTTAGCCATCATTTCTTAAAATGTTTCTTCAGTTTTCCTCTCAGGTTCCTTTTCTGGTTCCTTTTGAGGTTGGCTTGTAGATTGTGCAAACATACTCACCACAATGGCTAGAGAATTGTCAACTTCTTCAGTTGATGTGTAGTAAAACACACTTACTTTTCTTATGATTTTATCATGGTTTTTATGCTTAATTGTTTGTTTTATGAAAGTATTGGGGGTTAAGTGCAATAATTTACAAAGTTTAAATGTTAATTGTAGGTTTATGAAATATGGTGAAAAAAGAGTTAAGTTGGAAGATTCTAGGGGCCTTTTTGGTCAAGTTTCAAAGCTACAACTCAAGGCCCGACCCAAGCCCACAAGTTAGAAGACTTACATGATATTATATTAAGTTAATTAACTTAGTTTTCAGCCATTATCCAGCTCTGAATCCCGAAAATAAAAAAACCCTAACTCCTATCCATAGTTCCGATCGGCAGCAGCAAAGGAGAAGGAAAACGAAGAAAAGTTTGGCGGCTGTGGTGGCTGTGACGGCTGGAGAGGAAGAAGAACACCAAGGAGACTCTTGTGCAGCTGCTAGGCATCAAATACATTCATAATCTCAGCCATATAACCCTAAGTAATCATTCATAAACTTTGTTTTTTTTGTTCAAGAACCCTAACTAGTTGAATTGATATTTTTCTTTGGATTGTTTTGCAAGTAATTGATTGTTTGACTTTGATTTAGTTATTCTTGGATCTTGAATGAGTTTGATTATGTTTATGTTGATGTTTATAATGTTTTACTTGAATGTTAATGGCTGTCCAAACTTAATGAGTAGCTAATCTTGTTTGTTCTACCTAGGTTTGATGAATATTGTTAGGTTTTAACTAGTAATATGGATTGTTAATGATCATGGCTTAAATTGTTAATGTAAAGTTTGATTAATAGTAAATTAGATTGTGTTTAGTGGCTGTGTTTTGTTTGATTATACCTAATAACCTCGTGCTTTAATTAATTGAATCGGTTTTGATTAGTTGTTGCATGTTTAAGGCTCTTTACTTTGTGTTCAGGGTTTATTTGTGGGAAGTACAACCGTAGGGATAAGTGGGTAAATTAATTAGGTAAAATCAGTTGTGAAACATCTTCTTAGAGACCGAGAGGTGTAAGAAGTAAACTCGTCTCATTACTTTTACTTGTTAGAATTAAGATCGCGCGAGAGCGGGTTTTGTTCTTGTCGGGTTTGGGTGTTTGAGCGATTAGTTGGTCTAGTTTAAGTTAAGTTGAATTGTTCCTATATCCTTGGTTGCGTAGTATTCGTTTCCATTAGGCTAGTGTGTCGGTGAGACTGAGAGGTGAGTCGGCATTAGAACACGTTAATAATTTGTTTTCCCGGTTTGTTCTTAAAATCAACTAAAATAAGTTAGAGTTTGTTAGTGAGACCGAGAGGTGATCTGACCTTCTTGAGCGAACCTTAGTTGTGTCATCCTTTAGGACCGGTGTCGTGAGACTTTTCAATCCATTGTCTCGTCATCTCCTTCAATATGATTCTTACCTAGGTAGACGTTTTTATCACTGCAGTCAAAGTTTCCGAAGTTTTGTCAAAATTTTTCATTTAGTTAAGTTAAGTAGTTAAATCAAATCTAAAAAAAATCAATTAAATATTTTGGTGAGTCTTGGTTAGAGTTTAGTGATTATAAACGTTTTCACGTGTCTTCGAGTTCGATATCCGGACTTTCCTCATCTGTGCTATACGCGACCGGTACACTTGCCGTTTGTGTGAACTAGGATATATTGTTTGGTTTTTAAAGCTTAGTTGCGACTTGTGTTTTATTTATATATATATATTTTCGCACATCATCAGTTCTTTTCAAATTTATTAAGGTTTCAATTACCACTTGATCATCAGCCTCTTCTTCATCAACAATTTTAGAAACATTGGCTTGATCAATGAGAATTTCCTGCTCAGCCAATTCCTCCTTTGATAGGGTTTGGGCAATGTGTTCCCTCTCCCTTGTTTCTTGTACAAATACACTACAGACTTGATCATCCACGCTGTTAGCCATGTGGGGTCCCCTTGCTCGCGTCTCATTACCATTAAGAAACGGACCACAAGGGACACGCTACAGGTAAGCCCTACAGATGAAATTTTGCATACTCACCTATGGTGATGGATTTGGGGTATTGCTTGATAACGGGGGTATGTCATGTTGTAGGGAACACTAGCTATTAATAAATTGAACCTTAATCGTATCTAATGGCTGCTTGGTAGACTTTGATGCTTAAGCTTAGGTGGATAAACAATACCCTTGATCGTCTTAACTATTCATAAATTTGAGCAACAAAAGTTTTATTTCTGCTAATTTTGAGGTTTAAGTCAAGTTGGGGTGGTATGGTTCGGTAAAAGCTGAAAATAAGCGGGTCTTAATTGTGTAAACCACTGAGTAATGTTATTGTCGGATCTTATTTGTCCCGGTAAAGATTAAGGCATGGGTTTAAGTGGACAACAATATCGGTGATCGCGGTTTTTGCGTTTTTCTGAGCTTTAAAAATTAACCTAAATGTTTTTAAGACTGTATTTTCCGATTCTGATCCAACTGCAGTCAAATCTTTTTCAGGGACGAAAAAGTCTTAAGTGTGGGGATGTTTGCTGTGTAGTAAAACACACTTACTTTCCTTATAATTTTATCATAGTTTTTATGCTTAATTGTTTATTTTATGAAAGTATTGGGGGTTAAGTGCAATAATTTACAAAGTTTAAATGTTAATTGTAGGTTTATGAAATATGGTGAAAAAAGAGTTAAGTTGGAAGATTCTAGGGGCCTTTTTGGTCAAGTTTCAAAGCTACAACTCAAGGCCCGACCCAAGCCCACAAGTTAGAAGACTTACATGATATTATATTAAGTTAATTAACTTAGTTTTCAGCCATTATCCAGCCCTAAATCCCGAAAATAAAAAAAAACCCTAACTCCTATCCATAGTTCCGATCGGCAGCAGCAAAGGAGAAGGAAAAAGAAGAAAAGTTTGGCGCCTGTGGTGGCTGTGACGGCTGGAGAGGAAGAAGAACACCAAGGAGACTCTTGTGCAGCTGCTAGGCATCAAATACATTCATAATATCAGCCATATAACCCTAAGTAATCATTCATAAACTTTGTTTTTTTTGTTCAAGAACCCTAACTAGTTGAATTGATATTTTTCTTTGGATTGTTTTGCAAGTAATTGATTGTTTGACTTTGATTTAGTTATTCTTGGATCTTGAATGAGTTTGATTATGTTTATGTTGATGTTTATGATGTTTTACTTGAATGTTAATGGCTGTCCAAACTTAATGAGTAGCTAATCTTGTTTGTTCTACCTAGGTTTGATGAATATTGTTAGGTTTTAACTAGTAATATGGATTGTTAATGATCATGGCTTAAATTGTTAATGTAAAGTTTGATTAATAGTAAATTAGATTGTGTTTAGTGGCTGTGTTTTGTTTAATTATACCTAATAACCTCGTTCTTTAATTAATTGAATCGGTTTTGATTAGTTGTTGCATGTTTAAGGCTCTTTACTTTGTGTTCAGGGTTTATTTGTGGGAAGTACAACCGTAGGGATAAGTGGGTAAATTAATTAGGTAAAATCAGTTGTGAAATACCTTCTTAGAGACCGAGAGGTGATAAGAAGTAAACTCGTCTCATTACTTTTACTTGTTAGAATTAAGATCGCCCGAGAGCGGGTTTTGTTCTTGTCGGGTTTGGGTGTTTGAGCGATTAGTTGGTCTAGTTTAATTTAAGTTGAATTGTTCCTCTATCCTTGGTTGCGTAGTATTCATTTCCATTAGGCTAGTGTGTCGGTGAGACCGAGAGGTGAGTCGGCATTAGAACACGTTAATAATTTGTTTTCCCGGTTTGTTCTTAAAATCAACTAAAATAAATTAGAGTTTGTTAGTGAGACCGAGAGGTGATCTGACCTTCTTGAGCGAACCTTAATTGTGTCATCCTTTAGGACCGGTGTCGTGAGAGTTTTCAATCCATTCTCTTGTCATCTCCTTCAATATGATTCTTACCTAGGTAGACGTTTTTATCACTGCAGTCAAAGTTTCCGAAGTTTTGTCAAAAGTTTTCATTTAGTTAAGTTAAGTAGTTAAATCAAATCTAAAAAAAATCAATTAAATATTTTGGTGAGTCTTGGTTAGAGTTTAGTGATTATAAACGTTTACACGTGTCTTCGAGTTCGATATCCGGACTTTCCTCATCTGTGCTATACGCGACCGGTACACTTGTCGTTTGTGTGAACTAGGATAGATTGTTTGGTTTTTAAAGCTTAGTTGCGAATTGTGTTTTATTTATATATATATAGTTTCGCACATCAAGTTTTTGGCGCCGTTGCCGGGGACACGGTTTGAGGCGTATTAAGAACGACTCGAGTTAGGACTTGCCTTCTTTACTACTTGTCTTTCTTATTTGTTTTGTTTGTTAGTTTAAAATAGTTTAGCTAATTATAGTTTCTTTTATTTATTTTAATAGTTGTATGCGACGTACTCGATCTCTAGGACCACCAGAAATTGAAGGATTTCCCGAACCAGAGAGAGAGCTTTTTGAGAGACGATGTACAAAACCGTTTTCCAGTTCATCTACATCCGTCGGCAATACGTTCTCTTCTCCTACTTTTTCTGAACCCGTCATTAGGGATAGGATTATAGGCGACGCGAATCCACCACTGAGGAGGACAGTTGCAGACCGGGCCCGTCCGGTCGATGCTGGCACGAGATCCAGCATTGCTCCACCAGCTATAGGAGTTCAAACGACTTGGAAGATTCCATCTAATGTTCTGAACACGATTGTTCATTCTGCTCAATTTCACGGGTTACTCCATGAGAACCCACATGCTCATATCACTCGCATCATACGAATTTACGACACGTTTCATTTTGCCGGCGTATCCGAAGACGCCATCAAACTCCGAATCTTTCCGTTCTCACTCGTTGATCATGCGAGTCTGTGGCTTGAGTCCCTCCCACGGGGATCCATTGCTACTTGGGCTGCCATGCAGACCCAATTTCTTGAAAAATACGATCCTTCGGCTAAGGCCGCTCGTTGCGTACCCAAATTCATTCTTTCCATATGGAGGACACCGAGAGCTTCTACGAGGCGTGGGAAAGGTTCAAAAATCTACTTGCGTTATGTCCAAACCACGGCCTACAAGACTGGGTGGTTGTTGAGAAGTTCTACAACGGAGTGACGTACGCAACTCAGAGTATGCTCGACACAGCTGCAGGAGGTAACCTACAGACAACGAAGGATACGGATGAGTGCATTGCCTTGTTTAACGGTTTAGCCATGAGTGGATACCAGTGACCACCAGTTAAGAGTACCAAAACCGTCGATTCCCTATCACGTGGCATGCATTCGGTCGACACGAGCACCGCACTTGCAGCACAAGTTGAAGCGTTAGCAAAGATCGTGAAGGACTTGCAGGTGAAAAGTAAGTTATGCGAGATCTGTAGAGGGGGGACATGATACTGTTCAGTGCCCCGTAGGTTTCCAGGAGGAGGCAGTCGACTTCGTTAATAATCCAAACCGAAATCAACATTCTTTCAATTCTTATAATTCGGGGTAGAGAGGTAACCAAAATTCCAACTGGAGGAACGGAAATCAGTCCGGCTTCCAGCAACGTCAGAGCCTATTCCAGGATTCCGGTGAGGGAACGAGTAGTGGGGAGAAGAAGCCCACGTTAGAGGAGATGATGGCACAGCAGACACAGATGTTGTCGCAACTCATGACTCGAGAGGACTCCCGTCACAAAGAAACTCAAGAGAAATTCCGGGAGCACGAGTCATTCATGAGAAATCAAGGAGCGTCAATTCAAAATCTTGAGCGTCAGATAGGAGAGATAGCAAGTCGTCTAAATGAGAGGTCACCAGGTACACTTCCAAGTAACACTGAACAAAATCCGAAGGCGTTCGTGAAGGCTGTGACGACAAAGAGCGGTGCAGGGGCACGTAGCGAGCCCGTGATTCAAGAGGCGACGAGAGGAGTCGTTAACGAGCCTGCAGTAGATGTAGAGGAGAAGGTAGACGAGGAGATTCAGTTGGAGTCTCCACCGGCCAAGGTGCATCAGAGGCACAACCCCGGAAGTTCAGCACAGGCAGAGAACCAACCATTACCCAGCACACCACCGAGAGTCTACAAACCTAGACTCCCATATCCTGGGAGAGTCTGTAGGGATAGAGACGAGGAGCAGAACTCCAAATTTCTTGATCTTCTAAAGCAACTTCATCTTAATATTCCTTTTGAGGCACTTACGCAAATGCCCAAATACGCAAAGTTTCTTAAGGATATTCTTTCGAACAAAGAGAAGTTAGCCGAAGTCTCTTCCATTCCTCAGAGTGCTGGTTGCTCTGCAGTCTTGCAGAGAAAGTTACCAGAAAAGATGTCCGATCCTGGGAGTTTCACAATTCCCTGCATCTTGAGTGATAATACGGTCGTCCATGCGCTGGCAGATCTTGGTGCCAGTATTAATCTCATGCCGTATTCCGTGTATCGCAAGTTGGGACTAGGCGAACCGAGACCTACCCGTATGAGTATCCAGCTTGCTGATCGTTCTGTGAAATACCCCCGAGGGGTGGTCGAGAACATGCTTGTTCGTGTCGACAAGTTCATCTTCCCGGTGGACTTTGTCATCCTGGACATGAACGATGACGATAGTGTCCCACTCATCTTGGGCCGACCATTCCTTGCCACTGCACAGGCATTGATCGATGTCTGCGAGGGTAAATTAATCTTAAGAGTTGGGAATGAGAACGTCACCTTTGACGTTCGACAGTCTCTGAAACACCCCAAGTCTGCTGATGACTCCTTATACTTCATTGATACCATCATGGAGCATGTTGGAGAGTTTCTCAGCGAAATTTGTGGAGGATCTGCCTCCGACACCCAGATTCTCGATAGGGAGATTCCGGAGATTGAAATGGTTGCTGTAACCAATCAGTCATTAAATAACGACACCGAGTCGCATACCCCTGAATCTGGCGTGTCTGCTGAGATCGTACGAGACGATCCGATGGACCGACCTTCGGTCGAGAGTCCTCCTCTTTCCTTAGAGCTTAAGGATTTACCTTCCCATCTTGAGTATGCATTTTCTAGGTCATGCCGGGTTCTACCGCCGGTTCATCAAAGATTTTTCTAAAATCGCGAGACCCATGACTAAACTTTTGGAGAAGGATGCTCCATTTATTTTTTCTGAGCAGTGTATCGAGGCGTTTGATCTTCTAAAAGACAAACTAGTTAGCGCCCCGATCATGGTTGCTCCCGACTGGTCGTTACCATTCGAGTTGATGTGTGACGCAAGCGACTTCGCAGTCGGAGCGGTTCTTGGACAACGGAAGGATAAACATTTCCATCCAATCTACTATGCAAGCCGGACCTTAAATGGCGCACAGGAAAGCTATACCACCACCGAAAAAGAACTTTTAGCTGTGGTGTTCGCTTTCGACAAATTTAGGTCCTATCTGGTTTTGTCCAAAACGATTGTTTATACGGATCATGCCGCTATTAGATATCTTTTCAGAAAGCAGGATGCTAAGCCTCGTCTTATCCGATGGATCCTGTTTCTTCAAGAGTTCGATATAGAGATCCGTGATAAAAAGGGGGCCGAGAATGTGGCGGCTGATCATCTTTCACGTCTAGAGGGAGTTGATTTAGGAGATTCAGGAGTTAGGATCGACGATCGTTTTTCGACGGAGAGTCTGATGTTTGTTACTGCACAAGAGGAAGGTTTTCCATGGTTTGCTAATTTCGCGAACTATCTCGCTGACGGATACCTCCCCAAGATGCCTTACCAGCAAAATAAGAAATTCTTTGCTTACATCAAATTTTACCTTTGTGACGATCCATATCTTTTCCGCATTGGTGCTGATCAGCTTATTAGAAGGTGTGTAGATGTCAAGGAAGGATGGCAAATTTTGAGCCATTGTCATGTGGGACCGACTGGAGGTCACCACGGTGTGAGTTCTACGGCAAAGAAAATCTTTGATTCTGGTTTTTACTGGCCGTCTATCTTTAAGGATGCTCATCTGTTTGTTAAGAGTTGTGATCGTTGCCAGCGTGTTGGCAACATTTCTTCGTGAAACGAAATGCCCCAGAATGCCATTCAAGTTTGTGAGGTTTTTGATATTTGGGGTATTGATTTCATGGGACCGTTTCCATCTTCGCATGGAAACAAATACATACTCGTGGCCGTCGATTACGTGTCTAAGTGGGTTGAGGCCAAATCTCTACCCACCAATGATGTCCGAGTAGTAGTCCGTTTTCTAAAAAGTCTATTTGCTCGTTTTGGAGTCCCGAAAGCCTTGATCAGTGATCGAGGTACTCACTTTTGCAACTCGCAGATGGATAAGGCGTTGAAGCGTTATGGGGTCACCCATCGGCTTGCGACCGCCTACCACCCACAGACTAGTGGGCAAGTAGAAGTGAGTAATCGAGGAATCAAACGTATTCTCGAGAAAACGGTTGGTTCAAATCGTCGGGATTGGTCCGACAAATTAGATGACGCTCTGTGGGCCTTCCGTACAGCATACAAGACTCCGACTGGTTCCACACCATTTCGGATGATTTACGGGAAGGCCTGTCATCTTCCTATTGAATTGAACACCGCGCTTCATGGGCCCTTCAAAGGGTTAATCTTGATTTACCAGCCGCAGAGGGTAATCGTTTCCATCAATTACACGAATTAGAGGAGCTCTGGGATCATGCATACGCACAATCATTTCGGTATAAGGAGCATACGAAGGAACTGCATGACAGGAAATTGAAGGGTAATAAGCAGTTCAAGTGTGGGGATAAGGTTTTACTGTATAACACACGGTTGAGGTTATTCCCGGGAAAGTTGAAATCCCGATGGTCGGACCGTTCACGGTCACTGAGGTTTTCCCGTATGGCACGATTGAGATACAAGATCGAAGCGGGAAGTTTAAGGTGAACGGCCATAGATTGAAGTACTACATAGGAGAGCCGATAACTGATCAGACAGTCGAGGTGTTCTACCTTGACTCATTCACCAAGAAATAGGCGTGATGGATGCATCACTCGGGAGACAGCCCGAGTTGTAGAGTTTGTATTATGATTCTATTTATTATCTGTTTTTATTTGTTTTATTTTTATTTATATTTATAAAAACATAAAAATACAAAAAAAATAAATATTTAATAAAAATAAAAAAATTCAAAAACACAAAAATATGTTTATTTCTTATGTTTTTGTTTTCTATTTTGTACGCCGCTACATGCGAGCGAGTTTGATTTTTTACAGGTATTATTATGCGCATGGTAGCTCTGATGGCATTTTGGAACTTGTTCACCCGAGGTTGCGGCCGCGAATGAAATGCTATACGGTCGGTCGTTCGATTCATAAACAGCTGATGAAGAACTGCATCTAAACCAGGGGAGTAACCCGTTCTCTATTTTAATGTCTGTTCTTTCAAGTTTTAATTTTATGCTTTACGTTTTATTTTTATTTTATTTCTTTTCCTTGTTCTCATCGAGGACGATTTCGTTCTAAGTGTGGGGATGGGAATTTATTTTACTTAGTTGTAGAAAAAAAATTTTAAAAAATAAAAAGTTTTCACTTGTTTTTTGTTTTCGTACGTTGTTAATGTTAAAAAAATAATTAAAAAAAATAAAAAATAAAAAAATGTCCCTTGTTTTTAGTTTCTTTTGCATTAAAGTGGGAGATGATGATATTTATCGGAAATCGGTTTTTCAAACTACTAATAATATGAGATAAATAAAAGAAAACACACTTAACTTGGGATGTTTCGGTTGGCTCAGCCTTGAAATGAAAGGGCAAATTTGATAAAACGGTTAAAACGGAAATCTTTTGTGGGTAAAGTATTTTGTCCGTGGAAAAAAAGCAATGAAAGGTCGGGCCATACTCAAGCCTCAAATTTTGGTATGAAAAAGTTGTAGTATCGTGAGTTTTTAAAAATTTGAATACGTTATCATATGATGCTTGGGTAGGTTTAACGTTAGAGTATGTCGTGTAGCCTGTGATATAAATCTTAAACTGCTAGTTTAGTGTTTTACACCTCATTGGCGTATGGTTTTATAACCTTAAATCCTGTATTGATGGAGTGCTTCGGGTCCGGAGACCATGGGTCTGTATGCAATCTATTTATCTGGGTATTCACAATTCCTAAATGGGGTTGTGGATATTTAAAAATAAAGCCAAAGAGCAAACCCTTATAAGTCTATAAACATGATCACAAAAAAGTACAAAAGTACAAATACACTACAGACTTGATCATCCACGCTGTTAGCCATGTGGGGTCCCCTTGCTCGCGTCTCATTACCATTAAGAAACGGACCACAAGGGACACGCTACAGGTAAGCCCTACAGATGAAATTTTGCATACTCACCTATGGTGATGGATTTGGGGTATTGCTTGATAACGGGGGTATGTCATGTTGTAGGGAACACTAGCTATTAATAAATTGAACCTTAATCGTATCTAATGGCTGCTTGGTAGACTTTGATGCTTAAGCTTAGGTGGATAAACAATACCCTTGATCGTCTTAACTATTCATAAATTTGAGCAACAAAAGTTTTATTTCTGCTAATTTTGAGGTTTAAGTCAAGTTGGGGTGGTATGGTTCGGTAAAAGCTGAAAATAAGCGGGTCTTAATTGTGTAAACCACTGAGTAATGTTATTGTCGGATCTTATTTGTCCCGGTAAAGATTAAGGCATGGGTTTAAGTGGACAACAATATCGGTGATCGCGGTTTTTGCGTTTTTCTGAGCTTTAAAAATTAACCTAAATGTTTTTAAGACTGTATTTTCCGATTCTGATCCAACTGCAGTCAAATCTTTTTCAGGGACGAAAAAGTCTTAAGTGTGGGGATGTTTGATGTGTAGTAAAACACACTTACTTTCCTTATAATTTTATCATAGTTTTTATGCTTAATTGTTTATTTTATGAAAGTATTGGGGGTTAAGTGCAATAATTTACAAAGTTTAAATGTTAATTGTAGGTTTATGAAATATGGTGAAAAAAGAGTTAAGTTGGAAGATTCTAGGGGCCTTTTTGGTCAAGTTTCAAAGCTACAACTCAAGGCCCGACCCAAGCCCACAAGTTAGAAGACTTACATGATATTATATTAAGTTAATTAACTTAGTTTTCAGCCATTATCCAGCCCTAAATCCCGAAAATAAAAAAAAACCCTAACTCCTATCCATAGTTCCGATCGGCAGCAGCAAAGGAGAAGGAAAAAGAAGAAAAGTTTGGCGGCTGTGGTGGCTGTGACGGCTGGAGAGGAAGAAGAACACCAAGGAGACTCTTGTGCAGCTGCTAGGCATCAAATACATTCATAATATCAGCCATATAACCCTAAGTAATCATTCTTAAACTTTGTTTTTTTTGTTCAAGAACCCTAACTAGTTGAATTGATATTTTTCTTTGGATTGTTTTGCAAGTAATTGATTGTTTGACTTTGATTTAGTTATTCTTGGATCTTGAATGAGTTTGATTATGTTTATGTTGATGTTTATGATGTTTTACTTGAATGTTAATGGCTGTCCAAACTTAATGAGTAGCTAATCTTGTTTGTTCTACCTAGGTTTGATGAATATTGTTAGGTTTTAACTAGTAATATGGATTGTTAATGATCATGGCTTAAATTGTTAATGTAAAGTTTGATTAATAGTAAATTAGATTGTGTTTAGTGGCTGTGTTTTGTTTGATTATACCTAATAACCTCGTGCTTTAATTAATTGAATCGGTTTTGATTAGTTGTTGCATGTTTAAGGCTCTTTACTTTGTGTTCAGGGTTTATTTGCGGGAAGTACAACCGTAGGGATAAGTGGGTAAATTAATTAGGTAAAATCAGTTGTGAAATACCTTCTTAGAGACCGAGAGGTGATAAGAAGTAAACTCGTCTCATTACTTTTACTTGTTAGAATTAAGATCGCCCGAGAGCGGGTTTTGTTCTTGTCGGGTTTGGGTGTTTGAGCGATTAGTTGGTCTAGTTTAAGTTAAGTTGAATTTTTCCTCTATCCTTGGTTGCGTAGTATTCATTTCCATTAGGCTAGTGTGTCGGTGAGACCGAGAGGTGAGTCGGCATTAGAACACGTTAATAATTTGTTTTCCCGGTTTGTTCTTAAAATCAACTAAAATAAATTAGAGTTTGTTAGTGAGACCGAGAGGTGATCTGACCTTCTTGAGCGAACCTTAATTGTGTCATCCTTTAGGACCGGTGTCGTGAGAGTTTTCAATCCATTCTCTTGTCATCTCCTTCAATATGATTCTTACCTAGGTAGACGTTTTTATCACTGCAGTCAAAGTTTCCGAAGTTTTGTCAAAAGTTTTCATTTAGTTAAGTTAAGTAGTTAAATCAAATCTAAAAAAAATCAATTAAATATTTTGGTGAGTCTTGGTTAGAGTTTAGTGATTATAAACGTTTTCACGTGTCTTCGAGTTCGATATCCGGACTTTCCTCATCTGTGCTATACGCGACCGGTACACTTGCCGTTTGTGTGAACTAGGATATATTGTTTGGTTTTTAAAGCTTAGTTGCGACTTGTGTTTTATTTATATATATATATTTTCGCACATCATCAGTTCTTTTCAAATTTATTAAGGTTTCAATTACCACTTGATCATCAGCCTTTTCTTCATCAACAATTTTAGAAACATTGGCTTGATCAATGAGAATTTCCTGCTCTGCCAATTCCTCCTTTGATAGGGTTTGGGCAATGTGTTCCCTCTCCCTTGTTTCTTGTACAACCTTTTCAAGCCTCTTAGCAGCAGCAGGGTTTGGGCAATGTGTTCCAATGCTCTAATTGCACCCATGGGAAACTTGGAAGATCTAGCAAGGTATTCTTTAATACTGTTGTCCGAGCATGCTTGATGGAAGTTAGAAGAAGTATCTTAAGGACTCATCGGGCAAGGTTCAACTCATAGTAAGCTACAGTGTTACCAAGCACACATTGGTTTGCTAATAAGTTATTCTCATAGCAAAGAGTTGAAAGGACCTCTGAAGAACAAGTTTGCTCGTTGGATTATATCAAGCAAAGTTTGATATGATTAAGAAGATTGAAGTTTGCTATGTGAGTATTTTTTTAGGAAAATACTCTAAGTAAAGTCTACCCGGAGAACTGTTCCCGAGCACACTTCAAGGTTACCAGGTCTACTCGTAAAGGACAAAATAGCACAAGGCCTACTCGGAGAAGAAAAATGTTACAAAGTCTACCCGAAAGACCTGTTTACACTTAGTATAGTTTTGAATATGTAGTTTGATTATGTACAAATCATTAGGGTTTCTAAAAGGAATGACAGCTGTCGGGAGGTGGCAGGCCTATAAATAGAATATATTAGGGCACGCCTCCTACGGATTTGCCACTTTACACTTTTCAGATAAGAACGAATATTCCTGATTGAGTGTGACGGCTGTCCTAGGTTATTACTGAAAATACACTCCCGACAAGAAACCCTAATCGATTAACATTTGTATGAATCAGTTTATATAAATGGAAATCTTTTGAGTTATTGTTCGTGTCTGTTACCTTTATTAACCTCTTTAGCAACAAGCATGTTTGTTTCTGATTCCGCCTTTAACAAACAAGAATCTTTCCTAATTTAGCAATCCGTCATCAACCCTCTTGTTGACACATTTAATGTGTGGGTTATGACATTGTTGTGAGTATTGAGTGACTAATCGGGACCGACAAAATTAGAAGCAAGAGCAACTGTATATTTAATAATATCGGCAAAAAAATTGTAATACTAATAAAGTTACAGGCATTTTATCACAATTGTTTTTAACTTCAAACATGTCATGTTATTAACACGTTTTACTCGTGAGTTTTATATTTACGTGTAAATGTAAAAAAAAGTATTAAGAAAACGTGTTCGGAACCAAAAGTAATAACTTTCTTAATATTAACCAGTTTTGACCCTGACTTGTACCGACCAAACTAGTTCTTATACGTTGCGCCGACTGACACGACTCGTACTTTTTGCTAGTTATAAGAGAACACAAGTAGCAAATTTGACCCATTTACTTAAAGGGTCGTACAAGTAGAACTTGCCCGAAATGTTCCAAGTCATACTAAAAGTCGACATGTTTCAAACGAAACTTGTTGTGACCCATTACAAAAATCAGAGTAAAAAAACTGTTGCAAAGATTTTATTCACAACATATAAGTATCTCACTGAAAACCAAACCATCTTTCCTCGCATATATCAAACAATTTTGAGATTCTTGTATAGAATATGGAACACAAACAAATCATAATAATAAACAAACCAACTTAAAAGAAACATATTAGTATTTCGAATACCCTACTCATGATCTTACTCTTTATAATGATTTTGTATAAAATTGGTTTGCAACACCCACAACTACAACCATTTTCCTATCATTTATGTTAGTCAAGAAGATATGAATTTTGCTTCATGAATATAAATAGATATCATCAAGAAAACAAAACTCATCATGACAACAATGTATTTTAAGGATCAAAACAACTTATTTTCTATATTAGTTTGGCCCGAAACTTTAGTTGATACAAGCTTGTGACAATAAATAAGCACAATAAATATCTATTTAAAAAAATCATATAATAATTTTTAGTATATGCTTTTGGTGAAAATTGAATGAACTGGGAGAGAAACAGATGGATGCATCATAATAGGACGTCTCTTGCGAAAGGAGGTTGATTATGAAAAAATTATTCTAATATCCACCCCTTGCCATGTTTGTGGATCAGTTAGGTTCGTATCGTTATTGGCATTAAACACAAAATACAAATTAATAAACACTTAGAATAGTGATGACTCTTATGACATATAATGCAAAAAATATTTTTTTATAGAATTTTCATATACTTATTAAGAAAATATGGTAAATTTAGCTCTACGGAAGGTTAAGACACGAATAGAGCTATCAATGACATTTTATAGTCATCTCTTTGAGATTTAATCATCAATTAACGGTTTTAACCAACTTAATAACTAAGTGGGGTATCCATTTAGAGGCTAGATCCCCTACGGACCTACCCTTAGCATATTATATCAAATACTAGTTTTTATTCTCCGTATTACGGGAGTTGTTTTATATTATTTGTTTATAATATTTATTTATTTTTTTGAATTTTTATTTTTTTATTGTATGAAAATTAGTAATATACTTATGATTTGATGATAAATTGTTTCACAAATAAATGAAATGTTATAACCCGGTTTTAAAGCTATATGAGTTTGATGAGACCCAAGACCCGTTTATTTTTTTATAATAAATCAGATATTATTTTTTAGTATATTCCTACTTAATAGGATTTTTATATCAAATATTTTGTGAGATTAATTTTTAATTTAATGAGATGTTATAACTCGTTTAAGAAATATATAGGTTTGATGAGACCTATACTCGTGAATTCAGGTCAAATGCATGATAAACCTCCATTTAAAAATCAAGCAAATCTGGTGACTCCAAAAAAAGAGAAACGACCACATTGCGACACTTAGGATTTTTATGGTTTCGTGTATATATATATATAGATATAATAAGTTATCTAATAACAAAAAAAAATAGTTCACAAAAGTTGCAAATATTATATTTCTTCAAAACAAAAGATACGTTGTATGCCCGAGAGAATGTGAACAAATACACAACTTCTCCAAACAAACTTCAGACTATAACTACACCCAAAAGACATTTATATATAACAATATGCATTTTATCTAAATACAATTACACATAAGATAACACAAGTTCATCGACTAAGAACAACGTGACCGGTTCTATGAATACTCTAATGATCTTGATTTCAAATAGAACCAAATAGACACGTCCTGCTTCGGCTCTGCATAGTTTGTACCAAAAGAAGATCCAAACATCATTTTGAAACAATCTTACTGGATCATATTATTGAAATTGTGACGTTGTTGTAATGGGTTATGTTAGATTCAAATGATCAAATCCATGGTGAATAAAGCTGTTTTCTTGAAATTGCATTATCGGTTGACCAATAAACAAGCCGTTTGATTTGCCACATTCTTTGAACCAGTCCCGTCTTTTTGAAACCGGATACTTGATTGATTCAAATCAATTACATACCTAGAGGATGATTAAGAAATTTAAATATTTGAAATACTGATTATTAAATAATTACGGAATTAAAATCAAATGACTAATGAAAAGATAACTATCAATTTGAATTTTAAACAAAACCTATATTATTCCTTAAGATTTGTACTTTGGTAAATTGTTTATTCGCGATAAAGTATGCCTTGTTAAACAATTTGACGCGTTCGTTTCACGGAATGGAATGGAATTGGAATTGAAATATGAATAGGATTTGAATTTGAATGAATTGGATTTGGAATTTGAACATTCCAATAGGAATTGGAATTTGAGGGAATTGAAATCCAATTACATTTTTAATGTGTTCGTTTGACAAATAAATAAAAATCGAGTTTTTTATTATTTTTTTTTTAATTTTTAACAAGGATAATGGTGAAAACATTCTAGTTTTTTTAGATTTTTTGTTTTTTATTTATATTTTGCGTTATGACTTTTTTATTAATTTTTTTGAATTTTTATTATGGGTTTTTAATTATGATAAAAAAAACCCCTCAAAAAAATATTCAAAAATAATAAAAGAAAATTATAACTCAAAATATAAATAAAAAACAATAAAAGTAAAAAAAACTAAAATGTTTTATTCGTTGTCCTCGTTAAAAAAAACACTCGAGAATAGATTCCAATGAATTACCTTGAAATCCTCCACATTTTGGAAGGATTTGGAATCCTTTAATTTAAAGGTATTTAAGGGAATTGAATTCCAATTTCAATTCCAATTCTTTGAACCGAACACACTAAAATGGAATTAAGATTCCAATTCTAACGAAACGAACACGCCATGTCATGAGATTTTAATTTCAATTCCTTTGAATTCTCACGAATTCTGTGAAACGAACGCATCCTTTGTGGTTTGTGCAGGGTCGTCTTCAAGGATTTAAATACCTCGGTCGAGCCGAAATAAAAAGGCCCATAGCCTTAACAAGTAACGAAATATATAAGCTATTTTTTTAAGTGACGCTTCATGTTATAACAATAAACATAAAAAAATATGTTATTAAAATCAAATACCGTAATAACTAACGATTAACCAATGATTCGTGAAACTCTCCTAATATTGGATAAAAATATAGCTTGGTCCTTGGTTCAACCGCAGAGGAGCGTAGTGGTCAACAATGAACCAATAGTGGTGGTCGGCTGGGTTAGTCATTGTTCAAGTTTTGTTCAACATTCGCAAAGAATGAATGAAACAAAAAAGGAATTTTCAATCGACAACTATTTCTTTTATTTTGCATTGGGAGTTTATTTAATTTTTTAGTTTTTAGTTTTAGTTTGGGCCCATAATATAAACTTGATTAAATGGAATATAAATAAAAAAGAATTTTTGCCCCAATAATTATAAGATGGTAAAGATCAAATCATATTTTACAAGTTTTATATTTTTAGATGTATATATAAAATTATAGATATAAAAAAAGTTGGCCCCCAAAAATTACGTGCCTCGGCTGACGGTCCGACCGGCACTACCCTCTAGCCGGCCCTGGGTTTGTGGTTAGATTTTCTTTTTTTTCTGTTTTGTTATGCATTTGGACTCCTGGTGGACAATCCAATGCTCCAACTGGATCGGTTTGTACATACGCTCCCACTATAACTGATTATGTTTAAAACAAGTATACGAAACCCACATGGTTGTCGATTGCATATATCAAGAGGATTTTTATGAACATCTAAGAGAGTGAGCCTTGATCATTCAAGTGCCTATTCTTCATGTCATGAGGTGCTCTCTCTCTCTCTCTCTTAGAAAGTTATCGTATGACCAACCTAACAAGATCAAAATTCACATTAACATGCCACTTCAAAATACTACGTTCTTTTATAAAAACTTGTAGAAATCAAAAGGCACATACTAATGTTAGGCAAACTAAAAATGGAAAGCTTTAACATACACCTTAATTTCGTGCATGGTCATTGGACTTTAGTTAATATTTTATTCATTATCAGAATTAATAAATGTTCCTTTCACTTCAATTAACACTCATTGTTAATGCAAATTGATTTTAGGAATGAAATGTTACAAGGTTGTGTGACCAAACACGACGATTTCTCAAAGCTAGGATCAAACCCATAATCCATAATATGGACATACAACCAAATAATTTAGTCTACCTTTAGCAACTAAGAAAGAATGCAAAACAATCAGTGTGTACCATTCTTTCTTTAAGTTTCTCGTCGTGTATGAATGAATAGTTATAGTGATATACAATTGGAGATACGTTTTTTTTACGACAATTGGATAAGCGTGGAATCAATTTCATAATAGTAATGAGATTTATAAAATATTAATATTGGTTTAATGATATAAAATACAACCCAACTCCTTGTAGCTAGGTTATTCAACAGGAGACCCTAAAAATATAATCATGTTATGTGCTTGGGGTTTGCCTCACAAACGCACTCAGACACTCCTCAGCTTTCATGGAGTTTGTCTGAGAACATCAATTAGGACAAATGTCTTCCACTATAGTTTTGTTTGTTTGTTTTTTATAAATTTATCAAATCAACCATAAAGCACTTCATTTTATAGTTTTCTTGGATTTTTCATTTTGTGACTAATTTTAGTTCAAACGATTTTGTGTAACAATACTTGTTAATATTATAATATGGTGATAATCTATGTCTCATAGTAAGTTCTCTAAAAAAAAGAATCAGGGCCGTCTACGAGAATCGTTAAAAATTTAAGGACTCGGGGCGGGTTAAAAGTTAGGCCCCCAAAATATATACTCAATAACTTGCATATAAAATCGATATTACGACACTAATTGTGATATCAATAAACAAAACAAAAATATTGTAGCAAAGAATACCTAAATTAATCATGAGTCTCTTCTAACGTTGTTTATTTTAAATTAAAATGTCTTTTTGTTCTTTAAATATATATAATAAAGTCTTAAAAAGGGTATTAACAAAACATAGGACTCGTAAAATGGGTCTATCATGTGTCGTTATTGCATTGTATCTCTTTCTTGAACTTTGTATTTTTGGTTCTCTCGCTACGCGCTTGAGACACCTTTTATTTTTCATTAATATTTGGCATTTATAAAAAAAAAAATAAATGAATAAAGTAAGTGTCATTCGAATAAAATTCAAAATAATATTTGGCATTTATAAAAACAAATAAATAAAATTTTGTGGGACTGGGTACCTTACACAAATAAAAATCCAAAAAAAGGTTAGAAAAAAAAGATTATGTAAGAAGTGTGATTCGAACACTCTCTGCAACTTGATTGATTGACATGCTACCAACTAAACTAAATCAAAAGTTGTGATTTATAAATGAGTTTGTTTATTATATATAGTAAATCAGAAATTTTTCCAGGGCCCTGAAAAATGATGGGCCTTAGGTCGTAGCCCTCCTCACCCTCCCTATGGGCCGGGCCTGAGAAGAATACATACGCACTAGTAATTAATAGAACAAACCAAATATCATTCTTAATTTCGGACGGGTGTGAATGATAAATTGTTGGGTTTACGCAAAAACCATGAAATGGTTAAAACAAATGTTGACTTCCAACACTACAAGTAGTAGTTACGTTTCAGCGATTAACCTCTAGGCCTAATTACATGGAGTGATGATTAAACTTTGAGATTTTATGGTTTCAAGTTTAAAGCCTGACTCAAGGGGATTTTATCATAGTGGTAGGTTTCTTCCTTGATGATGTCTTGGGAGAGTCATGTATAGAGCGTCAAAATTAATATGAACGGTTGATATCTCGTCTCAGAAAAGCTCACTCGGTATTGACATTAGTTCCAAACCCTGCTAAAGAAAAAGTAGTTAGTTACCAAAATCTAATTCTATAATTTAAATTAGTAGCGTATTAGCATAATTTTTAAAAAGTGTAAGACCCTAGTACAAAGGTCCCAAAAGACAAGTACCACTAATGTGAGGTTTTGCTATATATGCGACTAGTTGAGTTTCATTTACAACTAGAGGCTCCATTTGCTAATCTGTTTTGACATATCAACAAGCAAACTTTTTTATAAACCTTTTTTTTTCAATCTTTCGGTTGGTAACATATCTGCAATGTTATTACTACAATGTTATTAAAACGGCATTTTGATCTCCACCTTAGCTTATGGTCAACTGACGATGTGAAACCGAGTTCAAAGTCGGATGACAAGATAAATAACTTATGTAAAAATAGACAAATCTAACTATACTATTAAAGCAATAGGCTTTAAGTCCATTTCCTCTCTTCCTATTGGTTGTTGATTAAACCTTCCATATATATCAATCACTTCTCTAATTTCCATCTTAGTAAAACAAATTAAAAATATATTTAAATAAGGTACAATAAATTCTCTTTGACTATTCTCTTTCATATTTAACTTAATTTTAATCTTGAATCTTTTATAATTATCTTTCAAGCTAATAGTTATAATTCATCATTTTGTCTCCGGCTAATTAAATTCATTTTGGGGAATTTCTAGGCAATTAATAATATTTACGAAATTATCACTATTAAATTATATGATATTAAAAATTTATTTCATCACAGGTCAAAATGTCAAATACTCATTTATTTGGGCGATGTACTTACTATTTAACATTTCTCTTCAAATAATTATAAATATCGTTAAACAAACCTTTAGGAATAAAATAATAAGAACCATCCACAAATGTGAATTTCGTCATATATACCGTTCTGAAAACTTAAATTTAAAACCTTTTAATAACCTAACAAAAGGAAATATTTAATTATGGAATTTCTATATTCTAATTAATTATTAATTATTATTTGATTAACTATTTGACTAAGCATCCATAAGGCTTACTATAAATACTAATGTTGACCGAAAATATTTATTCATAATTTAGCAATTAATGATTTAAATATATGAGATTGATTTTAAATTACGGAATTATTTAATTATGAATTATTTAATTACGAAATTTGTATATTATAATTAAAGGTGGTATATCATTTGATTAAGGATTTGATTAAGCATCCTTAATGTTTACTATACATGTTTACTATAAATACCGATGTTGACCCACTGAATGATTCTAAATTCAGCAAATATTGATTTAAATATATGGTTTTGATTTTACTTTTCAATTATATTAAAACAAAATTAGTAACTTATTTCTCTACACCTTATAAGAATTACTTAATTATTTAAAATGCTGATTAATTATATTATGTTGAGTATTTTTATTAATAGTTCATGTGAATAAATTAAAACACTAGACAATCGATGATTATTAATAATTCATGTGAATAAAAACTTATAAAATAAATTAAAATACTAGACAATTAATGATTATTAATAATTATTGAATATTTTTAAAATTTGGTCAAACATCATAACTAACCTATTAATGTAATTATGATATTAATTATTCTAATTATTATAAGAATTCAAAAACTTACTAAATCATCTCATTTACATTATATAAATCTCAAGATTGAAATCCCTAACCATTTTAATCTCTCTCCCTCTCCATCTCTCTCTCTCTCTCTCTCTCTCGGCTTATTCCTCAACCGTCTCCTATATTTCGGTAATGGCCGATTTTGTTATACGTTTTTCTGGTAAGGTTCTATTGTTTCCGGTAAGGTTTTCCGGTAATGTTTTATATTTATTTTAATTGTTATATGATTTTTTTTATAATATCTTTAGGTTGTAAATCAAAATCCAAGATTGAATTGATATGTTGAAGTTATTACGGTTTTCCGGTAACGTTTTCCGGTAAGGTTTTATATTTATTTTAATTTTTATATTACTTTGTTATAACATCTTTAGATTCTATATCAAAATCCAAGATTAAACTGCTAATTTTCCGTTTTTGTTTGTATTTATATTAATAATTATATGATTTTTTCTTATAATCCTTTTAGGTTATATATTAAAATCGAAGATTCGGTGAAGATCTTCACTATTTAGTTTTTCCGGTAACGCGATTCAAAATTTCCGGTTGTAAGTTATAACATCAATTTTACATTTTTTCACATGATTCAAATCTTCCATAATTTGTAATATATTTATTATGTGATATTAATATTAATATCTAATTTTATCATTTCAGGTTATTGTCCCCAACTTGGTATAGCTAATTTCATGGATTGAGAATTATTTGATAAGATGTCTTTTATTTTTGTTTAATATTGATTTATATTTATGTTAGTATTAATGTATTTATTTATTTTTCACAATTTATGTAATTCAATTGATTATTGTATAATCCCGAAATGAAATTTAATTGATTATTCTATAATATATTAAATTATCTATAGCAAGATAATCAATCTTATATTGTTGTTGGTCAAAGTCCAATTATATTAAATAGGTTTAAATAACATTAACATATTTGATTATATTGAATATGTTTAAATAACAACAATTTGAATAAATTAAAGATTTGACTCAATTTGACCATTTATATTGAATAGGTTTAAATAAAATTTACATATTTAAACATAATTCTCATTCCTAATTTGACTAATTTTTTCAACCCTATTTTTTTTTTGAATATCATCCATAAATATAAACTCATTTCATAACTATTCAATATTCATGCATTAAATAAAAAAATTATTAGTTTCTTCTAAATATTTCAAGTTATTGTGAATTTAGTGTCAATTTCAACTAAATTCCTTAAGTGAATAATTAAAATTATTTATTTGAACCATTTTGAAATTCGAATTCTTGACCACTTATATGAAGTTTACAAAAATATGTTATACAGCTAATAATCCGGTGCTTACGTACATTATAGAATCTTTAATATATTTTACCAATTTAATATGTCTTTATTATAATTTTTTAATTACCGTGTTTTAATTAAGGTAACCAATAAATTATTATTGTTAATTAATTAATGTATTTACGTTTTTATAAATATTCTTATAATACGTGTTTTAGTTAGGTTAGTGACATAATGTTTTAAACACGGTTAATTACATTATAATTAAAATTGATATGTTTAAATCTACACCATATTTCAAGATAGAGCATAAAATTAGTAATGTACAAGAATAAGTTAGTAATTGATATTTATTACCATTAATATAATTAATCATATCAATTAAATGAATTTTGATAACCGGTATGAATTGTCAATTCCCATACATCTAAAATTAGACACAATTAACAATAACATAAATAATTAAGCCTCGAATATAACTTTTTTTAGCTTTATAAAAAAAATAATGTATGTTAATTAAGCCTATATATTAAAATAATTTTTACTAGAGACGGGATATGAAATTGAAAATTTTAATTGAGTCAACTAATTAAAAGTAAATGTATAAACTAACTTCAATTATACGGGATATGATACAATTAATTAAGCCTATGTATATACTATATTTCTTTATTAAAATGATGTTTACTAAAGAAGGGATAATATAATATTCATGTATAATATAAGATAATAATAGACAAACAGAAATATAGATTTTTAGTTTAAGATATTCAATATATTTTATTATGTTGTACCATGTTTTGAATCTCCGAATATTTGATTTAATAGACAATTCTGATAATTAAGCCTATATATTAAAATAATGTTTAATGTCAATTAAACTAAAATACTTACGTAATAATAAATGCAGTATAATATAAATTAACTAATAGAAATTATTAATCATTTAATAGAATTGATTGTATAGTATTTTAAATTATTTTATAATTATTTTATTGTTCTAAAGATTCATTATTATTATTAATGAATTTTACGTGTTTTAGTTAGCTAGGGGTTCAATTTTTTTATTTGACCAATTTATAATTACGTTTAAATGTCAAGATGCATGTTTAAAATAAACAACACATATTTTCGATAACCATTTTATAATCGTAGCTCATTGTCTCTTGAAACTAACAAAATTCAAATACGAGCCAGTCATAAACAATGTTTAACGAAAAACTAACTCAAAAGAAAGTGTATGGAATTTATATAATTTACCGAAACAAATATGACCTTTTAAAGTTAATAGTTAGACATTTTAATTAAAAAAAATTTATTTTTTTCCTTGATGGGAAGTTACTAACTATATATTTTTTTTTCCAGTTTGACATTTGTTAGAAATAATTAGAATTTGTAGCAACCAAGTCCAAGAGATTCGCAATACAACGTTTATGTGACAATCGTCAATTTCAGGTTAACCCCGTTAACTCAACTCCGTCAATTCAAACTTTAAGATCGTTGAATCTATAACGCACACTTCATTACATTTAAACTAGGGTTTAAATGACGCTTAACACTTACTACATGTGTAGTCTTTCGGGATTTGCACCGAAACGCAAACGAGTTGACGCGAACGATTGATAAATAAACGACAAACGTCAAAACACTAATTATGTGATTATTATGTGTTAGATATATGTGTGTTACTTGATTGTTATGTGGAATGTTAAACAAGAAACAAGAACCAACTAGTTTAGGCTAGAGATGTAACACTTGAAAGATTAGGGGCTAGAGTGTAACTTGTATTATTATAAATATAACCTATTCATGAAACCCTAACCCATTCACAACCCCACCCGATCGCCTCTCTCTCTCTCCTTGTTCTTCACGGCTGCCGTCCACAAACACCCTCACACAACCATCAAACCAAGAGATTAATTCAAGAACTAGGTGCTAGGAAGGTATACTTGATCACCTCTTACCTCTTTGTTGTTTAATTTTGATGTTTAATGGGTTGTGTGTAAACCCTAATTCGGCCGATCATGGGTATGTATGTGATTGATATGATTGTTGTTAGTTGGATAACTAGATTGATGTTGTTGCTTGATTGGTTGTTGTCTTTGATTTGAGTTAAAACACAAACCCTAATCTTGTATGTATGGTGTAATTGATATGCATGGATAGTAGTTATAGTGTCTAGAGGGTTATATGGATGCATGATAGTTCATAGATTGTTATTTTGTTGAGTTTTGATGTGAACAGATTCTGGACAGAATGTATATACGATGTTTAACTGACTGTAACGAAGTGTAAACGTGAAAATTGATTGAGATTGTGGGTACTGCAGTAAACTAGGTTGAGTCTAGTTTCTATAAAGTATAAATTCGTAATTTTTGGATAAGTGGAAGTATACTTTTATGATTTTACAAAAACGTGATGCAAAGCTGAGCTGTTAGACCTGCTGTTAGGTTATGTTGTAAATGCTATATCTCATGAACTACGATACCAATTGGGTTGGTTCCACTTCTGGAGGTTGACTCACTGAGTTAGGAACCAAACCCAAGTGGTCTTGCATTTATTGGATTTTTCGTTTAACGGGAATTGTAAATAACATTCTGTTGCGCATGAATCTGACTGATATGAGTTTGCTGTAATGTTTTGGTCATTATAAGAAAAATATGTGGAATAAAAATAAGATAAAATATGTTCTGGAAACCTAAGATATGTATGCTTCTGTGGTGATTTTTGGTGAATTAATTGAAACGTTATGATCGGTGAACTGGTGCAATCTTTCAAGTAGAAATTCTGTCATAACGAAACTAGCTGCTGAGTGGTATAGGAATGCATGAAATATGATAGTTTTTATATAATTGTTGTATTTTGACCAAAATACCCTTGCGGGGAATAGTTGCTAGTTGATTGCCATGAATTGACCAAATTGCCCTTATGGGGAATAATGGTTAGTTAGTCTTTGTTTGTTGACCAAAATGCCCCTACGGGAATAATTGCTAATAAGTATGTTATTAATACGTGACACGAAAGTAATTGCTCACTCATGTATCGTATCACAATTTTACTTGTTTAAGTCACACACGATTCACAAACGAAACACGAAACATGTTACGTGCATAGGTATTATGTGCCGAGTCTAGAGACTCGTTAAACATTCCGATACTTAGAAAATCTCTTTGTTATTTTAGAACGCTAGAGAGTTTTCTACGACGCGCATCACTCGGTGATCTAGATCGGATATTCTTCGCAAACAGTGAGTTCACTTACCCCACTCTTAAACTGTTTTCAAACGTTTTTCACTTGGGGGAGATAACATACTCCGATAAACATATTTTCTGAGATAAACGCATATGAAAGATTTTGTTATAAATTATATATCACTTGTAAAGGCTAAGCGGCATACGTAACATTTGAAGTCCCACACATCGGACCGGTTAATATTTGGAATAGCGAGTCACTTTTGGGTAGTACTACTGGGTTTGACAAACCCCACCCGACGCTAAGCTCAACTGGAGGTTGAGTGGGTGTAAATTTTGGCTAACACTTACCATGGTCTGGAGGACCTGGTGACGGGCACTTGATAAACAGTCAGCTTCGGTCGCGAACCACTTAGCGATACTTGTTGTATAGATTAGCTACCTATCGATATATAATTTGACATAACACTATCTGGTAATGCAAAACACTTAAACGCTGTAACGTGGTTACACACTTAAACGCTGTAACGTGGTTACACACTCAAACGCTGTAACGTGGTTACACACTCAAACGTCGTAACGGGGTTACGCAACATTTAAACGTCGTAACGAGGTTACGCAAAACGCTAAACGATTTATCTTATTTTACTTGTGAACTCACCAACCTTGTGTTGACACTTTTAGTATGTTATTCTCAGGTAGCCGAGGCGGGCGCGCGGTTTAGGAGCATGCATTAATGAAAACATTTTTATTCTGCAAACTTAATTTTAACAGTTACATTTGGTTTTAAGTCGTCCTGCGTGACGCAACTTTTGAATTAAGGTTTTACGCTTCCGCACTTACTTTCATTTAAACGTTTTTCTTTGGTTTGGTTATAACTAATGATTCCGATCCTGCCAGTTCACACCCTCTGACGGTAAAACTCCGTTAGTGGATTTTGAGGGTGTGACAGATTGGTATCAGAGCCATTGGTTATAGCGAACTAGAAACTGCATGCATACTAGACTATAACCGCGACGACCCATTAGTTATAATGATACGCACTGCATAGGTTTGTGTAGTCTTGAAATCTTATTTCCTTATCTCCTTCACTCATACGCGCGCATATACCCGGCTTACCTGTAGGAATGTCGACACCACCCTCATCATCATCCGATTCGATGACGCATGCTCACGGGAAGGAACCGCAGTTACCTACTGCCTCGCCACCCCGTGTAGTCCCGGAACTCGAAGCTCCTGCACCGAAGAGGTACCGCCCATCCGGAGGCCTGTATGAAAACGACGTTAGCTGGGATTGGTACCCCAACATGATCAGACGTATGGTCTACCGTGAACAAGTTCCCCCATTGCCTCACCCGAACCACCCTGCTTACCCTAATACCCTACCACCCATAACCGAACCCGTGGAGCGAGTTCTCGCAGCTGTCGTCTCTTGTTTGGAGCGTGATGTGGGTTACATGCGCTACACTAGAGAAAATGTTGCCAGACTGTTTAAAGATGGAACCGAGACTCAGGAGGAGATTGCCCGCATGGCAGCGGCAATGAAAGAAATGCAAGAGACTAGTAAGCAACAAACAAAGGTTATGATGAAGATGCAAGCCGAGATGATAGACTTGCAAGAGCAACTCCAAGAAGCAAGGACCCGAACTGAGATAGCATTAGAACGTTGCGATATCCTACAAATGCAACTTGCTCAGAACGCAGCAGAACCTGAGGCAGAGCCTGAGGCCGAGCCCGAGGCAGAGCCTGAAGTAGAACCTGAAGAAGATCCCGAAGAGGAGCCTGAGGAGGATCCCGAGGAAGATCCCGAGGAGGAACCCGAAGAAGAACCGGAGGAAGAACCGGCTGAGGAGGAGGCACATTCAGAAGTGTCCTCAGATGACGACATCTAGTGATGATGATACTTAGATGGAGGGGTTGTCTCCATCCTAACTATTATTTTTCTATGATTTTAAGGATTGATTGGAAATACTTTGTAGCGAATACAATGGTTTTAATCATGAATTTTTATTTAGACTAATATGTGGTTGTGATGTGATTTTTTTTTTTCTTACCTATCTCTTATTACATGTATGGTGTGTTGTATATGAAAGAAAAATTCATGTTTAACATTTTATACTGTAATTCTAGGAAATGGCCGGAAGAAACGCTGGACGAGGACGTGGTAACATCAGCATGACTGCAGCTGAACTCCAAACTCTGCTGAATGACCATGTGGCGGCCGCTTTAGCCGCACACGTTCAGAATCAAACTGGAGGTCCAAGCGGAACGTGTACCTTCAAGAACTACCTTGACTGCAAGCCCAGTACGTTTAAGGGCACTGAGGGAGCTATAGGCTTCCTGCGTTGGGCTGAGAAGGCCGAGTCGGCCTTTGAGATGTGTAACTGTCCCCCTGCCAGTAGGGTCAAATTCGCTGCTGGGACACTTGAGGATTCCGCCCTCACTTGGTGGAATTCGAACGTCCAGATCCTTGGATTGGAACTGGCTAACGCGATGAACTGGGAGGAGTTCAAAAACATGATGCGAGAGGAGTACTGTCCGAGGGAAGAAATTGCGAAGTTAGAGTCGGAGTTTTGGTCGTTGAAGATGGTGGGTTCGGAGATTGAAGCCTACACTACTCGTTCGCACGAGTTGGCAGTGATGTGTCCGCGGATGGTGGATCCGCCGAGCAAGAGAATAGAGTTGTACATTGATGGGTTAGCACCACAGATTCAGGGCATGGTGACGTCTTCCCAACCAGCCACGATCCAACAAGCGATCCGTTTGGCTCACAAACTGACGGATCAGGCTGTGACTCAGGGTGCGTTACCACCGAGGGGTTCGTGTAACACCCCGACCAAAGGCGGATTATACATCGGGGCGCCACATATTGCTTCATTACTCGCGACACTATTGGTGTCAATATTTATTAATACACATTTTATCGCGCACGCGCAGCGGGGAAAATAAAGAACATAAATCAAACATAAATCAATATATTATAAATTATAACATTCGAACAACATTAACTTGTCTTGATACATTTTAATTCTAGGTCCAAAAGTAAAAACTTCCTACGTGTCCACAAGCTCCAAAACAGCTACTGCAAACCTGAACATGTGTTAAAATAAACGTCAAACACTTGCGTGTTGGTGAGAAATCAAGTTTAATACAATACATAGATAACAATAAATCTGCGCGCAACATGTGTATGTCTGGTTTTCAACAAGGGTGTAATCTGATCGGGACCAACTCTAAGAGACAAGACTGCCAGTGCTCACAATTGAGCTCACAAACAAGACTAATTGTGCAAGTGTAACAAAAGAGAAAATCATAAACGATAGTTCTCCCGTGTTCATCTAATGGTACCATGAAAACTGCGGAATAGACCGTCCATACGGTTAATGATCCACACATACAAATAAACAGCCAAGTTTACGTCCTCAACACATGGGATACTGCGCGACTAAAGTTCATAAACAGTTTAAGACTCAAGTTTTGTATGAACACATGAACATCCCAAAGCATTTAAAATAAAAAGGGATTAGATACGAGATAACTCACTTGATAAACGATGCGGTGAAAGATATGCAAGAATCAACTCTTAAACAAGCAAAGTTAACCTATAATTAAGATTATTGTTTTAATGATTTGTTTTAAGTCTTGATTATAAGTTAGCATAATTAAATAAGTAAATTATTATATATAATATATATATATTACCGGAAAAGCAGGGCAGAACAGGGAGGAAGACGGAGGCAGAGAGGAAGACGGCAGAGAGAGCAAGGAGCAAGAGAACAGGAGAGATTAAGTGTTTGTGTGTGATGTGTTAGGAAAATATTATTATTATATATAGGAAAACCCTAGGAGACATAAACCCTAGAAAAAGGGGAAAAGATCTCAAAAAGTAAAAGAAAAGATATCAACGGTAAAAAGTTCTGAAAAGTAAAGATATCAAAAGATATGGCAGCTGCAGGGGGCAAGATAAAGCTGACAGGGAACAGTAAAAAGCATGGGCGGTTCAGATAAAGGTACTGGTCAAGCATGGCAAAAGCAGATCTCAAAAGATAATGTCAGTCACTTTTTCTACCAACCAATGGGGGTTGGTACGCATGCTGCGCCGAAAGTAACTATTCAGACATTAGATAGGTTAGGTCAACAGCACAACAGATGAGACAACACAAAAGCAAACGGCTAGATTTAAACAGAAGATACAAGGGTTAAGCGCGGGAAGGCTGAGTGCGCGAGCGCGAAGGCTGGCACAACAATCCTTAGCGCACTGCGGGAAGAATCACATCCTTAGCGTGCTGTGTGAACTAGAATTCTAAGCGCATCGCGGGAAGAACATACATTCATAGCGCATCGCGGGAAGAACATGCATTCTTAGCGCGCTGCGAGAAGAGTTCTCTTCACGCATCGCAGGAACAAGATGTCTTCACGCAGGCTTCCATGTAAGGAGTCTGGCGCGTGGAGCTGCAGACATCCTTAGGCGGAAAGAACCAAAGGACAAGCAAAGAGGAGGGAAACAAGGCGTAAGGGCGGGACGGCGACAAGAGGGAAAAGAAGGCGGAAAGAGAGAAGGAAGAGGGAGGGGACGGCGGAAAGAAAGAGAGAGAGAGAGGCGGGAAGGAAAATATATATTATTATTAAAAATAAAATACAAGTATAAATATTAAATAATAAAAGAGAGATCGGGTCAGAGAAACGGGTACCTGGGTCGGGTCGGATCAGGGCAGATGTCACAGTCTCCCCTACTTTAAGAAATTTCGTCCCGAAATTTATCTCGAAGTAGGTTGCGCAGAGAACAGGTGCGGGTACTTGATCTTCATTTGATCTTCCCTTTCCCATGTAAACTCGGCTCCGCGCTTGGACTCCCAGCGAACTTTCACGATAGGGATACGACTGCGCTTGGTTTGCTTTACCTCGCGATCCATAATCTCAACAGGCTTCTCAACGAAATGCATAGTTTCATCAACTTGAACTTCATCAAGTGGAATGTGAAGGTTCTCGTCAGCTAAACACTTTTTGAGATTGGATACATGGAACGTTGGATGCACATTACTGAGCGCGGGCGGCAGGTCAAGTCTATAGGCAACTTTTCCCACACGCGCGAGAATCTTGAATGGACCAACATAACGAGGAGCAAGCTTACCCTTCTTCCCAAAGCGGACAACACCTTTCCAAGGCGACACTTTGAGGAGAACAAGATCACCAACTTGAAATTCGAGAGGCTTCCGCCTACGATCTGCGTAACTCTTCTGTCGGCTTCTGGCAGTCAGCAGATGATCACGGATCTTGGCGATTTTATCGGTTGTCTCTTGAACAAGTTCGGGTCCTGTGATTTGAGTTTCACCCACATCGCTCCAACAGATCGGGGAGCGGCATTTACGACCGTAAAGTGCTTCAAATGGGGCCATACCGATACTGGAATGATAGCTGTTATTATAAGAGAACTCAATCAAAGGCAGGTGCGAATCCCAATTACCTCCAAAATCAAGAACACAAGATCGGAGCATGTCCTCAAGAGTTTGAATAGTTCGCTCAGACTGACCGTCAGTCTGAGGATGATATGCCGTACTCATGTCCAAGCGAGTTCCTAGCGCAGATTGGAGAGATTTCCAAAAGCGAGATATAAAACGGCCATCGCGATCGGATATGATGCTCAAAGGAGTACCATGGCGGCAGACAATTTCCTTGACATAAAGCTGCGCGAGATGCTCAACATGGTAGTTTTCACGAATGGGCAGAAAGTGAGCAGACTTAGTCAAACGATCCACTATTACCCAAATGCTATCATGTTTGCTTGTTGTCAAAGGTAACTTGGTAATAAAGTCCATCGCTACACATTCCCATTTCCACGTAGGAATTTCTGGTTGTTCGAGCAAACCAGATGGGCGTTGGTGTTCAGCTTTAACTTTAGAACAAGTCAGGCACTTAGCTACGAACACAGCAATATCCTTTTTCATACCGGGCCACCAATAAGTTATGCGCAAATCCTTGTACATCTTATCAGCGCCAGGATGAATAGAATACCGAGATTTGTGCGCTTCACTCAGGATATCAGCGCGAAGATTCTCATCACAAGGGATCCAGATGCGACTGAGATAGCAGAGAATTCCACTCAGATTAGGGACAAAGTGCGCTTCCGCGCCACACGCTAACTAGGCGCGAAGGCTACCATTACTGATGGATGCGCGCTGCGCGTCACGAATACGCGATTCAAGGTTGCTTTGAATCGGCGCGAAGTGAAGCTGGGTGCGCGACAAGATACAGTTAAGTTGGCAGGGTTTTCGGCTGAGCGCATCGGCTACCACATTAGCCTTACCAGGATGATACCGGATCTCACAATCGTAATCGCTGATGAGTTCGTTCCATCGGCGTTGCCTCATGTTAAGTTCCTTCTGATCAAAGATATGCTGAAGGCTTTTATGGTCGGTGTAGAGGATACACTTAGTACCATAAAGGTAGTGTCTCCAGATCTTCAAGGCAAAAACAACTGCACCAAGTTCGAGGTCGTGAGTTGTATAATTCTTTTCATGAACCTTGAGTTGCCTTGATGCGTAAGCGATAACCTTGCCTCGTTGCATAAGAACACAACCGAGACCTTGGTTGGAGGCATCGCAATACACGACAAAATCTTCATTACCCTCAGGTAGCGCAAGAACAGGAGCTTCACACAACAAACGCTTGAGCGTCAGAAAGGCTTCTTCTTGCTTCGAGCCCCAAATATACGGTTTACCTTTGTGCGTTAGAGCTGTTAAAGGCAAAGCGATTTTCGAGAAGTTCGAAATGAATCGCCGGTAGTAACCAGCTAAGCCCAGAAAGGAACGGATCTCAGAAGGAGAGGATGGCGTAATCCAGTTCTTGATGGCTTCAATCTTGGATGGGTCGACATGAATACCCATCTTGTTTACAACGTGACCAAGAAACTGTACTTCATCAGACCAGAATTCACACTTGGAAAGCTTAGCATAGAGCTGCTCGGTCCGGAGCTTTTGCAATACCAATCGGAGATGTTGCTCATGCTCGGCCTTGGTCTTAGAATACACCAGAACATCATCGATAAACACAATCACGAATTTATCCAAGAAAGGCCTACACACCCGATTCATTAGATCCATGAAAACGGCGGGTGCGTTGGTTAAACCGAAGGACATGACCAAGAATTCAAAATGGCCATAACGAGTTCGAAAAGCAGTCTTCGGAACATCTTCATCGCGGATGCGCAACTGGTGATAACCAGAGCGGAGATCAATCTTGGAAAAACAAGAGGCACCTTGGAGTTGATCAAAGAGGTCGTCAATACGCGGTAAAGGATACCGGTTCTTAATGGTGAGTTTGTTCAACTCGCGGTAATCGATACACATGCGAAACGATCCATCTTTCTTTTTAACGAACAACACCGGAGCACCCCAGGGCGAAGAGCTAGGGCGAATGAATCCTTTAGCAGTCAACTCTTGAAGTTGGCTTGCCAATTCTTGCATCTCAGCGGGTGCAAGACGGTAAGGAGATTTAGCTACGGGGGAAGCACCAGGGACAAGATCAATACGGAACTCGACTTCACGAGCGGGAGGGATACCAGGAAGATCATCAGGAAAAACTTCAGGAAAATCACGCACAACAGGGATATCGCGAAGCTTCTTTCCTTCATCGGGTTTAACCACATGGGCTAGAAATGCAATACACTTCTTCCGCATGAGTCTTTGGGCTTCGGCGCAAGACATAAGTTTAAGACCACTGGAGGGTTTTTCGCCGTAAATGTAAAGATCACCATTTTCTCGAGGTATGCGAATCAATTTCTTGGCGCAAATAACTTCGGCGCGATTATGCGAGAGCCAGTCCATACCAATGATAACATCAAAGCTTCCAAGAGGCATAGGGATGAGGTCGATCAGAAAATCGTTTTCGTTAAGGTTAAGCGTACAATCTTTAATCACTGAGTTAATTAAAATAATTTCACCATTAGCCAATTCAACTGAAAAATCTTCTTTTAAATCGTTGCGCGGTCGCGCAAGCTTCTGCTCGAAGGCGCGAGAGATAAAGCTTCGATCGGCGCCAGTATCAAAAAGTACAGAAGCATAAAATCCGTTAAGTAAAAATGTACCATTAACTACGTCATTATTCGCTTGCGCTTGGTGCGCGGTTATGTTAAAAGCTCGTCCACGCGTCACTTGGTTCGAAATCTGGTTCACCGGATTCGCTTGTGTGATTTGCACTTGCAGTCTCGGGCACGCGTTCCGGAAATGACTGGGATCACCGCAGTTAAAGCACGATCTGGGTCGTGGGTTTTGGTAGGTTGGTTGTGGGTTCTGCGGGTAGACTGGTGGTGTTGGCGCAATTGGATTGGCGAGAGGGACTCTACAGTTTTCTACAAGGTGACCAGTGCGGCCACATCGGGTACAAAGTCGACACGGGGTCTGGGTTGGGTGGTGAAATCTACAGGTTGGGCAAAAGGGATGGTTTCCTGTGTAAGGTTTCTTAGGAGGCGGGGCAGGGAGTGCGGGAGTGGTTATGGCATAGTTGTGGCCTATAGGAGGTGTTGGGTAGGCTGACAGAGGTTGAGGGGCGTATGCTAGAGGCTGGTAAGCGGGTTGCTGGACTATGGGCGGGTTGGTAAGCGCGTAAGCTTGTCTGCGCCTACGTTTCTGGTTATGGTTTGAGGGTTCTGGTTTGGTTTCTGCGGGTTCAGGGACAGTTTTGGTGGTTTTGATCTTCTCAGTTCCCCGCAGGAACAGGGTTCCTGCTCTGACATGGTTGTCGCTAAGCACAGCGGCCAACTCGATGGCGTCAGAGAGGGTAACTGGGTTTCTGGCCCATACAGAATCTTGAATTTCCATGGGGAGACCCCCAAGGAATTTCTCGATTGCTTGGCGTGAAGGGGTAACAAGGTGAGGGACAAGCAGGCTTAGTTCATGGAAGCGCGTCGCGTACTCGCGCGCTTCACCGCTGTATTGCTTCAAGTTCCAGAATTCTTCCTCCAGGCGCTTAACTTCGTTGGGAGGGCAGAATTCTCGCGTAAGAATTTCCTTGAATTCCTCCCATGTCATGCTAGAAGCAGCCTCTGCGCCACGCGCATGAGCTACTCCATTCCACCATGTAAGCGCTCTGGATTCCAGGACGCTGGAAGCATATAGGGTTCGTCTTTCTGAGGGGCATTGGGTGTGAAGGAAAGTGTTTTCTATTTTCTCAAGCCACTGGAGCATCACGGTGGCTCCTTCAAGACCTGTGAACTTTGGAGGGTTACCCGCGTTAAAGGATTTAATGTTATAACTCGAGGTGTTGGTATTGTTTTGGCTCAAAGCTTGGGCTATTGCGGCGGCCATTTCCTGGGAACGTTGCTGTCTACGCATGCGCGAGGCTTCTCTTCTCTGAAATCGGCGAGATAGCGGAGGCATTCTATAAAAGTTTTAATTTTAGTTAATATCTTGGTTTTATCGCAAAGTATAACTTTATAAAGCTTGGTTTCACGGAGTTAGATGCTATCAAAAGTTAAAGTAAAATAAATGACCCTAAATGCAGACTTAATAAAGGTAACAAATTCGAATCAGAAATCGACAATTCATGTATCACCATGACTTTCCGAATTCCCAATTTAAAATATACGAGTAAACGAGTATTGGAGATTGACGATTCATGTATCACCATGACTTTCCAATCTTCAATATAAAATATACAAGAAAATGAGTATTGGAGGTTGACAATTCATGTATCACCATGACTTTTCAAGTCTCCAACCTCAGAACATAATCGTAAATGGAAATTGAAAATCAACTATTCATGTATCACCATGACTTTTCGGATTTTCAAATCCCACAAACGAATATGTAAGTAAAATCAATAAAAATCGAAATTCAACCAAAATCGAAATATCGCGAAATAAAACATAAAATCATATACTGCGCGAGTGCGAGCATATTCATAAATAACGAGTAATTAACAATAAGCGCGCAAACATGAGATTTCTCTCATGCGCGAGAAGGGACTCTTAGGTATTCTAGGCCGTTACGTCTAACCACCTATCCTAAAGTCAACGAGCTCTGATACCAATCTGTAACACCCCGACCAAAGGCGGATTATACATCGGGGCGCCACATATTGCTTCATTACTCGCGACACTATTGGTGTCAATATTTATTAATACACATTTTATCGCGCACGCGCAGCGGAGAAAATAAAGAACATAAATCAAACATAAATCAATATATTATAAATTATAACATTCGAACAACATTAACTTGTCTTGATACATTTTAATTCTAGGTCCAAAAGTAAAAACTTCCTACGTGTCCACAAGCTCCAAAACAGCTACTGCAAACCTGAACATGTGTTAAAATAAACGTCAAACACTTGCGTGTTGGTGAGAAATCAAGTTTAATACAATACATAGATAACAATAAATCTGCGCGCAACATGTGTATGTCTGGTTTTCAACAAGGGTGTAATCTGATCGGGACCAACTCTAAGAGACAAGACTGCCAGTGCTCACAATTGAGCTCACAAACAAGACTAACTGTGCAAGTGTAACAAAAGAGAAAATCATAAACGATAGTTCTCCCGTGTTCATCTAATGGTACCATGAAAACTGCGGAATAGACCGTCCATACGGTTAATGATCCACACATACAAATGAACAGCCAAGTTTACGTCCTCAACACATGGGATACTGCGCGACTAAAGTTCATAAACAGTTTAAGACTCAAGTTTTGTATGAACACATGAACATCCCAAAGCATTTAAAATAAAAAGGGATTAGATACGAGATAACTCACTTGATAAACGATGCGGTGAAAGATATGCAAGAATCAACTCTTAAACAAGCAAAGTTAACCTATAATTAAGATTATTGTTTTAATGATTTGTTTTAAGTCTTGATTATAAGTTAGCATAATTAAATAAGTAAATTATTATATATAATATATATATATTACCGGAAAAGCAGGGCAGAACAGGGAGGAAGACGGAGGCAGAGAGGAAGACGGCAGAGAGAGCAAGGAGCAAGAGAACAGGAGAGATTAAGTGTTTGTGTGTGATGTGTTAGGAAAATATTATTATTATATATAGGAAAACCCTAGGAGACATAAACCCTAGAAAAAGGGGAAAAGATCTCAAAAAGTAAAAGAAAAGATATCAACGGTAAAAAGTTCTGAAAAGTAAAGATATCAAAAGATATGGCAGCTGCAGGGGGCAAGATAAAGCTGACAGGGAACAGTAAAAAGCATGGGCGGTTCAGATAAAGGTACTGGTCAAGCATGGCAAAAGCAGATCTCAAAAGATAATGTCAGTCACTTTTTCTACCAACCAATGGGGGTTGGTACGCATGCTGCGCCGAAAGTAACTATTCAGACATTAGATAGGTTAGGTCAACAGCACAACAGATGAGACAACACAAAAGCAAACGGCTAGATTTAAACAGAAGATACAAGGGTTAAGCGCGGGAAGGCTGAGTGCGCGAGCGCGAAGGCTGGCACAACAATCCTTAGCGCACTGCGGGAAGAATCACATCCTTAGCGTGCTGTGTGAACTAGAATTCTAAGCGCATCGCGGGAAGAACATACATTCATAGCGCATCGCGGGAAGAACATGCATTCTTAGCGCGCTGCGAGAAGAGTTCTCTTCACGCATCGCAGGAACAAGATGTCTTCACGCAGGCTTCCATGTAAGGAGTCTGGCGCGTGGAGCTGCAGACATCCTTAGGCGGAAAGAACCAAAGGACAAGCAAAGAGGAGGGAAACAAGGCGTAAGGGCGGGACGGCGACAAGAGGGAAAAGAAGGCGGAAAGAGAGAAGGAAGAGGGAGGGGACGGCGGAAAGAAAGAGAGAGAGAGAGGCGGGAAGGAAAATATATATTATTATTAAAAATAAAATACAAGTATAAATATTAAATAATAAAAGAGAGATCGGGTCAGAGAAACGGGTACCTGGGTCGGGTCGGATCAGGGCAGATGTCACAGTTCGACTGTTAAAGCCCGTGACAACCCGAGTAATGACCACGTCAGCAACAGTAACAACAACAGCAACCCGAACAGCGGGAAGAGAAAGTTTGACAACACCAGATCTTCATCCTCAAACCTCCCACCGCAACACCACTACCGTAAGCCCGAATTTACTCGGAGTTTCAACACTCAGAATCACAACAACAACAACAACGGTAGCGGGCAGGTTTCGAGCGGATATGTTGGGAAATATCCAAAGTGCAACAGGTGCAACTTTCATCATGTTGGCCAGTGTGACCGTGTCAAGTGTCAAAGATGCGGAAAGATAGGTCACCAAGCGAAGGAATGTAGAGTTGACCTTGCGGCGAAGGGTGCTCCTAAGCCACCGATGACGACTAAGGGATGTTTTGAATGCGGACAGGAAGGTCATTTCCGGAAGGATTGCCCCAAGCTGAAACAGAATGACAATAATGGGGGTAATGGAAGTGGCAGTAACGGTGGAGGAAATGGCAAAGGAAGAGCGTTTGTGATTGGATCGGGTCAAGCCCGCAATGATCCGCATGTGGTGTCTGGTAAGTTCCCTGTAAACGATTGTTTTGCTTCTGTTTTGTTTGACACTGGAGCTGATAGGAGCTTTGTGTCAAAAGCTTTTAGCCAACTTTTAAACCTTACTCCAACCCCGTTAGACGCTAAGTTTCCTGTTGAATTAGCTAACGGTAAAACTGTAATAACAACTCATATACTTGCGGGATGTAAGTTGAAACTGTCAGGTCATGTCTTTGACATCGACCTTATTCCTTTTACGCTTAGTAGTTTCGATGTCGTTGTCGGCATGGACTGGTTATCCGAGAACCGAGCGGAGATTATATGCCATGATAAGATAGTCCATATTACCACCCCTTCTGGCGAGATCATTTCGGTCCGAGGCGAGAGAAGCGGCATGACCACCAGCGTCATTACCCTTATGAAGGCACAGAAGTATTTACGAAAGGGTCATCCGGCAATTTTGGCGCAGATTGTTGAGAAACCCGCGGAGGAGAAACGAATTGCAGACATACCGGTTGTGCGAGACTTCCCGGAAGTTTTCCCGGAGGATTTACCTGGACTCCCTCCTATTCGTCAAGTCGAATTTCAGATCGAGTTGACACCCGGTGCAGCACCCATAGCACGAGCCCCGTATCGGCTCGCACCGGCGGAACTTCAGGAGTTGTCCACCCAGTTGCAAGATTTGTTGGATAAAGGTTTTATCCGACCTAGCTCATCGCCATGGGGAGCCCCTGTCTTGTTTGTCCGAAAGAAAGACGGGACTTTCCGAATGTGCATCGACTACCGGGAGTTGAACAAGATGACGGTCAAGAACCGTTATCCTTTACCCCGAATTGATGATTTGTTTGACCAGCTTCAGGGATCGAGTTACTACTCGAAGATCGATCTACGATCCGGTTATCACCAGCTGAGAGTGCGCGAAGAAGATATTTCAAAAACGGCTTTCAGAACACGGTATGGTCACTACGAGTTTTCGGTTATGCCTTTTGGCCTAACCAACGCACCAGCCGTATTTATGGATCTCATGAATCGAGTATGCAAGGCGTACCTCGACAAGTTTGTGATTGTTTTCATTGATGACATTCTCGTCTACTCCAAGAACGAGACTGACCACGAAGAGCACTTAAGGATAATTCTGGAACTACTGAAGAAGGAACAACTGTATGCTAAACTCTCGAAATGTGAATTTTGGCTTCGCGAGGTTCACTTTTTAGGACATGTGAACAACGAGAATGGTATCCATGTCGATCCCGGTAAGGTAGAGGCCATCAAAAACTGGGAAGCACCTAAGACTCCGACTGAGGTGCGACAATTCCTAGGACTGGCCGGCTACTATCGGCGTTTCATCGAGGGATTTTCAAAGATTGCTCAACCCCTCACCGCTTTGACTCACAAGGGCACTAAGTACAACTGGGGTGACGCGCAAGAATCCGCTTTTCAACTGTTGAAAACCAAGCTTTGTAGCGCCCCTATTTTAGCCCTCCCCGAGGGAACAGAAAATTTTGAGGTACACTGTGACGCATCTATACAAGGTCTCGGTTGCGTGCTGATGCAACTCGAGAAGGTTATAGCCTACGCTTCTAGACAACTACGGGTTCACGAGAAGAACTACACGACCCATGATTTGGAACTCGGAGCTGTGGTGTTTGCTCTCAAGATATGGAGGCATTACTTGTACGGTACCAAGTTTACCATTTACACCGACCACAAGAGTCTCCAACATATCTACGATCAGAAGGAGCTGAACATGCGACAGCGTCGTTGGGTCGAGCTGCTTAAAGATTATGATTGTGCCATCAAGTACCACCCTGGCAAGGCCAATGTGGTGGCCGACGCCCTCAGCAGAAAAGAAACAGATAAACCCAGACGGGTGAGAGCATTGCAACTCACAATTCATGCCAGCTTGCCCGATCAGATTCGCGATGCGCAACTGGAAGCTTTGAAAGATGATAATCTTCCATCGGAACTCATGCGGGGCATGAGCAAGCAACTTGAAACCAGATCGGACGGGGTCCGATATTTTGAGAACCGGATTTGGGTTCCACGATACGGAGAGTTAAGAACTCTAGTGATGGACGAAGCTCACAAGTCCCGATATTCTATCCACCCTGGCTCAGATAAAATGTATCATGATTTAAAGGCACTTTACTGGTGGCCGAACATGAAAGCCGACATTGCCACCTACGTGAGCAAATGTTTGACTTGTGCCAGAGTCAAGATAGAATACCAGAAACCATCTGGCCTTCTGCAGCAACCGGAACTCCCAATGTGGAAATGGGAACACATCTCTATGGACTTTATTACGGGTTTGCCTAAGACACCGACGGGATGCGATACCATCTGGTTGATCGTTGACCGGTTGACTAAATCGGCACACTTCCTAGCGATTAAAGAAACAGACAAAATGGAAAGACTGACTCGAGTATACATGAAAGAAGTGGTGTCTAGACACGGAGTGCCTGTCTCGATCATTTCCGATCGAGATTCTCGTTTCACCTCGCACTTTTGGAAGTCGCTGCAAAGCGCACTGGGCACCCGTCTCGATATGAGTACAGCATACCATCCTCAGACGGATGGGCAAAGTGAACGGACTATTCAGACCCTGGAGGATATGTTGCGTGCATGCGTCTTAGATTTCGGAAAAAGTTGGGAACCCCACTTACCCTTGGTAGAGTTTTCGTATAATAACAGCTACCACGCAAGTATTAAGGCAGCGCCGTTTGAAGCGCTGTACGGACGGAAGTGTCGATCACCACTCTGCTGGGCAGAGGTGGGTGATAGCCAAATCACTGGTCCGGAACTGGTACTCGAAACCTCGGAAAAGATTGTTCAAATCCGAAATCGCATGGCAGCAGCACGAGATCGCCAAAAGAGTTACGCTGACAAGCGCCGAAAACCTCTCGAATTTCAAGTGAACGATCGGGTGTTACTCAAAGTCTCACCTTGGAAAGGTGTGGTTCGCTTTGGTAAGCGAAACAAACTCAACCCACGATATGTTGGTCCGTACCGGATAACTGAGCGCATTGGTCCGGTGGCGTACCGACTGGACCTACCAACAGAACTCAGTGGCGTACACGATGTATTCCACGTATCAAATTTGAAGAAATGCCTATCTGATGAAACCCAAGTAGTCCCGTTGGAGGAACTACAAGTTGACGAACAGTTACGGTTCATTGAGGAACCAGTCGAGGTTTTGGATTGGGAAACCAAAACGCTCAAACGCAGCAAAATTCCAATCGTTAAAGTTCGTTGGAACTCGAGACGTGGACCGGAGTTCACATGGGAACGCGAGGATCACATGATGAAAAAGTATCCTCACCTTTTTGAAGGGCTAACCAAACACCGAAAACCGCGAAACCCGGCAAACCGTCAAACATCACCGGAGGTATGAACTAAATTTCGGGACGAAATTTCTTTCTACTAGGGGATGATATGACAAACTGAAAATTTTTCTTACTTTTTCAGGCTCTCATCACGACTTGACTCAAATTTTCGGGACGAAAATTCTTTAACATGGGAATGATGTGACAATCGTCAATTTCAGGTTAACCCCGTTAACTCAACTCCGTCAATTCAAACTTTAAGATCGTTGAATCTATAACGCACACTTCATTACATTTAAACTAGGGTTTAAATGACGCTTAACACTTACTACATGTGTAGTCTTTCGGGATTTGCACCGAAACGCAAACGAGTTGACGCGAACGATTGATAAATAAACGACAAACGTCAAAACACTAATTATGTGATTATTATGTGTTAGATATATGTGTGTTACTTGATTGTTATGTGGAATGTTAAACAAGAAACAAGAACCAACTAGTTTAAAGCTAGAGATGTAACACTTGAAAGATTAGGGGCTAGAGTGTAACTTGTATTATTATAAATATAACCTATTCATGAAACCCTAACCCATTCACAACCCCACCCGATCGCCTCTCTCTCTCTCCTTGTTCTTCACGGCTGCCGTCCACAAACACCCTCACACAACCATCAAACCAAGAGATTAATCCAAGAACTAGGTGCTAGGAAGGTATACTTGATCACCTCTTACCTCTTTGTTGTTTAATTTTGATGTTTAATGGGTTGTGTGTAAACCCTAATTCGGCCGATCATGGGTATGTATGTGATTGATATGATTGTTGTTAGTTGGATAACTAGATTGATGTTGTTGCTTGATTGGTTGTTGTCTTTGATTTGAGTTAAAACACAAACCCTAATCTTGTATGTATGGTGTAATTGATATGCATGGATAGTAGTTATAGTGTCTAGAGGGTTATATGGATGCATGATAGTTCATAGATTGTTATTTTGTTGAGTTTTGATGTGAACAGATTCTGGACAGAATGTATATACGATGTTTAACTGACTGTAACGAAGTGTAAACGTGAAAATTGATTGAGATTGTGGGTACTGCAGTAAACTAGGTTGAGTCTAGTTTCTATAAAGTATAAATTCGTAATTTTTGGATAAGTGGAAGTATACTTTTATGATTTTACAAAAACGTGATGCAAAGCTGAGCTGTTAGACCTGCTGTTAGGTTATGTTGTAAATGCTATATCTCATGAACTACGATACCAATTGGGTTGGTTCCACTTCTGGAGGTTGACTCACTGAGTTAGGAACCAAACCCAAGTGGTCTTGCATTTATTGGATTTTTCGTTTAACGGGAATTGTAAATAACATTCTGTTGCGCATGAATCTGACTGATATGAGTTTGCTGTAATGTTTTGGTCATTATAAGAAAAATATGTGGAATAAAAATAAGATAAAATATGTTCTGGAAACCTAAGATATGTATGCTTCTGTGGTGATTTTTGGTGAATTAATTGAAACGTTATGATCGGTGAACTGGTGCAATCTTTCAAGTAGAAATTCTGTCATAACGAAACTAGCTGCTGAGTGGTATAGGAATGCATGAAATATGATAGTTTTTATATAATTGTTGTATTTTGACCAAAATACCCTTGCGGGGAATAGTTGCTAGTTGATTGCCATGAATTGACCAAATTGCCCTTATGGGGAATAATGGTTAGTTAGTCTTTGTTTGTTGACCAAAATGCCCCTACGGGAATAATTGCTAATAAGTATGTTATTAATACGTGACACGAAAGTAATTGCTCACTCATGTATCGTATCACAATTTTACTTGTTTAAGTCACACACGATTCACAAACGAAACACGAAACATGTTACGTGCATAGGTATTATGTGCCGAGTCTAGAGACTCGTTAAACATTCCGATACTTAGAAAATCTCTTTGTTATTTTAGAACGCTAGAGAGTTTTCTACGACGCGCATCACTCGGTGATCTAGATCGGATATTCTTCGCAAACAGTGAGTTCACTTACCCCACTCTTAAACTGTTTTCAAACGTTTTTCACTTGGGGGAGATAACATACTCCGATAAACATATTTTCTGAGATAAACGCATATGAAAGATTTTGTTATAAATTATATATCACTTGTAAAGGCTAAGCGGCATACGTAACATTTGAAGTCCCACACATCGGACCGGTTAATATTTGGAATAGCGAGTCACTTTTGGGTAGTACTACTGGGTTTGACAAACCCCACCCGACGCTAAGCTCAACTGGAGGTTGAGTGGGTGTAAATTTTGGCTAACACTTACCATGGGTCTGGAGGACCTGGTGACGGGCACTTGATAAACAGTCAGCTTCGGTCGCGAACCACTTAGCGATACTTGTTGTATAGATTAGCTACCTATCGATATATAATTTGACATAACACTATCTGGTAATGCAAAACACTTAAACGCTGTAACGTGGTTACACACTTAAACGCTGTAACGTGGTTACACACTCAAACGCTGTAACGTGGTTACACACTCAAACGTCGTAACGGGGTTACGCAACATTTAAACGTCGTAACGAGGTTACGCAAAACGCTAAACGATTTATCTTATTTTACTTGTGAACTCACCAACCTTGTGTTGACACTTTTAGTATGTTATTCTCAGGTAGCCGAGGCGGGCGCGCGGTTTAGGAGCATGCATTAATGAAAACATTTTTATTCTGCAAACTTAATTTTAACAGTTACATTTGGTTTTAAGTCGTCCTGCGTGACGCAACTTTTGAATTAAGGTTTTACGCTTCCGCACTTACTTTCATTTAAACGTTTTTCTTTGGTTTGGTTATAACTAATGATTCCGATCCTGCCAGTTCACACCCTCTGACGGTAAAACTCCGTTAGTGGATTTTGAGGGTGTGACAGTTTATCATTCATTTCAAAGTGTATACTGTTTGGATAAATGAGACGAATATTGTGGGCTATTAGTTTACTTGTAATCGTCTTGGTATTCCCACATATAATCTTAGATATTCACTATAATTGATTATTTATGCTAAATAATCATCATCTTTTATTTTAATAATACATCCTAATCATTTATACATTTATTTATTTCTATTTTTAAGAATCAAATTTGACAACTCTTTTGTAGTTTTTAATAGTCTCCAATCTCAACAAAGTTTCCATATTTTATATTTGAACAATTTTTAATTACGCATAAATGTCAAGATTATTGTATACAATTGAAAAAAGAATTATATAATGAAATTAATTTTAAATAAAGTAATGATGTTAAATAGTTTAAAACATAATTTACTGTAGATTGCAATCACTTTAATAAAAATTTTATTTGGGAATGACTTCTATGTAATAAAATTAAAATTAACTGGTTTAATTATAATTATCTCTATATTATTTTAGTTATACTTAATTAGTGAAATAGTAGAATAAAAATTTATTGGTTCGATTTAACTTAATACATTTAACTCAAATGTCTTTGAATCGAAATAAAACAAAAGTTTAATTACAAAATAATTTATAATAAAATATACTTTTATTTATTTATTAATGTTGAAATGAAACTGATAATACCTTAAGACTTTAGTTGTATATTTACTCAGGTGGCTATGATTTATTTTGTTTTTTATATTGTGAAGCAAAATGACTTTTTTCTATTAAAATGTCAAAGAAGTTGATGGTGGGCTAATATGATGATAACATGTTCATGTCTTCGTTTGGTTTTTTAATTTAGGTGTATAGTAAGTTTGTGTAAGTATTAACTTTTTATGTATACAATCTAAATGTTTAATATTTTGGTTACAAAGTTATGCTAAAATATTTGTGTTGGTTTAATATGTTATTTATGAAATTTTATGGTTGTCTATATGTATATACTTGTTTCTATGTTTTTAACCCATGTGTAATATGGACGACTATTATAGAAATATATTGGTGGGTTAGATACTTTTACATAAATGAATTTCTGATCATCTATGTCGATTCAAGTTAGCCGATAGTCTTCATATTCAGTTGAGTAAGTTGTGTTATTGTTGTTTCTTGAGTAATCTTTCTAATTTTCATATCTTTAATATCTATATGAACACCAAATATAAATAACCTACAATTGTCAGTAAAGTTAATAGTACTTGGTTTCCCGGTATTCTAATTTTTCTGTTTTGTGGATTAAAATCCTTCATTAAGTCAGCAAAATTGAAACATCATGTTTTATAAAATTCTATTTTTATATTTATGCTATTCATCTTTTTCATATACTAACCATATTATATTCTATTATAGATGTCTTTAAATTAAAGAAAACACAATTTTTGGTCAATTAACGTTTTTCAATAAGAGGGGTAATTCAAACGGTTAGTCATTTTAATATTTTTTTAGTTACCCTTTAAATGTTTTTTAAGAATGCATTTTTTTGTAAACGTGCAGCTTCAACGCCAAGAGAAATACTTACTAGCATTTTGAACGGTAACATTTTATTTTATACGCGTTAATACAATATATTGTATTAAAAATATATTTTTTATTAACTAAAATATAGTAAATAAAAATTAATATTTTATTAACTAAAAATTAGGCACTTGTAACAGAAAATTATAAATGATTTTTATTATATTTATTATTAACTACATTATACCTTTTTTATAAACATTTTTTTAATAACATTAAATGCATGTTCACACATTTCTTTTTTCTATTTTCTTTTTTAGAAATGATATGAAACATAACTTTCTGTTATCCAATCATATTTTATTTTCTTAAAGCCAATTAAAATATATGTTTTAATTAAGATGTGTATACGAATCAATTTATGTTAATTAGAGGCGCAAATATATTTCTCAATTATTTTTTTACTTATATTTGGTTAACTCAACTTATATGGTTTCCATACTTTGCAACAAATTCACAAATTTAGTCGTGGTCCATATAAAAAATCATTTTTTTGGTTTTTAAGTAAGATCATACAAATTATTTTTTTATATTTTAATTTGAACTAAAAATTTTTCATAAACACATTATGCTAAATAAAATCAAAAAGACATTACTTTGACTCATAGATTGGTTCTAAAAGTCGATGTGCCAATAATGTCACTAAGGAATATGAATTAGAAGAACGGTTTGTGTGATGGAATTAGATTGCGAGTAATTAATTTGGGTAGGCGTTTTGTTGTAGTAAAAGTTATTTCAGGTACTAATACTAGTTGTCGCACTTATATAATTCGTTGTGGTCTAAAACCTTTAGATAAGAAACTTTCGTTTAAATTGAAAATAAGGTAGTTTTTTTCAGTTGTTGTCTATTTTGCAATAACCATTAACAAAAGTCAAGATCAATCTCTAGCAAGAGTTGACATATATATCAAAGACCCGGTGTTTATACATAGACAACTCTATGTAGCTTTATCAAGAGTGAAGAGTGGTGTTAAACTTCTTATATTAAACAAGGAAGATAAAGTTACAAATAAAGAATAAATATGGTTTATAAGGAAGTCTTTTTAATAGCTTATGAATTTTACATTTTTAACTTTTGATTATGTTTTCAAAAATTGTAATTTGAATGTTGTTTGGGTTTATCTTTGTATTTCACAATAATTGGTTTTCGTACCAATATTATTTACAACTTAAAGTATGTGGTCGTCCCGAATAACATATAACAACTTATGTCGTCTTTTCAAATGACATGTGTTTGTTCGAAAATTTCAATATTTCCACCCGTGTCGTACACGGGTTCTAACCTAGTATAATATATACAAATACAAAAGAAAATTAAGTGTAAAAGTTTTTAATCATTATAGATCCAATTAAATTGTTAAAGCTACGCATATATAAAATTATGGACAAATGTAAGTTACAAACTTTTAATATCATAGTGGATGAATCAGTACTTTTACGTGTTGGAACAGGGAGATACCATCCTTTTCTCTCTATTTTCATCAGATGACTAATCAAGGCATGGTTTCTAAAGAGGGCTGGGTGGTCGATGGATTTCAACCCGATACCCTATTAGACTCAAAACTTTTTTAAAATAAATTCATATATATTTTTATGAATAACAATATTTATATTTAATATTTATACTTAATTACACAACCACTAGTTTGGTTTAGTCTAGTGGCAAATGGGCTCTACCCTAACTTGAGGAATGTTTAAGCTTATTTTTAAACAAAAACTTTTTCACACAACCAAAATCATAATCAAGTAAGCTCATTTGAAATATCGCTTTTTCTTTCACTCTCTTTCTATCCAGTTTTTATAATTTGGGAAGAAAACAAACTCACCCATTTATTCTTCATTTGCCTTAATTTTCCTTTTTTTCCCTTTCCTTTCCTTAATTGAAACTCAAAAACACACATTTTTTTATTTCTTTTCATTTTCTTCATTTAATAAACCTCGGGAACACCCCGAAAAACTCTCTTTAATTTAAAATAAAACAAATTTTACGCTTTCGGCCCAAAATTTTTTAACGATTCTTAAAGACGGTGTGCCACTAATTACTTCACTGGAGTAAGGTCGGCTCATTAGCCATATGCCGCTGCAACTTGGAAATCTAACAAGCCTAAAACAACTCTAGCTTACATTTGGAATTCGATAACTTAGGTCTTGTTTGTTTTGAAGAGGTAAAATGTCTGTAGTCTAGGGACCACATCTGCAGACATCTGTTGAAGAATATGTGAACTAAACATCTGTAGTCTGCAAGAAGAAAAACGTTTGTATTTTAACGTCTGTAGACTGTTGAAATAATTGGTGGTGGTGCACTAACTGTGGAAGTGGGTGGTGGTGGACAATTGATGGTAGGCGGTGGTGGAGGTCGGTGGGTGGTGGTGATGGACGGTGGTGGTGGCGGACAGTCGGTGGTGGTGTTGAATGGTGGGTGTTGGTAGGATGTGAAGAAGTGTGAAAAATTTGGTTATTATCTTATTTTTTAAGACCATAAAAGCAGTTTTCAGGTTTTTTCTCAAAAACAACCCGTGTTCAGAAGCTTATATCTGCGTGCCTGCATGCATAAGCTCATTGCAAATCTTTTAAGTAAAAACAAACATAACATTAGCATTATTCTTATATAATAACAATTTAAAACATGAACAATTTCGGTTAGTATTTCTTATAATTAGTAACTTGTAATCTTATTAGACCCTTTTAACCTTTTTATATTCTTATAATCTACATATACTATTAAAGCACAACATCATTTTCATTTGACTTTTAACTAAGTTATCCATATAGGATGTCAAGTATGCAATTTCTAAAAATAATTTATCTATCTTATAAACAATTTAATTTTAAACATTAACTCTTAAGTTGAAGAATGTTTCAAAATAAATTGTTAATATAAGCATTTATTGAGTAATAAACACATTTAATTATCTTCATTGTTATGTTTTAGAATTTTGAGACCTTTGTTGTTTTATTTTATTTTATTTTTGGATTTTTTTATTTATGAACGTTTGGACTGGATGTATGGATGTTTGGATTGAAATAGTGGTTTAAGTCAAGAGGTTTAGATTTTATTGTTGCTTTGTTAAACTTTTTAATAAAAATTATAATTGTTACATCCATATTTGTAGTATCATTTGTGTTGTGTATGTATATGTTTTATAATTTTAATACAAATAGATTTTATAACACACAACTTGTGTTACAACATATACATGTTTACGCTTCATATTTACAACATATGACTTCCGTAGATGATGAAGTCTTAATTAATATGTATTTTTTGTTTCATGGTAAAAGTTAGAGATATGTTTTAAATTGTCATATTTCTCTGTTTGTTTTTGTATGTTAGATTATTTTAATTAAAACAATAATGTGATACCTTATATTAATAATGTTAGATTATATGACGTTTATAATTCATTAAAATGTATTACACACGGACACACACACACACACATACACACACACACACACATATATATATATGAAGTATTATATATTTGCACCCGTATGTAACACATGATCTAACCTAGTTATCTTTAAAGAAGTATCACCGTCTATGCTGATGCTGGTATTCAAAAATCACTTGAAATGAAGAGATTACATGTTCGACGAGGCGCGTGATGCTTCAAACGTAAAAGAAGATATTGAAAAATACTTTTTTTTCATTGAAAAAACAAAAAACGCAAATTTTATATACTATGGTTGTAATTTATGAGTAGGCCGTGCGCATGATTTTATTGGGCAAGCTTCTCTCTGTTTTTTTAATGGCAAACAAATCATGCATTGAAAACAAAAACATACAAAACAGCCGGTGTAGCTAGAAGCTAACCCGGCTACCGAAGAGAAAAAAGACACCACATACACTTCAAAGAACCACTATAGTAGAAATCTATCCCAATTCGCCCACGAGATCGACATACCACCCGACCTGTTTTCAACCCAAAGAAAGCTAAGAGTTTTAACATTCTTCACAACACTTCCGGTAGACACCATCGACCCATTATGCACCATATCATAATTTCTAGCCTTCCATAAGCACCATAATGTGACAAGACAAACCGCATGGAACGACTTCGCCTTTTTCTTCGAGAACTTAGTATATTTATACAACTCGATATTGTCGCAGACACAAAACACGAATAGTTGAGGGACTTTACACCAAGTAGATATGGCTTGCCAAACCGATTGAGCTAACCCACACTGAACGAAAATATGTTCGGTCGTCTCCTCCATTAAGCCACACGCTGGGAAGTCCACCAACGCCAAACCGATGTTCCGACTCGCCAAAGAAGTTAGAATCAGAAGTCTATCCAACTCCGCTCTCCATGCCAATATACCAACCTTGCCGGGAACCCAATTATTCCACTAGAATTTATAACCGACTTGAGAACAACTAACCTCTTGAATTTTCTCCTTTACGCTTCTCTTTTCAACTTACACTGCTACACCTAAACTTTAATAAAGTTATCACATACCCGTGAACTTAAAAAAAAAACGATTTGCGTTTCTATCCTTTTTATTTATTTAACCAATTTTGTGTTTTTATAACTGAACTTTAATAGAATTATCATGTCTCTTACATTTATTTTTTTTCTTTTTTGTGTAAACGATTTAGGTTTCTACAGTTGAGCTTTAATAGAGTTAAAGTTTAGTAAATCTTTTTTTTCTAATTCTTTTTTCAAACAAACATGTTTTCTTTTATTTTATGTATACGAAGGATACAATTTTTTAGTTTTTTTATTTGCATTATCATTAAGCTAATTTTTAATTCTATACATGTTCGAGTCCATCCCAATCAACTAATCACGCATTTCATTTTCTTTAAATTTTTTTAGTTTAGGTTTGTTTAGTTGTTACTTGTTAGTTAAAACAGCTGCATCAAATTATATATATATATATATATATATTAAAAACCATGTTTTGATATACACTCAAAAACACTATTCATGAATTGGGCTAATTTCATCCACACACTTATATGTACGTATATGTGTATCTCATTATCTCAGTTCTTCTTTCAGCAACAAATGTGGCCACACATTCTTGATAATATTCATCAAAGTTGAATAACAGCCACACATTGTCTGGTACTTTGCCTCACAATTTCAATACTCAAAGCATTGCGTTCGTGACTCATAGTCTCATTTTTCATCGCCGATCATCAAATCAGGTACCAATCTCCCCCCGCCGCCGCCTACGTCTGTCTTCGTAACATGTTGTTTTGCAATCTGTTTTGGTTACTTACTTTCTTTTTAATTTTTAGGGTTTCAAACTTCAGTAATTGGGGGTTTCTCTTCCTAATGGCTTCTTCAATATTTGGTTTTCTGAACAGGATTTGATTTGCTCAAGTCATCTGTATCTTTGAATCTTTGGTATGTATCTTTGTTCTCTCTTCATCTTTTGTGTTTTTAGTGTTGTTTGTGTTCATGTTTTGTGTTTTAACTACGCTTACAACGTTGCTAAAAGTGTTGTTTTTTTGTAGCTGCAACGTTCGTCCGAGGTAACGGTTTTGTCTTCAGCTGTTAATTTTATTCATTTTCTTCGCTTATAAGGTTAGTCTAAGTCTTTTGCTTTTAACTTTGTGCCTCAATTTATTTTTGTTCCATTCTTTACATTTAAATATCGAACTTTATTTTTCTGTTACATTTTCATTATGCTCCAGTTTGTTTTCTCTATGTATGTTGTGTTGAATAAGCCTCTTTTTCTTTAATGTTTTCGTCATGGACTCATGGTGATTTAAATAGGGTTATAGGCCTTTAATGTTTTATGCATTTTATGCCCACATGGCGTGTCTTTCGATTATGTTACCCTGATCTTACGGAATTCATATGATTATTTTTTGCGAGGTGATGTATATCATTAGTGCCTGAATACTAATGTTACACAGTTAATGGAATGCTAATTTGTTTAAAATCTGTAATTAAAACTGACAATACAACAAACACCATTATCTTAGAATGCTATTGTTACACAGTTATTAGGTGAATGAACATTTTACGAATATCTTCATAATTAGTTTTGGTTTATGTTACTAATAGTACATCAGTAATATCACATTCGTATACATAAATTTAATAAATCCTTACAATAGACTGAAAATAGATTTCATAAACACTTTTACAAGATAAATAGGCCCAAAGCCAGATTACTTAAATTATGCTACCTGTGCTATCATTATTATTAATGCTGTTATATAAAAACAATATATATTAGTTGACTGTGTGTGTAAAAGATTTATGTCATAATATAACAAAGCCATTTTTTGTAAGCATGTTTATGTGTTAATCTTAATTAGGTAACTCAACTCATATGAATAATAACTAAGCCTGATAACTATATGTTGTGGAGTACTAAAATTGACAATCTTTGATTCAAGGAAGACTTTTCCAACTTCGTATCCAAGAACAGGGCAAGTGATCGCCAATGCTGCTGAATGGGATGCAGAAGATATTAACCATGCAGTTTTTGCAGCACGCAAAGCAGCCTACATCGACTGTTTATGATCTAAAATATTATTGAGATTTGCTGATTTGGTTGACAAACATGCTAATGTAATAGCAACTCTTGAAGTTTGGGACAATGGGAAGCCGTATGACAAGCAACAGTTAATGAGATACCACTTTCGTTCGTCTTTTTCTTTATTATGCTGGTAGGCAGGGCATGTGGTAATACTATTGTCTGATGTCTCTGAGTGAAAGCTTTTTCATGAGGTGATATAGTCGGTTAAAAAGGCTGTTTTCAGTAAGTGGTCTAAGACATGACGAACAATGCTCATTTATATTTAGTTAAAATAGGCAGAATGCTATTCGTCTAACCATAGAGAAGGCAAATCTAACGGATAATGAGCATGGCACACAATCATTTGTATAGAACCTTTTATATGACAGCCTTGATTGTACATCCGATTTATATGACTATGGTTTCTCTATGCGATCACACACGAACACAATAAATAGCCCTCGCGCTGCAACGTGCGGGTTAAAACCTTGTTAAAATTGTTAATTAAAGTCTTATTGTTTACGTGCAATAAGATAACACGTTAACATAAACCACTTAAAATCAGTAAATCACACTACATTAAATTAAAATTATTAGTTAAAGCCTGCCAATAAGCTAATACTTTCACACGCACAACTGTTGAATTAAGTAAATCACTAAAATAGGTTTTAAATGGGTGGTTCTAGAATTTCTTTAAAAGATCCTATTTTGTTTAACCAAAAGTGTATAGAGAGACATCCAAGTCGATTTCTGGAAATGTCAAATAACCAATTGGAATTTTGAGAAAATAAAAAAGAGAAAATAGTTCACAAAGTTTCATAATATCATCTCACTTCAAAAACCAATCATAAGTTTTATGCTCTTTTGAGAAAATGTTACATACCTGGTGGTAGAGTTGTAAGATTTCTAGACTTGCCAATAAGAATATGAAGATAAAAAAATATAGTTCGTAGAGTTTCCACTTATCATGTATCTTCAAAAAAAGTTTATGTTTTATGCTCTTTTGAGAACATGTGACAAGCCAGCCAAGTGGTAGAATTGTAAGATTTCTAGAAATGTCAACTGACATTTTAATAAAAATAAAATATCTAGCAAAAAAACAAACTAGTTCACAAAAATTTCAAACACCATATTTCTTCAAAACAAAAGATATGTTTTATGCCTTTTTGAGAGATTGTGACATATCAGATACACAACTCCTCCGAACAAACTTCAGACTATTACTACACCCAAAAGACATTTATATATAACAATATGCATTTTATCTAAATACAATTACACATAAGATAACACAAGTTCATCGACATGACCAGTTCTACAAACACGCCGATGATCTTGGTCCCAACTAGAACCAAACAGACCCGTCTTGCTTCGGCTCTGCATAATCCGTACCAAAAGAAGACCCAAACATCATTTTGAAACAATCTTGCTGGATCATATTATTGAAATTGTGACGTTGTTGCAAATGGGTTATGTTAGATTCAAATCCATGATGATTAAAGTTGTTTTCTTGAAACTGGATGCTCGGTTGACCCAGAAACGGGCCGTTTGACTTTGCCATGTTCTTCGACCTGGGCCTGTTTTCTTGAAACTGGATACTTGATCGATTAACAAACGGGCTGTTAATGGGCTTCACATTGTTTTCTTGAATATTATTATCGTAAAACGACATCAGATTGTTAATCATCTTTTGCCCATCTTCGGGCACTCCAAGACCTGTCGGATCAAAAGAAGATAAAGCAGGCTCCACTCCTAACGGGCTGGAACCACCCGTTTGCTTCGGCTGAACAAAGTTCAAGTTATTAACCCCAACAAACTGACCCGACGAAGCGTTAGTTCTAAATGGGCAGCCCATCTCATGGTTATCTCTCGCAAGTCGGTCCAAAAACCCGTGAAACGGTTGATTATAAGGACAATTCATGAACCCACAAGTGTAAATCTTGTGGTCAACCTGCTCGTTTGTCGGATGGGTTTTCCTCTTTCTATCGGTCAACAACCCGAGATTCGGTTTGACATCTCCGAGGTCAAAGATCTCGGGCTCCCGTTCCTGTTGACCAACAACTTCAACATCATATTCGCTAGCATCATCATTAACTGCAAACGAACCACTCCAGCCCGATGACACAACCGGTGGGCACAAGTCTGGGTAAAGCTCCCGAGCCAACGCCTCCTCTCGGTTAATCACGGCTAGCCATGTAGCACTCTCTTTTGCGGTCATCTTATCTCGCAAACACTTTGACTGTCTCACGAGCTTTCGAATCTTCCCCATATCAGGAAACATATGTTTTATAACTGCGGTCAACACGCCTACTTTCCACGCCTTCTTCAAATTATGCGGCTTCTTATACGGAGGCGGGCCCGCCTGATCCTCTCTCAACCCCAACTCGGGCCACCATTCTTCATTCCCGGTGGGCCACCACGGTGGCGGGACCCCTTTTTCCAACGGGAACCGCCGCTGTGGCGGGTTACAATGTTGCATTAAAGCCGACAACAATGAGCCAAGAGTCGTGTCTTGAAGCTCTTGCAACGTGTGCGGTGTCGGGCCGATTGAAACCGCCACCTCATTTTCTCCTTTGACCGAGTTGACTGCTTGGAACTTGGCTATGGCTGCGGGTCCATTTCGGTCAAAGCGCACTTTTTCCTTCCACCATTCCCGGAGGTTATCGGAAGCACCACCAACGGGCTTTCCTTTTTCGGGTATGATACCGTATACAAACCCTTGAGCTTTGCATACTTCCATCATCTTCAACATGTATTTCAGTATCCCGTCTTGTGCACGTGACATCTTTCTTCTCGCTTGTTCTTGCGACTGCTGTTGTTTTGATGTATTAACATTGTCTTTATTAACATTACCACGGGTTGATGATTCTTTGAGCTTTTTGAGCTTCATCTTGTCCCGCCACATTCGTCTCTCGAGTTCTTCAACATCAAACTCTTCTTCGTCGCTAAAATCATCATCCACACCCGTTGTAGGGATGTTATTCATCTCTCCTTGAGCACAGAAGAAACTAAACTGATCACCAAATCCCATTTCATCAAATGTAAGCATCTCAAATCACCCTGAAATTATGATCTGCACCCACAATTTAATCGGATTACGTCAACAAGATGAAATTAAAGCCCTAATTATATTATGAAAATCAGTCAAATCATCATTTTTAATGCTAATCCTACTAAAAATGAAGATTACTATTCACGATCAGCGGAACCTGGGTCAAAAAAATTCACAGGGCCAGAAAATCATCAATAAGATTTATAAACTTTATTTTATTTTATTTATTTTATCATAATAGCATCTAAATAATAAAATTAAACCCCTAATTATACAAACATTAGAATAGATCATATAGAATAGATCTGATCATATGTTTAAGTAGATCTAAATCTTCATAACATCACTAAGGACACGGATACACAAATTGTATTAAACTTCAACCTGATTTCATAAAATTGAAATCTAAAGTCAATAAAAAGAATTACCAGAAAGAAAGAAAGAAAGAAAGGTGGGTTGGGTTTTGATTATTGAGAGTTGAAAGAAACAAGTTTACTGTTTTAGAGAGGATGTATGTACGTGTGAAAGCAAGATAATATATTAATATATTAATATTATAGGGAAGTGAAAAGTGTCGGCGAAAGCTAAAGTAAAGGCAGATGAAACAGGAAGACGAAGAAGAAGATAATATTATTTATTTATTAATTGAAGATGGCGTTTCAATGGTGTTGGGGCCGTGTATTCACCCGGCGAAAACGGGGAAACAACATGGAGCTGACATGGATTTACCCGACCCAACCTCATCCCAAGTTATTATTGTGTGTTACTTAATTATACTTTTACGTGCCTAAAAACAGCTCACATGTATGTCTAAGAAACCCAATTTGTTAACTTGTGTTTCTTATGTTTCTCGAGTGAAGACTCATATTTGATTCTCACTTGCGTTACTTTGGATGGATATTGGTAACGGAAAATTTGAGCTAGGTCTTTCGAGGCTGTCAGTTCGGATCCTGAGTCCATCCGGGTTTTCGTCTCACCGTGTGTTACGTCAGAGAGTTATGCTCATGTAGCAGCATAGCGACTGTCAAGTGACAGCCGACGGTATGGTTTTCTGGGAGAATGCCAAAGCTATACTAAGCCAGAGTGGTTCCAGTTAAGACAACATAGTCTAGCCAGAGTGGGGCAACGGAACTCTCAAAATTGGAGAATGCGGTGGCTAAAAACAATAAACAAAAAGTCATCATTCTAAAAAAAAGCTAAAGGGGCTAGTTTGATTGAACTCCACGAGTTCACACGTTGACCAGTTTAACCCAATTATGGTATTTAACCATCAGATTTAAATAATGTTATAAAAAACTAAAGCGTACAGTTAGAGTCATACCATCTCATCGCATATGGTGGAAATCCGACAACGGTAGAAATCAAAATCCAAATAACAACAAGAACAATCATCCACGACCACATCACTATATACTTGCAACTCATAAATTCAAGAAAATGAGAAGCATGATTTTTTTAGTTAAATTTACTACTAAAGTGCATTCTTGATAGGTTGGTTTATTGTAACATCATACTTTTCATAATAATAAATAGAAGAATTTCATTTACTAAATGATGTGTTATTATTTAGTTAAGCTAAATAATAAGGAGTGTGAGCTTGGACAATAAAAGATGGAATAAGAGATGGTGATGAGCCTTAGCTCCATTGGCTTATGGGTATTTAAATGCCCTTAAACCTACCCAAAACCCAAAACCCTCATTTCTATCTTTGCCTCCACACACTCAAAAACACACATAAACACTCCCCTATCCCTAGGACCAGATCCAAAGTGAAGAAAGGGTATATTTCAGTTTAAATCGTCATCAAACAACTAGATAACACGTCTAGATTCACGTGTTGAATCCGAGACGAAGCAAAACCGAACCGAAAAGATACGATTTAGGTTAAAAGTTAAGTTTTTGAGGTCGGTTTGCCCTAGGATTTTATAATAAGGCAAATCGGGCCTTATTATCTAAGAAATCTGTAAACTTGAACGTAAACAAGATGTTTGGAATGAAACGGAACAAACGAGTGACGTTTGGACCGTGTTAGAGTGAGAAAATGAAGTTGCTATGGACCTGAACTCGTTTTATCACTAAAACGGGCATAACGGGATGTAAGGATGTGATTAGGAAGGCAAGACACAAAAATCAATATTTGGATCGAGTTCTGATCGAATACAAACGAATCGAGTCGAATACAAACGAATCGAATCGAATAGAAACGAATCGAATCGAATAGAAACGAATCGAATCGAATCGAATGGAAACGAATCAAATCGAATTGAAATGAATCGATTCGAAACTCGATTCGAATGGATTGAAACTCGATTCGACTGAATTGAAAACTCGATTCGATTGGTTTAAACTTTAGTTTTGTGATGAATTTTTTTAGTAAAGACTTATTAACCCCAGCCATGGGCTCTGTACCTTGGTCCCTGCTGTAACACCCCAACCTAAGGCGGTTATTAAAAATAAATGATTGATGTTGTTTGATTACGATGATTTAGTTAAAACATTTTATGATTAATAAAGATGTGATTTTATGAGATGATTTATAAGTTGTGTAAATTTCATATAAGTTATTGAGGAAAGAGAAATTTAAATGAGTTTGATCATAATAAATTGAGATGTTTAACAATTTAATTTTTGAGGTTGAATATTGAAAACATGTTTAATAGTTTGTGAATATGATAAATTATCTGAAATACGTTTGATAGTTGAAAATGTGATACCATGGATATAAGAAAAAAAACAATTTGAATTATAAGTTGTACATTAATGATATTTAAATTGATATAATGTTTGATAATTTGATAAGATGTGTATGAGAAGAACCAAAATAAAATGTTAATTATTTTTTGTAACTTGTGAATGTGATGAGATGAATATTTGAAAATGTCAAGACCGATCTATCACAAAATCAATCTCGTAACCAACAACAGAGTGTTGGCAAGACGATTACGAAGTATGCTAGTGTGAAGAATCCGATGAACATCAAAGGCGGAATCAATGATATTCAAGGTGTTTTTAAACGTGCACAAATATAACAACACACACAAGTCACTCAAAAAATTTCCATTAATATTATCTAAGAATACAATGAAGATCTATTAGGGTTTCTAGGTGGAATGTTAGGTGTGAGGCTACTTTCTATACAAAATATTCCGTTTACAAGAAAGTTGTCAGCCGTCAAATCACTCAATATTCGCTCAGGTTCCCTCACGCTCGTCTGTCATAACTATGACCTAATCTTTCCTTAAATAAGCACACCTTACACCTTCTATAAACTCTAATGATTGTTACAAAACATATTCAAACGTATTCAAAATATTACAGGTGTAAAAGGTCTTCGAGTAAGCTTTCATCCTTGTCGAGCAGACCTTGTAACTATAAGTGTGAGTGGAACATTTTTTCAAGCAAGCTTTACTTAGAATATTTTCCTAAGAAAAATATTCTTCAAGCATACTTCTAACTTCTTGATATATCAAACTTTGCTTGATAATATCCTACGAGCATACATGTTCTTCTTGATCTCGTCAACATTTTGTCTTTTACTTATTTAAACAAACTAAGTGTGCTGGCGACACTATAGCTTGCTTGAGGTTGAACCTTGCTCGTTGAAGTCTTTAGAATAATTCTATCATAACTTCCTTCAAGTGTGCTTGAGATAACTGTTTATTGAACCTTGCTCGATCCACCAAAATACTTGGATTTAGCTTGGTTAAGTCAAGGGTTTGCTCCGAAACAAACCTTGCTCGATTGAAGAACAACCTTGCTTGATGAAGTGTAGTTTGCTTGAACTAACACTTAGACGAATTCTAGAAGATAACTTTGCTCAAAAGTCAAATACATTGCTTGAATAAGTTCTAGGCTTGCTCGAAGTGCCAAGTTTGCTCGTAATCCACACTTAGCCATTTATTTGAGGATGTTGAGAAGATTCCAATCTTCCTTGGTCAAATCTTGATCCCAACAATTTCCCCATAGATTGGAACAAACTCAGATAAAACACCTGTAGGTTACTTACAATTTTCAAAAATACACATCAAAATCTAAAAGCAATAAATTACATTACTTAAAGAAAATTTACATATTCAAATGTTGTCACTAGGACATTACACATCAAAATAACAAAAATTAAAAAGCTTTTATCTCTTTGAGCTACCTACTTCATGTCCTCTATCAAACTTGATAACAACTGCCTTTTGTTGAAACAGGTAAATCTCCCTGTGGTGTGGATGTTGAGATGGAAGGTTCCATCTTATAATGTCATTAAGATCTTTCACATGGAGATATTCCAGATCAGTATCATGCTCAATAAATTCCAAGGCCACTCCTGTTCATAGTGTATCTTAGAAATTCTTCCATTCATCTGAACTTCATATGTTTTGACTGACAATCTAACTGAAGCACAAACTGATGTAATCAACGATGATGATGCTGCTACTGAGGAGTTGATACTTACTGAAATTAAACAACCTGAAAGCTCCAAGAGGGTAGATCATGATGAGGAAATGGATGAACTGGACAGGGATATTGATGATTTCCCACCAGAAACTGAGGAAGAATTAAAAAGAAGAATGGAGAAAGGAAAATCAAAAGTTTATGAAGAGCCTGTTGAGGCAAATCTTGTTAAAGAAAGGGTGATTGATGAAGAAGAGGAAGCATCTGCTGCTGCCAGGAAAGAGTTTGAACAAGTTGTAAGAGAGACAAGGGAAAGGGAAGAAATTGCCCAAACCCTTACTACTGAAGAGCTGGCAGAGCAGGAAGCCCTGATTGATCAAGCCAATGTTGCTAAAGTGATTAATGAAGAAGAGGATGATGATCAGATTGTCCTTGAAGCTTTGAAAAACTTAAATAGGGATGAGGAAGTTGATAACTCCCTAGCCTTGGTAGTAAGTATGTTTGCACAAAAATCAAGCTCACCTCAAAAGGAAGCTGGAGAGGAACCTCAAAAGGAACCTGATAGGCAAGCTGAAGAAACATTTGAAGAAATGATGGAAAATATTTCAAGAATAAGAAATGAAAGATTTAAAAGGTTTGAAAAGATTTACACAAGAAAAAGGAAGACTTATGATCAGGCTGAAGGAGATGAATTGAGAACTAAAAGAAAATGGGATGAGGAAACAAGTATAATAAAAGCAGTTCCATTACAAACCTTAAGGCCAGGTGAAGTGATCCCTGGTGTTCCAAATGTTCCAGTGGTTAATATTCCAACACCAGAAAATCCAACTCCTGATGAACCTAAGATTGATGTAGTGAATGAATCAACAGAGGAGGAGGATGATTCTGATGAATCTGATAATGATAATGATTATGACAATGAAAGGGAACTGGCTAATGATGAAAATGCTAATGTTGAGTCCCCACAAGTTCCAATGACTGATGAACAAAGGGCAAGCATTGAGAAAAGTTTGATTGAGGCTAAGATGAGAAATCCTTTGGTTGTAAAACTAAGAGGACTTGGAATAAGATTTGAAAGCATTGCTTCTTTGAATGATGATGAATTGCTGAAAAGATTGGAAAAAGAAAATGACATTATAAAGAAGAAAATGCAACAAAAGAACAGAGATGCTCAAAAGTATAGAGATTATTGGGGAAAGCATGGGTATTCTGAAAAAGACTTGAGTCATTTAAAGCTTGAAAAACTGCAAGAGGCCTATAACAACACAAGATAAATAAAAGAAAAATTTGTAAGAGAAAATGAGGAGGCTGAAAAGCTTGAAGCTTTGAAAAAGAAGTTTTGTAGGACCAGCCGGGACCGAGACGATCCGAGCGCGTTCGAGACGGAAGGTTTGATAACCAAAGACGGACAGAAACAAACACGAAACAAACGATTTCATTGATAAAAACGAAAGATTACATGCTTGTTTAAACACTGAAATCACGATCTATGGCAGGGGGAGGTCGAGCATGGCCTCCCCCCTCATCCGGACAGCACCTGGGCCCCGGGCACCACAAACCTCTAAAACCTTACCTGTTCACGACTGAAAGCTGGTATTTATACCCGCTGCCATTCGGTCAGGACTCATTCGATCGAATGAGTCCTATTCGATCGAATGGCAGACTCATTCGATCGAATGAGTCCTATTCGATCGAATGGCAGACTCATTCGATCGAATCAGAAACTGGTTCGATCGAATGAGTATCCATTTGAAAATGCTCTTTCAAATGGATCACTTTCAGCGTGAACCACTACCTAGGTGTACAGCATACAACATAAACATTCTAAACTATTCGCCAAGCGACGGCCACAAAATGTGCACCAACAAGTTTGGAGGAATGTGTGGATATTTGTAGGACAAAGGGGTGAAACCTGAAATAGTTGAAAGTTTGGACAAGGCAACAGTTGAATCAATTTACAACAACATGAAAAGAAAAGAAAAATCCAAGAGGGTGTAACCTGAGCCATCCAGTGTACCAGAAAGAGGTGATCAAGATGAACCCCCAACAAAGAAACGAAGAATCAGGACTCTGAGAGAGAAGATCAAAGAACAATTTCAAGAAAAAGATGTTGAGACACCATCCTAGTGGAAGTAAAGCCGGAACCAATTAATGAACCAATAGTTCCATGGGAAAATGAAGAAATGATCAATATTTTGAGGGGTGTCATGGTGAATCAAAAGGGGATGGATGTAGATGCTTTCAATGCACTTAATAAACATCAATTGAAAGAATTGTTCTATCTACAAAAAGCTGAATGGGAAAAGGTTCTTTTAAAAGGTGACAATCCAAGAAGTTTTATTGGAGGAAGGTTTGTGCCTACAGGTTTGTTGAAAGATACAAGGATGGTTGAGATGATTACAAGACTTGCAAGAGATGCAAGTGAAAACTTTGCAGATCTGATCTTCTATCCTGCCGAACTGATTGAATCAATGTATTTGAAAGCTTTTGGTGTAACAAGGCCTAGCAAACCAATGAAATCTATACCAACCAGGCCGTCTGCATCAAGGGAACATCCAACAACACATAAAGGTGAGTCAAGTAGAGTTGGATCACAAAGAACAACAAGACCACAATCACTTGTGGATCTTCCAAGAAGTCTATACTTTGATTCAGTCTCTCAGTCTCTAAAAGTTATTATGGAAAGTAAACAATTGAGAGACATTATTTTGAAAGATGACTTTGCTGAATACACACAAGAACAACTGGAGAAGATTGCCACACTTGATCTGTATGATTATCATGACACAAGCAAGTTGGCTGGGAGACAACAAAAGGAACTTTCAAAGTTCCTGAGAGATGAAGCTGATAAGGGATTCCCATTCTTAAAAGAGAAGAAAAGCTGGAAAATGAAAAGGCATGATAAAACAAGAAGGGAAACAAAGTTGAAAAAGATATCCAGTGCTGAATTGAGCTATCAGATGAAAGTCAAGGACAAGAATCCATTATCAAATATGAACACGTGTATAAGCCTTGAAAGGAGAATGACACGCCCAAACTACACTGTTCAGAAGAATGACATCATTGCTGAAATTGAGTACAAGGAAACTACTGGCCATTACATTCTTCAAAATTCAGATGGAATTATCTTTGGCATAATCCGAAGAGATGAAGACCTGACCTATTTGCATTATGAAGATCTCAGAGATAAAAGGGATTTGGACATTCCTGAAAGTCACACTCATTACCAAATCCTTTCAATCTTCGGCAAAGGTCAGGAACTGTAATAGTGAATCGAAGACAAGCCGCACACAATGCAAGAAGAAGACGAAGATCTTTAGAATAGGCTTTGATTTGTAATGTCTACGGACAGATTGTTTTGAATATGCAATAGTTTAACTTTTGATATGTAAAAGTTTGATTTTGATTTGAATATGTATTTTCACTAAGTGTATGTAACCTTAGAGATGTTTTGGGACAGCTGAGGTGTTCCAATCTAGGGGAGATTGTTGAGTCAAAGATTTGACCTAAACCGAAGTATAAGGAAGATTGAAATCTTCTCAACCTCCTCTGAAATCGCTAAGTATGGAACCGGGCACACTTGAGACATCCGAGCAGGGTTTTACTTAGCCGGACATGATATTTTGCCTATTGGGCAGGGTTACCTTCTTTAAGTCTTCTTTAGTGATAATCCGAGTAGGGTTCACTACATCTAGCAAAGTTGTTCTAGTCGGGCAAGGTTTGCTTAATAAAGTGGAATTCGAGCAAGCTTGTTGAAAGTTATCAAGTACTTACTTTCTCGGGCAAGTTTCAACTCAGAGCAAGCTACAGTGTACCGAGCACACTATGGTTGCTTAATAAGTTATCAAACAAATGAGTTGAAGGAATTCCTGAAGAACATTATGGTAGTAGGATCTTTTCGAGCAAAGTCTGATAAGGTCAAGAAGATTGAAGTCTACCCAGTGAGTGATTTCATTGGTAAAACTCTAAGTGAAGTCTACCCGGAGAACTGTTCCCGAGCACACTTCAAGGTTACCAAGTCTATCAGTAAAGGCAGAGCACAGAGTCTACTCGGAGAAGACAAGCTGCTACAAAGCCTACTCGGAAGACTTGTTTTACACTTAGTATAACATTGAATATGTAATTTGAATATGTACTAATCATTAGGGTTTCTAGAAGGAATAACAACTGTCAGGTTGTGGCAGGCCTATAAATAGAATAATTTAGGGCATGCCACCACAGACGGAATACAGTCCTAGCTTTATCATAGCTAACGCCCTGTCATCCACTTTCCTTATCCTATCTCTCACAGTAGTTGTGGAACTTGCACCATCAGCAGCTTGTGGACCGATTTTGATTGAATTCCACATGTCTACATCGTTGTAGCACACAACAGCTTCAAATAGGACTTTCCATTTAGTGAAGTTTTCCTGCCCATACAGTCTTGGGATCTTGTTTGTGGATACTTCTTGTTCTTCAAAACCAGACATTTTGTAGTTTTGAAAAACCAAATCAGTGGGAAATCAAACAACTAAAAAAAAAAGAATCAAAAAATCAAAATTTTAAAATAATCAGATCTGAGTTTCAAACTCTTAGATCTGATGAATCAGGTCCGATTGGAACAAGAGCAAATAATAAAGATGTAAACTTGAACTAAAATAGGGAAAAGAAAACACCGATTGTTTGTAGATCTGGACGGAAAAAAAAAACAGAGCAACTGACGTCACTTTTCAATGAAACAGTGTTCTGCTTACGTCATTGTTCTTCTCCAAATCTTCAATCAGCAACAAAATCTTTACATGAATCAGCAATCAACAAGCTCTGATACCACTTGTCGGTCCCTTTGAACATGTCACTCAATACTCACAACTATGTCATAACCCACACAATAAATGTGTTGACAAGAAGGTTAGTGACAAAGTGCTATTCTAGGAAAGATTCTTGACTTTGAAAGGCGGAATCAGAAACAATCAAGTTTGTTGCTTAACAGGTTAATAAAAGTAACAAACACGAGCAATCACTCAAAAGATTTCCATTTATATAAACTGATTCATACAAACATTAATCGATTAGGGTTTTTGTCGGGAATGTATTTTCAGTAATAACCTAGGACGGCGGTCACACATAATCAGGATTATTCATTCTTATCCGAAAAGTGTAATCCGTGTTTTCAGTCTTGTGGTGGCGTGCCCTAAATTATTCTATTTATAGGCCTGCCACCACTTTACAGCTGTCATTCCTTTTAGAAACCCTAATGATTGGTACGTATTCAAATTACATATTCAAAACTATACTAAGTGTAAGACAGGTCCTCCGGGCAAACTTTAACACTAGTGTCTTCTCCGAGTAAGCTTTGTGCCTTTATCTTTTCCGGGTATACCTGGTAGCCTTGAAGTGTGCTCGGGAACAGTTCTCCGGGTAGACCTTACTTGTGAGTATTTTCCATAGAACGTACTCACCTAGCAGACTTCAATCCTCTTGACCATAACAAACTTTGCCCGATATGGTCCTACGAGCAAGCTGTTCTTCATGAATCCCTTCAACCCTTAGTTAAAGATAACTTATTTAGCAAACACAAGTGTGCTGGTTACACTGTAGTCTGCTCAGGGTTGAACTTTGCTAGTGAAAGCACTTAGAATGTATCTTGTTTGCTTTTCCACAAGCTTGCTTGGATTCTTGCTTATTAATCAAACCTTGCTAGATCCTCCAATTACTTGGCTTCATATGCTTGGTTTAGCCAAGGGTCTGATAGTAAGCAAACTGTGTTCGGCCTGAAGGACACCTTTGCTAGATGAAGTGAACCCTGCTCGGGTTTACACTAAAGAAGACTTCTAGAAGATAACCCTGCCCGATAGGCAAAATACCTTGCTAGGCTAAATAATACCCTGCCCGAATGTCCAGGTGTGCTCGGTTCCATACTTAGCGATTTCTGAGGAGATTGAGAAGATTCCAATCTTCCATATATTCCCTATAGGTCAAATCTTTGACTCAACAGATGTTTCAAGATTTCTTGAAATTTTTGATCGTTAATAGTCATTTTGACAAATAACTCAGCTTTGAGATCATGATTACTTATCGACAATGCTTTAATTATCTCCCTAGATCTCATCTAAGATTCTAAAGATTGTCTATAAGTATCCTTAAGTTAAGCAGTTTCTTTCACTAAACAATCATTATGATTTTTCAATGAATCTAACATAGGCTTGTTTTTTCTCACAATCAACACAAGAAACTGAAGGACTAACCTTGTTAATTTTGGCCATGCAAGCAAAAGTATTCGGTTGCTTCTCACATGAATCATCAGAATCAGACTCAGTATCATTGTCAAAAGATAGCTCACTCCCACTTGCATCTTGAAAATTTTCATTTGACCCGAACATAGCCAAATTCGCTTGATTGTCGTTGCACAACAATCTTTGTGACCAATCAGTTCCATCCATGTTGGACATCATGGCTTGTGACCAAGAAGAAGATGGTTTGGTTCCAGAAGACTTATAAGCAACATTTCCATTTCTCCCAGACGAATTTCGATCTTGATTTCTAGGACCAATATACTCCTTCTTTGGTTTATCACACTCTTTGGTAAAATATCCAAACTCTTGATAATTATAACTTTTAACTTTCAATTTGTCAAACCTAACCTTATTGTTTAATGAGGGAAGATATTTGCCAGTCCTTTGCATTAACCTTTTCAACTTTCTGACGATCATTGCCATATTCCATTTCAAGTCCATGAGTTCCAAATCATCAGGATTGATATGGTCATAATCTTCATCAGCTAACTCACTTGTGGCAATTTTACTACCAACCAGATTTTCATAAGAAGACATGAAAGCACTCAAGAAGGCAAAATTTTGTTCAGCTTCCTTCATATTCACAGTCGGTGGTGTTGAAAATTGATTTGCAGCAGCTGAAGTTCCAGAATTACAAGAAGATCCAGAACCTCCAGAAGTATAGAAACAAGCACGTGGATCACTATTGGTTGTTGTGGAGTTTTCTTGTGCATTTGGACTGAGAAATGCTGTGATTGGAGTAATTGTCGAACTTAAAGGCATGCTACCACCATAAAATGTTGGATCTTGACTATCTTTAGAAGACTTTTGACATCTCAAGTCATATTCTTGAGCTTCAACTTTTTTCATAAACTCAGAAGCAGTCAATTACTCATTCTTGAAATAAAAATTCTCTTTCAACACCATTAAAAATGTCGAGTAAGAACTAGGTAATGCATTCTTGACTGTATCCAATCTTATCATATTCATATGGTTCAATTTTTAACTTGTCCATTTCAACAATTAAATGATTGAAACGAATAGTCATTTACTCAACAGTTTCACCTTTGAGTAGATTAAAGTTTTTGAAATGAAAATTTAACATCACCTTTTTACTTTCCTCAGTGTTACCCATACTTCTCATTATGATGTGTTGAAAAAATGAAGCGGTAATCTTGATACTTCCCACTTGATGAAATATGTTATCTGGTAAAGCCATAGTAAGAGTCGAATGAGCTTTTGTTTCGATCTCTAATGCCTTTTTCTCCTCTTGAGAATATTGTGAAATAGCCTTAGGAGTAAAACCAATGGTCTCATCACCAATCATAGGTACAGTGTACACTTCATCAAGGCAATAAGAACAATCAGGGTGAACGGATCCCAAATGAGCACGAAAATGAGGTTCCCATTTAGCAAAGTCGCTAAATTTCATCAATCGAGGACACTTGGAATGAGATCCAATTTCAGTATCCAATTGTAACATTTGTGGCATGAGTGCGTTTTGAGAAGCTAACGCATAAAAACAAGCCATATTGATAACAAAATTAACGAACCGTGAACAGTAAATATAAGGAATTAAAATAACGAATCAATTATACTAATTGACTGTTATATGTGTAAAGAACAAGGAACAGTATCACATGAATTAGATTATGGCAAATTGGTAACGAATCACAAATGAACTGAGTCAGCGAATCAGGTCAAGTTGACGAATCAGTCTAACGAATTAGATTAATGAATCTAAATTCAATGTAGCGAATCAGATGAACGAATCTCTGAATCCACTTAACGAATCAAAGTAATGAATTACTAACGAATCAGGTCAACCTAACGAATCAGATCAATGAATCTTGAATTCAATGTAACGAATTAAGCTAACGAATTAGCTACATTTAACTAATGAATTAGTTTGTTATAAGGTTGTTATAACGGTTATAACAAACTCTGACAACCTTTGCTACGTGGCAAAAGTTTGTTAGATATGTGGTTAACGAACAGACCACGTGTCTGATGAACTAGATGACACGAATCAATTTTGGTAACGAACTGAGTAACGAATTGAGTAAGAATTAAGAAAGTTTAACGAACTACAATGACGAATTAACTGAAGATATAACGAATCTTCAACAACTGATGAAGATCTTCAAATCTTCATCCTTAATTTCCAGATTTCTGGAAAAATAAATAACACCAAATACCAACTCAAATCGGTAATACTAACTCGATACTATACCAAATCACGCAAATAATAGTTCAATTTACTCGTAAACCCATTGCGAAACCAAATAGCAACACTCCATATACCAAATCACTCAATATCCAATCCAATTATCCAAAACCAGACCCTTGTTTTTGTTTAATCTCAGATCCAAACCAAAACTCAACCAATTCAAACCAATTCCAAATTCCAATTAACCACACACTACCAATACCTTACCAATCACAAATCTCATTCAAATCAGTCCATAATCAATCAAATCAACACTTAATTTGATAAAATTCAAACCGAAACTAAATAAAACCAAACTTATACTTATAAACCTTCAATTAATGATTTAACACACTAGATCAAGCGCAATCAAACCCCGAAAGCTCTTATACCACTTGAGAGAACACGGAATCACACAGATCTATAATAATTAACTATTAGATCTAAACCGTAATGGATCTAGTTCATGATTACTCTTAATTATATGTTATATTAGGTGTATATATATGTATATATAATAGAAATACGTTAGATATAGGAAGCTTTGATCGAGAGAGAATGGACAACAATTTGATAATGTTAATCTCAAAACTTAAATTATCAGAGGTGTTCACCTCTATATATAGAAGATGGGTCTAGTTCGTTACACATTCCGTAACGAACTAGCATTCCACTTCGTTACATTACAATAAGAATAATAAGCATAACGAACTGCCCTCTAATTCGTTAAACATCCTTAACGAATTAGGAGGGATAATAACTTAAACATCTAGTTCGTTAAACATCCTTGATGAACTAGATTGACCATAACGAACTAACTTTATATAATATTATTCTTTCATTAGTAATACAAAAGATAAATAAAAATACTCGAGACGCAAAACCGTGCACTAACAATTTTAACCGACATTGGCTCAATCTGTGAGATAAAACAAGAAAACAGACAACTATTTATCTGTCCGGTCTGACTTCTGGTGGACACGCCTGTTTTAAGAGGACCTATGACATTCTCAATTGGATGATTTTGCGGGTTCCTTGAAGGAATTAATTGTTCGGGAACAACACCGGTAGAAGGTAAGTTTGAGAGATTCTCATCAATCTCAGTGAGGGGATTCTTCCATCCAGAAGCCGCCGTACTATGTGAGTACGAGGCTATGGCAACGTATTCATTAGAAATGAAATCGGGTAACAAAATGCTCCTGAAAACTTGACGAATAGGACTCTCCCCCTCAACCATTGGAGCATTTTCTGAAGAGGTAGGTGAGGACACAGTGTCCGTAACTTCTTCTGGTTGATTGACGAAAACGGGAGGAGTGATATCGAGAGGTTCTGTGAGATCATCATCCAGAGCTGGAGAAATATGAGATACGACATGTAAATATTCTTTCTCAGCATCTACGGTAGCACCACCTGAAGTTTTCATGTCGATAACTGGAAGCACATTGAATGGTTTTAAGAGTTCATTGTAATCGAACAGCCAGTCTGGACCAATACGAGCATCAGTTTCATTTTCCTCCAACCAACGTACATCATATGATTCTAGAATCTGCTTGGTTGACTTTTTGTAGACTATGTATGCAGTATGACTAGCGTAACCAACAAAATGACAATAATTAGCTTTGGCCCGAAATTTTGGAGTTGACTCAAGATTCATTAATGTGAACGGGCAACCAAACGCTCTGAAGTATGCAATTGTGGGCTTGTGACCACAGACAATCTAATATGGAGTTTTCATTTGAGACTTTTTGATTAGAAACCGATTTTGAACATAGCACGCCGTATTAATAGCTTCTGCCCAGAAGAATAACGGCAGTTTTGAATCGCATAACATGGTCCTTGCCACCACGATAAGAGTTATGTTTCTCCTTTCAGCTACACCATTTTGTTGCGGTGTTCGAGCTGAACTATACTGTCTAAGCACCCCCCCTTTCAGCACAAAAATAGTTTAACATAAAATTCTTGAATTCCGTGCAATTGTCACATCGAATACCCTTTAGCTTCAGGTTAAGCTGATTCTCCATAAGCACAACGAATCGCTTGATAAGTTCTGCAGTCTCACTCTTATTTGACAGGAAAAACAACCAAGTAAATCGTGAGTAGTCATCAGTAATAACAAGACAATAAGAGCTGCGAGAAAGACTCAAAACATGAACCGGACTGAAAAGGTCAATATGCAATAATTGAAACACAGATGAGATGGTGTTAAGCAATTTTGGTTTATGAGATTTTCGATTATGTTTACCCAAGGCACAAGCCACACACTTTGCAATAGTAACAAAATCTTTGACGGGTAAACCTCACACCTAATCATTTTTAGCAAAACGATTTAAGCTTTTCACATTTGCATGACTAAGACGACAATGCCAAAGCATGGCATTATGTTCTGACACTTTTAAAAATAAGCAGGTTATTTCATCAGGAACATTTTTGTTCATGTTGAACACGTAAGCATTATCTTTTCTTTGTGATCGAACAAGAATCCAGTCTTCTGGTATGATGATACCAGGTTTTAAAATCAAGCACTCTTTATTAGTAAAATGTGTAGAAAAACCTTTACCACAGATCTGTGACACACTTAACAGACTGTGCTTCAACTCTTAAACAAAATTAACATTCTCAAATTTCAGAACACCATTACTTACAGTACCCTTCTGCGTAATCTTCCCTTTTTCTCCTCTCACAAATAAAACATACCCACCATTAATAATTTGAATGTCACGTAGTTGGGAGATGTCTCCTGTCATATGCCTGGAACAACCACTATCAACATACCAAGGTCTGATGATATTCCTCCATAGCTGTTCCTGCACATTGTACAGGATCAATTAGACTTTGGTACCCAGTCCGTAGTAACACTGGGTACACCTGACTCATCTACACTTGTCACGGGTTGCCATGACATATATTCTCGATTATCTAGAATAGAATTTGAGACCTTTTTCACCGAAGACTTAGGCAACCATTCATGTTTACCGTTATAAGATTTACTGTTGTTTGTACGAATGCTTGTCTCTGGTTTGCGGGTGGGAAGAACAGGCGAATTTGTTCTCCCGACATGCCTTGATTTAGAAAACGAGTTGGTTTTCGAAATCGAAGCACGGTTCCTATTATTCCTACCAAATATGTTAGGTGTGGTTTGATGAGGACTAAACCTACCAGATTTTTTTCTGTTCCTGTCACCGTCAGATGGATTTGCCTGGTGATACTTAAAATTCCGTAGATATGTATCACGAGGTATATTCCTCAGATAGAATCCATAATAAGGAACATATGAATTGTTTCTAGCAATATGACCAGGAATCCCACAGTTAAAACACGTTTGACGTTTTATATGAAAATCATTGTGGTTGACTCCTTGTCTTGACCTATTGTGTGGGTCAGATTTCTTAGCTTGATGTTTACCAGTTGACATGTTGTTTGGTTTAACACCCTTTAGTTCATTTGAGCATCCCTCTTTAACAAATTTGGGTGGTAAGTATTTATTAGTAAACTTTTTATTCTTAATTTTCTTATTAAAAACCACATAACCAGATTTCAAAGTTTTAACAGAATCAACCACAAAATTGTCTTTGCTCTTAAAACTAGAGCCTACACAAACAGTCGAACTTAAAGAATTCAAAACATGTAGTTTTAAAGAAACATCAGAATTAATGTATTTATGCAATGGAACACAAGAGTCATCATCATCATCCGTCCATTCCTCAATGACTACTGTCTCTACACATGAAGTAAACACATTAGAATCGTTCACTCCTGAATTAGACGCAGTTGCATTCACAAGATCAACCTTATCATTTTTATCTTGTTTACCGTACTTCATGCCTTTTACCTTTTCTTCTTGCTCTTTGGTAAGAGGAAGACCAGTATAATTGTCGTTGTATGGTGGGGATACCTGACTATATCCTATGCCCTCACCTTCGTTTTCTTTCCACCATAACTGATTGTCAAACATTGAATTGACTACTTTACTGTAACCTTTGAAATTTTTGAATTTAAGTTCAACCCTTTTAAATTTAGTATTTATATTTAAAATCTTTGTTTTGGAGGCTTCCGGTTTAGCGGTTAATTCAACGATTTCCTGTTTGGCATTTAGGTGGTGACAACATTTTATACTGAATTTAGATTTAAGCTTAGAGAAGTCCTTTTTATGTGTATCTATTTTATCTAGGAAGGCTTTTTCATTTTTCTTAAGTTTAAAGTTTTAAGATTTTACTACTTCTATCTCTCTGATTAAATTATCATTGTAAAGCTTATACAAATTTATCTTATCAGTGCAATATTGAGAACATGATTGAGAACTTACCTCAGATGAGCTGGGAGAAGTGAATGCCATAAACACGAATTGAAGTTCCTTAATTTTCTCCTTAGCAACATTATCTTTTTCCATGTCCTCAACATGAGCATAATTAGCAGTCTGATTACTAATGTTAAGAGCAGCCATATGATCAGCCCAGTAAAACTGTTGGGCAACCAAACCCCTTTCACCATTCCCCGAACAACCCCTAACTTCACCTATAGCATTTCCCACTGGAACCAACGCCATTTCCGTGTTTCCTTCCTTTGCTGGGTTGGTACATTCACGAGCAAAGTGACCCGGCTCGTGACAATTGTAACACCTTAGAGTGTCCTTGTTAAAACACACCTTCTGATTATTTGGCGCATTCCAATTTTTCCTTCCTGTTCTCTAAGTAAATTTCTTAGCCCAAAACACTGCAATGGCGATTTGCCAAGAGATATTCATTTCTTCTACATCATCTGGATGAATTTGATCAAGTTCACTAGCAACTACAGGTTGAACAAAATCTCCAGCAAGGAATGCATTGTAGCGGTACATGAATCCCGCCATTAAAGCAATGTTCTCTTGAGTTTCTTTTAGGATAGATGGAATCTGACCAGAGTTCTGACTAGGAGCAACACCAGATGATTGAGGTTTAACATTAGCAGCTGAAGATTGAGCAGGTTTAGTGAAGAGACTGGAGCTGGTTGTGGTGAGGTTGAAGAGGATTGATTCTGAGTTGATTTAAACATCGAGAAGTTTCCGTGAGGTGGAAATTGCTGTTGTCCCTGAGTAATCTTGAACATTGAGAAGTTTTCTTGTGAGATGAGTGCATTACTGGAAGCAGCACTGTAGCCAGCTGCGCTGTAGGAGTTTACATGGTTTATAGCACGTTGTTTGTCATCCATGTCACATGCTTTAATGATAGCCATAACCTCGGATATTGACAACTTGTTGAGATCTTTTGGTTTTTTTATAACTGCAACATTCATGTCCCAAATTTTAGGCAGTAAGTTCACCAACTTATTGCTTATTTCAGCAGCTGTTAGATAGATTCTCACATATCTCATCTCAGTCACAAGGGCTATGAACCTATGAAGCTGAGTTTCCAACGAATCTCCCAGAACCTGATTAAACATATAAACATATGAAGTAGATCTTGAAGGCTTCTCTTCATGTCTTCATTCCCTTCATATGCTTCAATCAATGCTAACCACAGTTCCTTAGTAGATTGCAATTCTCTAAAACCTAGGGCAATCTCAGGTGAGAGTGCCATAGTCAATGTTGAAAGTGCCTTTTCGTCTTCTTCTATTTTAGCACGATCATCATCATCATACAGAGCAACAGGCTTCACAGCAATTTTCGTAGAGTTCTCACGTTGGTAAGTGATGACTTGGGGACTCCTAACTATGCTTCTCCAAATTTTAGCATTTTTCATTTTAACATATTTCTCGAATCTGAATTTCCACTCGCTAAACCCCTCATGAGACAACAGACAGGGTATGCGATTAGTGGTTCCCATTATGGAGTCCAATTTGTGGTGATGAGTAGCATTGGATGATCTATTACTATTAGTTATCTGATCCAATTTAGTTTAATCAGTCCAATTGATTTATAGTCCAAGAATCAAAGCACAAATAAAGTTTTTCAGGCCCAAATGTAAAGTTAATTGAGGACAGATTAAGTCACAGTCAGCATTGACTGAGAACACACGATGATCGAGAATGAAAGTTGACCGAAAACCCTTAAGTCTGGACGAGAACGATCAAAAGTAACAGAAAACCCTTGACTCTAGCCAAGAACGATAAAAAATAACCGAAAACCCTTGTTTCTAGCCGAGAACGATTGAAACTGGCCGAAAACTATGAATTACCGAGAACCCACCAAAACAGAAGATTCTGACTTGGATATTTTACCGAAATCCCTGGTTTTCTTCACCGAGATCTCTGATTGACCTTTTCTAAACATAGAAAAGGATTTAAATCCCTAAATTTCAGGGTTTTTAATTTAATTTTCAATCAGTGAGAAACCTATCCCAAAAATAACCAACTCTCCAATGAACACGAAGAACAGTCCTTGACGATTTCCAGAATTTTCCATAAAACAAACAACCACCAAACTAGTATCTTAAATCCCTTGATATCGCAATAACGTGCATGAATAGGTCTAAGGGTCTGATATCAATTATATGTCCCGAACGTTATTGCGGAATACAACATAGGGTGATTCAATACAAGCAATAGTAATACGTAGAAAACACGAGATGATGCTTCAAAACACACATTAGATTAACGTCGGGTGCTTAAGCACAAGATTACAAATGATACTCGTTAACCAAAAATAAGTTATGAATGACCAACCTCAAACCCTATGCACATTATCTATATATAGGATAACCAACAACCTAGCCGAACAAAGCCCAAGCCCACCGAGATCACAATGTGATCTCGGCTTACATACACAAACACTTAAACATGATATACATTAATATAAACCAAGTACAAACCACTAAATATAGATCCAATACGAATGATGCTCTATGCAAAGATTATGAGAAGGTTATGAAGTCAAAATTCGAAATGAGCGCTATAGGAGAGTTGGAATTTTTTTAGGATTGCAAGTCGAACAAGAGTCTGATGGGATTTTTTTTCACCAGACTAAATATGTTAATGATATCACTGAAAAGTTCAACACGGCTGACTCATCGCCGTGTAGCATTCCTATTGTAGTTAATCATGTATTTGGTCATGATCCCACCGGGGAGAAGGTCGATGAAACAATCTATCATTCCATTATTGGTTCCCTCATGTATCTTACTGCTTCTAGGCCAGACATCATGTATCTGACTTGTCTTTGTGCCCGATATCAATCCAGTCCAAGGGTCTCTCACATAACGTTGGTGAACAGGAAACTTCGGTATCTTAAGGGGAATCCAGGGGTCGGTCTATAGTATCCTCGAGATGATGTATTTGAGCTGAGAGCTTTTTCAGATTCAGATTATGGTAGCTGCAAGCTGAACGCCAAATCTACCACCGCTGGCTGTCAATTCTTTGGTAGTAGGCCGGTGACGTGGCAGTGTAAGAAACAAACAACTGTGTCGCTATCCACCTGTGAAGTCGAATATGTTGCTGCATCCGGCTACTGTTCCTAGGTTTTGTGGATACAACAACAAATGCGCGACTACGATTTTAATTATTTTACTACTCCTATTTTTGTAGGGAATACTACTGCCATTTCCATAACTAAGAACTCGGTAAGTCACTCGAAAACAAAACATATTGATATACGATATCACTTCTTCTGTGACTTTTACGAGAAGAAGTTGGTTACCGTCGATAAATTTCACACGGATGAGAAAAAAGCTGATCTTTTTACTAAAACTTTCGATAAAAACAGATTTTTGCATTTGGGGCTTAATGGTATTAAGTCTATGGGCAGTGAGAAAGTAAGTGATACCGAGGTTAATTGATTCCGACCTTTGACTAACCGTTCACCGAGTCAAAATTTATTTGTAAATAGTTTCTTAAAATGGTTTTTGATTTTAGGGGGAGAAATAGGTAGGGGAAATATACAAATAGATTATGATTTCAGTTTGTATAGAGTAAAACCAAAAAAAATCAAAATAACCTCTCGCTGAAAATTATGTCAGTTTCTCATATTCAAAGGACATATACTTGGATATGTTTTGCACCTTATATTTAGTCATAGATATTCGGGAGAGCCATTTAACTGAGAATGGAAAGTAACTGGGGCGTTTGGTAAAAAAATTTCAAAAACATTGAAAATTGTGAAAAAATACAAAAACAATAGAAATATGCTCCTCAAAATGAGTTTTGAAGCAGAAAAGAAAAATGACAGTACATTTGTAGTCTAGATCCAAATCGTAATGTTCAGTGTATGGGTAGGCTTTTGAACAAACCCAAAAAGGGAATAAGTGATATAAACATACTCAAGCCTTATGTTTTAGATGATCGCAAAAGTAAAGTGTTAATAAAGTGTTTTATGCGTCTGGTATATGGTCTACACTTCAATGGTGCATGGTTTTATGGCCTTCAATCCTGTATTGATGGGATGCATTAGGTTTCTGGAACCGTGAGGTATTTATGCGGATTTCATCTAGGTATTCGAAAGAATATTTCAAATCCTACCCAAGCTAGCTAACCATTGATAAGTCATTAAACTTGATCACTATGTACAAAAGTACAAAATTTCACTACTGACTTGATCAAAATGTTAGCCATATATTTGTTCCTCCCTTGCGCGCGTCTTAATACTAAAAAGAAACGAACCCCATGGGAATAAGATGTATGTAAGCCGACAGATGAATCGTGCATACTCATCCTTGGCAATGGAAGCTTGGTGTGTTGCTTGATAAATGGGGCATGTCTTGTTGTGGAAATCCATTTCTATGATTGTCAAAAGTTAAAATTGTTTAAAATTTTTGATCCGCTGGTTCTAAGGTTTAAGTAAAATTGGGGTGAAATGATAAAAATCAAAATAAGTCTGAATCAAGATTAGAAACTGATCATGTTCTGTTATTATGTGCTTAATTGAAGCTTAATCATATCACTAATGTCTCTGAATCTTTTATTACAAAAGTTTAAGTGGACAACAATATCCATAACCAACTTAACATCAGACCTAATAAAACTGAAAACCGTGATAGAAGAATGGATTGATCAATATGATTCCTTGCTCAAGTCACAAAAATATGTGTTATCCATTTATTTGTCATTTTGATATATTTTGCTTTGATTACATCTTTTCTAAATCAAAATATTTTACTTTTCTGAGTTATTTTCAACATTGGGGAAAGGTAATTCGGGTCTGGATATCCAAGAATTGGAATCGAGAGTTTGTTTTCTGACAAAATTATTCAAAAATGGGATTTAGAGGTTTTATAGAATTGATCGAGGTCATTAACTTGGACTTGGTGATATTCTAATAAAAAATTTTCAATTGGTTTTAAAGCCTAGGGCTCGTGTTTACTTCTGGATCAAACACATATTTTTTTTTCAAGAGATTTATTCAAGATCATTAATTTGGACTTGATCTGAATCTTATGTGTGAAATTTGTTTGAATTAAATTTTTAAAAATAAAAAAATGCAAAGAGTCAAAATTGAGAGACTTATACGGACGTATAAGTCAAGTTTTGTTACGGACGTATAACTGTGGGTATAAAAGGATGTTATACGGATTAGTCTCTTTATTATTAAAAGCGCATATCTTTCTTGAGACTTACACGTTGGTTCATTGCTCGAATCTATGGTTTGTACATCTGTGTTTTTGTTTGCTCATTGTACTTGTAGTTGATTCACACACTTCAAGTATCATTCAAGGTACAATTTCATGTTGTTTTGAAAGATCTGTGAAGGGTTTATCGCGATGAACAATAACATTTGAGTTTTGGACTGAATTGAACATAATCTGATTGTTATTCATAGGGGTTTGTTTTAATTTTTATTTTCGATGATATTACAACTTACTTGTCCATAATTTTTGGTCTGATCTTGTCTGAATTGATCAATTGTATTTTTGACCTATGTTTATCTGATAAGCATATAAGCTTGATGAACTTATATGGCGCATAAGTTTTTCAACTTATATGGTGTATAAGATCAACAAACTTATCCATTTTTATTCTTAAATGGTTGAAAGATTTATACGGATGTTTCATCTTACACGTTGATTGGTGTTATACGTTGATGAGGTTACACGTAAAAACTAGACTTATATGGTGTGAAATCTTATACGTGTTTATACCTTATATGTTTGAAAATCTAATACGCTGAATGAACTTATACGTGAATAAAACTTATAAAATTTTCGACATGTTCTTTGTTTGATTGTTTATGCGCAGATGGTGAGATCTAAGGATTTTGATGCAAATCATAATATTTGTGCATTCCTTGATGGATCCGATGACAAAATTGAACCTTTTCATTCCATTCTACCGTTCTTTGAGAGATCAAGCATTCATAAGGCAATCACAACAAATACTGTTATTATCAAGGAGCTGATTACTGAATCCTGGAACAATGCCAAACTTGAAGAGGAGTGTATAAAGTTTGTGGTAAAGAAAAAGGAGATTATTGTATCTGAAAAAGTTATTCGAGATGTTCTGGAAATTGGAGATGATTCTACTGATCCTACATGTTTTGATGAAAGATTGGATAAAGGCTGCTTGCTGAGAATGGGATATCAGAATGAGTTGAACAAAGGATTCTTGAAGACTGGGCTTTCAAGACCTTACAAGTTTTTAGTTCAAGTGATTGTGCATTGCTTTGGGCACATGAAAGGTGGATACGAGGAGTTATTGGATATCATATGTGTATGATGACTGCTATGAGCTTGAATTTGAAGTATAAATTTTCAAAAGTTATCTTTGAGCATATGAAGCTGTATTTCAACAACAACAGCATGTGGCTGATAAATTGTTCATGGAAAGATATTGATCATGTCAATAAATTGGTTAATGTATCTGAGATTTATTCAGCTGATTATTAATCATCAATAGCATATATTTGGATCGGCGAAATAAAAAATATGATATGATAAGAGTTTATGATCCGATGTGGCTGATAAATTGTTCATGGAAAGATATTGAGATATTACATGTCAATAAAATTCAGTGTAATGATGAGAGTGTGAAGATTCAAGCCAACCAGTATCAGAAAGTTGTGGATTTGTGTTATGACAAGAAGATACATTCTGTTAGAGCTTGGGAGACAAATTGGAGAGCGGTTAGTGATGAACAAGAGAAGATTGAAGCTGAATGTGAAGCTATGATTAAAGATTGAGTTACAGAGGCTTCTTCGAACAAATTTAAATATGAAGACATTGATGTGTCCAGGCCTACTTCTCAGAGAAAGAATACTAAGCCATCATTCGAGGAAACTAGGAAGGAATATCAGAAGAGAGTTTTTGGGGATGATTAAATATCTAGCGTTATCCAAGGGGGAGTTTGTTAGAGCATTTTTGTCTAATGCTAGGTCTAGTAGGCATAACATGTCATTTTCTATTTTCTAAAGGGCTAAATTTTCATTAGGTGAAACTTTATAAAGTGAAACATATAAGTAAGAGGACGTATAGGCTTATACGGAGCATGATCTTATACATTGTCACTAATCACCTATATATAGGACTTCTCATGTTATATTCATATCAGTAGGAACTGTTGTAATTCAGTTTAAACTTTCAAGTCACATCAATATACTGAGTATTAAGAGTGTTTGTGTTGTGATAGCTTTATGATATATTTCTGCTATATCGTATAGTAAATATATTCTTTAGGTCCTATTAATTACGATTCTATGTACAAGATGTTTAACATTATCAGGATCACGTTCCTACATGAACGTCAAGAAGACTATGATCATGCTATGCAATTCCAACGTGTTTGTCACACCCTCAAAATCCACTAACGGTGTTTTACCATCAGAGGGTGTGAACTAACAGGATCGGAATCATTAGTTATAATCAAACCATAAAAACGTTTAAATGAAAATAAGTGCGGAAGCGTAAAACCATAGAAACCGATGTTGCGTCACGCCGGACGACTTAAAAACCCAATGATAACAGTTTAAAATAAGTTTGCATAATTAAAAGTGTTTCAAGCAATGCATGATCCTAAACCGCGCGCCCGCCCCGGCTACCTGAGAATAACATACTAAAAGTGTCAACACAAGGTTGGTGAGTTCACAGTTTATATAAAATAAAGCGTTTAGCGTTTGCGTTCAGCGTTTTGCGTTACAGGGTTTTGCGTTACAGCGTTTTGCGTTACCAGATAGTGTTATGTCAATTATATATCTATAGGTAGCTAGCCTATAAAACAATTATCACTAAGTGTTCGACACCGAAGCTGACTGTTTATCATTTGCCTTGCCACCAGGTCTATCCCGACCATGGTATGTGTTTAGCCAAGATTACACCCACTCGACCTCCAGTCGAGTTTAGCGTTGGGTGGGGTTTGTCAAACCCAGTAGCACTACTCAACAATGACTCGCTATTATCCAATATTAAACGGTTCGATGTGAATGAAGGACTTTAGTTAACGCGTTTGCCACTTAGTCTTTACAAGTGATATATAATCTATATTAACAAAATCTTAAATGCGTTTTCGGAGTATGTTATCTCCCCCAAGTGAAAAGCGTTTAAAAAGTTTAAAAGGGGAAAGTGAAACTCATTGTTTGCGAAGTATTCCCAAAATAATTCACCAAGATGCGCGTCACAGAAAAACTCTCTCTAGCGTTCTAAAACAATAAAGAGATTTTTCTAAGTGTCGGAATATTATCGAGTCTCTAGACCCGGCACATAATACCTATGCACATAACATGTTTCGTGTTTCGTTTGTGAATCGTGTGTGACTTTAACAAATGTATTTGTGATACGTTACATGTGTAAGCAATTATTTACATGTCATGTATTCATTAAGTACATCACTAGCAGTTACTCCCCGTAAGGGCAATTTGGTCAACACACGACAATTAATTAGCAATCATTCCCCTCAAGGGCAATTTGGTCAAAACACGATAATAAATTGGCAATCATGTTGTTTCATGCAACTTTCACAAAACTCAGCAACTAGTTTCTTAACGACAGAATTCTACTTGAAAAACTAGTCTATCTCACCGATCATAGCATCACAATTAATTTACCAAAAATCATCACAAAAGCATATATGTCTTAGGTTTCCAGAACATATTTTATTATATTTTTATTTCACATAGGTTTCTCACAATCATCAAATCATTACAGCAAACTCATAACAGTCAAATTCATGCGCAACAGAAAGTTATTTGAAATTCCCGTTAAACGAAAAATCCAATAAATGCAAGACCACTTGAGTTAGGTTCCTAACTCAATAAGTCAACTTCCAGAAGTGGAACCAACCCAATTGGTCTCGTAGTTCATGGGATATAATATTTACAAAACAACCTAACAGCAGGTCTAACAGCTCAGCTTTGCACAACATTTTTGTAAAATCATAAAAGTTAACTTTTACACATCCAAAAATTGCAAATTTATATTCTATAGAAACTAGACTCAACCTAGTTTACTGTAGTATCAATAATCTCAACCAATTTTTACATTTACACTTCGTTACAGTCAATTAAACATCAATAACACAATCTGTCCAGAAACTGTTTGCATCCAAACTCAACATATTAACTATCTATGTACCATCATTCATTCATATAACACTCTAGACTCCATAATCACTATCCATGCACATCAATTACACATTACATACATGATTAGGGTTTTTGTTTGAAGTCAAATCAAAGACACAAGCAATTAACATGTAACAATATCCATTCTAGTTATCATATCATCATCAAATCAACAACAATCATATAAACTACATACACACATAAATCGGCCTCTAGGGTTTTCAATTAACCCATTAAACATCGAAATTAAGTATAAAGGATGCATAGGATAGTCGTTTATACCTTCCTAGCACCTTAATCTTCAATCAAAGGCTTGAAAACTTGGTTGTATGTGTGTATATAAGTGGCGGCAGCCGTGAGGGGGGGGGGGGGGAAGAGAAGTCCGATCGGGGTAGAGGAAGAGAAAGAAAAAAAGTGAGTTAGGGTTTATTATTATTATTATTATTATTATTATTTATAATAATACTATGTTACACTCAAGCCCCTCAACTTTCGATTGTTGCTTTTCTAGCTTAACTAACTAGTTCTAGTACATTGAGTTAACGTTTATAACGATGTTATCACACAACACATAAGTCTAACACATAATTATCACATAATTACTGTTTTGACGTTTTTCGTTTATTCACCAATCGTTTGCGTCAACTCGTTTGCGTTTCGGTGCAATTCCCGAAAGACTACACATGTAGTAAGTGTTAAGCGTCATTTAAACCCTAGTTTAAATGTAATGAGGTGTGCGTTATAGATTCAGTGATCTTAAGTTTGAATTGACGGAGTTGAGTTAACGGAGTTAACCTGAAATTGACGATTGTCACAGTGTTGTACGTGTATGTCATGTGTTTGGGAATCATAGTTTCCAAGATTGGAAGACTTCCAGGTTCAAGTAACTTAAAGACAAAAAGCTTAAGACGAGGGGTGTTTGTTAGTGCACGGCTTTGTCGTCTTGAGTCTTTGTAATTATGGTTTGTAATTTATTATTAGTTTAATGTTATATGGGTACCTATGTAATTGTGAACCCATTCGTTATCTAAGGCTCATTCGTTAAGGATGTTTAACGAATGAGCCTATTCGCTATTATGTACAGCTCATTCATTAAGGATGTTTAACGAACAAACTATAATCGTTATATGTAATGGTCCATTCGTTAAGTTTGTTTAACGAATGGACCTCAGTTATTATGTAATTAATCCATTCGTCATGGAATGTTGACGAATGGGGTATAGCGAATGATTCGTTTGCAATACCAAAGTGTTAACATATGTAAAGAAGACGAATGGAGGCCATTCGTCACAAGATGTGGAATGAATGGAATCCCATCGTTTAGATAAGGCGTGTTCTGCCTTTGATAATTTAAGTATCGATTTAAAGTATATCGATAAACTGTCCAATTGCTCTCTCTCAATCACTTCACTTAATATTATTGATTAAATACCTAACCTTAAGTATATCATATAACTAAATCTATAAGCTAATCAATATACGATGAATATGTATTGATTGGATCTGGTGTTTCAACCGAAATAACTTCAAGTTTCCAAAAATTCAAAGGGGATGAAGCTGTGAATGACAAGTCTTCAAAGTAGAAGATCCTCAAGCTTGTATACCTTTCAAGCTTCCAACAAACACCTAGAGTTGTTATAATTTCACTTGCAAATATCTCTTGTTTTCTCCTTGATTTCGACCGAAGGTAGAGAGAAAGAAGAGAGAGTATTTGCTTGGCACCTTGTGTGTGTGTTGGAATGAGAGAGAGTCAGCACCACCCTTATGGTCAATCCATATTGCATGTTCATGTAAGAAAACAAAGGATGAGATAGAAGATGGAAAGGGGCCGGCTAATTTGGCTCCCACCACAATTCAAAGCAACAAACCCCTTTTGTTTTCTTAATTAGTTTATGTCCATATTACATAATAAAGTATGTAACATGACATAAAACAAGTATCATACAATATATATATATATATATATATATATATATATATATTGTTATTTAACAAATTTAAATCACATAATATATATCTTCCCATAATATAAATTATCTATATAATTTATTTATTTCACAAGTGTAAATATTTAGAAAACCATTTTTCCAAATATTATAAGTGTTAATATTTATTTATTAGATCATATCTAAAATAAATATCATGGTGTTTGTTTAGCTTGTTATTTGGTATGACCAGACTTCGATCATAACGTACTAACCACATCAACTCAAATATGTGTCTTGCGCAGATCGATTCCAACAATCTCCCACTTGCAAAAGATACATCGAAGATTGATACAAGTAGCAAATACCGCCTAACAACGGTTTACTACCCCTAATACGTATAAAGAATTGCCATTCAGTAACATTATCCCCTTCATGTCCTTTACATAAAATGATTTAGGTGAATCTATCATTTACCCTTTTGCCACACATGTCATGTGAAATCCAGAGACACAAAGTGATCATTCTTGGTTGGTTTAACTTAGCAGGCCTTAGACATCTCACTCTCAACGAATAAAACGGACAAATCCCCTTTTGATTATATACGTCTCTCAAAATCACGACGTACTACACTTGATCTTAGCCTTATGTACCCTCTTGTTTCTAAGCAGCGAAGAACTAAGTCAAAGTATAATATTTGGTGAATATCGAGACCCAATGTGTATCTTAGGTCGGAGGATATTATGATCACAAATCACAAGGATTCCACGCAGTAACATTTGAGGGCGGGTCAATCCAATATTTATTTCCCATAAATATCTATGAACCTTGGCATCAAACCCTTGCTATATATTCATACCTTACGAATAACAACCAATCCAAGTTCATAATAGTCTCTTACCTTCATATTTGTTCCTACAAATATGAACGACTACAGAAATTTAGAATAATTAGCTTATTCACGGATTCAAACATGATAAAAAGGAACATAATTCAAAAGTCATAATCATAAACCATAATCATATGAATGAGTCAAACATAACAATTGTTCAGATATCCAAATACAAAATAGGATCAAATCCAAACAATAAAATATCAAAGTCCTAAGGTGCAAGTATGACCCTCATGCTTCGACTTTCAAAGAGCTTCGCGAGTGGATCCGTAATGTTTTGATCGGTGTGAACTTTATGAATACATATCTTTCCTTTTTCAACTTCATCCCTTATGTAGTTGAATTTCCGCTCAATGTGCCTTTTCTTTTGATGTGCACAGGGTTCCTTGATTTGATCAATGGCACCCTCGTTTTCAGAAAAGATCTCTAGAGGGTACTTAATGGTACGGACTACCCTTAGATCGGCAATAAACTTCCTCATCCAAGCAGCTTCTTGAGCTGCCAATGAGGCGGCGATGTATTCTGATTCAGTGGTGGACAATGCTACCACATCTTGTTTTGCACTCTTCCAAGGGACAACCCCACCATTTAAAACAAAAACATATCCCGATTGTGATCGAGATTCATCTCAATCAATTTGGAAACTCACATCCATGTAACCCTTTACAACGAGCTCCTCCTCACCAGAGTCATATATTAGAAACATATCCTTTGTCCTTCTAAGGTATTTCAATATACTCTTAACCACCATCCAATGGCTTGTTTCCTGTCTAGTGCATATCATTGAATACATGATTTATCCTATAGCCGAAGCGTATGGGATTCCTTTCATTCTCTCTTGTTCATCCTTTGAGCTTGGACATTGAGTCGCACACAATATCGTTCCTCTTTGAATAAGTACCAAACCTTTGTTTGAGTTTTCCATCTTGAACCTTTTCAATATTTTATCAATATATGCACTTTTGTTTTAACCTATCAACCGCCTTGATCTATCCCTATAGATCCTTATTCCCAAAATATATGCGGCTTCACCAAGATCCTTGATGGAAAAATTATTTCCAAGCCAGGCTTTTACACCTTCCATGGTTGGAATGCCATTTCCAAATAGTAGTTTGTCATCGACATACAAGACTAAAAAGGTAATGACGCTCCCACTAGCTTTCTTATACACACAAGCCTCCTTATCTTTCTTGATGAATCCAAATTTCATAACATCATCATCAAAACGGTGATTCCAACTACTAGATGCTTGATTCAATCCATATATTTGACTTCTTTAACTTGCATACTTTATTTGGTTGTTGTGGATCGACAAAACCTTCGGGCTGAACCATATAGACATCTTCTTAAAGGTGTCCATTTAGAAAAGTGGTTTTGACATCCATTTGCCAAATCTCATAGTCATAATATGTGGCTATGGCAAATAATATCCTAATAGACTTTAGCATCACCACAGGCGAGAAGGTTTCATTATAATCAATCCATTGAGTTTGAGTAAAACCTTTTGCTGCAAGTCTTGCTTTGTATGTATCCAAGTTTCTATGCATATCAGTTTTCTTCTTAAAAACCCACTTACTTACAACCAGTTTGGAATTAAGAGGTGGTACAACCAAATCCCATACTTGGTTGTCATGCATGGATTGCATCTCAAAGTTCATCGCTTTAAGCCATTTGTCACAATCGGATTGTGACCTTGCATCATGGTATGTGGTGGGTTCATCCGAATCTACCACATTGCATTCATCCATGAAACATCCATATCTTTCGGGTGGATTGCTACTTCTACCAGATTTGCGAACGTTTTGTGTGTCTTGATCAACCATTTGATCATTATCAACAACCTCTTGTTGATTACTAGTATCAACCAAACGTGTATTGGCTTGTGGTTCTAGATCCTCCTCGAGTTCCAATGTTCTACTAGATCCTTCCATAAGGAACTTAGTTTCCAAGAACTCGGCCTTTCTAGCAATAAACACATTTTGCTTGGTTGGGTTGTAGAAATAATATCCCATAGAGTCTTTGGGATATACTACAAAGATACACTTAGTGGATCCGCTTTCAAGTTTGTTTTGGTTGTTGTGCTTAACATAAGTCTCACAACCCCATACCATTAAATATGATAAGGATGGAACCCTTCCATTCCATATTTCAAAAGGTATCCTTTCTACTTTCTTGGTTGGTTCCATATTTAAAATACGGGCTGCAGAAATCAATGTGAAACCCCCAAAAAATAGAGGCAATGTGCTTTTTTCCATCATAGATCGAACCATATCCAATATAGTTCGATTCCACCTTTCGGACACATAATTATGTTGTGGTGTTCATGGTGGAGTGTGTTTTAAGATGATCCCACAACTCCTATTATGATCTAGAAAAGCATCATTAAGGTATTCACCTCCTCTATCTGAACGAAGTACTTTGATTGTTTTTTTGAGTTGATTTTCTACTTCATTTTGGAAGACTTTGAACATTTCAAAGGCTTCACCAAGATCTTTGGTTGTACCACCTCTTAATTCCAAACTAGTTGTAAGTAAGTGGGTTATCAAGAAGAAAACCGATATGCATGGAAACTTGGATATTTACAAAGCAAGACTTGTAGCAAAAGGTTTTACTCAAACTCAAGGGGTTGATTATGACGAGACCTTTTCACCGGTGGCAATGCTAAAGTCTATTAGGGTATTATTTGCCATAGCCGCATATTATGACTATGATATTTGGCAAATGGATGTCCAAACCGCTTTTCTAAATGGGCATCTTGAGGAAGATGTCTATATGGTCCAGCCCGAAGGTTTTGTTGATCCACAACATCCTAATAAAGTATGCAAGTTAAAGAAATCAACTACGGATTGAAACAAGCATCTAGGAGTTGGAAACACCATTTTGATGAAGAGGATAAGAAATTTGGATTCATCAAGAATACTGATGAGGCTTGTGTGTATAAGAAAGCTAGTGGGAGTATCATTACTTTCCTAGTATTGTATGTTGATGACATACTACTATTTTGAAATGACATTCCAACATTGGAAGGTGTAAAATCCTGGCTTGGGAGTTGTTTTTCCGTCAAAGATCTTGGTGAAGCCGCCTATATTTTGGGAATAAAGATCTATAGGGATAGATCAAGGCGGTTGATAGGTTTAAAACAAAGTGCATACATTGATAAAATATTGAAAAGGTTCAAGATGGAAAACGCTAAGAAAGGTTTGGTACCTATTCAAAGAGGAACGATATTGAGTGCGACTCAATGTCCAAGCTCAAAGGATGTGAAAGAGAGAATGAATGGAATCCAATACGCTTAGGCCATAGGATCCACCGTGTATGAAATGATATGCACTAGACCAGATGAGTCTTGCGCTTTAAGCATGCCAAGTAGATTCCAACAGAATCCAGGAAATAGCCCTTGGATGGCGGTTAAGAGCATATTGAAATACCTTAGATGGATAATGACATGTTTCTAATATATGGCTATGGAGAGGAGGAAGCCGTTGTAAAAGGTTACACGGATGCGAATTTCCAAACTGATCGATATGATTCTCGATCACAATCGGGATATGTTTTCGTTATGAATGGTGGGGCAGTCTCTTGGAAGAGCGCAGAACAAGATGTGGTAGCATTGTCCACCACTTAATCAGAATACATGGCCGCCTCACTGGCAGCTCAAGAAGCTGCGTGGATAAGGAAATTCATTGCTGAGCAAAGGGTAGTCCGTACCATTCAGGACCCTCTAAAGATCTTTTGTGACAACGAGGGTGCGATTGTTCAAATCAAGGAACCCCATGCAAATCAAAAGGCAAGGCACATTGAGCGGAGATTCAACTACATAAGGGATAAAGTTGAAAAATGAAAGATATGTATTCGCAAATTTCAAACCGATCAAAACATTGCGAATCCACTCATGATGCCCCTTGAAAGGCCGAAGCATGAGGGTCATACTTGCGCCTTAGGACTTCGATATTCTAGTTATTGGATTGGATCTTTTTTGTATTTGGATTCAGAACAATTGATATTTTGACTCATTCATATGATTATGGTTTATGATTATGACATTTGAGTTATGCTCCATTTTTAGCATGTTTAAATCCGTGAATAAGTTAATTATTCTAAATGTCCGTAGTCGTTCATATATGTGGGAACAAATATGAAGGTAAGACTATTAGGACTCTGGATTGGTGGATATTCATAAGGTATGAATATAGAGCAAGGGCTTGCTGCCGAGGTTCATAGATATTTATGCGATATAAATATTGGACTGACCCGCCCTCAAATGTTACTGCTTGGAATCCTTGTGATTGGTGATCATAAGTAAATTTGAGTAAAGGCAAATATCAATGTATCCTCCGACCTAAGATATATATTGGGTATTGATATTCCCCAAGTAATATACTTTGACTTAGTTATTCGCTGCTCTGAAACATGACAATACATAAGGCTAAGCTCAAGTGTAGTACAAGGTGATTTTGAGAGACATATGTAGTCAAAAGGGGATTTGTCCCTCTTATTCGTTGAGAGTAAGATGTATAAGGCCTGATAAGTTTAATCAACAGAGTATGATCACACTGTGTCTCTGGATTTGACATGACACCTGTGGTAAAAGGATAAATGATAGATTTACCTAAATCATTTTCAAGTGAGGGACTTGAAGGGGATGATGTTATTAAATGGCACTTCGTTATCTGTATTATGGGTAGTAAACCATATTTAGGCAGTATTTGCTATTTGCATCAATCTTCTATGTATCTTGTGCAAGTGGGAGATTGTAGGAATCAGTCTACCCAAGAAACATATTATAGTTGATGTGGCTAGTACGTTATAATCCAAGACGGGTCATACCCAATAACAAGCTAGACAAACACCCACGATATTTATTTTAAGATAAGATCTAACAAATTAATATCAACACTTACGATATTTTGAAAATAGGTTTCTAAGTATTTTCACTTGTGTTATAAATAAATTATATGGATAATTTATATTTCGAGAGAAGACATTTCATATTGTTGTTTAAGTTGGTTAAATAACTTTATGTAAGGTTTGTAACATATGGATGTTACTTGGACCATGTTATGTTATTTAAAAGATACATAACATAAGCAAAATAATATTAATATTTGAGTTTGAATTTGGGAGGGACACCAAAGTGGCCCATCCTTTCCACCCTCTCTCATCTCTTTATTATTGATATCAACAACATGCATGTCTTGTGGTTGGTTCTTTGGTGATGCCTTCTTGAACTTCATCTTTCTCTCTCTCACACACACATTTGCAAAGTCTTTTTCTCTCTTGAATTCGGCCAAGAACAAGGAATAACAACAAGGAGTTTTCAAGTGTGATATCCTAGCAAATTAAGGGTGTCTTGTTGGTGGCTTGTGGGTATACAAGCTTGAGGTGCTTCTACTTTGAAGACTAGCCATTAAATGCTTATCCTCCTTCATATTCTATACATCTTGAAGGTAGTATGCTAAAATACCCTATGGTTGTTTTGACATCATTTATTATCGTATATGGATCCGGGCATTGGGTTTTATGTATATAATGGTTTTATATTAATCGAACTAACAAGATTTATAACTGTATTATCCACTGAATTTTCATATGAATGGGGTTATATGACTTTAATAATCTTGTTAAAACCCAACACATATGTCTTTGATAATCTTGTGCAAACCCAATAATGGCATCAGAGCCGCTTTTACGATTACATGCCTCAATAAAGATCTAAAGTTATCTAGTTTTTTTGGTATGTTTTACCATATGGCTTAAACCTTTAGGGGTTTTGGTAGCCCATTTTTTTTCAAGGTTACATCACACATGCATGTGGTAATCTAGAAAATTAAGTCATTTGGATGATTGGAATCTTGTTTTGACAAAATTCAAAGATTTCGGTTTTGGCCGAAAACTCTTGGTTGAAAACCCTGGTTTTCGGTTTGGCCGAATACATTAAAAACACCTTTTTCTCGGTTGGCCGAGAACTCTTTTTTGAGAATCAAGTTCTCGGTTCTTGGCCGGGAACTCATAGTTTTAGGTTCATGACCAGAAACTCACAGTTTTCGGGTCTTGGCCAAAAACTCAAATATTTTCGGTTATGGCCGAAAAATTATAGGGTAAAGGGGAACCATTTTGGTATGTTATGACCTTAAATGTTTGGATGTTCATAACCTAGCCATGACCTTGTGTATGTTGTGTGATTGTGTTGTGATTTATTCAATTTGATTGTAATATTCTTTTGTTCGGGTTTGTAATCTATTTATTCATTTCAAACTGGTTTGTATTAATAAGTACAATAGTTGTATTTCTTTTACTAGAAAATGTATTAGGATATATTTTGTAAAAGAAGATGCAACTACATTACGTTTTGGTTTTAGGCCTTAATGGACCTAATAGTTCAATATGGGATTTTAGCCCAATGGCCCAAACCCAAAAATAGAGTCCCAAGGAAGCAAGGAGGTAAATTTGGAGCCCAAATGGAAGCCCAAATAAAGTGAAAAGGTCACGTTGAGTCAAACATTTGATTTGAAATGACTTATGATAGTTTAGGGAATATTGGAATCTTCTCAACCTCCTCAAGAATCTCTAAGTATGAAGACCGAACACACTTGGACATCCGAGCAGGGTTTCATTTGTCCAAGATGATTTAGAACAAATAGATGATGATGACCTTGAGGATAAGGATTTGAAGTGGCAAGCTGCAATGCTGGCACTTAGAATCAAAAGTTTTATTAATAGGACTGGGAGATCACTTGTTTCTGGTCCAAATGAGAGAATAGGATTTGATAAGTCCAAGGCAATCTGTTACAATTGCCAACAACCTGGACACTTTGCAAGAGAATGCTACCAGCCCAGAAATTTTCAAATGAATCAGTATCAGAATCAACAGCCAAGAAATCATTTGCAATACCAGCAAAATTACCAGCAGAATCAGACAAGAAACACTAATTACACAACCCCAACTTCAACAACAACTTTCAACAGCCTCAAGTGAATAATCAACAAGTTGTGCCTCAAAACCAAAACTACCAAAGAAACCAACACCCTCAACCTCCTCCCAACAACAACAGAGTCAATCAAAACCAACCCAGAAATCAAGGGAATGTAGCTCTTGCTGCACAACATGAAGGGTATATTGATAGGAGTGATCATGCAGATGATATCACAATGGCTAATGTTTCTTTGATGGCTAAGATTGAGGATAAGGATGAATCTTCTTCTTCACAGGTACCTTCACTATCCACAACTGATTTACTTGAAACAATAGATACATTGAATGTGACGATAGGCAAGTTGGAGAGTGAATGCTTTAGAAAACAAAGCATAATTAATGAGTATCAAACAAGTGATATAGTATATGAAGAGAAGATAAAAAGTCTTGAAGATGATTGTGTGATGAGTTATAGGACCCAGACAAGGTATGTGACTGAGATTAATGGTTTGAAGAAAATGATTGCTAAAGAAAAGGTTAAGAATACCAAGTTGCAAGTTGAGAATGAATTTTTAAAGAACTTGGTTTCTACAGGAAACATTTGTGGTACTTTGAACCAAGTAAAATAGGAAAATAAATACAAAGTTGTTCCACCACCATTCAACAACAATCATTTGTTAAAATTAGACAAAGAAAAGAGAGAGGGGTATCTTCAACAGTTTAGAGATGTCTTTCAAGACAAAGAAGAGTTTGTTGATATCTACAAGAGGGTTGAAGTAAGTGAAGAGGGAGAATTTGTGGTAAAATAAGAGGTTAGAGATGACAAGTCAATTGGAGTGCAAGTGTCTGAAGATGACTTTGATTAAGATGATCTGAATGTAGATGACCTAAGTGACTTAAGTGATCAAATTGAAGAGGAAGAGATACAGGCTGCTGAGAGAAATAGAAGACAAAAAACCGGATTCTATAGACAAACTTCCATTGTTGCCACCTATGACACCAAATAGGAAGAAACAAAATGAGAGAATGAAGAGAGAACATGTGTCATTTGACATATGTGAAAGGACTAAAGTAAGCTATAATGCAGTAAGGCCACTAAGCAAGGCTGCCTTGAAAAGGATGAGTGACAGCAACAAGAAAAAGGTCACTGAGACAGTGGTTGTTGACAACTTCATTCCAGTTTACCCAGTTTTGTCTAGTCATGAAGTGTTTGACATATGAGAGGTTGAAACTATGGAAGAATATGAGAAGAGGCAGTCAAGGCATAAGAGAAACCTATATGAGGAGTCTATGATTATGAAGAAAATTGTCTTTGTTAAGAGCAAAACTGGAAGACAAGATATCAAGATTGAAGAGTTTGTTCCTTTCTCAATTGACTTTGATGTTTTGAAAACTCAGAAAACCATTGGGGTTAAACCACCTAGACCAAGTGAGAGATTCAAGAAAGGAAATGCCCATGAAAGTTTCAAAGGAAAGGTGTGGTGCAAGAGATGTGATGAATATGGTCACCACACTGATTCTTGTAATTAAAGATTCAACTTTAAGCCTTTTTATGTTCCCAATGAGACAAGGTTTGGACAAAACTTTGAGCTTTATAAACAGAAGTATGATGAATACTTGGGAAAAAGAAAGGTGAGTGGAAAGAAGACTATGGGTGAAAATGAACAGAAAGCTGCAGAGAAGGTTAAGAAAGTAGAAGTAAAACCAAAGAAACTTGTGGCTGAACAAGTCAGAAGAAGAAAATCTCCCAAGACGTCTGAAAATGTTGTCAAGAAGAACTTTCAACCCTGGAGAATTATCCCCAAACAAGACAAAAAATCAGTTAAGTCAGATGATTCTCAAGGATCACCAAGCAGTGATAAGAAAAAGAACAAGGTTGTCTTTTCAAGAAAGAAACCAACTGAAATAACTGGTGATGAAAAATATCTTTTGAAGCATGGATTTGAACCTCAATGATTTCTTTGGAAACCAAAAGGTGATATTCAAGAGAAAAATGATGTTGATGTAAGAGATCCTTTGTGAAGGACTATGTGATAAATGACAATCATAGCACAACATCCTTTGTGAAGACTCCAAGGGAATGTGGATATGAAACAGATAACTCAGACAACATTGAAGTTACCCATGAAGATCCTGAGCCCATCCCTCTCATAACCAATGCACCCATTGTTATTGATTCTGATGATTTGCAAGTTGAATCAACTTGCAGTTCATCATCTAATTAACAACTCTCTTTGAAATCTGCAGGAACAATCCACTCTACTAAATGAAGTATGGTATATGGATAGTGGATGTTCTAGGCAAATGACTTGTGACAAAAGATCACTAGTTAACTATGAAGAGAAGTTTGAAGGTCCAGTGGCATTCGATAGTGATGAAAATGGAGGAAAGATAGTTGGAAAAGGGATCTTGACCAATGGAAAGGTCACATTTGACAATGTTTTCTATGTGCAGGGGTTACAATACAACCTTTTAAGCATTTCAAAAATGTGTGACAAAGGTTATAAGGTTGGTTTTGATGACTATCACTGTTTCATCTTAAGACCTGAATTTGTATTTCCACCAGATATGATTTTGATGATGGCACCAAGGAATGGTAATCTTTATGAACTCAATACGAAAGATGTTGTTTCAAGAGGTGGTCCTTACTTTTTATCCAAAGCTTCTGAAAATGAGACCAAATTGTGGCATAGGAAACTGTGTCATGTCAATTTGAAAAATATGAACAAACTAGTCAAGGGTGAGCATGTGATTGGTTTACCTACTAGGGGGGTTCAAACTGGATGAAAAGTGTGTCTCATGTCAAAAGGGAAAGCAACACCAGTCGTCTCACAAGACTAAACTCATCAATTCAATTGATCAAGTGCTTGAGATGCTTCATATGGATCTCTTTGGTCCTGTGAGTGTACCAAGCATTGGTAAGAAAAGATACTGTCTTGTGATCATTGATGATTTCGCAAGATACACTTGGGTTTATTTCCTAAGTACAAAAGATGAGGCTGCTGAGTTAATCATGAACTGTGCAACCAGGATTGAGAATCAACTGGATGCATGGGTTAAAGTAATGAGAAGTGACAATGGAACTGAGTTCGAAAATAGAGCTATGGAAGAATTTTGCAACACAAAAGAAATATTTCAACAGTTCTCAGCTCCTAGAACTCCTGAACAAAATGGTGTCGCGGAAAGAAGGAACAGAACACTCATTGAAGCTGCAAGAACCATGCTAGCAGATGCTTATCTACCTGTCACTTTTTGGGCATAAGCTATCAACACAACCTGCTATGTTCAGAATATGGCACTTCTCAACAAAAGTCAAGACAAGACTCCTTATGAAATCTTGTATAAAAGAAAACCCTACATCATTTTTCTCAAGCCATTTGGATGCAAATGTTTACTCTTGAGCACCAAGGATTATTTGAACAAGTTTCAAGCTAAATCCTTGGATTGTTTCTTTGTTGGCTACTCTACACACTCAAAGGCCTACAGAGTATATGTGAAAGATCATTTGAGTGTGATTAAATCATCTGATATAGTCTTTAATGAAAATCAGTTCAACACAGTCGATGGTGCAGCATGGCTGTTTGATCTTGAGAAATTGATCAAGTCTTTCAAGATTCATCCTGAAGACTTTGATGAATCATTTTACAAAACTAGTGTACTTGAGGAATCAAATCAGAAAACATTGGATTTGGAAAAACTTTGGAAAAAGGTTGCAAGCAAAGAAAGTGAATACATATTCATAAAAGACTCCTCAAGGGCAGATGTTGATCAAGTTCAAGATGTTAATCAAGAGAACAATCAAAGTCCAGAACAAGATCAGGCAAATGACAATCAAGACAATCAAGTAATGCAAGATGATCAATTCAAAATGGGGAAGTTCCAAGCAATCAATCTGGTGAAGGAGAAACTGCCACAGGAGAAAGATTTCAAGATTTATTTGATAGATTGAACTTAGGAAATCATGGTGCATCTTCCTCTGGACAGAACAATGAGGAAGCACCTGAAGTTGATAATATAACCACTGATTTGATCATTGAAGAACCAGATCTCAATGAATCAAATCTTAACACTTCCATGTCTACAGATATGATAGTTCAAACCCCTAATGTTTAAAATAATCATCCTTCTGAAAACATCATTGAAGATATTAATGAAAGGGTTACAAGAAGCCTTTCAGAATCTGCAATCATTTTTTTGTACTCCTACTTTCTATACCAAATAGAACCAAAGAACATTGTTCAAACACTAAAGGACAACAATTGGGTAGACGCAATTTAAGACGAGTTGGCTCAATTCAGCGATCTGCAAGTTTGGGAATTAGTAGACCGACCAAGAAACAGATATGCAATTGGAACCAAGTGGGTTTTCAGAAATAAAAGGGATGAAAGGGGTATTGTGATTAAGAATAAAGCTAGACTTATGGCTTTGGGATGCCTACAAGAAGAAGGGATAGAATTTGAGGAAGTCTTTGCACCAGCTGCAAGACTTGAAGCAATAAGAATTTTCTTAGCCTATGTTGCCTCAAAGAATATAAGGGTATTCCAACTTGATGTAAAATCTGCATTCCAAAATGGAAAGATAGAAGAGGAGGTGTATGTTTCTCAACCACCAGGTTTTGAGGACCCTATCTATCTTAACAGGGTGTATAAGCTAAAAAAAGCCCTGTATGGACTTTATCAAGCTCCTAGAGCTTGGTATAATGAGTTGTCAAATCACCTACTTGAAGATGGTTTCCAAAGGGGAGCTATTGACAAGACCCTCTTTTACATGAAGAAAGGAAGAGATTTGTTGTTGTTACAAGTCTATGTGGATGACATCATATTTGGGTCAACCAATGAACAGATGTGTATAGAGTTTGAAGAGGTAATGAAGTACAAATACAGCATGAGCTCAATGGGATAAATGAACTTCTTCCTTGGATTGCAAGTTCAACAGAAGGCTTATGGGATTTTCATCTACCATCTAAGTATGTACAGGACATACTAGAAAAATTCAAGTGTAATGATCTTAAGACAGCTTCAACTCCTATGGATTCAAAAGAAAAGATGATAGCTGATGAAGAGGGGGAGCTAGTGGATGAACATGAATACATAGCAAAAATTGGGTCACTGATGTATCTAACTTCTTCAAGGCCTGATATCACGTATTCTGTGTGTGTTTTGCAAGATTCCAATCAAGCCATAGAGTTTCTCACAAGAATGCAGTCAAGAGAATCCTTAGATATTTGAAGGGAAGACCTAACTTGGGAATTTGGTATCCAAAGAACCAGTCATTTGATTTGATTGCCTACACAGATAGTGATTATGATGGGTGCAATATGAGCAGGAAGTCCACATCAGGAGGTTGCCAATTTTTGGGTGATAGATTGGTGTCAGTGCAATGCAAGAAGTAGACCACTGTGTCAATCTCAACTGCAGAAGATGAATACATTACTGCATCTGCCTGTTGTGCACAAGTCCTCTGGATTCAGAATCAGATGATGGATTATGGTATGAATTTCTTAAACACCACTATTTACATTGATAATACTGCTGCATCTTTTATTGTTAAGAATCCTGTGCAGCATTCCAAGACTAAGCACATTGAAATCAGACATCACTTCATCTGGGATTGTAGTGAAAAAGGTTTACTTGAAGTAAAAAGAGTTGATACAAGTGACAGTTTGGCTGACCTATTCATAAAACTACTTGATAGAACCAGCTTCAACTTTCTTCTGAAAGCCCTGGGATGATCAACTCTAATGAAGTCTGATTCATGATGTGTGCTTGTTGAACAAACTAACTATCTTCTCAACGTCTAAATGAATGTTGTGTGTATGTGTTTGATTATGATATTTTAATTTTAACTGATATATGCTTAACTGACTATCTGTGCAAATTTGAGTATCTTTGATGCTTTTTCTTGTTTATCAGTTGATTTGTAGGATGTCATGATAAGTGTTCTGAATTGCTATACTTGATTGGGCATGCTTATCTGATATCTTTATTAAATGTTTGAATATATGTGTGATCTAATCAGATGATGTAGTTAGGATAGGCTAGAATATTCATCTTAGTAATGTCTGCTTGTTGTGATAATATCATTGATGATTAATACTTGAATATGTTACAACTGTTTGTGTCAATATGTGTCTTTATGCCAAAATTTGAATGCTCAAATGAATTTTCAAATGAATTCTGCATAATACCAAAACTTTGATCTAAACATGAGCAAGTTGTTAATGGTGTAGAGATACGATAATACTATTCTGTTCAAGCTTTATAGAAGCTTAAAATGATTTACTAAGAAAAGTCTCAAAAGTGTTAATTTTGCTTAAAACTATGTCATTTGCTCAAGTAAAAAAAACATATACTTGTATATGTTTGGTCCTTACATCTACTTGTAGATTCAAAGGATAGCCATTAATCCTAAGACTGAAGGCATTTGGGGAAATTGTAATTAATTCTTTCACTTAAAATTATGCCATTGACTCTAAGCCAAAAGGACATGTATTTATTTATATGTTTGGTCCTGCTGACTACATGTAGACAGACAGGATAGCCATTTACCTAGAAGCTAAGAGAAATTGGGGGTGACTGAACAAAAATATGGGAAATGATAGTACATTAACTACTTAGCCAATCATATGGATTTAATAGGCTAAAAAGGCACTTAGTACAGTCATTAACATGTATGGTTGCTTTCTCATGATGTGTAAAATCTAAGATGATATAAACAAAAAGACACTGCTAAACTTAATGTGGAGTTACATTGTTGTCTAGCAAGCTTTGTGAAGTGCGTTCTTGTGTTTTCGGGCAAACCTAGTTTGTAATCAATTTTACTTTACGAGTACACTTTGTGACTAGAACTCAACTCTAGCACACTTTGCTTATTCAACAGTGTTTCGGGCATACTATGTATTACAGATTACTTGACAGTATTTGCTAACTGTTTATGTATTTTCGGGTAAGGTTTGAATAGTTTAGATATTTGAGCAAGGTTGACAATTATAAATATGCCTAAGTTATATTTTGAGATTCTTAACTGATTCCTAACAAGGTTGCCTATATGATGATGTATGCTTGATTATTTGTCTTGTGATTTACTACTCAAGCAATCTTGTATTTCGGGTAGACTTCCTTTATTTCATTCACTTGGTATATTTTTAATTAACAAATAAAATTCTGAAATGAGTAAGCTTTGAGAATAGTGGAATATACCTAGCAAGCTTTGTAAAAACTGACATTTCCGAGCAAGGTTTGTTAAATGAACTTTATCAAGTAAGGTTTTTAAATGTTAATATTTTTAATGGATAATGTTACTCTATGACAGCTATTAACTCACTAAACGACAAAAAACATTTAAAACCCACTTTCAAAAAGGTATAAGAGAGGGAGTTAGAGAAATTTTTCACACTTCACTTCTCTCTCTCCTTCCACTTTCCCTCTCGTTTCAGAAAACAAACCGACTTATCGCATTCATCAATAATCCTAACCCTAATTTGTCAGCCCTCATAATCCGACTCGGTAAGCTTCGATTAAGTATTTTCCGACCACGATTATGTGAATATGGGCTTTGATTATGCATTTTTACTAACTCTTTGTTTTGTGTGTAGGTTATAAACTTGTCGAAGATCAGGTTCTTAATAAAATTTCTTTTATTCTTCTTCAAAATTATAACTTGAAATTACATAAAGCTGTGAACTTTAAGACTAATTTATGGTTTGAATATGTTTGTTTATGTGTTCAGATATGGCGGAAGATGATCAACCGGCCTATCCTTTTTAGCATAAGGACAATATGTGCGCTCTGTTACAGATTACTCCTGATAATGAAGATTTTGCTCCGATGATTAGATGGTTACAACGATCGAATATACGTTTCGCTTTGACGGAGTGCCTAGTGATTTACAGGAATCACTTACTTGATTTTTGACGGTCAGCGAGGTTTTATGACGATGTCAGTGGTAGAAGGATGGATGCCACAGTTGCAAACCAAGAAATACATGTAACAGAAGGGTTGATAAGAAGATGTTTGCAGTTGAATGATGATAATCCCAACCTTATTTCCTTAACAACGGATCATCTACTCAAAGTATTAGCTCAAACAATGGGATATCAGGGGACAGTGCACGAACGACAATTCCAAAAGGGAATTGTAACGATTCCGGCAAATTCAGGTATACCCTAGCCGGAATATACCATTTATGTGTTATTTAATACTGAATATATAAATTATAATGTGTTTATACGAGTATATAAGATTCACAAGTATGAATTATACTCGAATGTACAGCTAGTCGTATTGGAATTACGATTAACCGATGAACGATTATTGAAACCCGATCGAATCGGGGATTACATTATAGACGAAATATATGATGTTTAGTAAGGTTTACGAAGTATTAAGGCTACGGGATAAGTGAATTATAGCACAGAAAAAGGATTTCGATTTATTGGTACGTCGGTACGATAAACGAAACCTTTAACATCAAACCAAGCAAGAGAAGATCGATAAAGCAGAAAAAGATGCACAATGACCGACAATATGATGTGTTGAGTCAATAAATGTCATGGTTTAAGTTTTTAAAGTTTTTAAATCGGTTTTATATAAATTTTATTTTTAAGCCGAAAAACGACCGTTTTAGCCTCGTTTTAAGCCGAATTAAGTGTTTAACCGAAAAACGAACTGAACCAGATTATCCACAACATTATCCGGATTACACAATCCAAATGTGTGGCCAAGGTTTGAGATGTGGGCCCCACCCCACACCATACATGGACCGATCGGTCCATATGGTGCACACACACATATCATTTTCTTTTTTTAACACTTCAACTCCACATTTCTCTCAACATTCTTCAACATTCATCCAAAAACCCAAGTTTTTAAGCAAGAATCATAAGGTATAAACATGTTATTATGGTTTAATCTTGGTTTTTAATTCCAAAATCTTGAGAAAATGAGGTTTCAAGTGAAAAATGGGTGAAAACCCGAGATGAAACCGATTCTTGCATGATCAAGTGATGTATACAAGTTATACAAGGGATCTTGGTCCAAGAAAGGAGTTAAAAGAGTCAAAAACGAATTTTTACGGTTAAAATCTTTGTTTTGATGTCTTAACCGAAACCATGAAAGGAATGGCTTGATTGTGGGTATAACTTGCTTGGTGTGGTTTTATTGTGCTTGTAGGTGTTATATCTAGTTGCTAGCAAAGGCTAGAAAGCAAGATCTTTGCGATCTAAAGCTAGAAACACAAGGTAGTTCGATTTTTCGTATGATTTGGTGATTTGGACAGATTGTGGTAGACTTAGAGTTGGGTCATGAAATTTCACAGAGATGATCTACACATGAAAATATGAGATCTGTGAAATTTTGGTAATTTTTGGATAAAGGATGAATATTTGGTGAATTTAATGCTCGGTTTTGGCTAAAAATGGTGAAAAATAGCTAAACATCATGCAAAAGTTCTGGAAAATTCGGATAAGCTTTTTATAACATATAAAAGTCACACACAAAATTTCAGGTCCATTGGAGAAGTCTAAGTAGGCTTTTCGGTAAAACGAGTTCTAGGGTTTTCTAGCTCGGTTTTGGTGAAAATGGCATGAAAAATGAGTTTTTGATTCTGTAAAAATTTTTGGGAACTATATGGATGGCAGGAGTCATCCCAGAAAAATTTGGGATTTTTCTAAGGTCGTTTGGTATTTTCGACATATTTGGTGTTTAAATGACGTTTAAAAATAGATAAATAAATGTTAAATATAAAGATTAATTCTGGAAATATTTTTATAAAATTCCTTACTGTCAAAAACTTATTGGTGCAAAATTTCAAGATCCGAGACTAAACGGATAATTATTTGTGCTAAACAGAACATAAAAACAAACTTTTAAAGCTTAAAACGCGTAAACCGGCAAAGTTCGCCTAAGCGAGTTGACTGGTGTATTAAAACCCTAAAAATGGACTATTTTCATGAAACTAAGTTAATCAAGTAAAAATAAATCATCCGAAAGTAATTCGGATGATTTGGGTAATTTTACCCGATTTAGCAGTTTGCGGTATATTAAAGACGGAAACGGGCCCCGCGGCCAAACGGGGTGTCTAAACCGAGCTCTAATTTCACCACTTTAATTAAAATATCAATAACAACTATTTTCGGGTCGTATGTGGCCAAACTCATTTTTGAAAACATAAAGACGAATAACCGTGCTAGGCACGCAAAACGAGAAAACAAACTAATGGTAGTTTTGACTAAAGAACTCTAAGTGATATCACAATCTAAGTCCTGAGAAGTGTATCGGGGTTAACATTGTCCCCGGATCGTGTACGGTACTGGGTTAACAGTGTCCCCGGACGTACCGGTTAACACGAATTTAAGTTATATTAATAGAAATTGTGTGGTAACGACTTAGGATCGTATTACAGATCCGGACAGGTAGCCGTGCACAGTATTACATCTCTGCTCACCAAAAAGGTGAGTTTCACGAGCCCCTTTTTACTGAACTGTTTTAAATATTTTCCCTGGGCGGAAAGCATGTTTCTATCAAAATGTTTAAGTACATGCTGATCGCATGGAAATGAATGTATTTATATAATGTTTATTGTACGGGAATCGTACGGTAATGTGTTAAGATGGAAATTGTCTGAGTTACTAATATTGTAAGGCCCGAAACAGTGCTCTGGGTTAACAGTGTCCCCAGAGGTTCTTAAATGTGTTTCTGGGTTAACAGTGTTCCCAGAGGTTATTGGAAATGTTCTGGGTTAACAGTGTCCCCAGGGGTTATTCGATAGGTTTCGGGGTTAACAGAGTTTTCACTTGTGGGCTCAGCATAATTACATCGCTTATTTATGATTATTATAATGATTTGTTATGGTTTATTTAAATTAGTGAAACTCACCAACTATTCGTAGTTGACCCGTTTTCTTTACATGCTTTCTAGGTACACCCAAATTGGAATGAGTGATACGTGCTTGATGATGTGTGCTATTTTGTGGAAGATTAAGGATCTATATTTTGCATTAAATATGTTAATGTACTATCGGTAAAACTTATGTGATAACACCTAGATGGTAACGAAACTCGGAACAATGTAATTCGTTTAAATTAATGTAGTGGTGTTTTCTTTATAAGCAATGCTGTTGATATCAGATGTGTCTGTTGCATCCCGTGTACGTTTCCGCTGCGGTTACGGGGTGTTACAGAACTTGGTATCAGAGCCATTGGTTATAAGGAATTAGGATGTCTTTAAAAGATACCTAAAATATAACCAGTAGCTCAAGTGTTATAGGATCTGAATATCAACTAATAATTTATTGTGACGAGGTCTGGATGAACTTGGATGGACAAGTGAGTTATTATGGTCCGGAACATAATAACAGACTTGTCCGCACGAGGGAATTCAGGGGAAGTCACGGGGGACTTTAATAGGTAAAATTGGCAACATATGTGCAAATATATGATAATATTGTGTGTGGTCAAGTTGTATAAGTAAGTGTATATTAATTCGATTACGATTTACACTATGGAAAGAACTATATGTTTGTTAACTTGTGTGCAGGTTAGAATGTCAAGAACACCTAGTGTATCGATGGAGGAGGACCCGGAGGAAGTCAGCTCCGGGAACTCTGGGAGCCTCCCCGTATCATCCAGCTCTGAGCCTAGCGAGGCTAGTGTTAGGAGCTCTAGCCAGTCCTCCCCTGCCAGGATTGCTAGATCTCCTACCCCACCCGCACCACAGGCCGTCCCTATCCCTCCCGGATTCGGACCCCGCCTCACGGCGCGGATCAGTGTTCCGCAGGTCCCACCTACCTCGCCCCCACCCAGACCTGCTACCCGCAGGGGCGAGTCCTCCCGCTCCCAGCCCGAGCCTGTGACTCCACCTGTGTGGGGTCTCCCTAGGCAGGAGAGGGACGCGGCGGCGTGGCTACGAGTGCTCACCGAACAGGTGAATGAGCACTCCGCCGCCTTGACAGTGGGGGTACAGAGGCGGATGTACCTGGGGGATTGCATACTGGACCACCAGTATGCGATTTCGCAGCTGAAGAGGGAGTGCTCATACTCCCAGTGGATGATCGGCCGGATGGAGACGCGGATCCGGGGTATGCTGGCTGTGATGGTGGTGTTGGTGGCGGTGTTGGTGGGTTTGGTATACCACCGTGTTTAGTTGTGTTAGGATGGGAGTAGACAGGGACCGCTTTTTGATACTCTGTGTAAGCAGTTAGTGGTGATGCTAACATAGAGTGAATCTTGGGTAGTTATAATACAACCACTGGCCCTTAGGGGGGTCTCTTTTGGGGTACATCGTTATAGATACTTTTGGGTATCATTCAAGCACTGACCCATTGTGGGTTATGTCGAGATGACGCCGACATAGGCCCTATGTAGGAAAACTTAACTTATGTAATGATGACAGGAAAAGTATGTGAACTGACAGGGATGTAATATGTACTAATGTTTATTAATGAATGGAATGTTTGTTGTGTTTTATGATTGGAACTTGTATTAATTATATATATTTTCTTGATGTTGTGTAGAATGGCACCAAAACGTTCAGCCCAATTGTCGGAAGTGGACGTGAGTCGTTTGATTGCTCAACAGTTAGAGGCGGCGATACCGGATATAGTATCGCGCATCGCCGCCAGTATTAACAATTCGGCCAATCCAACCCCTCCGAGCAATCAAACGACCACCAATAATGACGGGGAACAAAATGTTAATCCTCCACAGAATGATAACACGATTCCGAGTAATGACGCACCGCCTAGGGTGGTCGTTACAGACAGTAATGGCCCTATACCTACGGTAGAGACGAACTGTACTGAACCGATTCGTGCATCCAGGGGATGTTCGATCAAGGACTTTATGTTGTGCAAACCCCTAGACTTTAGCGGGTCTGAAGGACCAAATGGGTTAGTTAAGTGAATCGAGAAAATAGAATCCGTTGTGAACATCAGCAACTGCCCCGAGGATTGTGTTGTTAAGTATGCTACCTGCACATTCACGGACCATGCCTTGACATGGTGGAACACGATAGTGCAGACTCGCGGTCAGGCGGCGACAAACCGCATGACCTGGACAGAGCTCAAGGCTCTTGTACTGGGACATTTCTGCCCGAAAAATGAATTGCAGAAATTAGAAAACGAATTGTGGAACCTGGAGATGCAGGGGGCAGACCAATTGGGTTATACAAACCGGTTTAATGAGTTGTCGCGATTGGTACCATGGTTGGTCACCCCGGAGTCGAAGAGGGTTGAGCGTTATATTTGGGGACTAACTCCAGTAGTGAGGAGTATAGTCAACGCTGGGGGACACCAGACGTTTGAAGTTGTGGTGACGCAAGCTGGTATCGTCACCTACGATTTCGTGAGGAGTGGGTCACTGAAGGTGGCAGGAGAGTCTGCTGGGGGAAAACGGGGTACGTATGACCATAGGATCCAGGAGAAGCAGCAAGGTAAACGTGCTAGGCCCGCTGCCCAGAACTACGCCATGACTAGTTCAGGCGGAAGGCAGGGACCGCAGACAAGGACGTTTCCTAGGTGTGGGAAATGCGGCAACCTGCATGGTGGCGAGTGCAGGGGGTAGTGTGCCATCGGTGTGGCAGGGAAGGGCACTACGCACCGAGATGTAGGACAGACCTGAACAATCTGAACCGACAACCTCAACCTATCCGTGCGCAACCAGTTAGGACCCAACCAGCCCGACAACAAAACCCACAAGGAAATCAAGTGATGACCACCAGTCATGCTTGCTTTGAGTGTGGCAGCACAGATCACTTCAAGAGAAACTGTCCGAAACTGAACCAGGGAGGAAATGGGCGGCAAACCGCGGGTCAGGCATCGTCGTCCAACCCGGCAAGAGGCCGAGCATTCGTGATGGGGGCGAACGAGGCACGCCAAGACCCCAGCGTAGTGACAGGTACCTTCCTCGTCTCTGATCATTACGCTTCTGTATTATTTGATACAGGCGCCGATAGAAGTTTTGTTTCCATTAAATTCCTGTCGATAGCAAACCTTCCAATTGGTGAAACCATAGAACCTTACACCGTAGAAGTCGCTAATGGTAAAACCATGATAGTTAATCAAATAGTTCGGAATTGCCCTTTTATTCTGAACGAACAATCCTTTCTGATTGACTTGTTACCGGTAGAATTGGGTAGTTTTGACGTGATAGTGGGAATGGATTGGTTAGCACGTAACAAAGTAGAAATAAACTGTGAAAAGAAAATCGTCAAGATCCGGGTGTCGGATGACGAAGAGGTATTAGTGCAGGGTGAGAAGTCGGGCAATATGATACCGTTTATATCCCACCTCAAGGTGTTAAAATATATACGCCAGGGATGCGTGGCGTATCTAGCGAGCTTGACGGCCACGGATCCTGAGGAAAAACGGGTGGACGATATCCCAGTGGTACGCGAATTTCCACAAGTTTTCCCAGAGGAACTTCCTGGATTACCGCCAACCCGACAGGTCGAATTCAGAATCGACTTATTACTTCAAGCTGGCCCTGTTGCTAAGGCGCCCTACCGACTTGCACCATCCGAGATGCAAGAATTATCCAACCAGTTGCAGGAATTGTTGGATAAAGGATTTATACGTCCCAGTTATTCCCCGTGGGGTGCACCTGTACTATTCGTGAAAAAGAAGGACGGGAGCCTTAGAATGTGCATTGATTACAGGGAATTGAACAAGTTGACAATCAAAAATAGGTATCCTCTCCCCCGAATCGATGATCTGTTCGACCAACTACAAGGTGCGAGCTACTTCTCAAAAATAGATCTTAGATCGGGATACCATCAGGTTAGAATTCAAGAGGAGGATATCCCAAAAACCGCATTCCGAACTCGCTACGGCCATTACGAATTCTTAGTTATGCCTTTTGGACTAACAAATGCGCCAGCAGTGTTCATGGATCTCATGAATCGAGTCTGTAAGCCCTACCTCGATAAATTCGTCATCGTGTTTATTGACGATATTTTGATATACTCGAAGAGTAAAGGTGAGCACGAGCAACACTTAAGATCAATTTTAGAGCTTCTGAATCAGGAGAATTTCTATGCAAAATTCCCCAAGTGTAACTTCTGGTTACAAGAAGTGCAATTCCTTGGTCACGTTATAAACCATCAAGGAATACACGTTGATCCAAGTAAGGTTGAAGCAGTTAAGAATTGGCAAGCGCCTAAATCGCCAAAGGAAATCCGCCAATTCTTAGGCTTAGCTGGATATTATCGTCGATTTATAGAGAACTTTTCCAGCATTGCCCAACCTTTAACCCTTCTGACCCAAAAGGATCGAAAGTATGAATGGGGTGAAGAGCTGGAAACGGCGTTTCAAACGCTAAAACAAAGATTGTGCCAAGCGCCAATCTTAAGTCTCCCCGACGGAGACGATGGTTTTGTCGTGTATTGTGACGCATCCCGGAGAGGGTTAGGATGCGTGTTGATGCAAAATTATAAAGTTATAGCCTATGCTTCTCGACAGTTAAAAGTACACGAGAAAAACTACACCACTCATGACTTAGAACTGGGAGCAGTTATCTTCGCACTTAAAATCTGGAGACATTACCTCTACGGTACAAAGTGCACCATCTTCACCGATCATAAAAGTTTGCAACACATATTCGATCAGAAAGAACTGAATATGATGCAACGAAGATTGGTCGAGTTATTAAGCGACTATGACTGTGACATCCGTTATCACTCCGGCAAAGCTAACGTCGTAGCCGATGCCTTGAGTAGGAAGGATCGGGTTAAACCATTGCGAGTGCGAGCGTTGGGGATGATAGTCCAGTCGAACCTTTCGGATTTGATTCGAGTCGCTCAACGCGAGGCGTTGAAAGAGGAACAAATGGAAAAAGAAGGACTTTACGGTAACGAGAAGAATTTCGAACAGCGCGTGGACGAAATTCTCTATTTCAAAAATCGGATTTGGATCCCGAACCTCCATGACCTTCGTGAATTAATCATGGACGAAGCGCATAAATCAAAATATTCCATACATCCGGGATCAGATAAGATGTACAAGGATGTGAAGGAGTTCTACTGGTGGCCGGGTATGAAAAAGGATATAGCCACATACGTCGGCAAGTGTACGACGTGTGCGAGGGTTAAGGCGGAGCACCAGAAACCCTCGGGAATGTTACAACAACTGGAAATTCCTGAATCGAAGTGGGAGCAGATCACGATGGATTTTGTGACACATCTCCCCAAGACGTCCCGAGGACATGATGCAATTTGGGTAGTCGTGGATCGATTAACCAAATCGGCACATTTTATTCCGATTAGAAATAACTATAACACCGAGAGACTTGCGCAGATTTATATAAATGAAATTGTGTCTCGTCATGGGATACCCATCTCAATCATCTCCGACCGAGATAGCCATTTCACCTCCAAGCTTTGGCAAGCTGTGCAAGAAGAGCTGGGAACGCGTATTAATCTAAGCACAGCTTACCACCCTCAGACCGATGGTCAGTCTGAGAGGACCATCCAAACCCTGGAGGATTTGCTTCGTGCATGCGTACTGGATTTTAAGGGAAATTGGGATCAACATCTCCCACTCGTTGAATTTTCCTATAATAACAGTTACCATAGCAGTATAAAGGCAGCACCTTACGAAGCATTGTATGGACGGAAGTGCCGATCACCACTCTGCTGGACTGAGGTGGGCGACACACAGGTTATTAGATCAGATCTGGTTCAGGAAACGACCAGCAAAATTCTTGAAATTAAGAACAATCTAAAGGCCGCACGGGATCGGCAGAAGAGTTACGCCGATACCCGTAGAAAACCGTTATCATTTGAGAAAGGTGATAAAGTGTATTTGAAAGTATCACCTTGGAAAGGAGTAGTCAGATTTGGAAAGGCGGGGAAGTTGGCCCCTAGATACATTGGACCATTCGACATTACTGAAAAAATCGGTCCTGTAGCATACCGATTAGAACTGCCTGATGAACTGAGTGCAGTTCACAACGTGTTTCACGTGTCGAACTTGAAAAGGTGTCTGTCGGATGAGACATCGGTGTTACCTTTAGAGGGTGTCCAAATAAATGATAAGCTCAACATTGTAGAGGAGCCCATAGAAATAGTAGACGGGAAAATCAAGCAACTTAGACACAATAAGATCTCGTTGGTCAAAGTTAGATGGAACTCGCAACGAGGCCCAGAATATACATGGGAACGAAAGGACGAATTTCGGAAGAAATACCCCCACCTATTTCCTCAAAAGGAAGTAGTTGACGCGTAAAATTTCGAGGACGAAATTTTTATAACGGGGGGAGAATGTAACGATTCCGGCAAATTCAGGTATACCCTAGCCGGAATATACAATTTATGTGTTATTTAATACTGAATATATAAATTATAATGTGTTTATACGAGTATATAAGATTCACAAGTATGAATTATACTCGAATGTACAGCTAGTCGTATTGGAATTACGATTAACCGATGAACGATTATTGAAACCCGATCGAATCGGGGATTACATTATAGACGAAATATATGATGTTTAGTAAGGTTTACGAAGTATTAAGGCTACGGGATAAGTGAATTATAGCACAGAAAAAAGATTTCGATTTATTGGTACGTCGGTACGATAAACGAAACCTTTAACATCAAACCAAGCAAGAGAAGATCGATCAAGCCGAAAAAGATGCACAATGACCGACAATATGATGTGTTGAGTCAATAAATGTCATGGTTTAAGTTTTTAAAGTTTTTAAATCGGTTTTATATAAATTTTATTTTTAAGCCAAAAAACGACCGTTTTAGCCTCGTTTTAAGCCGAATTAAGTGTTTAACCGAAAAACGAACTGAACCAGATTATCCACAACATTATCCGGATTACACAATCCAAATGTGTGGCCAAGGTTTGAGATGTGGGCCCCACCCCACACCATACATGGACCGATCGGTCCATATGGTGCACACACACATATCATTTTCTTTTTTTAACACTTCAACTCCACATTTCTCTCAACATTCTTCAACATTCATCCAAAAACCCAAGTTTTTAAGCAAGAATCATAAGGTATAAACATGTTATTATGGTTTAATCTTGGTTTTTAATTCCAAAATCTTGAGAAAATGAGGTTTCAAGTGAAAAATGGGTGAAAACCCGAGATGAAACCGATTCTTGCATGATCAAGTGATGTATACAAGTTATACAAGGGATCTTGGTCCAAGAAAGGAGTTAAAAGAGTCAAAAACGAATTTTTACGGTTAAAATCTTTGTTTTGATGTCTTAACCGAAACCATGAAAGGAATGGCTTGATTGTGGGTATAACTTGCTTGGTGTGGTTTTATTGTGCTTGTAGGTGTTATATCTAGTTGCTAGCAAAGGCTAGAAAGCAAGATCTTTGCGATCTAAAGCTAGAAACACAAGGTAGTTCGGTTTTTCGTATGATTTGGTGATTTGGACAGATTGTGGTAGACTTAGAGTTGGGTCATGAAATTTCACAGAGATGATCTACACATGAAAATATGAGATCTGTGAAATTTTGGTAATTTTTGGATAAAGGATGAATATTTGGTGAATTTAATGCTCGGTTTTGGCTAAAAATGGTGAAAAATAGCTAAACATCATGAAAAATGGTGAAAAATAGCTAAACATCATGAAAAATTCTGGAAAAATTCGGATAAGCTTTTTATAACATATAAAAGTCGCACACAAAATTTCAGGTCCATTGGAGAAGTCTAAGTAGGCTTTTCGGTAAAACGAGTTCTAGGGTTTTCTAGTTCGGTTTTGGTGAAAATGGCATGAAAAATGAGTTTTTGATTCTGTAAAAATTTCTGGGAACTATATGGATGGCAGGAGTCATCCCAGAAAAATTTGGGAGTTTTCTAAGGTCGTTTGGTATTTTCGACATATTTGGTGTTTAAATGACGTTTAAAAATAGATAAATAAATGTTAAATATAAAGATTAATTCTGGAAATATTTTTATAAAATTCCTTACTGTCAAAAACTTATTGGTGCAAAATTTCAAGATCCGAGACTAAACGGATAATTATTTGTGCTAAACAGAACATAAAAACAAACTTTTAAAGCTTAAAACGCGTAAACCGGCAAAGTTCGCCTAAGCGAGCTGACTGGTGTATAAAAACCCTAAAAATGGACTATTTTCATGAAACTAAGTTAATCAAGTAAAAATAAATCATCCGAAAGTAATTCGGATGATTTGGGTAATTTTATCCGATTTAGCAGTTTCCGGTATATTAAAGACGGAAACGGGCCCCGCGGCCAAACGGGGTGTCTAAACCGAGCTCTAATTTCACCACTTTAATTAAAATATCAATAACAACTATTTTCGGGTCGTATGTGGCCAAACTCATTTTTGAAAACATAAAGACGAATAACCGTGCTAGGCACGCAAAACGAGAAAACAAACTAATGGTAGTTTTGACTAAAGAACTCTAAGTGATATCACAATCTAAGTCCTGAGAAGTGTATCGGGGTTAACATTGTCCCCGGATCGTGTACGGTACTGGGTTAACAGTGTCCCCGGACGTACCGGTTAACACGAATTTAAGTTATATTAATAGAAATTGTGTGGTAACGACTTAGGGATCGTATTACAGATCCGGATAGGTAGCCGTGCACAGTATTACATCTCTGCTCACCAAAAAGGTGAGTTTCACGAGCCCCTTTTTACTGAACTGTTTTAAATATTTTCCCGGGGCGGAAAGCATGTTTCTATCAAAATGTTTAAGTACATGCTGATCGCATGGAAATGAATGTATTTATATAATGTTTATTGTACGGGAATCGTACGGTAATGTGTTAAGATGGAAATTGTCTGAGTTACTAATATTGTAAGGCCCGAAACAGTGCTCTGGGTTAACAGTGTCCCCAGAGGTTCTTAAATGTGTTTCTGGGTTAACAGTGTTCCCAGAGGTTATTGGAAATGTTCTGGGTTAACAGTGTCCCCAGGGGTTATTTGATAGGTTTCGGGGTTAACAGAGTTTTCACTTGTGGGCTCAGCATAATTACATCGCTTATTTATGATTATTATAATGATTTGTTATGGTTTATTTAAATTAGTGAAACTCACCAACTATTCGTAGTTGACCCGTTTTCTTTACATGCTTTCTAGGTACACCCAAATTGGAATGAGTGATACGTGCTTGATGATGTGTGCTATTTTGTGGAAGATTAAGGATCTATATTTTGCATTAAATATGTTAATGTACTATCGGTAAAACTTATGTGATAACACCTAGATGGTAACGAAACTCGGAACAATGTAATTCGTTTAAATTAATGTAGTGGTGTTTTCTTTATAAGCAATGCTGTTGATATCAGATGTGTCTGTTGCATCCCTTGTACGTTTCCGCTGCGGTTACGGGGTGTTACAGGAATGTTCCCCAACTTATACAGATTCTTGATACACCATATTATACAGGGCTTTGCCCCTAGAAAAGGCTTTGAAGGACCGGTGAGCAATTTGAAAAAATCGAACAAGAAGAAATTTTTGGCCTATCCCAGGTTTCTACAAATCATTTTTAACAAAGAGTTGGAAGGATTGCCCACGATTGGTACAACACATGTTCTTCAAGATCCAAATACATATAGACGGACTGAAAATCTGGCTAGCACAAGCAGGTTCAATCCCGAGGAAGTGTTTGACATTCCGCCATGGCTATTAATTGTTGATTTTGAGGTGGTTCCTATATCTGAGTTAAACTATGAGGAGGGTGAAGAGGATGGTAAGAGAGAGGATGAAGGTAATGATGAGGATGATAATTCAGGTGATGATGAAGATGATGATGGTAATGAAGGAGGCGGTGTTGGTAACTTTGATGAAGTACAAGCTCAAGGGGAAAACCAACCCATACCAACACCATCAACAACACCTTTAAACACACCACCACAAACACCACCATACCCACCAGAACCAGATGACCAAATACATCAATCCACACTTCAAACACCACCTATCTTAACCCAAAGCCCACCCGAAAACATACACCAAACCCCACCTGAAGCCACAACCCAACCTTTTACTGAACCCAATGTACAATCTCAGCCTAGTCATGAACCATATATCCGAGAAACCCAACCTACACATCTACATACATTTCCATTCACACCAAGTAGATCCCCAAGCCTATCACTGATCCTACCCATTCACAAGCTCAACCAATAACCTCACCAACTCACTCAGCATTTAACCCATCATTTGAATCACCATCCAATACCCTTCCCTCTAACGCTTTTCTACTACAAAGAAACTTTAACTTGATCTGCCAAAACATTGATTTGAAGGGATAAAATGCTGAGTTAAGAAAGGAGAATGAGGAGTAGAAAGCTCAGTTGGCCCAGATACTCTCTAGAATTCAAACCCTGGAGCAGGAGGTTAAGAAGACCTCAGCTGGCCCAAAAAAGGGGGAGATTATTACATATGATGTGGCAACTGGATCTGACAAGCAGGTGAATGAGGAGAGTGTGGATACAGGGGTGAAAACTGTCGACACTGATGGTTTGGCATGTATCTTGAATGCTTATGATGAGAGTGATGATGAGGACAATGATGCAAGAATTATATTTGATGAAGATTATGAAGCTGATAAATCTGGGGGTGAAGAACAAAATTTTGATGTGAATAATGAGGTATTAAACATTGTTGAAAGAGATGATGATGATGTGTTGAGAAAGGAGAAAGGTGTGGAAGATGAAGTTGAGAATTTTATTGATGATAATGTAGCTACTACTGATGTTGCTACTGACATACCAACTAATGTTGTAACAGATGCTCTAACTGCAACTGATGTGCAGACTGTTGTTGTGATAGATGAAGTTGCTGCTACTGAGGAACTTGTATTAACAGATGCAGAAACAGATCAAATAATTTCCAAGAGGGTAGTGCAAAATGCTGAGATGGATAATTTGGATAAAGATATTGATGACTTTCCACCAGAAACAGAGGAGGAATTGAAAAGAAGAATGAACAAAAGGAAAGCTATTGCTGACAGTAGTGACGATGAAGAGAATGAGCCTGAAAAGGTAAGAGATGATGAAGAGGAGGAAGATGAAAGCACTGCTGCTGCCAGGAGACTTGAACAGGTTGTGAAAGAAACAAGGGAGATGGAGTACATTGCCCAAACCCTATCAGCAGAGGAACTGACAGAGCAGTAAAACTTAATTGATCAAGCCAATATTTCGAAAGTCTTTGCTGAAGAGGAGGTTGATGATCAAGTGGTAATTGAGACATTGATTAATCTGAAAAAGGCTGAAGAAATTGATAATTCCCTTGCATTGGTAGTGAGCATGTTCAGTCAATCCAAAAAAAAACCTAAAAAAGAACCTCAAAAGGAACCTTAGAGGAAAACTGGTGAAACAATTGATGAAATGAAAGAAATGCTCTTAAAGTTACATGAAGAGTTTTCTGAAAAGGCCAATAGATTTGCAAAGATGTACATGATAAATAGGAAAGCCAGTGAACAAGCTGACAGAGAAAAATCTGCAAAAAGGGGAAGTGGGATGAAAAGAACAAATATTTTGTTAAAACACCTGATGATCAAGAAAGCCCTTTAAGACCAGTTCCTATTCAAACATTGACGCCAGAAGAAGTAGCTGAAGGAGTTCCAAATGTTCCAGTTGCAGATGATCCAAAAACTGATGATGAAAATATTGATGCAGTAAATGAATCAACTGAGAAAGAAGATTCAATTGAAGATGACAGTGATGATAACCAAGGTGGTACAGCAGAGCGAGTTGATGTCTTGTTCCCTCAAGTAGAAATGACAGAAGATCAAAGGGAAAACATACAACAAAGCTTGAATGAGGCTAAAAAGAAAAATCCTTTGGTGATAAAGCTGATAAGTCATGGTTTCAAATTTGAAGATCTTGCCTCTCTAACTGATGAGGAGTTACAAAGATAGTTGGACAGAGAAAGGGATGCTATAAAGAGAATGATGGATAAGAAAAACAGGGACATTTTAAAATTCAGAGAATATCTTAGAAAACACAATTGGTCTAAAAAGGACTTAACCCACTTCAAATTTGAAGATCTTCAAAGAGCCTACAACACAACATGAGAAGTTGTTGAGAAAGAAGAAAAAGAAAGATTGTAAAAGAAGCAGCTTTGGCTGAAAAGATTGATGCTTTGAGAAAGAAATTTGATGGTAAACGTGGATACTTGATGGATAGGGGAATGACACCAGAAATGGTAAATAGCTTATCCAAAGCTGCTTACAATAGACTCAAAAGGAAGGATAAGTCAAAGAGATATCAACTTGAGCCATCTGTTGAAGAAGCAAGGGAAGTTCAACCTGAATCTGAACCCCCTCTCAAGAAAAGGAGGATCATGAGTTTGAGAGAGAAACAAAAGGCCGAGAATGAATCAAAGAGAGCTGAAACTGAATATACTTCTATCCCAGTGGAAATAAAGGAAGAACAAGTGGATGAACCCATAGATCCATGGGAGAATGATGAAATGATTCAAATTTTGAAAGATGTTATGATAAAGCAAAAGGGGATGAATGAGAAAGTGTTTGACAACTTGGATAAAGCTCAACTGAAACAATTATTTTATGAACAAAAAGCAGAATGGAAGAGAGTATTATTGGAAGGTACAAATCCAAGAAGCTTTGTTGGTGGAAGATTCGTACCAACTGGAAGACTGGGGGATGAGAGAATAATAGAAAGATTGAAAGGTTGTACAGAGATGCAGGTGAAAACCTAGCTAAACATGTTAAATTTCCTGCTGAGATGATTGAAGGGATGTATAAAAATACTTTTAAAGTATCAGGGCCTACAAAACCTATGAAGTCAAATCCCACTAGGCCCTCTGCTTCAAGGCAATACCCATCAACAACTAGGGGAGAGTCAAGTAGATCTGGAATTCAAAGACAAACAAGACAACAATCAGATGTGGATCTCCCTATGATACTCTATTATGACTCAGTCTCTCAATCTTTGAAAGTAATTATGCAGATAAGACAATCGAGAGATATAATCTTCAAAGATGATTTTGCTGAATATACGAGAGAGTAGTTGGAGAAAATGGTCAGTCTTGAATTGTATGACTATCATGATACCAGAAGTTGACCGGAAGACAGCAGAATGGGTTGTCAAAACACCTGAAAGGTGAAGCTGAGAAGGTATTTCCTCTACTGAGTCAAAAGAAGGAATGCGAACTGACCAAGCATGAGAGGACCAAAAGATTGACACGTATGAGGAAGATAAGAGATGCCGAATATGATTATCTTTCAAAAGTTAGAAACAACAATCCCTTGTCCAACATGAACACCTATATTAGCATGAGAAGGCGCATGATAAGACCCATATATACGGTGCAGAAGAATGGTAGAATCACTCAAGTGGACTACAACAGTAGAGAAGACCACTACATTCTTCGCAACTCAGATGGACTTATATTAGGGATCATAAGAAATGATGAAGACCTGACCTTATTGCACAGGGAAGATCTGAGGGATATTGTAGAATTGATAATTCTAGAGAATCACCCTCACTATCAGATTTTTTCCATTTTTCAGCAAAGGGCAGGATCAGTACTAGTTGGAAGAAGACAAACATCCCTCAATGCACGTAGAAGATGATTAATAGAATACGGTTTGCTTTGTAATGTCTACGGACGAATTTTCAACTATGTAATCATTTGAGTTTGATATGTAATATGTAATTTGATTTTGATTTGATGTGTATTTTGACTATGTGTAAGTAACCTTAAAGGTGTTTTGGGACTGCTGAGGTGTTCCAATCTAGAGGGAGATTGTTGAGTCAAAGATTTGACTTGAAATGATTTATGATAGTTTAGGGAAGATTAGAATCTTCTCAACCTCCTCAAGAATTGCTAAGTATGAAGACCGAGCACACTTGGACATCCGAGCAGGGTTTCACTTGTCTAAGCAAGGTATTTTGCCTATCGGGCAAGGTTATCTTCTTGAAGTCTTCTTAAGTGTAAATCCGAGCAGGGTTCACTTCGTCTAGCAAAGGTGTTCTTCAAGCCGAGCACAGTTTGCTTACTAGAAAACCCTTGGCTAAACCAAGCTTCTGAAGCCAAGTATCTGGAGGATCTAGCAAGGTTTGATTAATAAACTGTAGCCCGAGCAAGCTTGTTGAAAGTGATCAAGAAATATTCTAAGTACTTTCACTAGCAAGGTTCAACCCCGAGCAAGCTACGTGTTACCAGCATACTTGGGTTTGCTTAATAAGTTATCTTCTAACAAAGGGTTGAAGGGATTCATGAAGAACAGTTTTCTCGTAGGACCATATCGAGCAAAGTTTGCTATGGTCAAGAAGATTGAAGTCTGCTAGGTGAGTATTTTCTAAGGAAAATACACTAAGTAAAGTCTACCCGGAGAACTGTTCACAAGCACACTTCAAGGTTACCAGGTCTACTCATAAATGACAAATGGCACGAAGCCTACTCGGAGAAGACAAATGTCATAAAGTCTACCCGGAAGACCTGTTTTTACACCTAGTATAGTTTTGAATATGTAATTTGATTATGTACCAATCATTAGGGTTTCTAGAAGGAATGTCAGCTTCCAGGAGGTGGTAGGCCTATAAATAGAATAATTTAGGGCAAGCCTCAAGAGACACGGATTTTTGGCAGACATTACGCTTTTCAGACCTAAACGAATATTCCTGATTGAGTTTGACGACTATCATAGGATTAGTATGAACAATACATTCCTTACAAGAAATCCTAATAGATTCACATTTGTATGAATCTTTTCTATAAATGGAAATCTTTTGAGTGATTGTTTGTGTTTGTTACATTTATTAATCTTTAAGCAACAACTCTGTTTGTTTCTGATTCCACCGTTAACAAACATTTCTTACCCAAAATAACAATCGTCATTAACCCTCTTGAAGACACATTTATTGTGTTGGTTATGACTTAATTGTGAGTGTGAGCGATCATATACAGGACCGACAGGTCACAACACGAGGTTGACACTTGAAGAATATGGATGAGGAGTCAAGTGGGAGTTCACCATCATGCCTTGTGTCATGCTCGTCCCTTAAGAGAGACCTTTTGGCACACTTGTTTCGGTCAACAACTGTAGTCAACTTTAGATGGATATGGTTATGAACTTATGGTTATTGTTTATGCATGTTTGGTTATTTTATGTTTTGCATATGGATTGTTAACTTAAAATCAACAACTTGTATAAAATTGGTTCCTTAGAAATCATTAGATAATGAAATTTGTTTTGTTAACAATTAATGATTTCATAATAAAATGAGTTTTATTAAAAGGAATCTTGAAAATTGGTTTTCAACAAAGTACCATACATTTGAATGCATGCAAATGGAAGGTACATAATAGTTTTCCAATCTAGAATTTAGAAAACCTAAACCATTTTTAATAAACAAGTCAAACACCATCATTTTATACAACACTCAAATCACTTTGGAACTTGATATGGGAGAAAGGTCACCTAACCGAATTTAAGGAAACCTGTGAATTTGAGGTGGATTTACCATATTTGTTGGATAAAGGTCACCTAACAACTCCACTTGATTTGAATACCATGTGAATAGCACCGAAGCATGGCGTAAAATGGTGTTGATGGGATTAAACATGCCAACTAAACATAAGATGTTTAACCGATCCCATACAGCTAGAAGTTGCAAAGGGTTGCAATCATCAAACGTTGACTACCTTATTAATTTGAATAGTAGGATAAAAGTCACCTAACTACTATTTGAATGTAATGTTGGGTTCTAGATTTTAATCATTAATTGTCTTGGAGACATTAAAGGGTATTAACGATTAATGTTTATTAAGTTGGGTGATTATGTCTACGCCCCATGATTTTCAAAATCCTTTTGAATTTCAGGAATCATAGTTCCCACCATGAGGCAAGAAACTTGCACCAAATCCTCGGTGTATTTTAAATATTAATCGTTAATACCCTTTACCTTTGATAAAGGATGAGTATGCACGGAAGTCATCTAAGCGATATATTCTGATTTAGTGGTGGACTGAATTGAACTATATAGCAACACGAACCATGTGTAAGTAAGGATGTTTAACGATATGCATTAGTAAGTAAGTTATTATAAAGTTTGCTATATAGTAAACTGTGCATGAATCTAAAGGTAAACGGTGTATGATATGTTATTAATCATATGATCATAATGATTAATAAGATATCATACAATCATATCCAACTTAGTATTTGTTAACCAATGTTCAAACTTCTCTTCATAGTTGAACCTTGCTCGTTAGAAGTCCATAAGTAACACGTTGGAATTGCATAGCATGATCATAGTCTTCTTGACGTTCATGTAGGAACGTGATCCTGATAACGTTAAACATCATGTACGTAGAATCGTAATTAATAGGACCTAAAGAATATATTTACTATACGATATGATATAGCAGAAATATATCATAAAGCTATCATAACACAAACACTCTTAATCAAGAAACATGTTCCATCATCCAAACTAGTTGTAAGTAAGTGGGTTTTCAAGAAGAAAACCGATATGCATGGAAACTTGGATACTTACAAAGCAAGACTTGTAGCAAAAGGTTTTACTCAAACTCAAGGGGTTGATTATGATGTGACCTTTTCACCGCTGGCAATGCATAAGTCTATTAGGATATTAATTTCCATAGCCGCATATTATGACTATGATATTTGGCAAATGGATGTCCAACCCGCTTTTCTAAATGGGCATCTTGAGGAAGATGTCTATATGGTCCAGCCTGAAGGTTTTGTTGATCCACAATATCCTAATAAAGTATGCAAGTTAAAGAAATCAACTACGGATTGAAACAAGTATCTAGGAGTTGGAATCACCATTTTGATGAAGTGGTTAAGAAATTTGGATTCATCAAGAATGCTGATGAGGCTTGTGTGTATAAGAAAGCTAGTGGGAGTATCATTACTTTCCTAGTATTGTATGTTGATGACATACTACTATTTGGAAATGACATTCCAACATTGGAAGGTGTAAAATCCTGGCTTGGGAGTTGTTTTTCCATCAAAGATCTTGGTGAAGCCTCCTATATTTTGGGAATAAAGATCTATAGGGATAGATAAAGGCGGTTGATAGGTTTAAACCAAAGTACATACATTGATAAAATATTGAAAAGGTTCAAGATGGAAAACGCTAAGATGGGTTTGGTACCTATTCATAGAGGAACGATATTGAGTGCGACTCAATGTCCAAGCTCAAAGGATGTTAAAGAAAGAATGAATGGAATCCCATTCGCTTAGTCTATAGGATCCACCATGTATGCAATGATATGCACTAGACCAGATGAGTCATGCACTTTAAGCATGAAAAGTAGATTCCAACAGAATCCAGGAAGTAGCCCTTGGATGGCGGTTAAGAGCATATTGAAATACCTTAGATGGATAAGGACATGTTTCTAATATATGGCTATGGAGAGGAGGAAGCCGTTGTAAAAGGTTACAATGATGCGAATTTCCAAACTGATCGATATGATTCTCGATCACAATCGGGATATGTTTTCGTTATGAATGGTGGGGCAGTCTCTTGGAAGAGCGCAGAACAAGATGTGGTAGCATGTCCACCACTTAATCAGAATACATGGCCGCCTCACTGGCAGCTCAAGAAGCTGCGTGGATAAGGAAATTCATTGCCAAGCAAAGGGTAGTCCGTACCATTCAGGACCCTCTAAAGATCTTTTGTGACAACGAGGGTGCGATTGTTCAAATCAAGGAACCCCGTGCAAATCAAAAGGCAAGGCACATTGAGCGGAGATTCAACTACATAAGGGATAAAGTTGAAAATGGAAAGATATGTATTCGCAAATTTCACACCGATTAAAACATTGCGAATCCACTCATGATGCCCCTTGAAAGGCCGAAGCATGAGGGTCATACTTGCGCCTTAGGACTTCGATATTCTAGTTATTTGATTGGGTCTTTTTTGTATTTGGATTCAGAACAATTGATATTTTGACTCATTCATATGATTATGGTTTATGATTATGACATTTGAGTTATGCTCCATTTTTAGCATGTTTAAATCTGTGAATAAGTTAATTATTCTAAATGTCCGTAGTCATTCGTATACGTGGGAACAAATATGAAGGTAAGACTATTAGGACTCTGGATTGGTGGATATTCATAAGGTATGAATATAGAGCAAGGGCTTGCTGCTGAAGTTCATAGATATTTATGGGATATAAATATTGGAGTGACCCTCCCTCAAATGTTACTGCATGGAATCCTTGTGATTGGTGATTATAAGTAAATTTGAGTAAAGGCAAATATCACTGTATCCTCCGACCTGAGATATATATTGGGTCTTGATATTCCCCAAGGAATATACTTTGACTTAGTTCTTCGCTTCTCTGAAACATGACAATACATAAGGCTAAGCTCAAGTGTGGTACAAGGTGATTTTGAGAGACGTATGTAGTCAAAAGGGGATTTGTCCCTCTTATTCGTTGAGAGTAAGATGCATAAGGCCTGATAAGTTTAATCAACAGAGTATGATCACACTGTGTCTCTGGATTTGACATGACACCTATGGCAAAAGGATAAATGATAGATTTACCTAAATCATTTTCAAGTGAGGGACTTGAAGGGGATGATGTTATTAAATGGCACTTCGTCATACGTATTATGGGTAGTAAACCATATTTAGGCGGTATTTGCTATTTGCATCAATCTTCTATGTATCTTGTGCAAGTGGGAGATTGTAGGAATCAGTCTACCCAAGAAACATATTATAGTTGATGTGGCTAGTACGTTATAATCCAAGTCGGGTCATACCCAATAACAAGCTAGACAAACACCCACGATATTTATTTTAAGATAAGATCTAACAAATTAATATCAACACTTACGATATTTTGAAAATAGGTTTCTAAGTATTTTCACTTGTGTTATAAGTAAATTATTTGGATAATTTATATATCGAGAGAAGACATTTCATATTGTTGCTTAAGTTGGTTAAATAACTTTATGTAAGGTTTGTAACATATGGATGTTACTTGGACCATGTTATGTTATTTAAAAGATACATAACATAAGCCAAATAATATTAATATTTGAGTTTGAATTTAGGAGGGACACCAAAGTGACCCACTCCTTTCCCCCCTCTCTCATCTCTTTATTATTATAATAGATATCAACAACATGCATGTCTTGTGGTTGGTTCTTTGGTGATGCCTTCTTGAACATCATCTTTCTCTCTCTCACACACACATTTGCAAGTAAACTTCTTTCTTTTCAAGAAGTTTTCAAATGTGATATCCTAGCAAATCAAGGGTGTCTTGTTGGTGGCTTGTGGTTATACAAGCTTGAGGTGCTTCTACTTTGAAGATTAGCCATTAAATGCTCATTCTCCTTCATATTCTATGCATCTAGAAGGTAGTATGCTAAAACACCCTATGGTTGTTTTGACATCATTTATTATCGTATATGGATCCGGGCATTGGGTTTTATGTATTTAATGGCTTTATATTTATCAAACTAACAAGATTTAAAACTGTATTATCCACTGCATTTTTCATATGAATGGGGTTATATGACTTTGATAATCTTGTTAAAACCCAACATATATGTCTTTGATAATCTTGCGCAAACCCAATAATGGCATCAGAGCCGCTTATACATTTAAATGCCTCAATAAAGATATAAAGTTATCTGTTTTTTTTGGTATGCTTTACCATATGGCTTAAATCTTTTGGGGTTTTGGTAGCCCATTTGTTTTTCAAGGTTACACCACACATGCATGTTGTAATCTAGAAAATTAAGTCATTTGGATGATTGGAATCTTGTTTTGATAAAATTCAAAGATTTAGGTTTTGGTCGAAAACTCTTGGTTGAAAACCATGGTTTTCGGTTTGGCCGAATACATTAAAAACACCTTTTTCTCGGTTGGCCGAGAACTCTTTGTTGAGAATCAAGTTCTCGGTTCTTGGCCGAGAACTCATAGTTTTAGGTTCATGACCGGAAACTCACAGTTTTCGGGTCTTGGCCAAAAACTCAAATATTTTAGGTTATGGCCGAAAACTTATAGGGTAAAGGGGAACCATTTTGGTATGTTGTGACCATAAATGTTTGGATGTTCATAACCTAGCCATGACCTTGTGTATGTTGTGTGATTGTGTTGTGATTTATTCAATTTGATTATAATATTCTTTTGTTTGGGTTTGTAATCTATTTCTTCATTTCAAATTGGTTTGTAATAATAAGTACAATAGTTGTATTTCTTTTACTAGAAAATTTATTAGGATACATTTTGTAAAAGAAGATGCAACTACATTACGTTTTGGTTTTAGGCCTAAATGGACCTAATAGTTCAATATGGGATTTTAGCCCAATGGCCCAAACACAAAAATAGAGGGCCAAGGAAGCAAGGAGGTAAATTTGGAGCCTAAATGGAAGCCCAAATAAAGTGAAAAGGTCACGTTGAGTCAAACATTTGACTTGAAATGACATATGATAGTTTAGGGAATATTGGAATCTTCTCAACCTCCTCAAGAATCGCTAAGTATGAAGATTGAGAACACTTGGACATCCGAGCAGGGGTTCACTTGTCCAAGATAATTTAGAACAGATAGATGCTGATGACCTTGAGGATATGGATTTGAAGTGGCAAGCTGCAATGCTGGCACTTAGACGCAAAAGACTGTTTAATAGGACTGGGAGATCACTTGTTTCCGGTCCAAATGAGAGAATAGGCTTTTATAAGTCCAAGGAAATATGTTACAATTGCCAACAACCTGGACACTTTGCAAGAGAATGCTACCAGCCCAGAAATTTTCAAATGAATCAGTATCAGAATCAACAGCCAAGAAGTCAGTTGCAGTACTAGCAGAATTACCAGCAGGACCAGACAAGAAACACCAATTACACATCGCCAACTTCAACAACAACTTTCAACAGCCTCAAGTGAATAATCAATAAGTTGTGCCTCAAAACCAAAACTACAAAAGAAACTAACACCCTCAACCTCCTCCCGACAACAACAGAGTCAATCAAAACCAACCTAGAAATCAAGGGAATGTAGCTCTTTCCGCACAACATGAAGGGAATATTGTTTGGAGTGATCATGCAGATGATATCACAAAGGCTAATGTTTCTTTGATGGCTAAGATTGAGGATAAGGCTGAATATTCTTCTTGACAAGTACCTTCACTATCCACAACTAATTTACTTGAAACAATAGATGCATTGAATGTGAAGGTAGGTAAGTTGGAGAGTGCATGCTTTGGAAAACAAAGAATAATTAATGGGTATCAAACATGTGATATAGTATATGAAGAGAAGATAAAAAGTCTTGAAGATGATTCTGTGATGAGTTATTGGACACATTAAAGAAAATGATTGTTAAAGAAAAGGTGAAGAATACCAAGTTGCAAGTTGAGAATGAATTTTTAGAGAACTTGGTTTCTACAGGAAACATTTGTGGTATTCTGAACCAAGTAAAATATGAAGATAAATACAAAGTTGTTCAACCACCATTCAACAACAATCATTTGTTAAAAGTAGACAAAGAAAAGAGAGAGGGGTATCTTCAACAGTTTAGAGATGTCTTTCAAGACAAAGAAGAGTTTGTTGATATCTACAAGAGGGTTAAAGTAAGTGAAGAGGGAGAATTTGTGGTAAAATAAGAGGTTAGAGATAACAAGTCAATTGGAGTGCAAGTGTCTGAAGATGACTTTGATTCGGATGATATGAATGTAGATGACCTAAGTGACTTAAGTGATCAAATTGAAGAGGAAGAGATACAGGTTGCTGAGAGAAATAGAAAACTCAAAAAACCAGATTCTATAGACAAACTTCCATTTTTGCCACCTATGACACCAAATAGGAAGAAACATAATGAAAGAATGAAGAGAGAACATGTGTCATTTGACATATGTGAAAGGACTAAAGTAAGCTATAATGCAGTAAGGCCACTAAGCAAGTCTGCCTTGAAAAAGGATAAGTGACAACAAGAAAAAGGTCATTGAGACAGTGGTTGGTGACAACTTCATTCCAGTTTACCCAGTTTTCTCTAGTCATGAAGTGTTTGACATAGGAGAGGTTGAAAGTTTGGAAGAATATGAGAAGAGGCAATCAAGGCATAAGGGAAACCTAGATGACGAGCCTATGATTATGAAGAAAGTTGTCTTTGTTAAGAGCAAATCTGGAAGACAAGATGTTGGAACCCGGGTGAATCAATCCAATAAAGATTAACAGATCTCGGATCTGTGTTAAAACGATTAACACCTTAACTATAGATCTAGCTCATAATTATCTTTGATTCAGTGTTGTATATGTGTATATATTATCAATATGTATGTAATAGTAATTGTATAATATTATGATGAAGATTGAGAGAAAGAATCTGGACAGAGTTAAATTAATTAACTTCTCAAAACTTAAATTAAACGTGAACAGTGTTCACTATATATAGAAGATAGGTTTGGTTCGCTAACATCCCCTAGCGAACCAGACGCTACTTCGTCACATACATAAATATGACGAAACACCCCCTGATTCGTTAACATTCCCTAACGAATCAGGAGGGAATAAGCTTAAGTCTTAGTTCGCTAACATCCCCTAGCGAACTAGACCTTACATATAACGAACTAGACAATAATTAAACTAATTATTACATTAAATATAAAACAAATACGTTAACGATAATTACAAAGACTCAAGACGCAAAACCGTGCACTAACAGACACCCCCTCGTCTTGAGCTCTTTGTCTTTAAATTACTTGAAGCACTTGGACTGCCAGTCTCTGCAACTATGAATTCCATTTTCATGAAAAACATGCACAACGCGTTGGAATTGCATAGCTAGGTCGTAGTCTTCATGGTGCTCAAACAGAATCTTGTTCTTATGCAGCACATCATTGTCGGTCTCAGATAAATTAACCAACCACATCGGGTCGATTATCTTGATAAACTCAGTCTTCAATCATTTACGAAGCACAATGACGGCCTCGCTAGTACGATTGTTGTAGCACCAGTGGTCAAACGAGATATGCATGTGCTAGTGCATCGTCTTCACAGGCACCCGCTTCATCGTCTTTGGCGGCTTTACCTTAAGAACAAGTTTCCTCCAGCCAGTCCTTGGATCAATCTCGTCAAAACGTTTACGTCTCGAGACCTGGGGCTTGAAAAATTTAAAGCCATGATTGATCTCAAACAGTAAGTGTTGATGAAACAACTCAGCTGTCTGGTGACCCCCACGATTGATAAATGGACGTCTCGTGAGGGTACGAACATCCCACCGCGGTAATGTCAGAACGTCCCATATCGTTTCATAGTACCGGATCCCCTTCTCCCATTTAATAATACATACTTTGAGCTCAGAATCATAAAGCCATGAGACAATATCACCATGTACCTTGGAAACAGTCTTGAAGGAGATCACTTGGTTTGCTTTGACCCAAGAAGCAGCTGTGTCTTTACGTTCTTGATCTACATAACGATGTGCCTGAATAATCTTACCCGCAGCTTTAAATTTGAACCAACTCAGAATTTCTTCAACAGCCGAATCAAAAGGCGAACCAGAATAAAATCCCTTTCCTTTGGACTTCTTTTCAAGATGGTCTTCTGCTTCTTTAATTATTTCTTCATGAAATACCGGAGCACCTTGATCAACATTTGTGTGTTGATACAAGTTCGGATACTCCTCAGTAGTTACGTTTTCCATCTCGATATCCTCATCTTCATAAATAAATTCCGTATTTGTTGAGTCAAACAATTGACCTAAGGGGGAGATTGTTGAGTCAAAGATTTGACCAGAATGAAGTATATGGAAGATTGGAATCTTCTCAACCTCCTCAGAATTCGCTAAGTATGGATCCGGGCACACCTTAGACATCCGAGCAAGGTTTTACTTAGCCGGGTATGATATTTTGTCTATCGGGCAAGGTTTACTTCAAGAAGTCTTCTTTAGTGGATATCCGAGCAGGGTTTGCAAATTAGTGCATTGCCGGGCAAGGTACACTAGTTTATGTAAATCCGGGCAAGGTTCACTTTGTCAAGCAAGTCTGTTCTTCATAGCCAAGTAAGGTTCTTTCCCGAGTAAGCTTTTGGCTAACCAAGTCCACGAAGCCAAGTAATTGGAAGACCGAGCAAGGTATTCATTAATAATGTTGGTCCGAGTATGCTTGATGATATAAAGGAATATCTCTAAGTAATATCGGGCAAGGTTCAGCTCAAGCAAGGAACAGTACTCCCGAGTACACTTTGCTAATAAGTTATTTTATAGCAAAGAGCTGAAATGGATCATTGAAGAAGAAGGTTGCTCGTAAGGACTTGTCAGGCAAAGTTTGACAAAGCCAAGAAGACTGAAGTCTACCCGGTGAGTATTTTACTTGGTAAAATACTCTTCAAGTAAAGTTTACCCGGAAACTGATTTCGAGTACACTTCTATGTTACCAAGTCCTGAAGGATGGCAGAGTACACAGCGTACTCGGAAAATGAAGATTTATGAAAAGCCTACCCGGAAGACTTGTTTTACACTTAGTTTATTTTGAATATGTAATTTGAATATGTATGATTGTATTTAGGGTTTCTAGAAGGAATGACAACTGTCCTAGGTTGGCAGGCCTATAAATAGAATGTTTAGGGCACGCCGCCAAGAGAGCACAAACGGATAGACAGACACATTTATTGAGAGAATATATCGTCTGACGGCTGTCCTAGGATTCCTAAAACCCTAAATCGATTATCCACTTTGTATGATGAAAATTATATAGATGGAAATCTTTTGAGTGAATCCTGTGTGTGCTTTCTACCTTTGATTATTCATTGCAACCGTATGTTTGTTATTGATTCCGCCTTTAACAAACTGATATCTTTCTAAATATAGCAACCCGTCATTAACTCTCTTGTCGGCACATTAATCTGTGTGAGTTATGACATGATTAAGTAAGATCCAGCTGAAATCGAGGGGCCTGACAAGTGGTATCAGAGCTTGTTACTGCTATTTTGAAAAGATTGTTGCTGATTAAATATTTGAAGAAGAATGACGTAAGCAGACCACTGTTCGATTGATTTGTGACGTCAGCAGCCCTGTTTTTCATTTTACTTCCAGATCTACACTCTACCGGTGTTTTCTCTTCCTTATTTCAATTAAAGTTCTAATATTTATATCTAAATCTTGTTCTAATGACATCAGACACATCAGATCTGAGCATTCTGTTTTCAGATCTGATTATTTTGAAACTCTGTGTTTACAAAGAAACTGATTTTTGATTTCTCAAAATGTCTGGATATGAGGAACAAGAGGTGTCTACTAACAAGATACCAAGGTTGTATGGACAGGAAAACTTTACCAAATGGAAAGTACTCTTTGAAGCAGCCGTATGCTACAATGATATTGATATGTGGAACTCCATCAAGAATGGTCCACAAACTGCTGTTGAAGAAGGTGCAAATGCAGCTGCAACTGCTGCAGTAAGAGAAAGAATGAGAAAGGTGGATGACAAAGCCTTAGCTATGATTAAGCTAGGTTTGTCTTGGGAGATTTTGACCAAGGTGGCACATCACACAACTGCCAAGCAAATGTATGATGCCATCCTTGAGATGTATGAAGGGAATACTAAACTAAAGAACATAAAGAAGCAAAGATTGAAGTAACAGTTGGAAAGGTTCAAGTATAAGGAAGGAGAGAGGTTGAAATCAATACTAGAACATTTTCTAAGTATTGTGAATGAGTTAAGGACAACTGATTATGTAATGGCTGACTTTTATTTAAATACAAAGTTACTCAACTCAATGCCAAAAGAATGGTATACTGCTTGCAAGTTCATCCTTCAGAAGCATAATTTCAATGAATTGAAATTGGATGATGTAGTATGTTTTCTTCAGGCTGCAGAACTTGAAATGATAGAGAATGAGATGATTAAGGAAGATAGACCCTGCTTCAATGTTTCAAATGCATTGATTGCACCCATGGGAACTCTGTCTACCAAGAATCAACAGCAAATTTCCATTATTGAAGAACCAGCTGAACATAATGTTGTTACTCCAAAATCTTTCATTGGAGGTAGCACAAGTAATCAAGGAAATCAGCAGAGGTTCAATGTGCAAATGATTGATGATACTGAAACTACCTCAATGGCAAGTGGGAATGTGCATCACTCTAGTGGTGTAAATGGTCAAAACAATGAAACAAATGCTTTGCTGTCTATGTTTACTGAGTCATATAATGCATTTGTTGCAAAGAACTTAATTCACACAAGTGTGGTACAAGATGATTTAGAACAAATTGATGCAGATGACTTGGAAGACATGGATTTGAAGTGGCAAGCTGCCATGTTGGGTTTGAGAAGTAAAAGGCTGTATAACAGAACTGGTAGGTCTCTGGTTTCTGGTCCTAATGACAGGATTGGATTTGACAAGTCAAAAGCAATCTGCTACAATTGTCAGCAACCTGGTTATTTTGCAAGAGAATGCAATCAACCAAGAAACTTTCAAATGAATCAATTCCAGAATCAACAACCAGGAGGTTAGCAGCATTACCAACAAAATCAGCTAAGATTCAACAACAACAACAATCAAATGAACAACTTCAACAACAACAACTTCAATCCCAACAACAATTACAACCCCAACTTCAACAACTTTCAGCCACAAATGAATAATCAACAACAAAGTATGCAACAGACTCAAGGTTTTCAAATGAACAACAATCAAAACCTTCAAGCTGCTCAAAATTTTCCAGACAACACTGTTCCAGCCAACCAAAATCAACCAAGAAATCAAGAAAATGTGGCAGTAACTACACAACATGAAGGAAATTTTGATTGGAGCAATCATGAAGAGGACATTGCAGATGATATCAAGAAAGCAAATGTGGCATTCATGGCCATCATTAGGCCCGTCAACCCTTAACAACCAAATTGAGAAAGAAAAAGGATCATCATCTCAGGTACACTCTGCTCCTACTGTTGATTTAAATGAACTTATCAATGAATTGAGAACACAAGTAGGCAAGCTGGAAAGTGAGTATTTTAGAAAACAAAGTATCATCAATGAGTATGAGGCAAGTGAGATGATCAGTGAAGAAAAGATTAAAAGCCTTGAAGATGATCGCATGATCAATTACATAACTCAAACCAGATACATCACTGAGATTGATGGATTAAAGAAGATGTTGGTTGAAGAAAAGGTGCAAAACACAAGACTGAAGGTTGAAACTGAATTTATGAAGAATTTGGTCTCAACAGGCAACATATGTGGTATACTGAACCAGGTGAAGGACCAAGACAAATAGAAAGCAGTTCCACCTCCATTCAACAACAACTTCATGCCAAAAGTTGACAAAGAGAAAAGAGATGCATACTTGCAACAATTCAGAGATGTCTTTCAAGACAAGGAAGAATTTGTTGATTTGTACAAAAAGGTAGAAGTGAATGAAGAAGGAGAGTTTGTGATTAAGAAAGAAGTAAAAGAGGATAAGTCAATTGGAGTTCAAGTCTCTGAGGATGACTTTGATTCAGTTGAATTGGATCAAGATGACTTGAGTAATTTGAGTGATCAAATTACTGAAGAGGTAATCAAAGCTGCTGAAAGAGGAAGAAAATATAAGAAACCGGAATCTGTTGATAAACTTCCAAAGTACTCACCAGTCACACCAAAAATGAAGAAACAGAATGAAAGAATGAAAAGAAAACTTGTTTCTTTTGACATTTGTGAAAGAAGGAAGATAAACTACAATGCAGTCAGACCACAAAGCAAGGCTATATTGGGTAGGATAAAGCAGAACAACAAAAGGAAGATGGTGACTGAAAAAGTTGATACAGAAAATTTTATCCCAGTTTATCCAATCTTTTCTAGTCATGAGGTGTTGGATGTTGGAGAAGTGGAAACTATGAAAGAGTATGAGAAAAGACAGTCAAGGGTTAGAGATAGCAGTGATGAAGAACCTATGATTATTGAAAAAGTTGTCTTTGTCAAAAGCAAACTTGAAAGACAAGACATTAAGATTGAGGAGTTAGTGTCATTCTCAATTAACTTTGATAGCTTAAAGAATCAGAAGACTCTAGGAGTCAAGTCACCTAAGGCGAGTGAAAGATTCAAGAAACCAAAAGAACATGAAATATTCAAAGGCAAGGTTTGGTGCAAAAGATGTGATGAATATGGTCACCACACAGACTCATGCAATGAGAGATTGAAGTTTCAACCATTTCATGTCCCAGATGGAACAAAGTATGGGCAAGACTTTGTCCTGTACAAACAGAAGTATGATGTATATATGGGAAAATGAAAGGTGTGTGGAAATGAAACTTTGAACAGAGAAGAAAAGAAATTTGCAAAGGAGACAAGGAGTGTAAAGAAAACTGATGTTAAAACAAAGAAACAAATGACTAAATCAGTAAGAAGAAGTGTGTCTTCTAAGAAAAATGAGAAATTGGTGAAGAAGAATTATCAGCCTGTGGAAATCAGACAAGCCAATCAATCAGTCAAATCTGATGGCTCTCAAAGATCATCAAACACTGAGATAACAAGAAGAAAAGATGCACATTCTAGAAAAAAACCAACATAACTCACTGATGATGAGAAGTTTCTACTAAAGCATGGATATGAACCACATGGTTTTTTTTGGAAACCTAAGACTGAGAGTAAGGTTGAGCAAGTTGCTGATGTGAGAGACTACTCTGAGAAGAAGGACTATGTGATAAAGGAGTATGCCACTGACTCAGCTGAATACCAGTGTCCAACCTCACTTGTTAAAACTCCAAGAGAGTGTGGTTATGAAACTGATAATTTAGACAACTAAGAATTGACTCATGAAGATCCTGAACCAACAACTCTCACTTCCCAAGCTGTGTCTGAAACTGAATCTGATGAGCTGCAAGTTGATAAGGCTTGCACTTCATCACTCAACTAATCAAACTTTCTTTGTATGTGCAGGAACAGTCCACTCCTCTAAATGACATATGGTATATGGATAGTGGTTGTTCTAGGCACATGACTTGTGACAAGAGATCTCTTGTCAATTATGAAGAAAAGTATGAAGGTCCAGTAGCTTTTGGGAGTGATGAGAATGGTGGAAAGATTGTTGGAAAAGGAATCTTAACAAATGGGAAAGTCTCATTTGATAATGTATTTCATGTTGAAGGTCTTCAGTACAATCTGCTGAGTATATCACAAATGTGTGATAAGGGTTACAAAGTCAGTTTTGATGATTCACACTAATTCATTTTAAAACCTGAGTTTGTAATTCCACCTGAAATGATTATGATGATGGCACCAAGAAATGGTAACTTGTATGAATTGAATATGAAAGAAGCTATTTCAAAAGGAGGTGCATGTTTTGTTTCCAAAGCCACTGAAAATGAGTCAAAATTGTGGCATAGGAAACTGTGTCATGTGAACTTAAAGAACATGAATAGACTTGTCAAAGGTGAGCATGTCATAGGCTTACCTACAAGAGAATTCAAGTTGGATGATCATTGTGATTCATGTCAAAAGGGAAAACAACACAAATCTACTCATAAGCCAAAGCTCATCAACTCAATTGATCAAGTACTTGAATTACTTCACATGGATCTCTTTGGTCCTGTGAGTGTACCAAGTATTGGGAAGAAAAGATATTGTCTGGTGATCATTGATGACTATTCAAGATACACTTGGGTTTATTTCTTAAGTACCAAGGATGAGACTGCAGAGTTGATTAAAGATTGTGTAACAATGATTGAGAACAAGTTGAATAAGACAGTCAAGATGATGAGAAGTCACAATGGCACTGAGTTCAAGAATGGAGTTATGCAAGAATTATGTGAAGCAAAAGGAATACAACAATAATTTTCAGCTCCTAGAACTCCTGAGCAAAATGGTGTAGCAGAAAGAAGAAACATAACACTTATTGAAGCTGCAAGAACCATGTTAGCAGATGCTAATCTGCCTGTCACTTTTTGGGCTGAAGCCATAAATACAGCCTGCTATGTTCAGAACAGGGTACTTGTGAACAAAAGGCATAACAAAACTCCTTATGAAATATTTCACAACAGAAAGCCTTATATCAAGTTTTTCAAGCTCTTTGGATGCAAATGTTTTCTTTTGAATACAAGGGACTATTTGAACAAGTTTCAAACAAAATCCCTGGATTGCTTCTTTGTTGGATATTCTACACACTCAAAAGCCTACAGAGTTTATGTGAAAGATCACTTGAGTATTATAGAATCATCTGACATCATCTTTATTGAGAATCAATTCAATACAGTTGATGGTGCAGCATGGCTGTTTGATCATGAGAAGTTAATAAAGTCCTTCAAGAATTATCCTGAAGACTTTGATGAATCTTTCTACATGACCAGTGAAATTGAAGAGAAAAAGAAGAAGTCATTGGACTTGGAAGAATTATGGAAGAAGGTTGCTGAAAAGGAAAAGGAATATACTTTTGTGAAGAACTCCTCAAGTGATCTTGCAGAACAAGTTCAAGAAGATAATCAAGATGTACAGAATGATCAAGTTCAGAGTGAGGAAGACTTAAGCAACCAAGCAAGTGAAGAAGAAGCTGCATCTACTGCAAGATTTCAGCATTTATTTGAAAGTTTGAATATTGGATACAATGGTGCATCTACTTCAGGACAAAATAATGATGAAGCACCAGAATTTCATGATGCAGAAGCTGATTTGATTATTGAAGATCCAGAACTCAATGAAACAAATCTTGACACAAACATGTCTACTGATATGATTGTACAAACTCCTTATGTGGGAAAGAATCATCCTTCTGAAAACATCATTGGTGATTTGCATGAAAGAATTAAAAGAAGTCATTCCGAAATTGCAAACATCTGTCTTTACTCTTGTTTTCTGTCCCAAATAGAACCAAAGAACACAGCACAAGCATTAAAAGACAATAGTTGGGTGGAAGCAATGCAGGAGGAATTGGCACAATTTAGAGACCTGCATGTGTGGAATCTTGTTGATAAGCCATTTGACAGATATGCAATTGGAACCAAATGGGTTTTTAGAAACAAAAGGGATGAAAGGGTTTTGGTGATTAAGAATAAAGCTAGACTTGTAGCACTGGGATATCTTCAAGAAGAAGGAATAGACTTTGAGGAAGTCTTTGCACCTATTGCAAGACTTGAAGCTATCAGGATTTTCTTGCATATGCTACCTCAAAGAACATTAGAGTGTTCCAGCTTGATGTTATGTCTGCATTTCTAAATGGAAAGATTGATGAAGAGGTGTATGTTGCTCAACCTCCAGGTTTTGAGGATCCAATGTATCCAAACAGGGTGTATAAGTTAAAAAAATCCCTTCATGGATTGCATCAAGCTCCTAGAGCATGGTATAATGAGCTGTCAAATCATCTTCTTGAAAATGGTTTTAAAAGAGGAGCCATTGACAAGACACTCTTCTACAAAAGAAAGGGATCAGACTTGCTTCTGTTACAAGTGTATGTGGATGACATCATCTTTGGTTCTACAAATGAACAAATGTGTATGGAGTTTGAAGGGGTAATGAAGTTCAAATACAACATGAGTTCTATGGGAGAAATGAACTTCTTTCTAGGATTGCAAGTTCAACAGAAGGCTGAGGGGATTTTCATTCATGAAAACAAATATGTGCAAGACATCTTGAACAAGTTCAATTGTCAAGAGTACAAGACTGCTTCAACTCTAATGGACACCAAAGAAAAGATGATTGCAGATGAAAAGGGGGAGCCTATAGATGAACATGAATATAGAGCCAAAATTGGATCTCTGATGTATCTGACTGCAACAAGACCAGATATCATGTTTATTGTATGTGTGTGTGCAAGATTCCAATCAAGTCCAAAAGTCTCCCAAATGAATGCTATTAAAAGTATATTCAGATATTTGAAGGGAAGACCAGACCTAGGGATTTGGTATCCAAAGAATCAATCTTTTGACCTGATTGCATATACAGGCAGTGATTACGATGGCTGTAACATGAGCAGAAAGTCAACCTCAGGAGGATGTCAATTTTTGGGTGGAAGGCTAGTGTCATGGCAATGCAAAAAGCAGACTACAGTCTCAATCTCTACTGCAGAAGCTGAATATGTTGCTGCATCTGCCTGCTGTGCACAAGTTCTATGGATTCAAAATAAGATGCTGGACTGTGGTTTGAATTTCTTGAACACCCCTATTCTTATTGACATTACAGCTGCGTATTTTACTGTTAAGAATCCAGTTCAACATTCTAAAACTAAGCACATTGAAATCCGACATCACTTCATCAGAGACTGCAGTGAAAAAGGTTTGATTGAAATGCAAAGAGTTGATACAAGTGACAATTTGGCTGACCTGTTCACCAAATCACTTGAAAGAACCAGGTTCAACTTTCTTCTGAAAGCCCTGGGAATGATCAACTCTGATGAAATCTGATTAAGGATGTGTGCCTAGCTGTGTGTCTCTCTGTGTTAACTGATTATGTTGTTAGAGATTACACATATTGAATGTTTAGTGAATATGCTTGATTATGTTGCTTAATTATGTTACTTGAGTATGCTACTAAATATGTTAACTGTTATGTGCTTTGACTAATTATGTGTGAAAAATTTGACATGATTGAATGGATTTATATGTTTGCATGTTTATCAGTTAATGTGCATTTGTGATGTCAGGATAAGTGTTCTTGTTATGAATTACTTGTTGATGTAAACTTATCTGATATCATTGCTTTAATGCTTGACTATGTTTTTTATCTGATCATCTGATGTTGTTAGGATAGGCTTACACATGAATGTTGTTAAATGTTTGCTTGTCCTGATAATATTGAGTGTCATTCAGATTTAATTATTTACTGCAACTGTTTATGTCAAAATGTGTTTTATGTCAAAATTAGATGATGAAATGAAGATTTTCCAATGAATTTTACATAAATACTCTATTTTGGTCAAAACATGAGCAAGTTGTTTAATGGTGTTGAGATATGATAAGATTATTCAGTTCAAGCTTTAAAAGAAGCTTAAAAGAAGGATTTTTTTTAGGAAAAGTCTCAAGTAGTTGTTTTTGCTGAAAACTATGTCATTTGCCCAGTTGGAAGGACATGCACCTGTGTATGTTTGATCCTTAAATCTTTACAGATTCAAAGGATAGCCATTGACCTGAAAACTGAATGCATTTGGGGCAATAATAACTTGTTTCTTATTCCTTCACTTAAAACTATGTCAGTAGCTCTGACTTTGAAAGAACATATATTCACATGTATGTTTGGTCCTGTTGACCACTTTTGGTCAAACAGGATAGCCATTAACCTGACAATGAAGAGATATTGGGGTGATTGAATATTAAACTGTGTTTAATGGGAAATGATAGTACATTGACTACTTAGCTGATCATATGGAATTAATAGGCTAAAAAGACCATAGTATAGTCATTAATATGTATGGTTGATTTCCCATGATGATGTAAAATCTTAGGTGATATAAACATAATGAATATGCTGATCTTTATGTGGAGATACATAGTTGTCTTTGCATGTCTCAAGATAAATCTCTCCAAATGATAGGCAGAAAAGTGATTATCCAGTCATACACGAACCTGTTGTTATTTGGTCAACCAAAAATGAAACATCTTTAAATATGACAAAGAACATGCTTTAAGAAAATTTGAGAAAATATCAAAAACACGGGGAAGAATGAATAAATCAACCAAAAGTTGATAAGTGTTTTAAATATTTTATCAAACAAGAGGGTTACGACAAGAACTACAAAGATGTTGACAAAATCTGTCTCATCTTGAATGAAAGGCATGTTACTAACTGTAAGTCCAACGTTCAACCTCTACATATGTTTGAATCTAAAAAATACAATAAGTTCTGTCATACAAAAACTATTTTTGACCAAATACAGGAGGTTGGAGTCAAATTGGGGTGATCTGGGGAAAGCCAAATAAGCTTTGAGAAGAGTTATGAGGCATCATAGCACAGTGTTGACCATTAATGTATTATGCTTAAATTGAACCTTAATCATATCACCAAAGAAATGAAATTCATGCTAAGTTTATACCTGCTGTTAACCTATCTATGTTGTCATAATAATGCTGAGAGTGAAGTATTGAGATACCTACTTAGTCAATATGATCCCATTCTTGAGATCTTTTCAGAAAATGGAAGAAACTGTTTTGAAGAGAAATATAACTGAAATTTGATCTCTAAATGCACCATTTGCTCTTAAACTATGATCTGAAATGAAAAATATATTTTGACAAAGTGGTTTAAGTCAAAAAGTGTTGCATTTTGCCTTTAATTGGCTGAATATGTAAGTTCGGGTAAGGTTTGAAGTTTTATAACCTTTCCGGGTACAAAACAGTTGAATATGTTTGAATATGATATTTCGGGTAAGGTTTGATGTTTTACAACCTTTCCGGGTACAAAACAGTTGATTATGTGTGAATATGTTGTTTCGGGTAAGGTTTGATATTTTCCAACCTTTCCGAGTAAGCTTAGTCATTTTTGACTAACTTTATGATTTTCGGGCATGCTTTGAAGTGTTTAGACTTTCCGGGTAGAGTACACTGTTGTACTCATTTCCCGAGCAAGCTTGAAGTCTTGAGATGATTATGTGTTGTTTTAGCTAGCTTTTAACAAGAAATTCTTGTTTCGGGCAAGCTATGCATGTTATATGCTGATTGTGATTCCAAGCAAACTTTATGAACTTAGTCAAGTACATCAAGTAAGCTTTGTGATTTGTGTGAATATGTAGTTAGGAAATGTTTGTTAATCTTTCCGGGCATGCTTAGATATTACTATTTAAGTTTGTCATTTTTCGGGTATGGTTTGGCATATTGAAATCCCTCGGGTAAGGGCATACCTGATGATTGAATATGTTTATCATAGCAAGCTTAGTGCTAACATAGGATTTTCGGGCAAGCTCTTTGAAATTTTAGACTATAGCACACTTAAATGTTTATGTGTTTTAATTTCATTTCGAGCATGCTCTGTGATATGTGTGTGTATGATTTCTTTGAAATTACAAGTGTTTTCGTGCAAACTTTGTTTTCAGGGCACACTTTATATTTCGGGTACACTTTTGTTCCCTCAATATACTTGGTAATTTCAAAACTTAACTTTCCGAGTACACTGTCTGCTAGAAATCCTTTTCCGGGTACACTTTGTACTATATGAAGGTTATTCAGGTATACTTTGCATTAGAAAGGTGTTCGGGCACACTATTCTCTTGAATGGTTGCTCGGGTACACTATGTTTTCTAGTATGCCTGATTGAATATGTTATTTAGTATGATAAAATTGATTATGATTCTTATTAGGGTTTATGCTAGATAAGTTTTAATTTGAAAATGAGAAATCTATATGGGTGTCTTGATTGATTCCTAGTAAGGATGTTTATTTGATGTTTATACTTGATTATTTGCATTGTGATTAATTTCTCAAGAAATCTAGTATTTCGGGTAAGCTTTCTTCATTATGTCTTAACTTTAAATTAATTAGCTTGATCGAGCAAGGTTTATAAATAGAAGGATTCAGGCAAACTTTGTATATTCAAAAATGAAAATTTTCCAAGAAAAGTTTGACCGGGTAAGCTTTGTAAGTGGAAGTATATCGAGTAGACTTTGAAAAGAATAACTCCGAGTAAGGTTTTATTAACTTAAAAGATAAATATTGTTTTTAATATCAAGTGGATAATGTTACTTTTTGACAGCTAATAATTCACAAAATGACAAAAAGCATTTAAAACCCACTTTCAAAAGGTATATAAGAGGGAGTTAGGCAAAATTTTCAACATTATTTTTCCCTCTCTCTCCTTCCACTGCAACTGCTTACTTACAAAGAAACCTAAACCGACTTATCACATTCTATTATTCCTAACCCTAACTTGAATTAGACATCAAATTCCGACTCGGTAAGCAACATTAATGTGTTTTTCGACCACGATTAGACTATAATGGGCTTTGATTATGTATCTAATTACTAATACTCTGTTTATGTGTTTAGGTTATAAATTAATGTGAAGAGGACATTGCAGATGATATCAAGAAAGCAAATGTGGCATTCATGGCCATCATTAGGCCCGTCACCCCTTAACAACCAAATTGAGAAAGAAAAAGGATCATCATCTCAGGTACACTCTGCTCCTACTGTTGATTTAAATGAACTTATCGTTGAATTGAGAACAAAAGTAGGCAAGCTGGAAAGTGAGTGTTTTAGAAAACAAAGTATCATCAATGAGTATGAGGAAAGTGAGATGATCAGTGAAGAAAAGATTAAAAGCCTTGAAGATGATCGCATGATCAATTACATAACTCAAACCAGATTACATCACTGAGATTGATGGATTAAAGAAGATGTTGGTTGAAGAAAAGGTGCAAAACACAAGACTGAAGGTTGAAACTGAATTTCTGAAGAATTTGGTCTCAACAGGCAACATATGTGGTATACTGAACCAGGTGAAGGACCAAGACAAATAGAAAGCAGTTCCACCTCCATTCAACAACAACTTCATGCCAAAAGTTGACAAAGAGAAAAGAGATGCATATTTGCAATAATTCAGAGATGTCTTTCAAGACAAGGAAGAATTTGTTGATTTGTACAAAAAGGTAGAAGTGAATGAAGAAGGAGAGTTTGTGATTAAGAAAGAAGTAAAAGAGGATAAGTCAATTGGAGTTCAAGTCTCTGAGGATGACTTTGATTCAGTTGAATTGGATCAAGATGACTTGAGTAATTTGAGTGATCAAATTACTGAAGAGGTAATCAAAGCTGCTGAAAGAGGAAGAAAATATAAGAAACCGGAATCTGTTGATAAACTTCCAAAGTACTCACCAGTCACACCAAAAATGAAGAAACAGAATGAAAGAATGAAAAGAAAACATGTTTCTTTTGACATTTGTGAAAGAAGGAAGATAAACTACAATGCAGTCAGACCACTAAGCAAGGCTGTATTGGGTAGGATAAAGCAGAACAACAAAAGGAAGATGGTGACTGAAAAAGTTGATACAGAAAATTTTATCCCAGTTTATCCAATCTTTTCTAGTCATGAGGTGTTGGATGTTGGAGAAGTGGAAACTATGAAAGAGTATGAGAAAAGACAGTCAAGGGTTAGAGATAGCAGTGATGAAGAACCTATGATTATTGAAAAAGTTGTCTTTGTCAAAAGCAAACTTGAAAGACAAGACATTAAGATTGAGGAGTTTGTGCCATTCTCAATTAACTTTGTTAGCTTAAAGAATCAGAAGACTCTAGGAGTCAAGTCACCTAAGCCGAGTGAAAGATTCAAGAAACCAAAAGAACATGAAATATTCAAAGGCAAGGTTTGGTGCAAAAGATGTGATGAATATGGTCACCACATAGACTCATGCAATGAGAGATTGAAGTTTCAACCATTTCATGTCCCAGATGGAACAAAGTATGGGTAAGACTTTATCCTGTACAAACAGAAGTATGATGTATATCTGGGAAAAGGAAAGGTGTGTGGAAATGAAACTTTGAACAGAGAAGAAAAGAAATTTGCAAAGGTGACAAGGAGTGTAAAGAAAACTGATGTTAAAACAAAGAAACAAATGACTAAATCAGTAAGAAGAAGTGTGTCTTCTAAGAAAAATGAAAAATTGGTGAAGAAGAATTATCAGCCTGTGGAAATCAGACAAGACAGTCAATCAGTCAAATCTGATGGCTCTCAAAGATCATCAAACACTGAGATAACAAGAAGAAAAGATGCACATTCTAGAAAGAAACCAACATAACTCACTGGTGATGAGAAGTTTCTACTAAAGCATGGATATGAACCACATGGTTTCCTTTGGAAACCTAAGACTGAGAGTAAGGTTGAGCAAGTTGCTGATGTGAGAGACTACTCTGAGAAGAAGGACTATGTGATAAAGGAGTATGCCACTGACTCAGCTGAATACCAGTGTCCAACCTCACTTGTTAAAACTCCAAGAGAGTGTGGTTATGAAACTGATAATTTAGACAACTAAGAATTGACTCATGAAGATCCTGAACCAACAACACTCACTTCCCAAGCTGTGTCTGAAACTGAATCTGATGAGCTGCAAGTTGATAAGGCTTGCACTCATCACTCAACTAATCAAACTTTCTTTGTATGTGCAGGAACAGTCCACTCCTCTAAATGACATATGGTATATGGATAGTGGTTGTTCTAGGCACATGACTTATGACAAGAGATCTCTTGTCAATTATGAAGAAAAGTATGAAGGTCCAGTAGCTTTTGGGAGTGATGAGAATGGTGGAAAGATTGTTGGAAAAGGAATCTTAACAAATGGGAAAGTCTCATTTGATAATGTATTTCATGTTGAAGGTCTTCAGTACAATCTGCTGAGTATATCACAAATGTGTGATAAGGGTTACAAAGTCAGTTTTGATGATTCACACTGTTTCATTTTAAAACATGAGTTTGTAATTCCACCTGAAATGACTATGATGATGGCACCAAGAAATGGTAACTTGTATGAATTTAATATGAAAGAAGCTATTTCAAGAGGAGGTGCATGTTTTGTATCCAAAGCCACTGAAAATGAGTCAAAATTGTGGCATAGGAAACTGTGTCATGTGAACTTGAAGAACATGAATAGACTTGTCAAAGGTGAGCATGTCATAGGCTTACCTACAAGAGAATTCAAGTTGGAAGATCATTGTGATTCATGTCAAAAGGGAAAACAACACAAATCTACTCATAAGCCAAAGCTCATCAACTCAATTGATCAAGTACTTCAATTACTTCACATGGATCTCTTTGGTCCTGTGAGTGTACCAAGTATTGGGAAGAAAAGATATTGTCTGGTGATCATTGATGACTATTCAAGATACACTTGGGTTTATTTCTTAAGTACCAAGGATGAGACTGCAGAGTTGATTAAAGATTGTGTAACAATGATTGAGAACAAGTTGAATAAGACAGTCAAGATGATGAGAAGTCACAATGGCACTGAGTTCAAGAATGGAGTTATGCAAGAATTCTGTGAAGCAAAAGGAATACAACAACAATTTTCAGCTCCTAGAACTCCTGAGCAAAATGTTGTAGCAGAAAGGAGAAACATAACACTTATTGAAGCTGCAAGAACCATGTTAGCAGATGCTAATCTGCCTGTCACTTTTTGGGCCGAAGCCATAAATACAGCCTGCTATGTTCAGAACAGGGTACTTGTGAACAAAAGGCATAACAAAACTCCTTATGAAATATTTCACAACAGAAAGCCTTATATCAAGTTTTTCAAGCCCTTTGGATGCAAATGTTTTCTTTTGAATACAAGGGACTATTTGAACGAGTTTCAAACAAAATCCCTGGATTGCTTCTTTGTTGGATATTTTACACACTCAAAAGCCTACAGAGTTTATGTGAAAGATCACTTGAGTGTTATAGAATCATCTGACATCATCTTTATTGAGAATCAATTCAATACAGTTGATGGTGTAGCATGGCTGTTTGATCATGAGAAGTTAATAAAGTCCTTCAAGATTTATCCTGAAGACTTTGATGAATCTTTCTACAAGACCAGTGAAATTGAAGAGAAAAAGAAGAAGTCATTGGACTTGGAAGAATTATGGAAGAAGATTGCTGAAAAGGAAAAGGAATATACTTTTGTGAAGAACTCCACAAGTGATCTTGCAGAACAAGTTCAAGAAGATAATCAAGATGTACAGAATGATCAAGTTCAGAGTGAGGAAGACTTAAGCAACCAAGCAAGTTGTAACGATTCCGACTAAACCAGGTATACCCTAACCGGTAGACAATAGTTACGTTATATTTAATGTCGGGTACATGAATTACCATAGTAATTACACGAGAATACATGGTTCACTGTATTGATTGTACGTGAATATATAATTTATCGTATTGAATATGCGATTAATCGATCGATAGTTATTGAAACCCGAACGAATCGAGGGTTCAATTATAGACGATATCTATAATATTTAGTGATTTTACGAAGCATTAATGCTTCAGGATAAGTAAAGTACGGCACAGAAAAAGAATTTCGATTTAATGGTACGTCGGTACATTAAACGAAACCTTTAATACCAAACCGAGCAAGAGACGATCGATCAAGCCGAAAAAGATGCGCAATTATTAATAATATGATGTTTTAAGTTAATAAATGTCATGGTTTAAGTTTTTAAAGTTTTTAAAGTGGTTTTATATAAACTTAATTTTTAAGCCGAAAACGACCGTTTTAGCCTCATTTTAAGCCGAATTAGACATTTAACCGAAAAACGAACTGAACCAGATTATCCAAAACATTATCCGGATTTCGAGAATCCAAACATGTGGCTAAGAATGGAGAGGTGGGTCCCACCCCACCCCCTTATGAATTCCGATCGGATTGGGGGTTCTTCCCCTATCCTCGCATCTCTTTTTTCATCAAACCATTGCAACAATCTTCAATCCTCTCCTCTTCATGATCTAAAAACCCGAGATTTAAGCAAGAAAACCGAGGTAAAAAGTCGAGTTATTTACGTTTCCATCTTCGTTTCTTGAGTTTATTTGCAAGAAAACGAGGTTTCAAAGATGAAAACCGATTCTTGCATGATCAAGTGATGTATACGGGTTATACAAGGGATCTTGGTCCAAGAAAGGAGTTAAAAAAAACGAATTTTTACCGGTTAAACTTTAGTTTTGAAACAATAACCGAAACTATAGTGTAAGAGGCTTGATTGTGAGTGTAACTTGCTTGGTATTGTGGTATGTTGGTTGTAGGTTCAGAATTTAGTGGTAGATAAGGCGGAAAAACGAGTTTGTAGCTTGTAGTGGCGGAAAACAAAAGGTATATTCGGTTTATGTTCGGTTATGGATTTTTGGACAGATTGTGGATGGTTTAGAGTTAGGTCATGAAATTTTACAGAGGTGTTAAATACATGAAAATATGAGTTCTGTGAATTTTTGGTAATTTTTGGACAAAGGATGAATATTTGGTGAATTTAATTCTCGGTTTTGGCTAAAAATGGTGAAAAATAGTTAAATATCATGAAAAATTCTGGAAAATTGCAGATAAGCCTTTTATAACATGAAAAAGTCACACACAATATTTTAGGTCAGTTGGAGAAGTCTTAGTAGGCTTTTCGGTTAAACGGTTCTAGGGTTTTCTAGCTCGGTTTTAGTGAAAATGGCATGTAAAAAGAGATTTTGGTTCTGGTGAAATTACAGGGAACTACGGAAATGGCAGGGGTCATCCAGGAAAAATTTGGGATTTTTCTAAGTTCGTTTGGTATTTACGACATATTTAGTGTTTAAATGGTGTTTAAAAATAGATAACTAAATTTTAAATATAAAAATTAATTCTGGAAATATTTTTATAAATTTCCCCACTGTCAAAATGTTATTTGTGCAAAATCTCAAGATCCGAGGATGAACGGATATTTATTTGGAATAAAAGTGAACTTTTATAATATAAAACGCGTAAACCAGCAAAGTTCGGGTGGACGAGCTGACTGGTGTATAAAAACCCTAAAAATGAACTATTTTCATATAACTGAGTTAAAAAAATAAAAATAAATCATCCTAAAGTAATTCGGATGATTTGGGTAATTTTAAACGATTTAACAGTTTCCGGTGCACTAAAGACGGAAACGGGTCCCGCGGCCAATCGGGGCGTATAAACCGAGCTCTAATTTCACAACTTCAATTAAATTATCAGTCAACAACTATTTTCGGGTCGTGTGTGACCAAACTCATTTTTGAAACGTAAAAACGGATAACCGTGCTAGGCACGCAAAACGGGAAAAACGACTAATAGAAATTTGACTAGTGAACTCTAAACGAAATCACAATCTGAGTCCGGAGAAGTGTTCTGGGTTAACATTGCCCCCGGAACGGGTACAATAATGGGTTAACATTGCCCCCGGAATGGGTACAGTACTGGGTTAACAGTGTCCCCAGATGTACCGGTTAACACGGTTAAAGATTATATAAACAATAATTGTATAATAACGATCGTAGGGATCATATTACAGATTGGACGTGTTAACTGATAATGATTGTTGTTACCTGCTTGCGTGTGCTAAGGTGAGTTTCACGAGCCCCTTTTTCTGAATTGTTTTTAAATATTTTCCCGGGGCGGAAAGCATGTTACTATTGAAATGTTTAAGTACATACTGAACGCATGGATTTGCGTGTATTTATAAATATTTGATTGTACGGGAATCGTACGGAATGGGTACAGTACTGTGTTAACAGTGTCCCCAGATGTCCCTAGAAGTGTTTCTGGGTTAACATTGCCCCCGGAATGGGTACTGTACTGGGTTAACAGTGTCCCCAGAGGTCTCTAGAAGTGTTTCTGGGTTAACATTGCCCCCGGAATGGGTTCTGTACTGGGTTAACAGTGTCCCCAGATGTCCCTAGAAGTGTTTCTGGGTTAACATTGCCCCCGGAACGGGTACAGTATTGGGTTAACAGAGGTTTCACTTGTGGGCTCAGCATAATTACATCGATAATATTATATTATGATATGGATTTATCATGGTTTACTCAAATTGTGAAACTCACCAACTATTCGTAGTTGACCCGTTTTCTCACATGCTTTTCAGGTACAATTAAGATGAAGTGATTGTTTATGTGCTAAGTGCTTGATGTGTGTAAGATTTGCGTGCGGGATGTTAGGATGCATTATATTACATAGAATTATGTATCATATTGTATGATGTGTGTATCACCTAGACGGTAATGAATTATGAGATAATGTAATTTGAAGTATATTAATGTATTCAGTTTTCTTTATAAACAATGTGGTTGATATCAGAGGTGTCTGTTGCATCCCGTTTACGTTTCCGCTGCGGTTACGGGGTGTTACTGAACTTGGTATCAGAGCCATTGGTTTTAAAGAATTAGGATGTCTTTAAAAGATACCTAAAATATAACCAGTAGCTCAAGTATTGTAGGATCTGAATATCAACTAATAATTTATAGTGACGAGATCTGGATGAACATGGATGGACAAGTGAGTTATTATGGTCCGGAACATAATAACAGACTTGTCCGCACGAGGGAATTCAGGGGAAGTCACGGGGAACATTAATAGGTAAAAATGGCAACATATGTGTAAAGTATATAATATTATTTATGCGTGCTAATGTGAATATATATATATGTGCATATCTTGTGGGTACATGTATTGAGAAATAGGACCCGGATAAGGAACCGGGGGATGAAATAATAAAAAGTACCGATGATGCTGAAATTTCTAGAGCATCGGTTGATGATAAGTTTGACTTATCGGGCTATAGTTATGATAGTACCAAGTTAGATCTCCCGTTTGACATTAACCAGAAATATCTAGTAACCGTCACTCCCAACCAAAACTGATAAATCCCTTACCCTACCAATACCGGTACCGTATATCCTAATAACCCCCTATGTTCGCCCGAACCGACGACCCTCACGTACGGACGGACCTGTACCTGAAACCATTCTTATTCCATTAAGGTAAATAAATAAATAAATAAAATAAAATAAAAATAATAATAATAATAATAAATTTGATAATAAATGAGTAGATAAAATAATATATAGAAATATATATGTGTATTTCTCACTCTTAAACATATGAGACATACCACCTCCAGATCGAGAATTACCGATTTTAGTGAACCTAGAACGCCTGAGAACATTGACTGGGCAAGTGATAGAGTTTCCCATAATAGTAATTGATAATATTTGAAGGCAACCCATGTTGCGCAATTACCTCGAACCTTGCAACTCCCTATGTTATCCTTACATCCGTTAGATGCCTATACCTATGTATACTCGAATAGAATGATTACCCATACACAAAGAGGTGTTGGAATCATTATAGCATAGTTGGTTGTTCGTTCGTAGGTGGTATACCGTGTATGCCGGGTATACAAATAGACACGGATATTATAACTCTGTGGTACGTAATCGTTTGGTGCCCACGATGAGCATGTATCGGTTATGTTGACATGCAGAAGGATATTGAAATCAAGCATATTAAACATTAATCTTTGTTGAGAAAGATCGATATGTCAGTTGGTGACAAGGGTTATGAAACATATTTAAACGTTAACCGACGTCAGGTTAAGTCCATATGCTATTATATTTGTAGGACATATATACTAGATACTGGTATGTGTAATATGTATGATAATATTTGGTGTGTATGTGTACCTGTTGTTATGATTGAGCTGGTAATGAGTTATACGGTGAGATTAATATTGATTACTGCGTACGGGATGGGTACGGCAGAATGACATAAAAAGAGTAACTCCAATGATGGAGATTGATATGATGCAGTTGTTTGCTCAAAGATAGCAGATGATGATACCGAATGTCGTATCACAGATCACTGCTAGTGTTGATGCAAATGTGATCGCAGAATTATAGATCGAGCAATCACATGAATATGAATATTTCAATTCTTAGTGGTATTACTAAGAGTGATAATGTCCCACCGAATACTATTATGACTACAAGTATTAATTATAAACTAAACATGAATAGTAGTCGTAATGAATTTGATCCGGTATAAGGATATGTTTGTTGGTTGTGTTAAGGAAATTATTAATAGTTTACTGATGGTAAAGGGAGGAATAGATTAGCAAGTGGATAGAAAAGATCGAAATGGTTAAGGATATTGGTAAGAGCCTAGAACATTGTGTAGTGAAATATGCTACAGATATGTTGGTAGATCATGTTGTATCGTGATGGAACACGATGGTACAAAATTATAGTTAGAAAATTATTACTCAGATGATATGGTCAGAATTTAAAATTCTTGTGCTAGAGCACTTTTATTCATGTAATTAAGTTCAGAGATTGGAAACTGAGCTATGGCAGATAGAAATGTTGTGTGCTGATCACTTAGAACACGCTAATCGTTTGAAGGAATTGTCATGTCTGGTAACATGGCTAATTACTCCTGAAACTAAGCGAAGTGAGCGCTATATTGGGGACTAACTCCATCGATAAGGAGTATAGTCAATCCTGTAAAATATACAACCTTTGGAAGGGTTGTGTCGCAAGCCAGCATTGATATATTTGACTCTATGGGAAGCGGAATGGAAGGACGTTAGGTGAGACGTCGAGTGTTAAAGAAGAGAAATGATAAAGGTATAGTGCAAGATAGGCTTTTGAATAAGTAGGTAGGTCCTACAACCCAGAATTATACTAAAGACTAGTTCTGGTGTGAAAACATGAACCGCATGAAGGGTCCTTCCCTAAATGTGGAAAATATGGTTATCGGCAGGAAGAAGAATGCCGAGTGATAGTAGGCCACAGGTATGGTAAAGATGGACGTAATGCCCCAATTGTAGAACCAATTGAAGCCTTGTGAACCGGCAACCCCAACCCATTCGTGTACAACCACTCCGAACCCAACAGTTTCAATAACAATCCATCCAAAGAAACCAAATTATGCCAAACAGTTGTACTTGCTATGAATGTGGCAGCACAGAACGTTTCAAGAGAAATTGCCCGAAGTTGAACCAAGGTCTCGTGGGAAGACGAACCTCATGACAAGCATCAACCTCTGATCAAGCAAGGAGCCGTGCCTTTGTGAGTAATTCGAATAAAGCACGTCATGATCCAAAGGTGGTATTAAATATGCTGTAGTTTTAAATCAATAGGTTTCAGTGATATTTTTACGGTCGCCGATAGAAGTTAGTTCCTGTTAACCTCCTACCATTTGGAAAGATACCGATTAGTGAAACTATAGAACCCTATACTGTAGAATCGCTAACGGTAAATCCCTAATGGTTAACTAAATTGTTCGGAATTGTCCTATTATTCTGAACGATTAACCTTTCCTTATTGATCTACGACCAGTAAAGTTAAGAAGTTTTGACGTAATAGTTAACATGGGTTGGCTAACTCAACATGAAGCTGAAATCAAATATGAAAAGAAGATGATTAGAAGCTCTCTTTCGGACGATGAAGCGATTAGATACAGAGAAAAGTATTTAAAAGAAAACATATAGAAGATGTTTCGATGATACGTAAATATCCAGAAGTTTTCCCAGAAGAACTTCCTGGATTACCGCCAACCCAACAGGTCGAATTCAGAATTGATTTAATACCTCAAGCTGGCCCTATTGCTAAAGCACCCTACCGACTTACACCAACTGAAATGCAAGAATTATTGGATAAGGTTTTATACGACCTAGTTAGTCACCATGGGGTGCACCAGTGTTATTTGAGAAATGAAGGACGGAAGTGTTAGGATATGTATTGATTAGGGAGAATTGAATAAAGTGACGATCAAGAATAGGTATTCACTTCTTCGAAGTAAATGATCTGTTTAACCAACTGCAAGGAGCGATTTATTTTTAGAAAATTGATCTTAGATATAGTTATCACCAAATGAAAAATCCAAGAGGAGGACGTTGCAACAACAGCGTTACGGACTCGTTACGCCCATTATGAATTCTTATTTATGCCGTTCGGGCTAACAAATGCGCCGGCAGCGTTCATGAAACTCATGAACCGAGTCTGTAAACTTTATTCTGACAAATTTGTCATAGCATTCATTGATGATATTTTGATATATTTGCAACGTAAGGAAGAGCACGAACGACGGTTAAGGAAAATTGTGGAAGTGTTAAAGCAAGAGGAGTTGTACGCGAAGTTCTCGAAATGTGACTTTGAATACAGAAAGCATAATCCCTTGGTCATGTTGTAAAGCAACAAGGATTTCACATAGATCCAAATAAGGTAGAAACCATTAAAATTGGCAGTCACCCAAGACGCCAAAGGAAATGCGCCAATTTTTAGGACTAGCCGGAGACTATCTGCGGTTTATTGAAAAATTTGTAGCATTACCCAACTCATAATCCTTTGTGCGACGCAAATGTACAAATTTTATAGATGATAAGAGACCGCAGTCTCATATTCAACGAGGATGGGACGAGTTGTTAAGCGATTATGACTGTGACATCCGTTATCACCCCAGCAAGGCTAACGTCGTAACCGATGCCTTGAGTAGGAAAGATCGGGTTAAGCCATTGCGAGTGCGGGCGCTGGGGATGATAGTCCAGTCGAACCTTTCGGACCTGATTCGAGTCGCTCAACGTGAGGCGTTGAAAGAGGAACAATTGGAAAAGGAGGGACTTTTCGGCAATGAGAAGAATTTCGAACAGCGCGTGGACGAAATTCTCTATTTCAAAAATCGGGTTTGGATCCCGACCCTCCATGACCTTCGCGATTTAATCATGGACGAAGCGCATAGATCGAAATATTCCATGCATCCGGGATCGGATTGGACTATTGATGATACGAATATCTGAAAGGATTTTATTAATGGCCGAGTTTGGAGAAAGATATGGTTACGTATGTTGGTGAATTTTTAAGTTATGCAAGAGATAAGGCTGCATACCGAAAACCCTAGGGAACGCCACAACGACAGAAAATTCGCCAATGATAGTGGGAATAAATTACAATGGATTTCGGGACGCAAATTCCCAAGATATATCAAAGGCATGTTGTAAATTGGGTAATCGCGGATCGATTAACCAATCCTCGCATTTCATCCCAATCCATGACGATTACCACAACGAATTCTCGCCCAAATTCACGATGGTGAAATGGTATCTCGTCGTGGAGTACCATTTTCAATCATCTCAGATCGAAATAGTCATCCTACTTCCATTATTGGAAGGCGAGGAAGGAAGCATCGAGAGCTTGAAGCTTTCTATGGGTGAAGTACTTATCACCAATTTGTTGAACTGAAAATGGGCGTCACTCAAGCCATAAGATTTGAATTGATTCGAGAAACAACCAATCGGATTTATAATATTTAAGATAAGTTGAGAGCAGCGCGAGATTGGCAAAGGATTTATGCCAACATTCATAGGAAACCATTGTCACTGGAAGGAGGTGACAAGGCATTTTTAAGGCATCACCTTAGAGAGGTGATATGAGGTTTGGCAAAACCGAAAGTAGCTCCTTAATATATTGAAACGCATGAGACTATCTCCATGATTGGTCATTTAATTTATCGATTAAAGTACTCCAGGGGCTAAGTACTATACATGATATTTTGCCATGTATACGGATTGATAAGTACCTAAGCGATGAGGCAACGAAAGTACTAGTAATGGGGGTACTCATAGAAAACATGCTTAATATCATAAATAATTCCGTAGAGATAGTAGACGGGAAAACTAAACAGTTTGGACACACCAAGCTTTATTGATTAAGATTAAGTGGAATTCACAGTGAGGACCAGATTATACCTGGAAACGCGAGGGTGAATTCTGAAGGAAAAACCCCCACCTTTCTCTCGGAAGGGGATAGAGGGTGTGTAAAATTTCGAGGACGAAATTTCTTAACGGGGGGAGAATGTAACGATTCCGACTAAACCAGGTATACCCTAACCGGTAGACAATAGTTACGTTATATTTAATGTCGGGTACATGAATTACCATTGTAATTACACGAGAATACATGGTTCACTGTATTGATTGTACGTGAATATATAATTCATCGTATTGAATATGCGATTAATCGATCGATAGTTATTGAAACCCGAACGAATCGAGGGTTCAATTATAGACGATATCTATAATATTTAGTGATTTTACGAAGCATTAATGCTTCAGGATAAGTAAAGTACGGCATAGAAAAAGAATTTCGATTTAATGGTACGTCGGTAAATTAAACGAAACCTTTAATACCAAACCGAGCAAGAGACGATCGATCAAGCCGAAAAAGATGCGCAATTATTAGTAATATGATGTTTTAAGTTAATAAATGTCATGGTTTAAGTTTTTAAAGTTTTTAATGTGGTTTTATATAAATTTACTTTTTAAGCCGAAAACGACCGTTTTAGCCTCATTTTAAGCCGAATTAGACATTTAACCGAAAAACGAACTGAACCAGATTATCCAGAACATTATCCGGATTTCGAGAATCCAAACATGTGGCTAAGAATGGAGAGGTGGGTCCCACCCCACCCCCCTTATGAATTCCGATCGGATTGGGGGTTCTTCCCCTATCCTCGCATTTCTTTTTTCATCAAACCATTGCAACAATCTTCAATCCTCTCCTCTTCATGATCTAAAAACCCGAGATTTAAGCAAGAAAACCGAGGTAAAAAGTCGAGTTATTTACGTTTCCATCTTTGTTTCTTGAGTTTATTTGCAAGAAAATGAGGTTTCAAAGATGAAAACCGATTCTTGCATGATCAAGTGATGTATACGGGTTATACAAGGGATCTTGGTCCAAGAAAGGAGTTAAACGAACCAAAAACGAATTTTTACGGTTTAAACTTTAGTTTTGAAACAATAACCGAAACTATAGTGTAGGAAGCTTGATTGTGAGTGTAACTTGCTTGGTATTGTGGTATGTTGGTTGTAGGTTCTGTATTTAGTGGTAGATAAGGCGGAAAAACGAGTTTGTAGCTTGTAGTGGCGGAAAACAAAAGGTATATTCGGTTTATGTTCGGTTATGGATTTTTGGACAGATTGTGGATGGTTTAGAGTTAGGTCATGAAATTTAACAGAGGTGTTAAATACATGAAAATATGAGTTCTGTGTATGTTTGGTATTTTTTGGACAAAGGATGAATATTTGGTGAATTTAATGCTCGGTTTTGGCTAAAAATGGTGAAAAATAGTTAAATATCATGAAAAATTCTGGACAATTGCAGATAAGCTTTTTATAACATGTAAAAGTCACACACAAAATTTTAGGTTAGTTGGAGAAGTCTAAGTAGGCTTTTCGGTTAAACGAGTTCTAGGGTTTTCTAGCTCGGTTTTAGTGAAAATGGCATGTAAAAAGAGATATTGGTTCTGGAGAAATTACAGGGAACTATGGAAATGGCAGGGGTCATCCAGGAAAAATTTGGGATTTTTCTAAGTTCGTTTGGTATTTACGACATATTTAGTGTTTAAATGGTGTTTAAAAATAGATAAATAAATTTTAAATATAAAAATTAATTCTGGAATTATTTTTATAAATTTCCCCACTTTCAAAATGTTATTTGTGCAAAATCTCAAGATCCGAGGATGAACGGATATTTATTTGGAATAAAAGTGAACTTTTATAATATAAAACGCGTAAACCAGCAAAGTTCGGGTGGACGAGCTGACTGGTGTATAAAAACCCTAAAAATGAACTATTTTCATATAACTGAGTTAAACAAGTAAAAATAAATCATCCAAAAATAATTCGGATGATTTGGGTAATTTTAAACGATTTAACAGTTTCCGGTGCACTAAAGACGGAAACGGGTCCCGCGGCCAATCGGGGCGTTTAAACCGAGCTCTAATTTCACAACTTCAATTAAATTATCAGTCAACAACTATTTTCGGGTCGTGTGTGACCAAACTCATTTTTGAAACGTAAAAACGGATAACCGTGCTAGGCACGCAAAACGGGAAAAACGACTAATAGAAATTTGACTAGTGAACTCTAAACGAAATCACAATCTGAGTCCGGAGAAGTGTTCTGGGTTAACATTGCCCCCGGAACGGGTACAATTCTGGGTTAACATTGCCCCCGGAATGGGTACAGTATTGGGTTAACAGTGTCCCCAGATGTACCGGTTAACACGGTTAAAGATTATATAAACAATAATTGTATAATAACGATCGTAGGGATCATATTATAGATTGGACGTGTTAACTGATAATGATTGTTGTTACCTGCTTGCGTGTGCTAAGGTGAGTTTCACGAGCCCCTTTTTCTGAATTGTTTTTAAATATTTTCTCGGGGCGGAAAGCATGTTACTATTGAAATGTTTAAGTACATACTGAACGCATGGATTTGCGTGTATTTATATATATTTGATTGTACGGGAATCGTACGGAATGGGTACAGTACTGGGTTAACAGTGTCCCTAGATGTCCCTAGAAGAGTTTCTGGGTTAACATTGCCCCCGGAATGGGTACTGTACTGGGTTAACAGTGTCCCCAGAGGTCCCTAGAAGTGTTTCTGGGTTAACATTGCCCCCGGAATGGGTACTGTACTGGGTTAACAGTGTCCCCAGATGTCCCTAGAAGTGTTTCTGGGTTACATTGCCCTCGGAACGGGTACAGTACTGGGTTAACAGAGGTTTCACTTGTGGGCTCAGCATAATTACATCGATAATATTATATTATGATATGGATTTATCATGGTTTACTCAAATTGTGAAACTCACCAACTATTCGTAGTTGACCCGTTTTCTCACATGCTTTTCAGGTAAAATTAAGATGAAGTGATTGTTTATGTGCTAAGTGCTTGATGTGTGTAAGATTTGCGTGCGGGATGTTAGGATGCATTATATTACATAGAATTATGTATCATATTGTATGATGTGTGTATCACCTAGACGGTAATGAATTATGAGATAATGTAATTTGAAGTATATTAATGTATTAAGTTTTCTTTATAAATAATGTGGTTGATATCAGAGGTGTCTGTTGCATCCCGTTTACGTTTCCGCTGCGGTTACGGGGTGTTACACAAATGAAGAAGAAGCTGCATCTACTGCAAGATTTCAGCATTTATTTGAAAGTTTGAATATTGGAAACAATGGTGCATCTACTTTAGGACAAAATAATGATGAAGCACCAGAATTTCATGATGCAGAAGCTGATTTGATTATTGAAGATCCAGAACTCAATGAAACAAATCTTGACACAAACATGTCTACTGATATGATTGTACAAACTCCTAATGTGGAAAAGAATCATCCTTCTGAAAACATCATTGGTGATTTGCATGAAAGAGTTACAAGAAGTCATTCCGAAATTGCAAACATCTGTCTTTACTTTTGTTTTCTGTCCCAAATAAAACCAAAGAACATAGCACAAGCATTAAAAGACAATAGTTGGGTGGAAGCAATGCAGGAGGAATTGGCACAATTTAGAGACCTGCATGTGTGGAATCTTGTTGATAAGCCATTTGACAGATATGCAATTGGAACCAAATGGGTTTTTAGAAACAAAAGGGATGAAAGGGTTTTGGTGATTAAGAATAAAGCTAGACTTGTAGCACTGGGATGTCTTCAAGAAGAAGGAATAGACTTTGAGGAAGTCTTTGCACCTGTTGCAAGACTTGAAGCTATCAGGATTTTTCTTGCATATGCTGCCTCAAAGAACATTAGAGTGTTCCAGCTTGATGTTAAGTCTGCATTTCTAAATGGAAAGATTGATGAAGAGGTGTATGTTGCTCAACCTCCAAGTTTTGAGGATCCAATGTATCCAAACAGGGTGTATAAGTTAAACAAAGCCCTTTATGGATTGCATCAGGCCCCTAGAGCATGGTATGATGAGCTGTCAAATCATCTTCTTGAAAATGGTTTTAAAAGAGGAGCCATTGACAAGACACTCTTCTACAAAAGAAAGAGATCAGACTTGCTTATATTACAAGTGTATGTGGATGACATCATCTTTGGTTCTACAAATGAACAAATGTGTATGGAGTTTGAAGGGGTAATGAAGTCCAAATACATCATGAGTTCTATGGGAGAAATGAACTTCTTTCTAGGATTTCAAGTTCAACAGAAGGCTGAGGGGATTTTCATTCATCAAAACAAATATGTGCAGGACATCTTGAACAAGTTCAATTGTCAAGAGTACAAGACCGCTTCAACTCCAATGGACACCAAAGAAAAGATGATTGCAGATGAAAAGGGGAGTATAGATGAACATGAATATAGAGCCAAAATTGGATCTCTGATGTATCTGACTGCAACAAGACCAGATATCATGTTTACTGTATGTGTGTGTGCAAGATTCCAATCAAGTCCAAAAGTCTCCCAAATGAATGCTTTTAAAAGAATATTCAGATATTTGAAGGGAAGACCAGACCTAGGGATTTGGTATCCAAAGAATCAATCTTTTGGCCGGATTGCATATACAGACAGTGATTACGATGGCTGTAACATGAGCAGAAAGTCAACCTCAGGAGGATGTCAATTTTTGGGTGGAAGGCTAGTGTCATGGCAATGCAAAAAGCAGACTACAGTCTCAATCTCTACTGCAGAAGCTGAATATGTTGCTGCATCTGCCTGCTGTGCACAAGTTCTATGGATTCAAAATCAGATGCTGGACTGTGGTTTGAATTTCTTGAACACCCCTATTCTTATTGACAATACAGCTGCATATTTTACTGTTAAGAATCCAGTTCAACATTCTAAAACTAAGCACATTGAAATCAGACATCACTTCATCAGAGACTGCAGTGAAAAAGGTTTGATTGAAATGCAAAGAGTTGATACAAGTGACAATTTGGCTGACCTATTCACCAAACCACTTGAAAGAACCAGGTTCAACTTTCTTCTGAAAGCCCGGGGAATGATCAACTCTGATGAAATCTGATTAAGGATGTGTGCCTAGCTGTGTGTCTCTCTGTGTTAACTGATTATGTTGTTAGAGATTACACATATTGAATGTTTAGTGAATATGCTTGATTATTTTGCTTAATTATGTTACTTGAGTATGCTACTAAATATGTTAACTGTTATGTGCTTTGACTAATTATGTGTTAAAAATTTGACATGATTGAATGAATTTATATGTTTGCATGTTTATCAGTTAATGTGCAATTGTGATGTCAGGATAAGTGTTCTTGTTATGAATTACTTGTTGATGTAAACTTATCTGATATCATTGCTTTAATGCTTGACTATGTTTTTTATCTGATCATCTGATGTTGTTAGGATAGGCTTACACATGAATGTTGTTAAATGTTTGCTTGTCCTGATAATATTGAGTGTCATTCAAATTTAATTATGTACTGCAACTGTTTATGTCAAAATGTGTTTTATGTCAAAATTAGATGATGAAATGAAGATTTTCCAATGAATTTTACATAAATACTCTATTTTGGTCAAAACATGAGCAAGTTGTTTAATGGTGTTGAGATATGATAAGATTATTCAGTTCAAGCTTTAAAAGAAGCTTAAAAGAAGGATTTTTTTTAGGAAAAGTCTCAAGTAGTTGTTTTTGCTGAAAACTATGTCATTTGCCCAGTTGGAAGGACATGCACCCGTGTATGTTTGATCATTAAATCTCTACAGATTCAAAGGATAGCCATTGACCTGAAAACTGAATGCATTTGGGGCAATAATAACTTGTTTCTTATTCCTTCACTTAAAACTATGTCAGTAGCTCTGACTTTGAAAGGACATATATTCACATGTATGTTTGGTCCTGTTGACCACTTTTGGTCAAACAGGATAGCCATTAACCTGACAATGAAGAGATATTGGGATGATTGAATATTAAACTGTGTTTAATGGGAAATGATAGTACATTGACTACTTAGCTGATCATATGGAATTAATAGGCTAAAAAGAACATAGTATAGTCATTAATATGTATGGTTGATTTCCCATGATGATGTAAAATCTTAGGTGATATAAACATAATGAATATGCTGATCTTTATGTGGAGATACATAGTTGTCTTTGCATGTCTCAAGATAAATCTCTCCAAATGATAGGCAGAAAAGTGATTATCCAGTCATACACGAGCCTGTTGTTATTTGGTCAACCAAAAATGAAACATCTTTAAATATGACAAAGAACATGCTTTAAGAAAATTTGAGAAAATATCAAAAACACGGGGAAGAATGAATAAATCAACCAAAAGTTGATAAGTGTTTTAAATATTTTATCAAACAAGAGGGTTACGACAAGAACTACAAAGATGTTGACAAAATCTGTCTCATCTTGAATGAAAGGCATGTTACTAACTGTAAGTCCAACGTTCAACCTCTACATATGTTTGAATCTAAAAAATACAATAAGTTCTGTCATACAAAAACTATTTTTGACCAAATACAGGAGGTTGGAGTTAAATTGGGGTGATCTGGGGAAAGCCAAATAAGCTTTGAGAAGAGATATGAGGCATCATAGCACAGTGTTGACCATTAATGTATTATGCTTAAATTGAACCTTAATCATATCACCAAAGAAATGAAATTCATGCTAAGTTTATACCTGCTGTTAACCTATCTATGTTGTCATAATAATGCTGAGAGTGAAGTATTGAGATACCTACTTAGTCAATATGATCCTATTCTTGAGAAATTTTCAGAAAATGGAAGAAACTGTTTTGAAGAGAAATATAACTGAAATTTGATCTCTAAATGCACCATTTGCTCTTAAACTATGATCTGAAATGAAAAATATATTTTGATAAAGTGGTTTAAGTCAAAAAGTGTTGCATTTTGCCTTTAATTGGCTGAATATGTAAGTTCGGGTAAGGTTTGAAGTTTTATAACCTTTCCGGGCACAAAACAGTTGAATATGTTTGAATATGATATTTCGGGTAAGGTTTGATGTTTTACAACCTTTCCGGGTACAAAACAGTTGATTATGTGTGAATATGTTGTTTTGGGTAAGGTTTGATATTTTCCAACCTTTCCGAGTAAGCTTAGTCATTTTTGACTAACTTTATGATTTTCGAGCATGCTTTGAAGTGTTTACACTTTCCGGGTAGAGTACACTGTTGTACTCATTTCCCGAGCAAGCTTGAAGTCTTGAGATGATTATGTGTTGTTTTAGCTAGCTTTTAACAAGAAATTCTTGTTTCGGGCAAGCTATGCATTTTATATGCTGATTGTGATTCCAAGCAAACTTTATGAACTTAGTCAAGTACATCAAGTAAGCTTTGTGATTTGTGTGAATATGTTGTTAGGAAAGGTTTGTTAATCTTTCCGGGCATGCTTAGATATTACTATTTAAGTTTGTCATTTTTCGGGTATGGTTTGGCATGTTGAAATCCCTCGGGTAAGGGCATACCTGATGATTGAATATGTTTATCATAGCAAGCTTAGTGCTAACATAGGATTTTGGGGCAAGCTCTTTGAAATTTTAGACTATAGCACACTTAAATGTTTATGTGTTTTAATTTCATTTCGAGCATGCTCTGTGATATGTGTGTGTATGATTTCTTTGAAATTACAAGTGTTTTCGGGCAAACTTTGATTTCCGGGTACATTTTATATTTCGGGTACACTTTTGTTCCCTCAATATACTTGGTAATTTCAAAACTTAACTTTCCGAGTACACTGTCTGCTAGAAATCCTTTTCCGGGCACACTTTGTACTATATGAAGGTTATTCGGGTATACTTTGCATTAGAAAGGTGTTCGGGCACACTATTCTCTTGAATGGTTGCTCGGGTACACTATGTTTTCTAGTATGCCTGATTGAATATGTTATTTAGTATGATAAAATTGATTATGATTCTTATTAGGGTTTATGCTAGATAAGTTTTAATTTGAAATTGAGAAATCTATATGGGTGTCTTGATTGATTCCTAGTAAGGATGTTTATTTGATGTTTATACTTGATTATTTGCCTTGTGATTAATTTCTCAATAAATCTAGTATTTCGGGTAAGCTTTCTTCATTATGTCTTAACTTTAAATTAATTAGCTTGATCGAGCAAGGTTTATAAATAGAAGGATTCAGGCAAACTTTGTATATTCAAAAATGAAAATTTTCCAAGCAAAGTTTGACCGGGTAAGCTTTGTAAGTGGAAGTATATCGAGTAGACTTTGAAAAGAATAACTCCGAGTAAGGTTTTATTAACTTAAAAGATAAATATTGTTTTTAATATCAAGTGGATAATGTTACTGTTTGATAGCTAATAATTCACAAAATGACAAAAAGCATTTAAATCTCACTTTCAAAAGGTATATAAGAGGGAGTTAGGCAAAATTTTCAACATTGTTTTTCCCTCTCTCTCCTTCCACTGCAACTGCTTACTTACAAAGAAACCTAAACCGACTTATCACATTCTATTATTCCTAACCCTAACTTGAATTAGCCCTCAAATTCCGACTCGGTAAGCAACATTAATGTGTTTTTCGACCACGATTAGACTATAATGCGCTTTGATTATGTATCTGATTACTAATACTCTGTTTATGTGTTTAGATTATAAATTTGTCGAAGAACAGGTTCTTGATGATATTCTCTCTTTTCTTTCTTCTTCATTTTTATACCTTGAAATTATCTAAAGTACTGAACTTTATGACTAATTTCACTTTGAATATGTTTGTTTATGTGATTCAGATAGGGCAGACGATGAACCCAAATATGTCTTCGAACCAAAACATAATATGTGTGCACTTCTGCAAGTGACACCTGACAATGAGCCGATGGCGAGGATGATAACATGGATGGCTTGGTCCAATGTCATTTTCGCATTCACTGAAAGCCCTTTAATTTACAGAAATCACTCCTTGGATTTCTGGAGATCTGCAGAACTGGTTGAGGACATAAATGGTAAAAGAATCGAGGCAACCGTGGCTAGACAAGAGATACATATTACAGAGAGAATGATAAGAAGATGTCTCCGGTTGAATGATGGTGATCACAACTCAATAAACTTCAGCACACCCCACTTGAAGAAAATATTTGAAGAAACAATGGGTTATCAAGGAAATGTTCATGATGGACAGTTTCAGAAGGGCATGTTCCCTATGTTGTACAGGTTTCTTATTGTAACACCCCGTAACCGCAGCGGAAACGTAAACGGGATGCAACAGACACGTCTGATATCAACAGCATTGCTTATAAAGAAAACACCACTACATTAATTTACATCATATTACATTGTTCCGAGTTTAGTTACCATCTAGGCGTTAACACATAAGTTTTACCAACAATACATTAACATATTTAATACAAAAAGATCATTAAGCTTCCAAAAAAAGCACGTGTAACGATTCCGACGAAACCAGGTATACTCTAACCGGTAGACAATAGTTACGTTATATTTAATGTCGGGTACATGAATTACCATAGTAATTATACGAGAATACAGGGTTCACTGTATTGATTGTACGTGAATATATAATTCATCGTATTGAATATGCGATTAATCGATCGATAGTTATTGAAACCCGAAAGAATCGAGGGTTCAATTATAGACGATATCTATAATATTTAGTGATTTTACGGAGCATTAATGCTTCGGGATAAGTAAAATACGGCACAGAAAAAGAATTTCGATTTAATGGTACGTCGGTACATTAAACGAAATCTTTAATACCAAACCGAGCAAGAGACAATCGATCAAGCCGAAAAAGATGCGCAAATATTAATGACATGGTGTATTAAGTTAATGGAAGTCATGGTTTAAGTTTTTTAAAGTTTTTAAAGTGGTTTTATATAAATTTCATTTTTAAGATAAAAACGACCGTTTTAACCTCGTTTTAAGCCGAATTAGACATTTAACCGAAAAACGAACTGAACCAGATTATCCAAAACATTATCCGGATTTCGAGAATCCAAATATGCGCCAATTTTTAGGACTAGCCGGAGACTATCAGCGGTTTATTGAAAATTTTTAGCATTACCCAACTCATAATCTTTTGTACGACGCAAACGTACAAATTTTATAGATGATAAGAGACAGCAGTCTCATATTCAACAAAGATGGGTCGAGTTGTTAAGCGATTATGACTGCGACATCCGTTATCACCCCAGCAAGGCTAACGTCGTAATCGATGCCTTGAGTAGGAAAGATCGGGTTAAGCCATTGCGAGTGCGGGCGCTGGGGATGATAGTCCAGTCGAAGCTTTCGGACCTGATTCGAGTCGCTTAACGTGAGGCGTTGAAAGAGGAACAATTGGAAAAGGAGGGACTTTTCGGCAATGAGAAGAATTTCGAACAGCGCGTGGACGAAATTCTCTATTTCAAAAATCGTGTTTGGATCCCGACCCTCCATGACCTTCGCGATTTAATCATGGACGAAGCGCATAGATCGAAATATTCCATGCATCCGGGATCGGATTGGACTATTGATGATTCGAATATCTGAAAGGATTTTATTAATGGCCGAGTTTGGAGAAAGATATGGTTACGTATGTTGGTGAATATTTAAGTTATGCAAGAGATAAGGCTGCACACCGAAAACCCTAGGGAACGCCACAACGACAGAAAATTCGCCTATGATAGTGGGAATAAAATTACAATGGATTTCGGGCGCAAATTCCCAAGATATATCCAAGGCATGAGGTAAATTGGGTAATCGCGGATCGATTAACCAATCCTCGCATTTCATCCCAATCCATGACGATTACCACAACGAATTCTCGCCCAAATTCTTGATGGTGGAATGGCATCTCGTCGTGGAGTACCATTTTCAATTATCTCAGATCGAAATAATCATCCTACTTCCATTATTGGAAGGCGGGGAAGGAAGCATCGAGAGCTTGAAGCTTTCTATGGGTGAAGTAATTATCACCAAATTGTTAAATTGAAAATGGGCGTCAATCAAGCCATAAGATTTGAATCGATTCGAGAAACAACCAATCAGATTTATAATATTTAAGATAAGTTGAAAGCAGCGCGAGATTGGCAAAGGATTTATGCCAACATTCAAAGGAAACCATTGTCACTGGAAAGAGGTGACAAGGTATTTTTAAGGCATCACCTTAGAGAGGTGATATGAGGTTTGGGCAAAACCGAAAATAGCTCCTTAATATATTGGACCTCATGAGACTATCTCTATGATTGGTCATTTAGTTTATCGATTAAAGTACTCCAGGGCTAAGTACTATACATGATGTTTTGCCATGTATACGGATTGAAAAGTACTTAAGCGATGAGGCAACGAAAGTACTAGTAATGGAAGTACTCATAGAAGACATACTTGTTATCATAAATAATTCCGTAGAGTTAGTAGACGGGAAAACTAAACAGTTTGGACACACCAAGCTTTATTGATTAAGATTATATGGAATTCACAGCGGGGACCAGATTATACCTGGTAACGCGAGGGTGAATTCTGAAGCAAAAACCCCCACCTTTCTCTCGGAAGGGGATAGTGGGCGTGTAAAATTTCGAGGACGAAATTTCTTAACGGGGGGAGAATGTAACGATTCCGACGAAACCAGGTATACTCTAACCGGTAGACAATAGTTACGTTATATTTAATGTCGGGTACATGAATTACCATAGTAATTATACGAGAATACAGGGTTCACTGTATTGATTGTACGTGAATATATAATTCATCGTATTGAATATGCGATTAATCGATCGATAGTTATTGAAACCCGAAAGAATCGAGGGTTCAATTATAGACGATATCTATAATATTTAGTGATTTTACGGAGCATTAATGCTTCGGGATAAGTAAAATACGGCACAGAAAAAGAATTTCGATTTAATAGTACGTCGGTACATTAAACGAAACCTTTAATACCAAACCGAGCAAGAGACAATCGATCAAGCCGAAAAAGATGCGCAAATATTAATGACATGGTGTTTTAAGTTAATGGAAGTCATGGTTTAAGTTTTTTAAAGTTTTTAAAGTGGTTTTATATAAATTTCATTTTTAAGATAAAAACGACCGTTTTAACCTCGTTTTAAGCCGAATTAGACATTTAACCGAAAAACGAACTGTACCAGATTATCCAAAACATGATCCGGATTTCGAGAATCCAAATATGTGGCTAGAATTGGAGAAGTGGGTCCCACCCCACCTTCCTTCTATTTCCGATCGGAAACAAGGCAGCCCCATTGCCACTTTTATTTCTTTTTTCTCAACAAATATTCAACAATCTTCAATCCTCTCCACATCAAGATCCCAAAAACCGAGATTTTAGCAAGAAAACCGAGGTAAAAAGTCGAGTTATTTACGTTTCCATCTCCGTTTCTTGAGTTTATTTGCAAGAAAATGAGGTTTCAAAGATGAAAACCGATTCTTGCATGATCAAGTGATGTATACGAGTTATACAAGGGATCTTGGTCCAAGAAAGGAGTTAAACGAAGCAAAAACGAATTTTTACGGTTTAAACTTTAGTTTTGAAACAATAACCGAAACTATAGTGTAAGAGGCTTGATCGTGAGTGTAACTTGCTTGGTATTGTGGTATGTTGGTTGTAGGTTCAGTATTTAGTGGTAAATAAGGCGGAAAGACGAGTGTGTAGCTTGTAGTGGCGGAAAACAAAAGTTATATTCGGTTTATGTTCGGTTATGAGTTTTTGGACAGATTGTTGACGGTTTAGAGTTAGGTCATGAAATTTTACAGAGGTGTTAAATACATGAAAATATGAGTTCTGTGAATTTTTGGTAATTTTTGAACAAAGGATGAATATTTGGTGAATTTAATGCTCGGTTTTGGCTAAAAATGGTGAAAAATAGTTAAATATCATGAAAAATTCTGGAAAATTCCAGATATTTAACTATTTTTCACCATTTTTAGCCAAAACCGAGCATTAAATTCACCAAATATTCATCCTTTGTCCAAAAATTACCAAAATTTCACAGATCTCATATTTTCATGTGTAGATCATCGCTGTAAAATTTCATGACCTAACTCTAAACGTGTCACAATCTGTCCAAAACACAAACATCATACAAAAACCGAACTACCTTGTGTTTCTAGCTTCAAATCGCAAGGATCTCGCTTTCTAGCCTTGGTTAACAACTAGATACACCACCTACAAGCACAATAACACCACACCAAGCAAGTTACACCCACAATCAAGCCATTTCTTTCATGGTTTCGGTTATGATTTAAAAACAAAGATTTAACCGTAAAAATTCGTTTTTTGGTTCGTTTAACTCCTTTCTTGGACCAAGATCCCTTGTATAACCCGTATACATCACCTGATCATGCAAGAATCGGTTTCATCTCGGGTTTTCACCCTTTTTCACTTGAAACCTCATTTTCTTGCAAATAAACTCGAGAAACGAAGATGAAAACGAATATAACTCGATCTTTACCTCGTTGTTCTTGCTACAAAACTCGGTTTTTAGTTCATGGAGTTGAGAGAAAAATGAAGATTGTTGAATGTTTTTGTAAAAAAAATAATAAGGAAAGGGGGTTACCCTTCCCTTATCCGATCGGAACACAAAGGAGGGTGGGGTGGGACCCACTCCTCCATTTCTAGCCACACATTCAGATTTCTGTAATCTGGATAATGTTTTGGATAATCTGGTTCAGTTCGTTTTTCGGTTAAACGTTTAATTTGGTATAAAACGAGGTTAAAACGGTCGTTTTTGGCTTAAAAAATGAAATTTATATAAAACCGTTTTAAAAACTTTAAAAACTTAAACCAAGGCATTTATTATCTTAGAATATCATATTATTAATAATCGCGCATCTTTTTTTGCTTGATCGATCGTCTCTTGCTTGGTTTGGTATTAAAGGTTTCGTTTAACGTATCGTCGTACCATTAAATCGAAAATTCTGTTCTGTGCTTTAATTCACTTATCCCGAAGCTTTAATACTTCGTAAACATCACTAAATATCATATATCTCGTCTATAATGTAATCCTCGATTCGTTCGGGCTTCAATAACCGTTAATCGGTTAATCGTATTTCCAATACGATTAACTGTATAATCGAGTATAATCCGTACTGTGAATCATACATACTCGTATAAACACATTATAATTCATATATTCATTATTAAATAACACATAAATAGTATATACCGGTTAGGGTATACCTGATTCTGCCGGAATCGTTACATTCTCCCCCCGTAAAAGAAATTTCGTCCTCGAAATTTTTACGCGTCGACTACTTCCTTTTGAGGAAATAGACAGGGGTATTTCTTCCGGAATTCGTCCTTTCGTTCCCATGTATATTCTGGGCCTCGTTGCGAATTCCATCTAACTTTGACCAACGAAATCTTATTGTGTCTAAGTTGCTTGATTTTCCCGTCTACTATTTCTACGGGTTCCTCTACGAAATTGAGCTTATCACTTATTTGGACACCCTCTAGAGGTAACACCGATGTCTCATCCGCCTGACATCTTTTCAAGTTCGATACGTGAAACACGTTGTGAACTGCACTCAGTTCAACGGGTAGTTCTAATCGGTATGCTACGGGACCGATTTTTGCAGTAATATTAAATGGTCCAATATATCTCGGGGCTAACTTCCCCGCTTTTCCAAATCTGACTACACCCTTCCAAGGTGATACCTTCAAATACACTTTATCACCTTTCTCAAACGACAACGGTTTTCTACGGGTGTCGGCATAACTCTTCTGCCGATCCCGCGCGGCCTTCAGATTGTTCCTAATTTCAAGGATTTTGTTGGTCGTTTCCTGGACCAGGTCTGATCTAATAATCTGAGTGTCGCCCACTTTAGCCCAGCAGAGTGGTGATCGGCACTTCCGACCATACAATGCTTCGTAAGGCGCTGCCTTTATACTGCTATGGTAACTGTTATTATAGGAAAATTCAACGAGTGGGAGATGTTGATCCCAATTTCCCTTAAAATCCAGTACACATGCACGAAGCAAATCCTCCAGAGTTTGGATGGTCCTCTCAGATTGACCATCGGTCTGAGGGTGGTAAGCTGTGCTTAGATCAATACGCGTTCCCAGCGCTTCTTGGACAGCTTGCCAAAGTTTGGAGGTGAAATGGCTATCCCGATCGGAGATGATTGAGATGGGTATCCCATGACGAGACACAATTTCATTTATATAAATCTGCGCAAGTCTCTCAGTGTTATAATTATTTCTAATCGGGATAAAATGTGCCGATTTGGTTAATCGATCCACGATTACCCAAATTGCATCATGTCCTCGGGACGTTTTAGAAAGATGTGTCACAAAATCCATCGTGATTTTCTCGCACTTCCATTCGGGAATTTCTGGTTGTTGTAACATCCACGAGGGTTTCTGGTGCTCCGCCTTAACTCTCGCACAAGTCGTACACTTACCGACATACGTTGCGATATCCTTTTTCATACCCGGCCACCAGTAGAACTCCTTCACATCCTTGTACATCTTATCCGATCCCGGATGTATGGAATATTTCGATCTATGCGCTTCGTCCATGATTAATTCACGAAGGTCATGGAGGGTCGGGATCCAAATCTGATTTTTGAAATAGAGAATTTCGTCCACGCGCTGTTCGAAATTCTTCTCATTGCCGTAAAGTCCCTCCTTTTCCAACTGTTCCTCTTTCAACGCCTCACGTTGAGCGACTCGAATCAGGTTCGAAAGGTTAGACTAGACTATCATCCTCAGTGCTCGCACTCGCAATGGCTTAACCCGATCTTTCCTACTCAAGGCATCGGCTACGACGTTAGCCTTGCCGGGGTGATAACGGATGTCACAGTCATAGTCGCTTAACAACTCGACCCATCTTCGTTGCCTCATATTCAGTTCTTTCTGGTTGAATATGTGCTGCAAACTTTTATGATCGGTGAAGATGGTGCACTTCGTACCGTAGAGATAATGTCTCCAGATTTTAAGTGCGAAGATAACCGCTCCCAGTTCTAAGTCGTGAGTAGTGTAATTTTTCTCGTGTACTTTTAACTGTCGGGAAGCATAGGCTATAACCTTATTATTCTGCATCAACACGCATCCTAACCCTCTACGCGATGCGTCACAATGTGCGACAAAACCATCGGGGAGACTTAGAATCGGCACTTGGCACAATTTTTGCTTTAACGTTTGAAACGCCGTTTCCTGCTCTTCTCCCCACTCATACTTTCGATCCTTTTGAGTCAGGAGAGTTAAAGGTTGGGCGATGCTGGAAAAGTTCTCTATAAATCGACGATAATATCCAGCTAAGCCTTAGAATTGGCGGATTTCCTTTGGCGATTTAGGCGCTTGCCAATTCTTAATTGCTTCAACCTTACTCGGATCAACGTGTATTCCTTGATGGTTTACAACGTGACCGAGGAATTGCACTTCTTGTAACCAGAAGTTACACTTGGAGCATTTTGCATACAACTTTTCCTGATTCAGAAGCTCTAAAATTATTCTTAAGTGTTGCTTGTGCTCTTCTTTACTTTTCGAGTAAATCAAAATATCGTCAATAAACACGATGACGAATTTGTCGAGGTAGGGTTTACATACTCGATTCATGAGGTCCATGAACACTGCCGGCGCATTTGTTAGCCCGAAAGGCATAACTAAGAACTCGTAATGGCCGTAGCGAGTCCGGAATGCGGTTTTTGGGATATCTTCCTCCTGAATTCTAACCTGATGGTATCCCGATCTAAGATCGATTTTTGAGAAATAGCTCGCACCTTGCAGCTGGTCAAACAGATCATCAATTCGGGGAAGAGGGTACCTATTTTTGATTGTTAACTTGTTCAACTCCCTGTAATCAATGCACATTCTAAGGCTCCCGTCCTTCTTTTTCTCGAATAATACAGGTGCACCCCACGGGGAATGACTAGGACGTATGAATCCTTTATCCAACAATTCTTGCAACTGATTGGATAATTCTTGCCTCTCGGACGGTGCAAGTCGGTAGGGTGCTTTAGCAACAGGGCCAGCTTGAGGTATTAAATCGATTCTGAATTCGACCTGTCGGGTTGGCGGTAATCCAGGAAGTTCTTCTGGGAAAACTTGTGGAAATTCGCGTACCACCGGGATATCTTCCACCCTTTTCTCCTCAGAATCTGTGGCCGTCAAGCTTGCTAGATACGCCACGCATCCCTGGCGTAAATATTTTAACACCTTGAGGTGGGATATAAATGGTATCATTGTGCCCGACTTCTTTCCTTGCACTAACACCTCTTCGTCATCCGACACCCGGATCTTGACGATTTTCTTTTCACAGTTTATTTCCACTTTGTTACGTGCTAACCAATCCATTCCCACTATCACGTCAAAACTACCTAATTCTACCGGTAATAAGTCAATCAGGAAGGATTGATCGTTCAGAATAAAAGGGCAATTCCGAACTATCTGATTGACTATCATGGTTTTACCGTTAGCGACTTCTACGGTATAAGGTTCTATGGTTTCACTAATTGGAAGGTTTGCTATCAATAGGAACTTAACGGAGACAAAACTTCTATCGGCGCCCGTATCAAATAATACAGAAGCGTAATGATCAGAGACGAGGAATGTACATGTCACTACGCTGGGGTCCTGTCGTGCTTCGTTCGCCCCCATCACAAATGCTCGGCCTCTCGCCGGATTGGACGACGATGCCTGACCCACGATTTGCCTCCCAATTCCTCCCTGGTTCAGTTTCGGACAGTATCTCTTGAAGTGATCTGTGCTGCCGCATTCAAAGCAAGCACGGCTGGTGGTCATCATTTGGTTTCCTTGTGGGTTTTGTTGTCTGGCTGGTTGGGTCCTAAATGGCTGCGCACAGATAGGTTGCGGTTGTCGGTTTAGATTGTTCAGGTTTGTCCTACATCTCGGTGCGTAGTGCCCATTCCTGCCACACCGGTGGCACACTACCTCCTTGCACACGCCACCATGCTGGTAACCGCATTTCCCACACTTAGGGAACGTCCCTTTCTGCGATTCCTGCCTTCCGCCTGAACTAGTCATGGCGTAGTTCTGGGCAGCGGGCCTAGCACGTTTATTTTGCTGCTTCTCCTGGATCCTATGGTCATACGTACCCCGCTTTCCCCCAGCAGACTCTCCTGCCACCTTCAGTGACCCACTCCTCACGAAATCGTATGTGACGATACCAGCTTGCGTCACCGCACCCTCAAACGTCTTGTGTCCCCCACCGTTGACTATACTCCTTACTACTGGAGTTAGTCCCCATATATAACGCTCAACCCTCTTTGACTCTGGGGTGACCAACCATGGCACCAATCGCGACAACTCATTGAATCGGTTCGTATAACCCAAGTTATCTGCCCCCTGCATCTCCAGGTTTCACAATTCGTTTTCTAATTTCTGCAGTTCGTTTTTCGGGCAGAAATGCTCCAGTACAAGGGCCTTGAGCTCTGCCCAGGTCATGCGGTTTGTCGCTGCCTGACCGCGAGTTTGCACTATTGTGTTCCACCATGTCAAGGCATGGTCCGTGAACGTGCAGGTAGCATACTTAACAACGTAATCCTCAGGGCAGTTGCTGATGTTCACAACAGACTCTATTTTCTCAATCCACTTAACCAACCCATTTGGTCCCTCAGACCCGCTAAATTCTAGGGGCTTGCACAACATAAAATCTTTAATTGAACATCCCTTTGTTGCAGGAGTCGGTTCAGTGCGGTTCGTTTCTACACTAGGTACAGGGCCATTACTGTCTGTAACGACCACCCTAGGCGGTGCGTCATTACTCGGAATCGGGTTACCGTTCGGTGGAGGGTTCACACTTTGTTCCCCATCATTATTGGTGGTCGTTTGATTGCTCGCAGGGGCTGGATTGGTCGTATTATTAATACTGGCGGCAATGCGCGACACTATATTTGGTATCGCCGCCTCTAACTGACGAGCAATCAGACTGTCCACATCCACTTTGACATTCGAGCTGACCGTTTTGGTGCCATTCTACACAACATTAAGAGAAATACACATAATTAATACAAATTCCAATATCGATACACAACACACATTCCATTCATTAATAAACATCAGTACATATTACATAAACATCAGTACACATTACATAAACATCAGCCCATAGATTAAGTTTTCATACATCAGTCCTACATCGGCATCATTTCGACATAACCCGCTATGGGTCAGTGCTTGAATGATACACCAAAAGTATCTACAATGATATTCCCAAAAAAAAAGACCCCCTATGGGCTAGTGGCTGTACTATAACTACCCAAGATTCACTCTATGTTAGCATCGCCACTAACTGCTTACACAGAGTATCAAAAAGCGGACCCTAACTACTACCCCCCTAACATAATCTAAGCATGGTGGTATACCAACCACACCAACACTGCCACCATCACCACCAACACCACTAGCAAACCCCGGATCCGTGTCTCCACCCGGTCAATCATCCACTGGGAGTATGCGCCCTCCCTCCTCAGTTGGCCATTCGCGTACTGGCTGTCCAGTACGCAGTCCGCCAAGTGTCTCCTCCTCTGGATCCCCACCGTCAAGGCGATGGTGTGCTCAACCAACTGCTCGTGGAGCACTCGGAGCCATGCAGCCTCGGAGGAGGGACGCTCATCCCTCTCCAGCCTAGGGGTACCCCACACGGGTGGAGGCACAGGCTCGGGCTGGGGGCGGGAGGACTCGCCCCTGTGGTAAGTGGGTCTGGGTGGGGTAGAGGTAGGTGGGACATAAGGGACACTGATCCGCGCCGTGAGGCGGGGACCGGGTCTGGGAGGGGTAGGGGTGACCTGTGGTGCGGGTGGGGTGGGGGATCTGGCAATCCTAGTAGGGGAGGACAGGCTAGCACTCCTACGGCTAGTCTCACTAGGCTCAGTGCTGGATGCTAAGTGTAAGCTCCTGGAGTTCCCGGAACTGACCTCCTCCGGGTCCTCCTCCACTGACAAACTTCGAGACCTCGACATCCTTACCTGTACACAAGTTAGCAAACATATAGTTCCTTCCATAATGTAAATCACAATTAGTATACACATACTTATACAACTTTGTCACATAAAAATATTATCATATACTTACACATATGTTGCCGGTTTTACCTATTAATGTTCCCCGTGACTTCCCCTGAATTCCCTCGTGTGGACAAGTCTGTTATTATGTTCCGGACCATAATAACTCACTTGTCCATCCAAGTTCATCCAGATCTCGTCACTATAAATTATTAGTTGATATTCAGATCCTATAATTCTTGAGCTACTGGTTATATTTTAGGTATCTTTTAAAGACATCCTAATTCTTTATAACCAATGGCTCTGATACCAAGTTCTGTAGCACCCCGTAACCGTAGCGGAAACGTAAACGGGATGCAACAGACACGTCTGATATCAACAGCATTGCTTATAAAGAAAACACCACTACATTAATTTACATCATATTACATTGTTCCGAGTTTAGTTACCATCTAGGCGTTAACACATAAGTTTTACCAACAATACATTAACATATTTAATACAAAAAGATCATTAAGCTTCCACAAAAAGCACGCATCGTCAAGCATGTAGCACTTATTCCATTTTGGGAGTACCTAGAAAGCATGTAAAGAAAACGGGTCAACTACGAATAGTTGGTGAGTTTCACTAATTTAAACAACTGTGACAAATCATTATAATAATCATATATTAGCGATGTAATTATGCTGAGCCCACAAGTGAAACCTCTGTTAACCCAGTACTGTACCCGTTCCGGGGGCAATGTTAACCCAGAAACACTTCTAGGGACATCTGGGGACACTGTTAACCCAGTACAGTACCCATTCCGGGGGCGATGTTAACCCAGAAACACTTTTAGGGACATTTGGGGACACGTTAACCCAGTACAGTACCCATTCCGGGGGCAATGTTAACCCAGAAACACTTCTAGGGGCATCTGGGGTCACTGTTAACCCAGTACTGTACCCATTCCGTACGATTCCCGTACAATCAAATATTTATAAATACACGCAAATCCATGCGTTCAGTATGTACTTAAAACATTTCAATAGTAACATGCTTTCCGCCCCGGGAAAATATTTAAAAACAATTCAGAAAAAAGGGCTCGTGAAACTCACCTTATCGTAAGCAATTAAGTAACACAGTACGCCAGCTACTAGTCCGGATCTGTAATACGATCCCTAAGTCCGTTACTATACAATCATTATTAATATAACTTTAACCGTGTTAACCGGTACATCTGGGGACACTGTTAACCCAGTACTGTACCCGTTCCGGGGGCAATGTTATCCCAGAAACACTTCTCCGGACTCAGATTGTGATATCGTTTAGAGTTCAACAGTCAAAATTTCTAATACTTTGTTTTCCCCGTTTTGCGTGCCTAGCACGGTTACCCGTTTTTACGTTTCAAAAATGAGTTTGGTCACACACGACCCGAAAATAGTGGTTGACTGATAATTTAATTAAAGGTGTGAATTTAGAGCTCGGTTTAGACGCCCCGATTGGCCGCGGGACCCGTTTCCGTCTTTGGCGTATCGGAAACTGTTAAATCGGTTAAAATTACTCAAATCATCCGAATTATTTTCGGATGATTTACATTTAACTTATTTATATGAAAATAGTTCATTTTTAGGGTTTTTATACACCAGTCAGTTCGTTTAGGCGAACTTTACCGGTTTACGCGTTTTAAGCTTTAAAAGTTTGTTTTTACACAAATAATTATCCGTTTAATCTCGGATCTTGAAATTTTTCACAAATCACTTTTTGACAGTGAGGAATTTTATAAAAATATTTCAAGAATTAATTTTTATATTTAAAATTTATTTGTCTATTTTTAAACACCATTTAAACACTAAATATGTCGTAAATACCAAACGATCTTAGAGAAATCCCAAATTTTTCCTGGATGACCCCTACCATCCCCATAGTCTCCTGTAATTTTTCCAAAACCAAAATCTTTTTTTACATGCCATTTTCACTAAAACCGAGCTAGAAAACCCTGGAACTCGTTTAACCGAAAAGCCTACTTAGACTTCTCCAACTGACCTAAACTTTTGTGTGTGACTTTTACATGATATAAAAAGCTTATCTGAAATAATCCAGAATTTTTCATGATATTTAACTATTTTTCACCATTTTTAGCCAAAACCGAGCATTAAATTCACCAAATATTCATCCTTTGTCCAAAAATTACCAAAATTTCACAGATCTCATATTTTCATGTGTAGATCATCTCTGTAAAATTTCATGACCTAACTCTAAACGTGTCACAATCTGTCCAAAACACAAACATCATACAAAAACCGAACTACCTTGTGTTTCTCGCTTCAAATCGCAAGGATCTCGCTTTCTAGCCTTGGTTAACAACTAGATACACCACCTACAAGCACAATAACACCACACCAAGCAAGTTACACCCACAATCAAGCCATTTCTTTCATGGTTTCGGTTATGATTTAAAAACAATGATTTAACCGTAAAAATTCGTTTTTTGGTTCGTTTAACTCCTTTCTTGGACCAAGATCCCTTGTATAACCCGTATACATCACTTGATCATGCAAGAATCGGTTTCATCTCGGGTTTTCACCCTTTTTCACTTGAAACCTCATTTTCTTGCAAATAAACTCGAGAAACGAAGATGAAAACGAATATAACTCGATCTTTACCTCGTTGTTCTTGCTACAAAACTCGATTTTTAGTTCATGGAGTTGAGAGAAAAATGAAGATTGTTGAATGTTTTTGTAAAAAAAATAATAAGGAAACGGGGTTACCCTTCCCTTATCCGATCGGAACACAAAGGAGGGTGGGGTGGGACCCACTCCTCCATTTCTAGCCACACATTCAGATTTCTGTAATCTGGATAATGTTTTGGATAATCTGGTTCAGTTCGTTTTTCGGTTAAACGTTTAATTTGGTTTAAAACGAGGTTAAAACGGTCGTTTTTGGCTTAAAAAATGAAATTTATATAAAACCGATTTAAGAACTTTAAAAACTTAAACCATGGCATTTATTATCTTAGAACATTATATTATTAATAATCGCACATCTTTTTCGGCTTGATCGATCGTCTCTTGCTTGGGTTTGGTATTAAAGGTTTCGTTTAACGTATCGTCGTACCATTAAATCGAAAATTCTTTTCTGTGCTTTAATTCACTTATCCCGAAATTTTAATACTTCGTAAACATCACTAAATATCATATATCTCGTCTATAATGTAATCCTCGATTCGTTCGGGCTTCAATAACCGTTAATCGGTTAATCGTATTTCCAATACGATTAACTGTATAATTGAGTATAATCCGTACTGTGAATCATACATACTCGTATAAACACATTATAATTCATATATTCATTATTAAATAACACATAAATAGTATATACCGGTTATGGTATACCTGATTCTGCCAGAATCGTTACACTTATTCACCATGTGATCCATGGATTTGCTCCAAGGAAGGGATCATGGACCTTGATGAGTCAAGACTTGGCAAACGCCATAGTTGGGATTATATATGATCTGCCCTTCAATTTTTCAAAGATGATATTTGAAGGATTAGTAGGAAACCTGAAGAAGGCAGAAAAGAAGAGATTTTTACAATATCCAAGGTTCCTACAGATAATCTTCAACAGTGAACTCCAAGATCTACCCACTATTGGAACTATACACATGTTGCAAAACCCTGATACATATAGAAGAATCAAGAATCCAGGTGTTTCAAATGTGTACAACTCAAATGTCCCATTTGAGATATTGCCATGGTTGTTGAACCATGACTTGGTTGTGATGCCTGTGCCTGAGTTAAGCTCAGAGGAGGAAGGAGGAGATGAAGTTGAGAGTGATGATGATGGTCCTGATGATGAAAATGATGACATTGATGGAGATAGAGGAGGAGCTGGAGTAGCTATGGATATTGATGCACCTGTTCAGGGGGAGCATCTTGAGCATCTTGAGCAACTTGAACAACCTATTCCAACACCACCACAATCACCACCACACATTGACCAACCCATTGTACCTTCACCACCACAAACTCCAACACATCAAACCACTCAATCCCCACCTAAAACCCTAACCATTAGCCAACCTGAAACCTCATCACATACATCACCACCACCACAAACACCACCTACATATAGCCCAACCCACACAGACTCACTCATTCCAAGCCCGGTTCATATACAATCACCACCACCATCCACTTACCAAACTCACACCACAAAACAATCTGAACATGAAACATTCTTCACAACACCACCCACATCACCACTCACTAACACAGACCTGTTCCAGAGAAATCTAGATTTGATGTTAGAGAATGCTGAATTGAAAAGAAGAAATGAGGAGGTGACCAATGAAAATGTGATGCTGTTAGAGAAGTTGGTTCATGCTAACATGAGAATTCAAGCCCTGGTGCAGGAGGTTGAGAAGACCTCAGCTGCCCCAAAACAGGGGGAGAATGAATCTAGGCCAACTGTCTCAAATGTGAATGTTGAAGAGACTGTAGCAGTTGTTGAGACTGCAGACAGTTTAAAGCTGATTATGAATATGTATGATGATGGAGAGGAAAGTAGTGAGGAGAGGAGAATTTTGAATGAAGAAGAGTATGAAGGTGATATGTCTGAGGGTGCAGAACAAGATTATGACTATATTGATGAAATGAGAAATGTGGAAAGGAATGTAGAGAATGTTGAGATAGTGAATGAGATTGAAAAGACAAATGTTGAGGAGAATGTAGCTGCTGAAATTGCTACTGATGTCTTAACTGACATAGCTACTGATGTTCAGACTGATGTCACTGATGCTCAAACTGAAGAAATCATTGATGAAAATGCTGCTACTGAGGAACTTATAAACACTGAACTAGAAACTGATCAAGAAGCAAGTTCCAAGACAATAGAGCATGACCCAGAACTGGAAGCCCTTGAAAAAGAAATAGATAAATATGTACAGTCTGAAGATGAGGAGGATGTGAGGAGAAGGATTGAGAAGGGTAAGGCAAAGGTTACAGAAGAAAAGCCTGTTAAGGCATATCCAGAAAAGGATATTTTGTTTAGAGAAGATGATGAAGCTGCTGCTACTACTCTAAGGGAACAAGAAAACATTTTAAGAGAAACAAGGGACAGAGAAATACTGGCCCAAACTATGGACACTGTAGAGTTGGTAGAGCAGGAAAACTTAATCAATCAAGCTAAATTTGCAAAGGAATTCATTGCAGAAGTGGCTGATCTAGAAGTAATAGAGGCCTTGATTGAGTTGAGAACAGATGAGGAAGTTGATAACTCCCTAGCTGTGGTGGTCAGCATGTTTCAAACTGAAAGTCAACAAGAAACAAAGTCAAATGAGACTGCTGAACCAGTAAATCTGAATACTGATATGATGCCTGAAGAAGAAATTGGTGAGTCCATGGCCTCAATGGCTGCACAGAAATGGGCTCAACAGATCAAAGATGACATTAGACAAAATCCTGATGAATGGGAGTATGTGGATGATCCCAAGTATGGAAAGAAGTATTCAAGGAAAAGGGATCGACCAGAAACATTCATGTCAGATGAAGGTACTGAGTCTGTAAAGAAAGGGAGATGGGATGATAAGAACAACTACTTTGTAGAAACCCCTGATGATGAAGCAAGTCCCATAAGGTCAAATCCTTTGCAGACTTTAAGGCCAGATGAACACGTGAAAGGAGTGCCAGATGTATCAATCCCTGAGAATCCATCCTCTGATGAACCAAAAATTGATGCCATGAATGATTTAACTGAAGAAGAGGTTGAATCTGAAGATTCTGATGATAATGATAATGACCCTGAGAATGATCAGGAAATGAATGTGAAATCTACTAATATTGTGTCCCCTCAGGTCACAATGACTGAGGAACAAAGGACAAACATTGAGTTGAGTATGAGGGAGGCTAAAAGGAAAAATCCTTTGATTGAAAAACTAAGAAGATATGGCATAAGTTTTGATTCACTGGCTGATCTTGATGATGATCAGTTGCAGATGAGACTTGACAAAGAGAGAGATGCCCTGAAGGAAAAGATGGAAGAGAAAAATAGGGAAAGTCAGAAATTCAGGGAATATCTCAGAAGGCACAATCATTCAGAAAAAGATCTGTCTAACCTAAACTTTGACAAACTACAAGATCTGTATAACAGAGAGAGAGAGAGAAGGTGATTGAGAAGTGTGTAAAAGAGAATGAGAAACTTGAAAAGATGGAAAATTTGAAGAAAAAGTTTGGAGGAATGTGTGGATACCTGCTGGAAAAAGGTATGAAACCAGAAATAGTTGAACATTTGTCAAGAGAATCAGTGGTAGACCAGTATAATAAATTGAAAAGAAAAGAAAAATGGAAAAGGGTCCAAGCTGAGAGCTCTACCAAATAGGCTGAACCAACTGATGAACCTCAAGCAAAGAAGAGAAGAATCCAAACTTTGAGGGAGAAACAAAAGAAACAGGCTGAAAAGGAAAAACTAGATGAAGTGCCTACTGTTGAAACACCCATCCCAGAGGAACCTAAGCCTGAACCTGAGGATGAACCATTTGTTCCTTGGGAAAATGAAGATATGATAAACATTCTAAGAAACATAATGATAAATCCAAGAGGAATGACTGAAGCAGACTTCAATGTCTTGGAAAAGGAGGATTTGAAATACCTCTTTTATATTAAAAAAGATGAATGGGAAAAAGCCCTAAGGGAAGGAGAAAACCCAAGATACTATGCTGATGGCAGGTTTGTACCTGCTGGATTGGCAAGAACTCCTGGCATGGATAAAATGTTAAAAGAACTTAAAGCAGCAGGACAAGATGTTGTTGAACTTGCCAATGTACCAACAGAGATGGTTGAGGCTGTATACATTAATGTTTTTAACTTGGGGCCTGCGAAACCAAAGAAGTCCATTCCCTTCAGACCTCCTATTTCAAGAAGATTTCCACAAGGAGGAAGAGGTCAAGGAGAAAGAGGCGAGTCAAGCAGTTCTACACAACAAAGAACAACAAGACCACAGTCTGATGTGGATCTTCCTAGGGAACTTTACTTTGACTCAGTTACTGAATCTTTAAAAGTAATTATGGAAAGCAGATTGCTGAGAGAGATTGTGGTTAGGAGTGACTTTCGTGACTACAATGAAGAACAGTTGGAAAGAATGGCCACTCTCAGATTGTATGATTACAGAGACAGAAGCAGATTGGCAGGTAGACAGATGAATGATCTGTCAAAATACTTGTATGAAGAAGCTGGAAAAGGATTCAAATTCTTAAAAGAAAAGAGGAGATGGAGGCTGATTCAGTCTCACAAGTCAAAAAGGACTGCAAAGCTGAAAAGAATGGACATAGCTGAAAGAGACTTTCAGATGACTTTCATAGATGAGAATCCATTGTCGAACTTGAATACATGTATAAGTCTGGGAAGAAGAATGAGACGCCCCAATTACACAGTACAGAAAAATGGGATTATAGCTGACATTGAATTCAAAGAGAATGATAATCATTTTGTATTGAGGAATTCGGATGGAAAAATTCTGGGGATCATTAAAAAGGATGAAGACTTGACCTGCCTGCACAATGAAGATCTAATGGATATAAGGGATTTGGCTATACCAGAAAGTCACACTCACTACCAAGCCCTTAATATTTTCAAAATGAAACCTGCTTCAGAGATAATCAATCGAAGACAAGCCATTCATAATGCAAGAAAGAGATAAGATCAATAGAATAGGCTTTGTTTTGTAATGTCTTCGGACAATTTTCTGATTATGTAATTTGCTTATGTTATTTGAATATGTAATTTTGATTTTTGATTTGATGTGAATTTTTGCTAAGTGTAAGTAACCATAGAAATGTTTTGGGTCAGCTGAGGTGTTCCAATCTAGGGGGAGATTGTTTAGTCAAACAATTGACCTAAGGGGGAGATTGTTGAGTCAAAGATTTGACCAGAATGAAGTATATGGAAGATTGAAATCTTTCAACCTCCTCAGAATTCGCTAAGTATGGATCCGGGCACACCTTAGACATCCGAGCAAGGTTTTACTTAGCTGGGTATGATATTTTGTCTATCGGGCAAGGTTTACTTCAAGAAGTCTTCTTTAGTGGATATCCGAGCAGAGTTTGCAAATTAGTTCATTGTCGGGCAAGGTACACTAGTTTATGTAAATCCGGGCAAAGTTCACTTTGTCAAGCAGGTTTGTTCTTCATAGCCAAGTAAGGTTCTCTCCCGAGTAAGCTTTTGGCTAACCAAGTCCATGAAGCCAAGTAATTGGAAGACCGGGCAATGTATTCATTAATAATGTTGGTCCGAGTATGCTTGATGATCTAAAGGAATATCTCTAAGTAATATCGGGCAAGGTTCAGCTCAAGCAAGGAACAGTACTCCCGAGTACACTTTGCTAATAAGTTATTTTATAGCAAAGAGCTGAAATGGATCATTGAAGAACAAGGTTGCTCGTAAGGATTTGTCAGACAAAGTTTGCCAAAGCCAAGAAGACTGAAGTCTACCCGGTGAGTATTTTACTTGGTAAAATACTCTTCAAGTAAAGTTTACTCGGAAACTGATTTCGAGTACACTTCTATGTTACCAAGTCCTGAAGGATGGCAGAGTACACAGCGTACTCTGAAAATGAAGATTTATGAAAAGCCTACCCGGAAGACTTGTTTTACACTTAGTTTATTTTGAATATGTAATTTGAATATGTATGATTGTATTTAGGGTTTCTAGAAGGAATGACAGCTGTCCTAGGTTGGCAGGCCTATAAATAGAATGTTTAGGGCACCAGCCAAGAGAACACAGATGGATAGACAGACACATTTATTGAGAGAATATATCGTGTGACGGCTGTCCCTGGATTCCTATAACCCTAAATCGATTATCCACTTTGTATGATGAAAATTATATAGATGGAAATCTTTTGAGTGAATCCTGTGTGTGCTTTCTACCTTTGATTATTCATTGCACCCGTATGTTTGTTATTGATTCCGCCTTTAACAAACGGATATCTTTCTAAATATAGCAACCCGTCATTAACTCTCTTGTCGGCACATTAATCTGTGTGAGTTATGACATGATTAAGTAAGATCCAGCTGAAATCGAGGGGCCTGACAGTATTCATCTAAATTGACGGATCATCCGATATACCTTCCTCATTCATCACTTCAACATCAGGCTCAGTCTCCAAGACGTTCAACTGTTCGTCATTCAAGCCTAGCAGTATGGAAATCTGCTCTCGTGTCAAAGACCTATCCACAAACTCACCAACCTCTATCTCCTCTATTCACCACACTCCTAACTATCCCCGATCCATCCATAAATATCACAGTATTAGCCGCAATCATCTCAATTGGCTTAGCGGCAGTTGGATCTTGGTACATAACAATCTGTTTACCCAAATCCTCACCGCCACTTGTACCATCACCGGAAGATGAACCATGAGATTATTTAGGCTCACTTCCTGCACCAGACTCGTCAGGATCTTGATCATCATTTTTGAGTTTCTTTAAGGCATCCTCTTTGCAAGTCAACTGCAAGATTAGATCCTCTTGTTCCTTCATTTTCACCCCCTGAGACTCAACAATCGCACGTAGCGCTTTAGTCTCCTTTTGACAAAATGAAATATAACTCATTATCCGTCTTTGATTCTCCAATAAACGTTCTTGATTCTGACGGTCAGCAGACATTTGGTTTTCATATAGATGAAGAAGATTCAACAGCATATCTGTCTGACGGTTCGGTGGCAAATTGTACAGGGATGGATGAACTGGTTGGGTTGGACCTTGAGGCCGAGTAATTCTCATAAAAGAGACATCACTAGGAGGAGGAGGAGTAGGAGCACGAGGAGGAGGAGGCCTCATAGATGGTGTTGAAGGGACAGTAGATAATGTAGCAGGAGGCCTTGGTATCTCAGATAATGCCATTTGAGGGATTAAACCAAGCCTTTCATGGGACACCAACGTCGTTGTCAATCTAAGCATCAGAGTGCTAGTAGAAGGCGGCACTACCGAGCGTTGAGGCGTTGATTGACGTGGTGGCGGAACACCAATAATTACCCCAGCCCCTGCTGAAACACATCTTTTCTTCGATGGCTCTTCAGTTGCCACCCGCTTTCCCTTTCCTCTTACGTTCCTGTTGAGCTGCAATGGTGGCAGCTAACGTAGCATTTACTGCCTCTTGTTGCTCTTGAAAGGTAGCATCACCAGCTCCACCATCACCATCATTACCTTCATCATTCCCATCATCATCGTTCCCACCTTCTTCCACTTCACGTTTGGAATCCGAGTCGTCGTGGATCCAACGTTCATCAGGAGGATAGACATAGTTAGGATTAATGATATGACCAATCATTCGTTTATCTACTGGCCTCTCTTTTTATAAAGTGACATTCGACGAACGGTATCGGCTGTCATATGTTCCATAGGGAGCACATCATTCACCAAGGTCTGATCAATAGCTAAATTAGGTATCAAATCTTGAATAATCAACTGCAAGAAACGAGGATACATTAAAAATTTCTTCGACTAAATCGTTTGCTGAACTTGTTCTTTCAAATGATCGAAGACGAGCTCAGAGAAGTTAAACGGCTTGTTCAGAATTAAAGCTACAAAGGCTGATTGCAAACTGAGTCGAAATTCATCAAAACCGCCACGACGACCACTCATACAATGAATAAGAACATGGAGAAGATACTTGTATGGTGGGCATAAACCATTCTTGTTCAACATAGATTTATCAATATCTCCACCATAATGCACACGTGTAAACAAACCCTCGACCAGTTTCTTGTCGAATTCACTCGGGTTGTTATCATTATCATTAAATCGAAGCACACGCCGAATTACTTCAACATCAATTGTAATAGGAGTTTGATTAATCGTTGCTCGAATATGTTTCTCCACCTCCACATACTCAGCTGTATCCCAAAACTGCCTGATAATACTTAGATACACCTTAGGTCGAGCTGTAATAGTGTAATGTATCACTGACCGTCTTAGAAAAGCCAACATATCTCCAAATGTAGCTACATCAGCCACATCTGAGTCAACATAAGCACATATGTTGTGCTTTTTGTCATAAGTTAATAAAATAACATCCTCCTGCTGAACTTGAGGTGGTTGCTCTTGTGGTGGTTGTTCTTGTTGCCCTTGATCAGCAACCAGTGGATCTTGATTTACTTGATCAGCCATTTTTACTGTATAAGTATAAATGAATATAAGGAATGTGAAGACGTAATATGCATTTAGCACCAATATATATCTAGTTATTTATAAATAGTGTATTCAATGTCATAATATATGTGAAATTAATTTATTTACGTGTTTAGACGGTTGAAATACTTTATTTATTTAATTATTTAAATTTAATTAAATAATTAAAAATGAATGTCATTCGTTTAAATCTCACCCTGATTCGTTACCATTCAGTAACGAATCAAGCGATTCGCTATCAGGTAAATAAGTTAACGAAAGAGACACAGCGAATCGACTATACAAGTTTAACGAACTGAAGTCTAGTTCGTTACAGATTTGGCGAATCCAAATTTGATTCGTTAAGAGACTGATTCACTGAGCTAATTCGTGTATTTCCTTAACGAATTGGACACGAAGCAGTTCCAATTCGCTAAAGATAACGAATGGTCAATAAATTAGACTTAATCTTTGACCCGCATAGTCAAAGTCAAAATTAAGATGAACACCGATAGTCAACAACACGAATCAAGCTTCAATTAGTCCATAACTTTCGTCGGATAATCAAAACATTAAGCGTATTGAACTCGGAAACACATTATTAAGCTCATGGTTTTGAGATAGAAACTAAAAACCCAGAAAGACTTAGGTTAACCAGAGTAAACAAGAACCCCGAAACCATGTAAACACAATCAACCCGGTAAACTAGAATCAATCATCGATTAAAGTCTACCACGGGTATCAGAATCGCATTCCGATCACATTGAATCATAAATAACCTACATTAACCCAATATATCATAAATAAATCAGGGTTTATGAACTCGGAAAACCCTTAGACCACAAAAGTCCATAATTAGTCAATTAATACACAGTCATTTTTGACGAAAATCACATCGCTGTGATCATCTATACCTTAGAAACACAATGATATCCTTGAAATGTCGAAATTTGAAGGTCGAGTTTCAGAGAAAAATTTGAAAAGGTGACTTTAGGGTGAAGAAAGAAGATGAACAGTGAAGGACTGTTCGTTCGCTTTGTCTTATATAGCCTTACACGTTTCCCGAAGTACCTTATTTATGAATCAAGTGATTCGTTTGAATTCTGAGATAATGAAGCAGGCAATTCTTTAGCCCAATTCGTAACACCAGAATAGTGAACCAAACATAAATCATGTGTTGATTCGTTACATATGTTTAGCGAATTAAAAGCGGTTCGTTACATAGTGCGGAAGCGAAATAAGGAGCGAACTAGAGACAAATTCGCTTAGAAACCATCTAATTCGTTATCCATATGTAGCGAATTAAAATTTATTTAACAATTTAATAAATAAATAAAAAAAATTTATCTTAAATAAATTATCGAGAACCTTGTTATCCCGAAAATTGAATACTTAAAAAAAAACGTTTCACTTTTACGAAACATATTTTAAAAACATTAAATAATATGTAAAGTAAGAAGAATAAAATATTTTTGGTATTTTGTAAAAATTAAAGAATGTATTTACAAAAAAGCATCCGAACATAAAAATTGGACAATCTTTTTGTGTTTTTCTATGATTTATCAAAAGCAGTACATATTTTTGTGTTTTTGTTGAGTTTGAGCAGAGAATCATATTGACCAAAATGCCCTTCCATCACAGTTTTATATTTCAGCGATATTACAACTGGCGCTAAGTCGGTCATTGATATTGTTGTCCACTTATATCTTATAACAAACCTTCGAGCATATTTGTGATATGATTTATGATTCAATTAGCGCACAGAGTATCAGAAACTATCAGCCCCTAATCTCGGTTCAAGTTTAATTTGATTTTAGCCAAATCACCCCAACATGACTTAAACCATTATAATGTTGATCAAAATTTTGATTCCAATTGTGAAATTTTGAGTAATGCATCAAGTTTCCTTTACTGTGAGTGAGTATGCACGAGTCCATCTGTCGGCTTACATACATTGTATCCCCTGGGGTCCGTTTCTTATTGGTATTGAGACGCACGCAAGGGAGGAACAATTGTATGACGAACAGCGGATTTTGATCAAGTCAGTAATTTAGATTGTACAAAGTACAGCGGTGATCAAGTTTAATGACTTTGGGTTTGCTCTAGAAAGCGAGTGAAATATTCATGCTTATGAATACCCAGATGATTAATCCGCATAAAGACTCACAGTGCCCAGAATCCTAACGCTTGTTATTTGCTTTATTATATTTTTGGGTGATCAACAACTATAAGGCTTGAGTATGACCGGTTATTACATTTCTGCCATCTTCACCGAGACTTTTGCTAGAGACTAACACCTCTTTCAATTTGGTTTTTCTTTAAGTTTATATCACTTACTTTACTCTAACAGCTTGTTTAAGACCTATTAATGCACCAATGATTAAGCTCACAGTCTTTTAAGCTTATTTCTTTCTGGATTTGGGGTCAAATAATCAATGTACTATCATTTTCTCTTTTTTGCTTCAAAAACTCAAAATTTTGAGGAGCATAAAACAAAATGATTTAAATTGCCCCAGTTAAATTAAGTTCATAAATTAATGGCTATCCTATTCATCTACAAGTAGAGAACAAGACCAAAACATGCAAGCACGCTTCACAAACTTAAATAACTGACTAGATTTTCAGCTAAAAATAAAGTAGAAAGCTTAACGAACGCCCCAAGTACTATCCATTTGTCAGATAAACGGCTAACCCGAATATTTACAAGAAATTATCAGGACCAAACATATACAAGTATATGTCCTTCAAAATAGAAGAAAATGACATAATTTTCAGCGAACATAAGCAAAAATCTTTTTGGTTTTTCTCTTTACAAACTAAAACACAATCTTTTTGTCTTTTCGGATTTTTCTTTACAAAAACGGAATTTCACATTCTTTTTGTCGTTTTCAAAAATTTTCTGTACAAACAAAAATCACAATCTTTTTGGTATCTTCAAATTTTAAAATGTTTTTGGGTTTTCAAATAATAGAATAAGAAAGAACACAATATTTTTGATTTTTCAAAGATTTTCTAATGTTTTTGGGTTTTATCTATACAAACAAAAAGCACAATGTTTTTTGTATTTTCTAAGATTCACCCCCTAAAACCTAAAAACAGAATGAAATTTAAACTCGAACAATAATAAAAGTAAAGATAATTATCCTAATTTTAGGATCTCAGCAAGGGTCTTCAATCCATTTAAACCAAGCAAAAAATTAAAACGTGTTTTATCAAACGCTTTGGTAAATAGATCGGCTTTTTGAAAATCAGTGTGTACTTTCTCAAGATCAATTAATTACTTTTCATAACAATCCCGTATAAAATGATATCGAATTTTGATATGTTTCATTTTAGAATGTTGTACGGGATTCTTGGTGATATACTAATAGCAGCAGAATTATCAATCAAGATGGGAGCAGTAAGAAACTTCAAACCGTAGTCGCGAAGATGTTGTTGTGTCCACAAAACCTGGGAACAGCAACTCGAGGCTGCAACATACTCAGCTTCGGCGGTTGAAGTGGAGACCGTTGTCTGCTTCTTACACTGCCAGGAAACAAGCCGGCTTTCTAAGAATTGACATCCCGCTGTAGTAGACTTGAAATTGATCTTGCATTCTCCGTAATCTGAGTCTGAGTAAGCGGTAAGATCAAAAGTATCATCTTTGGGGTACCATAACCCGATGTCAGGATTTCCCCTTAGATATTGCAAAATACGCTTGACCGCCGCTAGGTGAGTCACTCGGGGACTAGCTTGGTACCTAGCACATAAACAAACAACAAACATTATGTCGGGTCGAGAAGCAGTTAAATACATTAAAGAACCAATCATGGCACGATAGAGGATCAGATCAACGATATCCTCCAATTCATCCGGTGATAAATTGTGACCCACGGGAAGAGGAGTAGAAGGGATTTTTCCGGTAGTGATCTTGAATCGGCCCAAGACATCGTTCTCATATTTTGTCTGATGAATGAAGATTCCCTTCGCAGACTGATGAACCTGCAACCCTAAAAAGAAATTCATCCCTCCCATCGAACTCATCTCGAACTTGGTTTGCATAGACTTCTCGAACTCCTTACACAACATGTCGTTCGTAGACCCAAAGATTATGTCATCAACATAAATCTGAACGGGCAGAAGATCATCACCAATATTCTTATAAAATAAAGTGCAGTCAACAATTCCACGTTTGAAGCCGTTATCCGTCAGATGGTCGGCGAGCGTGCCATACCAAGCTATCGGGGCTTGATGTAGATCGTATAATGCGTTGTTTAATCGGTAAACACGGTCAGGATAATCAGGATCCTCAAAGCCAGGAGGCTGTAAAACAAACACTTCCTCATGAAGTTCACCATTGAGAAAAGCACTCTTAACATCCATTTGATACACCTTGATATTCTTGTAAGCAGCATATGCCAGGATGATTCGAATCGACTCTAATCTTGCAACTGGAGCATACACCTCAGTGTAATCAATACCCTCTTGGTGATGAAAACCTTGTACCACTAAACGTGCTTTGTTTCTTACAATTACCCCACGATCGTCTTTCTTACACTTATATACCCACTTAGTTGGAATTGCCTTCTTGACTATAGCAGGTTTATCAATAAGATCCTAAACACCTAAACGTGCAAATTGCTGTAATTCTTCTTGCATGGCTTCTACCCAAGATGGATCTTGCAGAGCCACACGAGGAGTTGTAGGCTCAACTTGGGATAGAAAGCAAGTGAATTTAGCAACAGTTGAAATTTCAGATGAGTGTAAGTCAGCATAAGCACATAGAGCAATATTGTCACTTAAAGAAGCTACTTGATGTCGTGTCTGAACCCCTACAACAAGGTCTCCAATAATGTTTTCTTGTGGATGGTAATTATGAATCCTGAGAGTAGGATTTTCAGAAACAACAATGTTTTCAAATAAATTAGTGTAATGTTCACCCAATGAAACCTCACTATCAAGTTCAATAACTGGATCTACAATTGCATTATCATCAGATGAAGTAGAAGCATTATCATTACGAACAGGAGACTCATTATCAGGTTCTTCAATTGGAGCATCAATCGGAGCTTCAACATCATTTGAACTTGCGAACCTTGGAATTTTCAAATGTTCTTCAAAATAAGCATGAACTAAATCTTCATCTGGATGATCAGTTGATTGAGTGAATGAATTAAATAAGCTATCATAGTCAAACATCCAGTCGGGACTTTTCCCTTTTGGAGGAGTAGTGTACTTTTGACAGTCAACATGGTACCACTCTTCAACATAACCAGAAGTAAAATTAAAAACCCGTTTCTTAGGTGACGCATACCCCAAGAAATACCCTTCAATGGCTTTTTCATCAAATTTATCCACATCCTTTTTCAGCATAGTACAGGGACACCCAAAAGGTTCCAAGTATTTTAAATTCGGTTTACGATTTTTCAATAATTCATAACTGGTCTTCTTGAGTCGTTTAACAGTTAGAACTCGATTGAGGGTATAACAAGCCGTATTCACTGCCTCATTCCAAAACTGGACAGGAAGCATAGAATCAGCAAGCATAGTTCTTGCAGCTTCAATCAAGGTTCTATTCTTTCGTTCAGCAACGCCATTTTGTTGAGGTACATACGGTGCACTATATTCACGGTGAATTCCCTTTTGGATACAAAAGAAATCCAATATAGTGTTTTTGAATCAGTTCCATTATCACTCCGAATTCTCCTCACCTTTTGTTTGTAAAGTGATTCGATTTTAGAGATAAGGTTTTGTACCAAAACAGGCGTTTGGTCTTTCGAACTCATTAATAAGACCCATGAGTATCTTGAATAATCATTAGTCACAACTAGGCAATACCAGTCTCCAGAAATACTCACAAGATTCACTGGACCGAACAAGTCCATATGAAGTCGTTCAAGTGGAGTATCAATGGAATTCAATAACTTAGATGGGTGCGATTTCTTCTTCTATTTGCCCTTTTTACAGGCAACACAGTGATCAGATAACTTAAAATTTTTCAATGACACCCCCTCTACTAGATCGTTTGCCATTAAATAATTCATCTTCCGAACATGTATGTGACCCATTCTTCGATGCCAAAGTACTGAGTCTTTCTCTGTTGCTTTCGAGACAAAACACGTTTCGATCGATGTAGATACTTTAGAATTCATATTCAAGACATAAATATCATTTGATCGTGGTGATCGCATGACAACCATGTCCTCGGGAATCACATATCCCGGTTTCAGAATTAGACACTCTTATCTGTAAATACTGTAGTGTATTGCTTATCACAGATTTGCGACACACTCAATAAATTATGGTCCACTTTATCACAATAGTTAACCTTCTCAAATGTAATCTTCCCATTTGAAACATCACCTTCCTGTGTAATCATACCCCCAAAATTCCCAGCAAACACCACATAACCCCCTTGAATATTTCTCACGTTTGATAAGAGGTTGAGATTTCCAGTAATATGACGAGAACATCCACTGTCCATGATCCAGTGTTCACCAGAAATGGTCTTGGATGACCCCTACCCATAAAAGAAAATGATTAGTTCAAAAAGGCAACCCAGGCCTTAGTCTTGGGCACCTTTTGGTTTTCTTGAGAAAAGTTAACCTTAGTTGCATTCAATTGTTGTTCAACAACTTGAGAATAAGTTACAGGTTTCTTCGACTTTCATCTTAGATACGCAGCTTGAACCACATTTGAATTAACATTTTTGCATAATGGTTCAGTAGGAATAAACTTAGGTTTAACGGAACCACGAGTTTCATTCACATGAACAACTTTTCAAGGATGTATGTTCGAAAACATAATATGAGTATCATCAGCACATGACACAGGTCATTTCAGAATCTCCTTTACCACTGGAACCGGTTTGGAATGGTCCTTGATAAAAGGATGAAGATTCTGATAGTTCTTCTGGCCACAGTTTCTTACTACATGACCTTGTTGACCGCAAAGAAAAGAACTTCGCATATCAACATAATGATGTTGAAAATTTTTTGGAGCATGTGACACTGATGATGTCTGATGACTCACATTTTTAGTCATGCTTTTAGCAAAATCATCAGATAATTCAGATTTCTTTTTCAAGTAAAAATCTAAATTAGAACAGTTCGAAAAACTTTTCAATGTATCTGTCCCAGTTGACTTCACAAAATTAATTTTCTTAGCTTGTTTTAAAACCTGTTTTGCTTTAGTCAATGGGTCAGATGGAACTAAAGTTTTTGCATGAGCGTATTGACGTTCAAGTTCACGAACTTTGGAGGTTTCATTGTAAAACACACTCTCAAGGAATTCAGGTTTAATGATACTTATTGGAATGTCATCTTAGTTGTGTGCGAACCACACACAGCCTCCTCAAATTCATGAGGTTCACACAGTATGTGATTAGAACTTGGAATGTTCTTGTTCTTGTGTATAATTTCCGGTTCAAACACATCCTCAATGATAACTTTGTCAACATTTTCAACAAAAACTTTGTTGCTTTGAACATGAGGTTTCTGAGAAACAGATTGGGTTTTAACAATTTTAGACTTACTTGGTTTAGAATTTTCTGAAATCACAGGCTCTTTAAGAATAACATCTTCCACAGTTGGAGCAAAAGGATTAATTTTATAATCATTGTGAAATGGTGGTGGAATTTCAACAAAACCTTTACCTTTCTTTGAATCCTTTTGTTTTCCAGAAACTTCAATAATTTCATTCAACAGAAAAGATGAATTTCAAAATTTACCCAATTTGTTCTTTAACTCAAGAACCTCATTCTCAAGCTCAGTTATCTTTGAACGATGTTTCAAAATTTCTTGAAACTTTTGGTCATTAATTGTCATTTTCACAGATAACTCAGCTTTGAGATCATGATTACTTATAGTTAAAGCCTCAATTTTCTCTCTTGAATTCATTTGAGAAGTCAAGGATTGTCTATAAGTATCTTTTAAGGACACAATCTCTTTTAGCAAATTATCATTTTGAAGTTTTAATGAATCAATTTTAGATTTATTATAATCACAATCAACACATGATACCTTAGAAGCAGAATTACTAACCTCATTTTGCTTGGCCGTACACGAAGACGTGGAAGAATCACTGATTTTTGCCATACAAGCAAAATTGATTGGAAGATTTTTACTTGAATCATCAGACTCAGATCCAGAATCATTATCAGAAGATAGCTCACTTCCACTATCCTCTTGAACATTTTCAGTAAGTCCAAACATTGCCAGATTTGCTTGAGTATCATTACACAGTAGTCGTTGTGACCAATTATCTCCATTGGCTAACATTGCTTGTGACTCGGAACTTGATGGTTTCTTCTCAGCATCATTACCTCGTGGTGTTGAAGAATTTGAATTTTGACCATGAGGACCAGTATACTCTTTTTTCGGTTTGTCACATTCTTTTGCAAAATGACCGAATTCTTGACAATTGTAACATTTCACTTTCAACTTGTCAAATCCCAACTTCTTGTTTAGAGCGGGAAGATCTTTTCCAGTTCTTTGCATGAATCTTTTCACCTTTCGAACAATCATTGCCATGTTCCACTTTAAATCCATGATTTCTAAGTCATCTGGATCAATCTGATCATAGTCTTCATCAGTTAAATCACTAGTGGCAATTTTGCTACTAACCAAATTTTCATACGACGTCATGAAAGCCGATAGAAAAGAAAAGTTTTGTTCAGCTTCTTTCATGTTGACATTTGAAGGTGTTGAGTAGTGATTTGTATTGGATGAATTTCCCGATACACCAGTTGATCCCGAAATACCAGAAGATCCAGTATTTCCAGCTGTATAAAAACAGGATCGTGGATCACTATACAATGTAGTTGCATTCTCATTTGCAGCTTGAGTAAGGAAAGCAGTTAGTGGAGAGATGGTTGAACTAAGAGGCATACTACCACCATAGAAAGAAGGATCTTGACTTTCCTTTGAAGATTTCCGACACTTAAGATCATATTCCCTAGTTTCAATCTTTTGCAAAAATTCAATTGCAGTCAAATCTTCACTCAAGAAATAATTATTTTCCTTGAGAACCATTAAGAACGTGGAATAAGAACTTAGAAGTACACTCTTAATAGTGTCAATTTTATCCCTCTCAGAGACATCTAATGTCATCTTGTCCATTTCAGCAATCAAGTGATTGAATCTTGTTATCATTTCTTCAACCGTCTCACCTTTCAATAAATTAAAGTTTCTGAATTGAAACTTAAGCATCACCTTTTTGCTTTCAGCCGTGTTACCCATACTTCGCATTCGAATATGTTTAAACAAAGAAGCACATATTTTTATACTACCCACTTGGTGAAAAATATTCTCAGGCAAAGCCATGGTTAGAGTAGAATAGGCTTTTGTCTCTATCTCTAATGCTTTCTTTTCTTCAACTGAGTATTGTGAGATAGCTTTTGGTGTAAAACCAATAGTCTCATCCCCAGTCATAGGAACAGTATAGACTTCATCTAAACAGTATGAACAATCAGGATGAACTGATCCTAAATGCGCACGAAACCGAGGTTCCCATTTGGCAAAGCCACTGAACTTCATCAACCTTGGACATTTCGAATGTGAACCTATCTCGGTATCGAGTTGCAACATTTGTTGCATCAACATGTTTTGAGACGCCAATGCATACATACCGGCCATCTTTGACAAGTTTCAAAAATTCAAGGGTGTAACGAATCAACCAGCTAATAAGATTAACGAACTGTAAACAGTTGTAGCGAACTGTGAACAGTAGGATAACGAATCAAATCTTAACGAAGCTAAGATTGATCAGATAACGAATCACAATTTAACGAGTCAGAAAGTCAACGAATCAGAAAGTCAAACTAACGAATTGACTAACGAACTGGCCAACGAATTAGCTATCAAACTAATAAGAAAAACTTAACAAATTAGAGAGTCTTCAGTAGAGAACCACTAAGAAAGACTTAGCGAAATAGATAACGAACCAGCTACAGTTGATTAGCGAATAAACTATAACGAATCAGGTTGTTACAACCGTTTGTAACAAACTCTGACACCTTATGCCACGTGGCAAAGGTTGTTATGACACAAATCCCAAAGTGGACGCGTGTCACACGATTCAGTTAACCCCAAATAACGAATTAGATCACACGAATCAACTATTATAGCGAACTGGCTAGCGAATCACTTAAAATGGATAACGAATTAACAAACTTAAGGAACGAATCAAAGTGAACAGAATAGCGAATCAATGTAGCGAATCATGTTCATCTTTGAATCTTCAAATCTTCAACGAGAATTTCCAGAAATATGGAAATGATGAACAACAACCCAGATCCTTAAATCTGTAATACTAACTCAATTCTTAACCAAAATCTACAAATGACCTACCAAAATACTCGTAACACAATCGCGAATCCAATACACCAAACCTCGTTACCAAATATCTCCGATTACCAATTCAATTTTACCAAAACACGGACCTTGTTTCGGCCACAAACCAAACCAATACCGAACCAATCCAAAACCAATTCAAACCTTAATTCCAATTCACAACACATTTCCAATACGTTAAATACCTCAAATCCAGTCCAATCCAACTCTAAATCAATCAATTATCCATAAATTGATTCAAATTTAACCAAAACAGAACATATTAAACTAATTAGTATTTAAACTCTTAAATAAACACCAAATCAAGTGTAATTGAGCCCCGAAAGCTCTGATACCACTTGTTGGAACCCGGGTGAATCAATCCAATAATGATTAACAGATCTCGGATCTGTAATAAACCGATTAATACCTTAACTATAGATCTAGCTCATAATTATCTTTGATTCAGTGTTGTATATGTGTATATATTATCAGTATGTATGTAATAGTAATTGTATAATATTATGATGAAGATTGAGAGAAAGAATCTGGACAGAGTTTCGTTAATTAACTTCTCAAAACTTAAATTAAACGTGAACAGTGTTCACTATATATAGAAGATAGGTCTGGTTCGCTAACATCCCCTAGCGAACCAGACGCTACTTCGTCACATACATAAATAAGATGAAACACCCCCTGATTCATTAACATTCCCAAACGAATCAGGAGGGAATAACCTTAAGTCTTAGTTCGCTAACATCCCCTAGCGAACTAGACCTTACATATAACGAACTAGACAATAATTAAACTAATTATTACATTAAATATAAAACAAATTCGTTAACCATAATTACAAAGACTCAAGACGCAAAACCGTGCACTAACAGAAGATATAAAGATTGAAGAGTTTGTTCCTTTCTCAATTGACTTTGATGTTTTGAAAACTTAGAAAACCATTGGGGTTAAACCACCTAGACCAAGTGAGAGATTCAAGAAAGGAAATGCCCATGAAAGGTTCAAAGGAAAGGTGTGGTGCAAGAAATGTGATGAATATGGTCACCACACTGATTCTTGTAATTAAAGATTCGACTTTAAGCCTTTTTATGTTACCAATGAGAAAAGGTTTGGACAAAACTTTGAGGATAAACAAAAGTATGATGAATACTTGGGAAAAGGAAAGGTGAGTGGAAAGAAGACTATGGGTGAAAATGAACAGAAAGCTGCAAAGAAGGTTAAGAAAGTAGAAGTAAAACCAAAGAAACTTGTGGCTGAACTTTCAACCCTGGAAAATTATCCCCAAACAGGACAAAAAATCAGTTAAGTCTGATGATTCTCAAGGATCACCAAGCAGTGATAAGAAAAAGAACAAGGTTGTCTTTTCAAGAAAGAAACCAACTGAAATAACTGGTGATGAAAAATATCTTTTGAAGCATGGATTTGAACCTCAAGGATTTCTTTGGAAACCAAAATGTGATATTCAAGAGAAAAATGATGTTGATGTAAGAGATCCTTTGTGAAGGACTATGTGATAAATGACAATCATAGCACAACATCCTTTGTGAAGACTCCAAGGGAATGTGGATATGAAACAGATAACTCAGACAACATTGAAGTTACCCATGAAGATCCTGAGCCCATCCCTCTCACTACCAATGCACCCATTGTTATTGATTCTGATGATTTGCAAGTTGAATCAGCTTGTAGTTCATCATCTAACTAATAACTCTCTTTGAAATGTGCAGGAACAATCCACTCTACTGAATGAAGTATGGTATATGGATAGTGGATGTTCTAGGCAAATGACTTGTGACAAAAGATCACTAGTTAACTATGAAGAGAAGTTTGAAGGTCCAGTGGCATTCGATAGTGATGAAAATGGAGGAAAGATAGTTGGAAAAGGGATCTTTACCAATGGAAAGGTCACATTTGACAATGTTTTCTATGTGCAGGGGTTACAATATAACCTTTTAAGCATTTCAAAAATGTGTGACAAAGGTTATAAGGTTGGTTTTGATGACCATCACTGTTTCATCTTAAGACCTGAATTTGTATTTCCACCAGATATGATTTTGATGATGGCACCAAGGAATGGTAATCTTTATGAACTCAATATGAAAGATGCTGTTTCAAAAGGTGGCACCTGCTTTTTATCCAAAGCTTCTGAAAACGAGACCAAATTGTGGCATAGGAAACTGTGTCATGTCAATTTGAAAAATATGAACAAACTAGTCAAGGGTGAACATGTGATAGGTTTACCTACTAGGGAGTTCAAGCTGGATGAAAAGTGTGTCTCATGTCAAAAGGGAAAGTAGCACCAGTCTTCTCACAAGACTAAACTCATCAATTCAATTGATTAAGTGCTTGGAGATGCTTCATATGGATCTCTTTGGTCCTGTGAGTGTACCAAGCATTGGTAAGAAAAGATACTATCTTGTGATCATTGATGATTTCGCAAGATACACTTGGGTTTATTTCCTAAATACAAAAGATGAGGCTGCTGAGTTAATCATGAACTGTGTAACCAGGATTGAGAATCAACTGGATGCAAGGGTTAAAGTAATGAGAAGTGACAATGGCACTGAGTTAAAAAATAGAGTTATGGATGAATTTTGCAACACAAGAAATATTTCAATAGTTCTCTGCTCCTAGAACTCCTGAACAAAATGGTGTTGCAGAAAGAAGGAACAGAACACTCATTGAAGCTGCAAGAACCATGCTAGCAGATGCTTATCTACCTGTCACTTTTTGGGCAGAAGCTATTAACACAGCCTGCTTTGTTCAGAACAGGGTACTTCTCAACAAAAGTCAAGACAAGACTCCTTATGAAATCTTGTTTAAAAGAAAACCCTACATCAATTTTCCCAAGCCATTTGGATGCAAATGTTCACTCTTGAGCACCAAGGATTATTTGAACAAGTTTCAAGCTAAATCCTTGGATTGTTTCTGTGACACTCGTCAATTTCAGGTTAACTCCGTTAATCCGAACTCCGTTAATTCAAACTTAAGATCACACGAACTGTAACGCATATCTCATTACATTTAAGTTAGGGTTTTAAATGACACTTGACAATCACTACACTAGTAGTCTTTCGTAATTTCACCGAAACACACACGAGTCGACTCAAACCGTTGGTGAACAAACAATAATTAATATAAACAAGTACTTGGTATAAATACGTGTTATGGTTATATGTGACTATGTGCTTGCATTTGTAACATTATATTATGGATGATGTAGCCTAGTTTGTATAAGAATTAGGTGAAATAGAAGATTAGGGGGTAAAGTGTAACATGTTAATATTTAAACATATGATTTACCAAGATTAGGGGGGGGGGGGGGGGGGAGGGGAGGAAGAGAGGAGAGTGATTAGGGTTTGGTAAATCATATGTTTAAATATTAACATGTTACACTTTACCCCCTAACCTTCTATTTCACCTAATTCTTGTACAAACTAGGCTATAACATCCATAATATAATGTTACACATGCAAGCACATAGTCACATATAACCATAACACGTATTTATACCAAGTACTTGTTTATATTAATTATTGTTTGTTCACCAACGGTTTGAGTCGAATCGTGTGTGTTTCAGTTAAATTCCGAAAGACTACTTGTGTAGTGATTGTCAAGTGTCATTTAAAACCCTAACTTAAATGTAATGAGATATGCGTTAAAGTTCGTGTGATCTTAAGTTTGAATTAACGGAGTTCGGATTAACGGAGTTAACCTAAAATTGACGAGTGTCACATCATTCCCATGTTGAAAGAATTTCCGTCCCGAAAATTTGAGTCAAGTCGCGATAGGTGTCTAAAAAAGGCAAAAATTTTCAGTTTGTCATATCATCCCCTAGTAGAAAGAAATTTCGTCCCGAAATTTAATTCATACCTCCGGTGTATTCTGACGGTTTGTCGGCTTTCACGGTTTTCGGTGTTTGGTCAACCCTTCAAAAAGGTGAAGATACTTTTTCATCATTTGATCCTCGCATTCCCACGTGAACTCTGGTCCACGTCTCGAGTTCCAACGGACTTTGACGATGGGGATCTTGCTGTGCTTGAGTGTTTTGGTTTCCCAATCCAAAACTTCGACTGGTTCTTCAATGAAGCGTAGCTATACATCAACTTGCAACTCGCCCAAAGGAACTGCTTTTATTTCATCAGAAAGGCATTTCTTCAAGTTGGATACGTGGAAAATGTTATGTACGCCACTGAGTTCTGTTGGTAAATACAATCGGTATGCTATCGGACCAACGCGTTCAGTTACCCGGTATGGGCTAACGTATCGTGGGTTGAGTTTGCTTCGCTTTCCAAAGCGAACTACACCTTTCCATGGTGAGACTTTGAGTAAAACTTGGTCGTCCACTTGGAATTCCAGAGGTTTTCGGCGCTTGTCGGCGTAACTCTTTTGGCGATCTCGTGCTGCTGCCATGCGGTTTCGGATTTGGACAATCTTTTCAGAGGTTTCAAGTACTAATTCTGGACCAGTGATTTGGCTATCACCCATTTCTGCACAGCAAAGAGGTGATCGACACTTCCGTCCGTACAACGCTTCAAACGGCACTTCTTTAATGCTTGCGTGGTAGCTATTATTATATGAAAACTCTATCAAGGGCAAGTGGGGTTCCCAACTTTTTCCGAAATCCAACACGCATGCACACAACATGTCTTCCAAAGTCTGAATGGTTCGTTCACTTTGCCCATCCATTTGAGGATGGTATGATGTGCTCATATCGAGGTGGGTGCCTAGTGCGCTCTGTAGTGACTTCAAGAAGTGCGAAGTGAAACGGGAATCACGATCAGATATGATTGAGACAGGCACTCCGTGTCCAGACACTACTTCTTTCATATAGATGCGAGTCAGTCTTTCCATTTTGTCCGATTCCTTGATCACTAAGAAATGCACAGACTTAGTCAACCGGTCAACGATCACGCAGATGGTATCGCATCCCGTCGGGGTTTTGGGTAATCCCGTGATGAAATCCATGGAAATGTGTTCCCATTTCCACGTTGGGAATTCTGGTTGCTGTAGCAGACCAGATGGTTTCTGATATTCCACTTTGACTCTTGCACACTCAAGCATTTGCTTACGTAGGTGGCAATGTCGGCTTTCATGTTTGGCCACCAGTAAAGTGCCTTTAGTTCATGGTACATTTTATCTGAGATAGGGTGAATGGAATATCGGGACTTGTGTGCTTCGTCCATCACCAGACTTCTCAGTTCTCCATATCAAGGGACCCAAATCCGGTTTTCAAAATATCGGACCCCGTCCGATTTGGTTTAAAGCTGCTTGTCCATGCCCCGCATGAGTTCTGATGGGAGGTTATCGTCTTTCAACGCTTCGAGTTGAGCATCACAAATCTGATCAGGTAAGTTGGCATGAATCATGAGTTGTAATGCTCGCACCCGTCTAGGCTTATCTGTTTCTTTTCTGCTGAGAGCATTAGCCACTACATTTGCCTTGCCCAGGTGGTACTTGATGGCACAGTCATAATCCTTAAGTAGCTCGACCCAATGACGTTGTCGCATGTTCAACTCCTTTTGATCGTAGATATGTTGGAGGCTCTTGTGGTCGGTGTAAATGGTAAAATTGGTACCGTACAAGTAATGCCTCCATATCTTAAGAGCAAACACCACGGCTCCGAGTTCCAAGTCATGGGTCGTATAGTTCTTCTCGTGGATCCGTAGTTGTCGAGAGGCATAGGCTATAACCTTCTCGAGTTGCATTAACATGCAACCGAGACCCTATATCGATGCATCACAGTGCACTTCAAAGTTTTTTTTTCCCTCGGGGAGGGCTAGGATAGGCGCGCTACAGAGTTTTTTTTTCAAGAGTTCGAAATCAGACTCCTGCGTGTCACCCAATTGTACTTAGTACCATTGTGTGTCAATGTGGTGAGGGGTTGAGAAATCTTTGAAAATCCCTCGATGAAACGTCGATAGTAGCCAGCCAGTCCTAGGAATTGTCGCACATCAGTCGGAGTCTTAGGTGCTTCCCAGTTTTTGATGGCCTCTACCTTGCCTGGATCGACATGGATACCATTCTCATTGATCACATGCCCTAAGTAGTGAACCTCGCGAAGCCAAAATTTGCATTTTGAGAGTTTAGCGTATAGTTGTTCCTTCTTTAGTAATTCCATGATTAACCTCAGGTGTTCTTCATGGTCGGTCTTGTTCTTGGAGTAAACGAGGATATCATCAAAGAAAACAATCACAAACTTGTCGAGGTACGCCTTGCATATTCTGTTCATGAGATCCATAAATACAACAGGTGCGTTGGTTAAGCCAAAAGGCATAGCCGGAAACTCGTAGTGACCGTACCGAGTTCTGAATGTCGTCTTTGAAATATCTTCTTCGCGCACTCTCAATTGATGGTAACTAGATCTCAGATCGATCTTCGAGTAGTAACTCAATCCTTGAAGCTGGTTGAACAGATCATCAATTCGGGGTAGGGGATAACGGTTCTTGATCGTCACCTTGTTCAGCTCACGGTAATCGATGCACATGCGGAAAGTCCCGTCTTTCTTTCGAACAAATAAGATAGGGGCTCCTCATGGTGATGAGCTGGGTTGGATGAAACCTTTATCCAATAAGTCTTGTAATTGAGTGGACAATTCCTTAAGCTCCACCGGTGCGAGCCGATACGGGGCTCGTGCTATGGGTGCCGCACCGGGGGCTAAGTCGATTTGGAACTCGACTTGTCGAATAGGTGGGAGTCCAGGCAAATCCTCCGGGAAGACTTCTGGAAAATCTCGCACAATCGGTATGTCTTCGATTCGCTTCTCCTCCGCGGGTTTCTCGACAATATGAGCTAAAATCGCCGGATGACTCTTTCATAAATATTTCTGCGCGTTCATGAGGGCGATGACGCTTGTAGTCATGCCGCTCTTCTCGCCCTATACCAAGATGATTTCGCCGGAAGAGGTAGTGATATGAACAATCTTTTCATGGCATATAATCTCAGCTCTATTTTCGGATAGCCAGTCCATGCCGACAATGACAACGACATCGAAACTACCAAGCGTAAAGGGTATGAGGTCGATATCGAAAGTGTGACCTGACATTTTCAACTTACATCCCGCTAGTACATGAGTTGTTTCTATGGACTTACCGTCGGCTAATTCAACAGGAAACTTAGCATCTAACGGGGTTGGAGTTAAGTCTAAGAGTCTACTAAAGGCTTTCGATACAAAACTCCTATCAGCTCCAGTGTCAAACAAAATATAAGCAAAACAGTCGTTCACAGGGAACTTACCGGTAACCACATTCGGATCGCTGTGGGCCTGGCCCGACCTAATGAAGAAAGCTCTACCTTTACCTCCCGTCACTGTTATTGCCTCCATTGTTCTCATTCTGCTTCAGTTTGGGACAATCCTTCCTGAAGTGACCCTCTTGACCACACTCAAAGAACCCTTTCGTCTCTGTAGGCTGTTTAGTAGCACCCTTAGCCGCTAGGTCTCCCCTACAGTCCTTGGCCTGATGACCCAATTTACCGCATCGTGAACACTTGATACGGTCGCATGGGCCTGCATGGTGATAGTTGCACTAGTTGCACTTCGGGTACTTTCCAGCATAGCCACTCGAACCCTGTCCGCCACCTTTGTTGTTATTGTTGGAACCCTGATTATTGAAGTTCCGAGCGAGTTCGGGTTTACGGAGGTGTTGTTGCTGTGGGGAGTTCGATGATGAGGACTAGATGTTGTTAAATTTCCTCTTTCCATTCCCAGAGTTGTTGTTGTTGTTGTTGTCAGTGCTTGAGTTGTCACGGGTTTTAGAGGTGGAACCTCTAGGTGGTAACGCACCTTGTGCCACTGCTTGGTTCGTCAGCTTGTGGGCTATTCGGATCGCTTGCTGAATAGTGGTTGGTTTAGAAGACGTCACCATACCTGAATCTGGGGTACCAAACCATCTATATACATCTCGATTCTCTTACTTGGCGGATCTACAATCCGCGGGCACATCACCTCCAGCTCATGGGAACGGGTGGTGTAGGCTTCAATCTCAGAACCCACCATCCTCAGCGTCCAAAATTCCGACTCCAACTTCGAGATTTCCTCTCTAGGACCATACTCTTCTCGCATCATGTTCTTGAACTCCTCCCAGTTCATAGAATTTGCTAATTCCAACCCAAGAGTTTATACATTAGAGTTGCACCAGGTGAGGGCGGAATATTGCAGTGTTCCAGCAGCAAACTTGACCCTGCTGGCTGGTGGACAGTTACACATCTCAAAAGCTGACTCTGTCTTCTTGGCCCAACGCAGGAAACCTATGGCTCCCTCAGTGCCGTCAAATGAATTAGGCTTGCAGTCTAGGTAGTTCTAGAAATTACAGACTCTGGCTTGACCTCCAGCTTGATTGTGAACATGCGCAGCTAGAGCTGCCGCCGAATGGTCATTCATTAGGGTTTGGAGTTCTGCTGTGGTTAGGTTAATGTTACCGCGACCACTACCAGCGTATCTTCCAAACATCTCCTAGAATCACAGCATAAAATGTTAGACATGAACTCTCGGTTTCATATGTAACATACCATACATGTAATAAAACGTAGGTAAGAAAGAAAAGAAAAGAAATAAAAACATCGCATCACAACCATATAATAATCCAAATAATAATTCATGATTAAAACCATTGTATCCGCTACAAAGTATTTAAAATCAATCCTTACAATTATAGAAAAATATAAGTTTGGATGGAGACAACCCCTCCATCTAGGTGTTATCATTCTTAGATGTCATCGTCTGAGGACACCTCTGAGTGTGCCTCCTCCTCAGCCGGCTCTTCCTCCGGTTTCTCTTCGGGTTCCTCCTCGGGATCTTCCTCGGGTTCTTCCTCAGGTTCTTCCTCAGGTTCTGCTGCATTCGAGGCAATTTTCGCCTCTAAGGTGTTTCAACGAGCTAGGGATGTCACTGCAAGGGCTCTTGCACCAAAAATTTGGTCATGCAAATCTATCATCTCTGCTTGCATTTTGTTCATTATATTCATTTGCTGAACATGAGCATCCTGAACTTCCTTCATAGCTTCAGTCAGGTAGGAATTTCTCTTCCTAGCCTCAGCTCCATCTCCTATCAATCCAATAACATCCGCTCTCATCGAGCGCATAAATCCCACTTCACGCTCTAAACAAGAGGGCATAGCTGCGAAAGCACGCTCCATTGGTTCGGTTATGGGTGGTAGGGTGTTGAAGGATATAGGACAGCCCGGGAGAGGTAGTGGGGGAACTTGCTCATGGTAAACCATATGCTCGATCAGACTCGGGTACCAGCTCCAGTCGCCGTTGTCGTCGTACATGTCTCCAGATGGGCGATGTCTCTTCGGTGCAGGGGCTGCTAGTGCCGGTACTACTCGGGGTGGTGATGAGTTGGGTAGCTGCAGTTCCTTTCCAGGGACATGAGACACCGGGTCGGATGATGATGATGATGATGATGGCGTCGACATCCCTACAAGATAAGTCGTGTATGCGCGCGTATGAGTGAATGAGGTAAAGAGATAAAGAAAAGAAGGAATAAATATAATATATATATTTATATATGCAGTGCGTATAATTATAACTAATGGGTCATTGCGGTTATAGTCCAGTATGCATGAAATTCTAGTTCGCTATAACCAATGGCTGTGATACCAATCTGTCACACCCTCAAAATCCACGAACGGAGTTTTACCGTCAGATGGTGTGAACTAACAGGATCGGAATCATTAGTTACAATCAAACACCATATTAAAAGATTTCAAAGCCAACAAGACATCAAGTGTTAAATGAAACGCGGAAGCGTAAATTGTAAATCAAACAGTTGCGCCACACAGGACGACTTAAAAACCAAAATTCTCAAGACAAAAATTAAAAGAAGTTTTTAAAACAATGGTGTTTAGCGAATGCATGTCCTATACCGCGCGCCCGCCTCGGCTACCTGAGAATAACCTACTAAAATTGTCAACACAGGGTTGGTGAGTTCACAGGTTTATATAAATAAAGTGTTTGCATTTTAGCGTTACCAGATAGTGTTAAGTCAATTATATATCAATAGGTAGCTAACCTATTAAGCATGTATTACTAAGTGTTCGGCAACGAAGCTGACTGTTTATCAATTGCCTTGCCACCATGTCAACCACGACCATGGTAATGTGTTATCCAAGATTACACCCACTCGACCTACAGTCGAGTTTAGAGCTGGGTGGGGTTTGTCAAACCCAGTAGTACTACTCAACAGTGACTCGCTATTATCCAAATATTAACCGGTTCGATGTTATGAAGGACTTTAGTTGGTTTGTTTGACATTTAGTCTTACAAGTGATATATAAAGAATAAAAAAATCTAAAGCGTGGAGTATGTTATCTCCCCCTAATAAAAGCGTTTAAAAAGAGTAAAAGGGGCCGTGAAACTCACTGTTTGCGAAGATAACCAAAAAGATCCGAGAAAGGTGTGCGTCACAGAATATCCTCACTAGTGTTCTAAAAACAAAAACAAGATTTTCTAAGTATTGAACTACGAGCGAGTCCCTAGACTCGACACATACAACTTATGCATGAGATGCGTTTCGTGTTTCGTTTGTGAAATAAGTGCGACTCGACAAACACATTGGTGATAAGTTACACATGTGAACAAGTACTTAAGTGTCAAGTATTAACATCGTTCATTACTAGAAAATATCCCCCACAAGGGCAATTTAGTCAAAACATAGCAAACATCGATCAGTTATGCACTTTTCATGATAATTCAAGTAATTCAGCAGTTAAATTGTCCTGGCTAATTTTCACTCGACAAGATTACTCTATTTAATAAATCCTAACATGTCAAATAAATCACCAAAAATCAGCACAGAAGCAAACTTGAGTTAGGTTTCTAAAAATATTTTTATTATATTTTTATCATATACGGTTTTATCACAATGATCAAAACATCACAGCAAACACACAGCTATCATTATCATGCGTAACAGAATGTTATTTGTTATTCCCGATTCATTACAAATTCAATTAATGCAAGACCAATTGGGTTAGACTCCTAACTCAAAATATTAACTTCCAGAAGTGGAACCAACCCATTTGGTCTTGTAGTTTATGAGATAAACTAATTTCAAAATAGCCTAACAGCAGGTCTCCCAAATCAGCCTTGCAAAACAGTTTTGTAAAATAATAAAAACTAACTTTTACACGTCCAAAATTTACAAACTAGGACCTTTTAGAAACTAGACTCGACCTAGTATATTATAGAATCAACAATCACTTCAAAACATGTAATTAACATCAAGTTACAGTTGTTTTAACATGAAATTAAGAATCTGTCCAGCATCAGTTTTCATTAAAACTCAACAAACTAATAATCTTTGCACTAACAATCTGTCCAGCATCAGTTCTCCCCTGTAGTATGTAGATCGAGGTGGGGGAGAGGTGTGCTCAGGTGGCCGCACTGAAATACGAGCGGTCTGACGGTTTCTAATAGTGGGTGGGGGTACTGGTGTATGCTGTACGGGTTGAGTAGGGGTCTGGGTGCCCTAATCGGTGAATGATAAGCACTAGTAGCTCCCTGTCCCACAACATTCCTAGGGGATTCCCTAGGGGGATAGGTGTCACAACGGTAACCCGATATGTCGGGTTGATCTACGGGTACCTCGTGGGGAACCACCGTGTCTCCAAAACTCTCGCTCATTTCCTCCTCCGGTCCCTCCTCCTCTTCAGGTAATGCTGGTGCCGCAATAGGTGAACGATCCGTAGACCTCGACATGTTCCCGCACAATGGTTAGTAATAAGAATAACATCCTTCGATTATATTAATCATAATAAAACACATGTAGGTATTTATACACATAAGCACAAATAATCGTTTATATACATATATATTTATTTATTATTATTATATTTTATACACATATATTACTGTTTTTACCTATTGGGTTGTTCATCGACTTCTTCTCGGATTCCCTCATACAAACAAGTCCGTTATTACGTTCCGGACCATAATAACCCACTTGTCCATTCATGTTCATCACGAGAATTGCCTGTATATATTATTTAATATTATTTTATTCCCAGAACTAATCGAGCCTAAGGTTATCTTAGGGTATCCTAAGGGACAACCTAATTCTTTATAACCAATGGCTCTGATACCAACTTCTGTCACACCCCGACTAGGTAGTTGCGGAAGCGTAAAACGGGAATGTAACAGATAATACTGGTATCAACAACATTGTTTATAAAGAAATTCACAAACTAGTTTACATCATATTACATTGGTAGGTACTATGTTTACAAACTAGATGAAAAACACATAACCAGTTCTCGGTTCCTTATTCATTGGTACGTATTTGCATCTATTCACAGCTATTAAACTTTCCTTCTAACACCAAGCAAGTAAGCAAATCATTCCAACTTCGGCTTACCTGAAAAGCATGTTAAAACGGGTCAACTACGTCTAGTTGGTGAGTTTCAAGTTTCACGAGTATCAACGAAATCAGTATACGAGTTCGTAAAGTTTACTGTGTGTATGTATACATGTATGTGTATGATGTATTATACTAAGCCACAAGTGAAACCGAAACGAGCTAAAACACATGGCCACCCCTGCCCATGCACTCCCGTTGGCATTTAACAGCCACTTTGCCCCAAGTATGTACTATGTCTAACACCACATAGCAGTATGTAATAAGTTTAAATGACAATGTGCATCTGGGTTAACATGTTCCGGCATACCCCACCGGCTCTGTCAGTTGGGTTTGTCAAACCGATAGTACTATCCACACGTCACCGGCACGAAGTTAATCATTTGTGTTTGTGGGGACTTTCAAGTGTTAGTACTTAGATAATTCACATCATCACACGTTTTCAAATATATAAGTATATGTAAACATGCTTTCCACCCCAAATGTTCATCAAACAGTTTAGAAAGTGGGGTCGTGAAACTCACCTTATTGTAGTTCGAGCAGGTAATATAGGTCAATAAGTGTTATGCCTCGATTATAGCTTGTATCCTATAATCGGTATCGTACTGTTAATACTAGTACAGTGTTTAAACCAAATCGGGCTGTATAACCAGTTTGGTTATAGCTGTTAGGCCCAAAACATGACCATAGTCTTAGATTGTGACGTTGTATACTGTGAAATACTTAAAATCAGATTTGGCTCAGTTTCACCGTTTTCCGAGCCTAGCCAAGTTGATCGTTTACGCGTTTCGGGAATAGGTAAGATCATAAAAACTTAAGTAAACATATTGATTGATAAAATGATTTAATTTATAAAAGAATTTTAAGGTTTCGGTATCTGGATTGATCGTAGGGTTCGTTTTCGTTTTCATACGGGTTTGATTATACAAGACGCGTACAATCCACCCAAATTGTCCGGAATTCTCGTAAAAAGTTCGTTTTTATCAATTTCATCTAAAAATATAATATTTGACCACTTTTGATATTTTGACGTACCAGTCAGTCCGTTAAACATCAAACTGCCGGTTTCGTTAAAACAATAATAATTTAAATATTTGATTAATCATAACTAAATATGTACTTATATATAAATTATGTAAATTTTTGTAAAAATACATTAAAATACGGAGAATTTTATAAAAATATTTTTCGAAATTTTATGATTAATTATTTATTTATAAAAATTCATTTAATAGGTTATAATCGTGTAATAAATGGCCCGTTTATATCAAACGACCTCCTAAAAATCCGATAATTTTTAAAAATGGCCTCAATGTTATTAAATAGCCCCTGAAAAATCTCCAGAACCTAACTCTTTTGACAAAATGCCTTTTTGTGCGTTTTTCGGCTGTTAAAATTCGGTTAAATCATAATTTGACAAACCATACTTAGGCATTTCCAATGATCCCCAAACTTTACCAGTGATCTTACCATCACATATTAATCTGTAAAGCCAAATTTCATAATTTTTTAGTATGTTTAGCTAGTTTTCCCAAATAAACGTTCATAAACGGAAATAAACTCACCAAATATTATCCGTTTATTGAAAAATTATCAAATTTGAACAAGGACTCATTTATAGGATCCCTAATGTCCCTGCAAATTTTCACAAGCTAACAACAATCACGTCACAACCTAATACTAAACAGCCCCTAAACGAGTAATACGGTATTACCTTGTCGGTTTTCGGTGGTTTTTGATAGCTTAAACGACTCTCCGGGCCTTGGGTTGCAAACTCAGTGTATCTACATATCATATAACATCAAACCAAGCATAAATCATCCATTGAACAGCCTTGTTAACTAGGGTTTCGGTTTTGGTATCAAACCGAACTTTCAAATCGTAAAAACGTCGTATTCATGTTCTAATCCGTGTTTTTGACCAAAAATAAATATGTTTCTGCTTTGTAGACATGTTTAACATCAAAACATGATTTTACTTGATTTTTATGGTTTTTGGATGGTTAAACGTGTTTAATACTAATCAAGAACTAATTTTCTATGTTTAAATCTTACTAAACAAGCTTGAAATCTTCATGAATTAAGAGTTTACCACTAGGGTTTTGATCAAGAGATGAGCATGATCAGCTGAATATTGAGTTGGTTGGACTTTGGAATGGAAAAATATCTCTTACCTTAGCTTATTTAACAAGCTAATCAAAAGGGGTCCCCTCCCAAAGTTGCGACCGGAACCCATAAGGGCCCATTGGGCCTCCTATTTGGCCTAATGGTTCCTCGGTATTCTTGCCACACATAAATGTCGGTCAAAAATTTAATTCGGGTTTGTTTTTTCGCAAGAAAACTAGTTCGAGTGCGAAAACCAGCGCGAAAACGAGTGTTTTTCAGCTTCTTTTTGTAAAATAAGAAAAACGTATTGACTCGTTGTAAAATTCCAAAATATTTTCACGGATTGCTTAGAACATGTCATATAAGTGTTTTATAAATCTTTTTCGGCTTAACGGATGCTACAATGCTCGTTTTGATATTAACGATTGCGTTTAAGCTTATAGCGTATCGATAAACGAAACCTTTTTCGTTTAAAGAGTTTTAAACGTACTGGGGCCTAAATATCAATATGTTAGCCTCTATAATATATCTATAACTCGTATATGACCCCTCAGTATGTATGCGGGTCATAATTAGTATAGGTCAGTTACTCGTTTAAGCACTACGAATTAACCGATTTATCGTTTACTTGCTACATAGTGAATATAATATACCTTGTTTTGTCATGAATGTTACACATGTAACCCTAATTCATCAACAAACAACGTATTTAGCACTTAGGGTTTATGGAAAAGAATCATCCTTCTGAAAACATCATTGAAGATATTAATGAAAGGGTTACAAGAAGCCATTTTGAATCTGCAAAAATTTGTTTGTACTCCTGCTTTCTATACCAAATAGAACCAAAGAACATTGTTCAAGCACTAAAGGACAACAGTTGGGTAGAAGCAATGCAAAAGGAGTTGGCTCAATTCAGCGATCTGCAAGTTTGGGAACTAGTAGACAGGCCAAGAAATAGATATGCAATTGGAACCAAGTGGGTTTTCAGGAATAAAAGGGATGAAAGGGGTATTGTGATTAAGAATAAAGCTAGACTTGTGGCTTTGGGATGCCTACAAGAAGAAGGGATAGAATTTGAGGAAGTCTTTGCACCAGTTGCAAGACTTGAAGCAATAAGAATTTTCTTAGCCTATGTTGCCTCAAAGAATATAAGGGTATTCCAACTTGATGTAAAATCTGCATTCCAAAATGGAAAGATAGAAGAGCAGGTGTATGTTTCTCAACCACCAGGGTTTGAGGACCCTATCTATCTTATCAGGGTGTATAAGCTAAACAAAGCCCTGTATGGACTTCATCAAGCTCCTAGAGCTTGGTATGATGAGTTGTCAAATCACCTACTTGAAGATGGTTACCAAAGGGGAGCTATTGACAAGACCCTCTTTTACAAGAAGAAAGGAAGAGATTTGTTGTTGTTACAAGTCTACGTGGATGACATCATATTTGGGTCAACCAATGAACAGATGTGTATGGAGTTTGAAGAGGTAATGAAGTACAAATACAGCATGAGCTCAATGGGATAAATGAACTTCTTCCTTGGATTGCAAGTTCAACAGAAGGCTTATGGGATTTTCATCTACCATCTAAGTATGTACAGGACATACTAGACAAATTCAAGTGTAATGATCTTAAGACAGCTTCAAATCCTATGGATTCAAAAGAAAAGATGATAGCTGATGAAGAGGGGGAGCTAGTGGATGAACATGAATACCTAGCAAAAATTGGGTCACTGATGTATCTAACTTCTTCAAGGCCGGATATCATGTATGTTGTGTGTGTTTGTGCAAGATTCCAGTCAAGCCATAGAGTTTCTCACAAGAATGCAGTCAAGAGAATCTTTAGATATTTGAAGGAAAGACCTGACTTGGGAATTTGGTATCCAAAGAACCAGTCATTTGATCTGATTGCCTACACAGATAGTGATTATGATGGGTGCAATATGAGCAGGAAGTCCACATCAAGAGGTTGCCAATTTTTGGGTGATAGATTGGTGTCAATGCAATGCAAGAAGCAGACCACTATGTCATTCTCAACTGCAGAAGCTGAATACATTGTTGCATCTTCCTGCTGTGCACAAGTCCTCTGGATTTAGAATCAGATGATGGATTATGGTCTGAATTTCTTAAACACCCCTATTTACATTGATAATACTGCTGCACCTTTTATTGTTAAGAATCCTGTGCAGCATTCCAAGACTAAGCACATTGAAATCAGACATCACTTCATATGGGATTGTAGTGAAAAAGGTTTAATTGAAGTAAAAAGAGTTGATACAAGTGACAATTTGGCTGACCTATTCACAAAACTACTTGATAAAACCAGCTTCAACTTTCTTCTGAAAGCCCTGGGATGATCAACTCTAATGAAGTCTGATTCATGATGTGTGCTTGTTGAACAAACTGACTATCTTCTCAAAGTCTAAATGAATGTTGTGTGTACGTGTTTGATTATGATATTTTTATTTTAACTGATATATGCTTAACTGACTATCTGTGCAAATTTGAGTATCTTTGATGCTTTTTCTTGTTTATCAGTTGATTTGTAGGATGTCATGATAAGTGTTCTGAATTGCTATACTTGATTGGGCATGCTTATCTGATATCTTTATTAAATGTTTGAATATGTGTGTGATCTGATCAGATATTGTAGTTAGGATAGGCTAGACTATTCATCTTAGTAATGTCTGCTTGTTGTGATAATATCATTGATGATTAATACTTGAATATGTTACAACTATTTGTGTCAAAATGTGTCTTTATGCCAAAATTTGAATGCTCAAATGAATTTTCAAATGAATTCTGCATAATACCAAAATTTTGATCAAAACATGAGCATGTTGTTAATGGTGTAGAGATACGATAATACTATTCAGTTCAAGCTTAAAATGATTTACTAAGAAAAGAATCAAAAGAGTTAATTTTTCTTAAAACTATGTCATTTGCTCAAGTCAAAAAAACATATACTTTTATATGTTTGGTCCTTACATTTACTTGTAGATTCAAAGGATAGCCATTAATCCTAAGACTGAAAGCATTTGGGGCAATTGTAATTAATTCTTTCACTTAAAATTATGCCATAGACTCTAAGCCAAAATGTAACGCCCTGGAATTTGACTGGTAGACAAAAATCAAGGAATCATCGGAAACTATACACTTTGGGGTTCTGGACGATAAGTTCGGAACCCATATCATTGGAGAAATCTGCTTTTATCATTTGAAATGTTTATTTTATAAAACGACATTTACGCCTGGAAAATATTAATTTTTTATGCTTTTGAAAAATAAAATGTTCTTATTTAAAAAAAAAAAAAAAGATTTTAAATAATTATTCGGAAAATGGTTTATAAAAGTTTTGCTGAAAAAGTTTTAGTTTGTTTAAAAACTTATGAACTCGACTAGTCTTGACCCGTCGGTAGCCTAAACCCGAACCCGAGTCACCCGAGTATTTAAGCGGAAAATCAAGTATTCTTACACCATCTCTTTCATTTCCACCAACACTTCCCACCCAAACACTCCCACTTCTAGAGAGAGAGTAGTGAGAGAAAGTCATCCAATCTAAGATTCGAGTCCACCAATCTGTTTATCGTTGTTGTCGGTAAGATCTTCTTGAAAATCATACGTTTTTACAACCAAAACCCGCCCCGAATCGAGCAAAAACTCCGACTTTTGTGTCAAGTGTGTTCTTGGTCAAAAACCGTCATTTTTGGTGTCAAAATGCAAGCTTTTGTGTTTAAAAGTACTAGGAATCGATACCCCTTTCAATCCCGAGCATTTCCATGTCAAAAACTTCGATTTTGGGTCAAAAATCTGGAAAATCTGGAAAACCCGTGGGTATCTCCGTCGCCCAGCTTGAAGGAGTCGAATCAGACTCATTCGATCGAACCAGTCGATCGAATCAGTTCATTCGATCGAATGTGTCGATCGAACCAGTCCAGTCGACCGAATAGGAAAGCAACCGAATGGTCTCCAACTCATTCGACCGAATGAGCTTCGTATTCGATCGAACGTCTGTCTATTCGATCGAATGAGTGTCTATTCGATCGAATGTGTTTCTATTCGATCGAATGTGTGTCTATTCGATCGAATGTGTTTCGATTCGATCGAATGTGTTCCTATTCGATCGAATCAGGTCAGAACCAAGCTGTTTCGTCTTTAAAACCTAGTTTTTGCTCGAGATCGTGTAAGGCTTACACTCTTAGACTTAAACTGTGTTGTTAACTTATTATGTCCTTGTCTAGACTTAGAGGATCGACGTTTGACAGCACCCGACCGCCCTAGCAACCACACCTAGTCAACAAGGTGAGTTCATAGCCCCCATTTTTCTTTTAAAGCCTTTCAAATCATTGGGGGTGAAAACATGGTAAATGTACACGTTTTGACAAAACACATTTATTCAAACATTACTTATCATAAACACTTGACAAATCTTTTGCAAACAATGAACATTGGGAAAACAAGTAATCATGGCAGGTTACGCGTACCTTAACTTTCTCGGAAGTTGTGTATGCATAATCAAATATTCAGGAGTAAATATGGGAATCACTCAGCGTTTAGGGAACATTGGACGTTTGGAAATCAAAGTCATGTACCCGTTATACTTTATCATGAAAACACATTATTCATTGGTCAGTCTTGTGATCGTGTGAACAGTGGCAATATAGGTCACAATAGTGCATAGGTTTGATCTCCAAGTGGTCGATTGGTAGACAGGCCGTCACTAGATGTGGGATTCTAGAGTGATCGATTTAGAATACACGTGACCTATGGGGTTCTTAAGTGTTCGATTAAGAATCCGAAGGATCTCTTAAGTGTTCGATTAAGGATCCGAAGGATCTCCTAAGTGATCGATTAGGAATCCAAGAGATACTAAAGTACGCTTTAGAATTCTCTCATGGTACCCAAAGTGATCGATTTGGGTTACCATCAAGGAAATCAAGTAGCATAGTGTGGTCTTGTGTGGGGTCGATGTCAGGTCTTGTGTGATCATTATGCATCATTATCATTTTTCATCATGGCATGGTTACATATGATTCTTGGGTATCTTATACATATATCCTTGATACCGTTCCTCCTGCATGCATGGAAACAATAATTGGAATCTTTATACGAAACTCTTGCAGATTCAGTTGAGATGATAAGCATACCAAGCATAGTAGGATAAGTTGTAGGAGTGGTGGGTTAGCCGATGGTACACCCTATATATAAACCCCTACAACTTAGCCTAGTATGCTTGTGTAGGGCTTATCACTACAGTATTAGTTAACCTATGAATTCACTCATCTACTTTTTGTAGTTGACGTTTTATTACATGTTTTCAGGAAATGAAGCAGGAAGTAGCTAATAGCTGATAGAGGCCTTAGAGAGATGAAGGCTAGGCTAGGAGTTGTTTGGAAACTTGATATTTTGTATTAAAACAATTTGTTTCATGTTACCTGGATGATGTAATATTTGACAGTTTGGTTATGTTTATGCATTTAGACTTTTATACTATTGTGCTCAATCAATCACGACCTAGTCGCCACGCCTCGGTTTTCCGCCATTACGACCGGGGTGTGACAGATTGGTATCAGAGCCAATGGTTATAGGGAATTAGGAAACCGACCTAGACTATAACCTAGGACCCTTAACTCTAGATAATTCATGCATCACTATCACACGCCCACACTTATGTGCTTGCTATGTGCTTATGTGCTGCATCTTTAATTGTGTCTATCGTAGCGATGTATTCTTTGGCTATTCCTTATCCTGTTATTCTTATTCCCGGTATCTTTCTTGCGCGTTCTTTTTCTTTTTCAGAATGCCTCCTCGTCGCTCGTCCGTCAATGCTGACCCTGCTGACCTCGCTGCCATCATAGCGCAGCAAATTGCAGCAGTTCTTCCGGGTCTGGTTAACAACCTAAGGCAAGAAGGAACCTCGGGTGCGCCACAAGCCCCAGAACCGAATCCTACTCTTCAGGCCGACAGGCTCTATAAGGCTTTTACTAACACTGGGCCTACGAGCTTTAATGGATCCGAGGGAGCTGCTGGTCTTCTCCAGTGGTTCGAGAAAGTCGAAGCTTCATTCAACATGTGCTCTTGCCCGGATGAACTCAGGGTCAAATTCGCGGCGAGTATGTTCCACAAACGGGCTCTCACGTGGTGGAATATCGAGATTAGAACCAGGGGGCGAGACGCGGTCTTAGCCTTGCCCTGGGCCGAGTTTGTTGAGCTAGTCACGCAGGAGTTCGTTCCGAGAACCGAACTCCAGAAATTGGAGGCTGAGTTTAGGGCGCACACGATGAAGGGCGCCGATCACATGAAGTACACGGAGAGATTTCATGAACTCTCCCTATTGGTGCCCCACATGGTTACCCCAGCTTCACGCGCTGTCGAGCAATACATCAGCGGTCTTCCGGACTCTATGAGGGGCATTGCGGTTGCAGTTGACCCCACTACACTTAAGGCAGTGATCGATCTCACTGCCCGTTTGACCAGGGAACAGCTCAGGTCCGGTGTTTTGCATCAGGATAAGGGCAAATCTTCCGATGGGAAAGCGAAAAAGGGGAACAATAGGAAGCGGAAAGCGACCTACTTAACTGCGATCACTGGTGCTACGCCTATCAACTCCATGGCCCCCGTTTCAGCCGCAACAGTTCAGGGAAGACCGAGAAAGGAATATACTGGGCCGCATCCCAAGTGCAACTTATGTTCTTATCATCACCCAACAAGTGAGTTGTGCCGCAAGTGCACAAATTGTGGACGATTCGGACACCTGGTGGAGCGCTGCAGGAGTCCTGGCAACCAATTGGCTGTGGGGAATGCTAACCCTCAGCCTAACCCTGCTCGAGGCTGCTTCGAGTGTGGCGCGATGGACCATTACAGAAATCGATGCCCTCGCGTCACCAACGTTCCTCCGGCTCGCGGGAGGGCCTTCACCATTGGAGCTGCCGAAGCACGCCAAAACCCCGATGTTATTACTGGTACGTTTACTCTTAACAACAATTGGGTGTCTGTCCTATTTGATACAGGAGCTGATAGGAGTTTTGTCTCTTGCGAATTGGTTCCTTTGCTGAAATTAAAAATTTCCGAGTTGGAACCTGCCTTGGTTGTTGAACTTGCTAGTGGAGAGTCCACACAAGTGAGGTCTGTCATTCGATATTGCACCCTTACTCTTGTCACCACATCGTTCAGTATTGACCTTATACCTTTTCGTCTTGGAAGCTTCGATCTAGTTGTGGGAATGGACTGGCTGTCTAGCAATCGCGCGGAAGTAATCTGCGCCGAGAAACTTATTCGTATCCCTCTGTCTTCTGGTGAAATTCTAACCATTCAAGGGGATAGGTCGGGTGGATGCCTAAGAATCGTTTCTTGCTTAAAAGCCAGTCGGTACCTTCAAAAGAAGTATCCCGCATTTCTAGCCCGTGTTACTCTCAAGGAATCCAAAGTCAAGAGACTGCAGGACTTCCCTGTCGTGCGTGAATTTTCTGATGTTTTTCCCGATGAGCTGCCTGGACTTCCTCCTAGCAGGCAGGTGGAATTTCGTATCGATCTTATTCCTGGTGCTCTCCCTGTTGCTAAGTCTCCTTATCGTCTAGCTCCGCTGGAACTTCAAGAATTATCGAATCAGCTTCAAGAACTTCTTGGCAAGGGATTCATTCGCCCTAGCTCGTCTCCATGGGGAGCCCCAGTACTCTTCGTCAAAAAGAAGGATGGGACTTTCCGTATGTGCATTGACTATCGGGAGCTTAATAAACTGACCATCAAAAACCGGTACCCGTTACCGAGAATTGATGATCTCTTTGATCAGCTTCAGGGTGCTACGTTTTTCTCTAAGATCGATCTGCGTTCTGGTTACCATCAATTGCGTGTTCTGGAAGAGGATATCCCGAAAACTGCGTTCCGAACTCGTTACGGTCATTACGAGTTCATGGTTATGCCTTTTGGAATGACCAATGCCCCCGCCATTTTCATGGATCTGATGAATCGCGTTTGCCGTCCATATCTCGACCAGTTTGTCATTGTTTTCATAGACGATATTCTCATTTATTCTCGTTCGAGGACCGATCATGAGCTTCATCTCAGGCTTATTTTGGAGCTTCTCAGGAAGGAACAACTATATGCCAAGTTCTCCAAGTGCGAATTTTGGCTAAAGGAAGTTCAATTCTTGGGACATGTTATCAATGTCGACGGCATACACGTCGACCCTGCCAAGGTAGAAGCCATCAGAAATTGGGTAGCGCCTAAAACACCTACCGAAATCCGTTCATTTCTTGGATTGGCTGGTTACTACCGCCGATTTATCTCAAACTTCTCCAGGATTGCCTTGCCTTTGACCACTCTGACTCAGAAGGGAGAACCCTTCGTGTGGGGACGAGATCAAGAGGAAGCCTTCCAAACTCTGAAGAATAAACTTTGCCGTGCACCGATTCTATCGCTTCCGGAAGGTGACGATGACTTTACCGTTTATTGCGATGCTTCAAATCAAGGCCTCGGTTGCGTTTTAATGCAACGAGGGAAGGTCATCGCTTACGCTTCTCGACAACTCAAGGTGCACGAAAAGAACTACGCCACGCATGACCTCGAGTTGGGTGCTGTGGTGTTTGCCTTAAAAATCTGGAGACACTACCTGTACGGCACGAAGTGTGTCATCTATACCGACCACAAGAGCTTACAGCACATCCTCCATCAGAAAGAGTTGAACATGAGGCAGCGACGCTGGGTCGAACTTCTCAGCGATTACGATTGTGAAATCCGCTACCACCCGGGAAAGGCTAATGTGGTGGCTGACGCATTGAGTCGTAAAGAAAGGACCCAGCTGCACTCTATTCGAATTCAATCCAATCTTCCCTCCTTAATTCGCGAAGCTCAGAATCAGGCGCTTGTGAATGGAGATCTCAAGGGCGTTTTGTCGTGTGGAGCCGAACAGAAATTCGAAACCAAGTTGGACGGCATCCTCTATTTTCTTGATCGAGCATGGATCCCAAACTCTGAGCCTCTTCGAACGCTTATTCTAAGTGAAGCCCACAAGTCCAGATACTCGATTCATCCCGGCAGCAGCAAAATGTATCAAGATCTTAAACCTCATTATTGGTGGCCCGGGATGAAGAAAGACATCGCTTTATACGTGATGAGATGTTTGACTTGTTCGCGAGTCAAGACAGAGCATCGAAGGCCGTCTGGGCTGCTTCAGCAACCTATTATTCCTCAGTGGAAGTGGGAAGAGTTAGCTATGGATTTCATCACCAAGCTACCGCGGACGCCTAGCGGTCATGACTCAATTTGGGTTATTGTGGACATTCTAACTAAATCCGCTCACTTTATCCCGGTTCGTGAGGACTACACTACGGAAAAGTTGGCGCGGATATACATTCGTGAGATCGTTTCCCGTCATGGTGTGCCTAAGGGCATTACGTCTGATCGCGACAGCAGTTTTTCTTCCAGGTTCTGGAAATCTTTGCAAAAGGCCTTTGGGACAAGTGTGAAGCTTAGCTCTTCCTATCATCCAGAAACTGATGGGCAGAGCGAGAGGACCATACAAACCCTAGAGGACATGTTGAGAGCTTGTATCCTTGAATTCGGTAATAGTTGGGAAGCTCATCTGCCGCTGGCAGAATTTTCTTACAACAATAGTTACCACTCTTCTATTAAATGCGCGCCGTTTGAAGCTCTTTACGGTCGCAAGTGTCGCTCACCCTTGTGTTGGTCCGAGACCGGGGATTCACAGATCATCGGCCCGGAACTAATACAGGAAACAACCGATCAAATCGCTATCATTCAACAGCGACTCAAAGACGCCCGTTGTCGGCATAAGTACTACGCAGACAAACGACGCAAGCCACTCGAGTTTCAAGTTGGTGACCGTGTTCTGCTGAAAGTTTCCCCCTGGAAGGGCGTAGTCCGTTTCGGGAAGAAGGGAAAGTTCGCTCCTAGGTATGTTGGACCATTCAAAATCCTTGAAAGGATCGGACCAGTTGCCTATCGTCTTGAGCTGCCGCCGGAACTCGGTAGAGTTCACAATGTTTTTCATGTTTCGCAGTTAAAGAAGTGTCTTGTTGACGAGGCCCTTCTCATTCCCGTCGACGAGGTTCGAATTAACGACAATCTGCTTTTTGTTGAAGAACCCGTCGAAATCTTGGATCGCGAGGTCAAGAAGACCAAGCGTAGCCGCATACCGCTTGTGAATGTTCGATGGAATAACAAACGCGGACCCGAGTTTACATGGGAACGCGAAGATCAAATGAAGGAGAAATACCCTCATCTGTTCTCTTAGTCTCTATTCTTGTAATCTATTGTCTAGAAGTCAATATAACATTTGCAGCATGTATCAAATAATTGTGTTATTCAATGAATATCGTGTTGCCTTATTATGCTTATAAGTATTCTTTTATTTGCATCCACAAATTTGGCTACTCAGGGCTCATGCTGGGAGCACAAGTCATATCTACTCAATCATATGAATTTTGGGGAAATTTATACATTATTTAAGCCAAAAATTTGTCATTCATTCTTGCATTCATGGAGCATGGTTGTGTGTATGTGTGTGGTGTCGTGTCAAATTTTCTAGCCGCACACAATAGAGCTTATACATTGATACAAGGTGAGCTCGTAATTATAGTCCGGAATATAATTACATCAAGGTCACAGGTGTATACGTGTATAAGCAATATGCTATTGTGTAACTAGAAGTCGTGAACTCAAGGTTCGTGTAGAGAAATATTCGACAAAGGTTGAAGAAGTGGTGGGTTAGCCGCTGGTACACCCTATATATAAACCTCTTCGGCACGAGTTGAATATGTCTGAAGCGAAACCTGGAATTAGGGACTTATAGTTAGCGTGGCAGCTGTGAGACATTGAATTCAAGAATTACCGAGGGTAATATTCGCGGAAGATTGAAGGAGTGGTGGGTTAGCCGCTGGTACACCCTATATATAAACCCCTTCAATCCGAAATGAATATGTCTGATGTAAAGCTTGAGGATGATGCCTCGTAGTGGAAAATAGTGTGTCGTCCTGTGTGTCATTGATCTAATAGGAGTCGAAGGAAACACCCAAGTAAGGTTGAAGGAGTGGTGGGTTAGCCGCTGGTACACCCTATATATAAGCCCCTTCGGCTTGATTTGGGTGGTGCCTGAGACGAATATTAGAAGTGGTGGCGCATAGTGGTCATCATGGGATCATGTAATCTTAATCATCGATGCATCAAGTATACTAAAAAGCTAAATTTCGGGACGAAATTCCCCTAAGTTGGGGAGGATGTAACGCCCTGGAATTTGACTGGTAGACAAAAATCAAGGAATCATCGGAAACTATACACTTTGGGGTTCTGGACGATAAGTTCGGAACCCATATCATTGGAGAAATCTGCTTTTATCATTTGAAATGTTTATTTTATAAAACGACATTTACGCCTGGAAAATATTAATTTTTTATGCTTTTGAAAAATAAAATGTTCTTATTTAAAAAAAAAAAAAAAGATTTTAAATAATTATTCGGAAAATGGTTTATAAAAGTTTTGCTGAAAAAGTTTTAGTTTGTTTAAAAACTTATGAACTCGACTAGTCTTGACCCGTCGGTAGCCTAAACCCGAACCCGAGTCACCCGAGTATTTAAGCGGAAAATCAAGTATTCTTACACCATCTCTTTCATTTCCACCAACACTTCCCACCCAAACACTCCCACTTCTAGAGAGAGAGTAGTGAGAGAAAGTCATCCAATCTAAGATTCGAGTCCACCAATCTGTTTATCGTTGTTGTCGGTAAGATCTTCTTGAAAATCATACGTTTTTACAACCAAAACCCGCCCCGAATCGAGCAAAAACTCCGACTTTTGTGTCAAGTGTGTTCTTGGTCAAAAACCGTCATTTTTGGTGTCAAAATGCAAGCTTTTGTGTTTAAAAGTACTAGGAATCGATACCCCTTTCAATCCCGAGCATTTCCATGTCAAAAACTTCGATTTTGGGTCAAAAATCTGGAAAATCTGGAAAACCCGTGGGTATCTCCGTCGCCCAGCTTGAAGGAGTCGAATCAGACTCATTCGATCGAACCAGTCGATCGAATCAGTTCATTCGATCGAATGTGTCGATCGAACCAGTCCAGTCGACCGAATAGGAAAGCAACCGAATGGTCTCCAACTCATTCGACCGAATGAGCTTCGTATTCGATCGAACGTCTGTCTATTCGATCGAATGAGTGTCTATTCGATCGAATGTGTTTCTATTCGATCGAATGTGTGTCTATTCGATCGAATGTGTTTCGATTCGATCGAATGTGTTCCTATTCGATCGAATCAGGTCAGAACCAAGCTGTTTCGTCTTTAAAACCTAGTTTTTGCTCGAGATCGTGTAAGGCTTACACTCTTAGACTTAAACTGTGTTGTTAACTTATTATGTCCTTGTCTAGACTTAGAGGATCGACGTTTGACAGCACCCGACCGCCCTAGCAACCACACCTAGTCAACAAGGTGAGTTCATAGCCCCCATTTTTCTTTTAAAGCCTTTCAAATCATTGGGGGTGAAAACATGGTAAATGTACACGTTTTGACAAAACACATTTATTCAAACATTACTTATCATAAACACTTGACAAATCTTTTGCAAACAATGAACATTGGGAAAACAAGTAATCATGGCAGGTTACGCGTACCTTAACTTTCTCGGAAGTTGTGTATGCATAATCAAATATTCAGGAGTAAATATGGGAATCACTCAGCGTTTAGGGAACATTGGACGTTTGGAAATCAAAGTCATGTACCCGTTATACTTTATCATGAAAACACATTATTCATTGGTCAGTCTTGTGATCGTGTGAACAGTGGCAATATAGGTCACAATAGTGCATAGGTTTGATCTCCAAGTGGTCGATTGGTAGACAGGCCGTCACTAGATGTGGGATTCTAGAGTGATCGATTTAGAATACACGTGACCTATGGGGTTCTTAAGTGTTCGATTAAGAATCCGAAGGATCTCTTAAGTGTTCGATTAAGGATCCGAAGGATCTCCTAAGTGATCGATTAGGAATCCAAGAGATACTAAAGTACGCTTTAGAATTCTCTCATGGTACCCAAAGTGATCGATTTGGGTTACCATCAAGGAAATCAAGTAGCATAGTGTGGTCTTGTGTGGGGTCGATGTCAGGTCTTGTGTGATCATTATGCATCATTATCATTTTTCATCATGGCATGGTTACATATGATTCTTGGGTATCTTATACATATATCCTTGATACCGTTCCTCCTGCATGCATGGAAACAATAATTGGAATCTTTATACGAAACTCTTGCAGATTCAGTTGAGATGATAAGCATACCAAGCATAGTAGGATAAGTTGTAGGAGTGGTGGGTTAGCCGATGGTACACCCTATATATAAACCCCTACAACTTAGCCTAGTATGCTTGTGTAGGGCTTATCACTACAGTATTAGTTAACCTATGAATTCACTCATCTACTTTTTGTAGTTGACGTTTTATTACATGTTTTCAGGAAATGAAGCAGGAAGTAGCTAATAGCTGATAGAGGCCTTAGAGAGATGAAGGCTAGGCTAGGAGTTGTTTGGAAACTTGATATTTTGTATTAAAACAATTTGTTTCATGTTACCTGGATGATGTAATATTTGACAGTTTGGTTATGTTTATGCATTTAGACTTTTATACTATTGTGCTCAATCAATCACGACCTAGTCGCCACGCCTCGGTTTTCCGCCATTACGACCGGGGTGTGACACAAAATGACATGTATTTATTTATATGTTTGGTCCTGCTGACTACATGTAGACAGACATGATAGCCATTCACCTAGAAGCTAAGAGAAATTGGGTTGATTGAACAAAAATATGGGAAATGATAGTACATTAACTACTTAGCCAATCATATGGATTTAATAGGCTAAAAAGGCACTTAGTACAGTCATTAACATGTATGGTTGGTTTCTCATGATGTGTAAAATCTAAGGTGCTATAAACAAAAAGAAACTGCAAAACTTAATGTGGAGTTACATTGTTGTCTATGCGTGTTCCAAGATAAATCTTTCCGAATGATAGGCAAAAAAGTTATTATCCAGTCATACACAGGCCCGTTGGTTTTTGGTCAACTAAAATGAAACATCTTTTATATATGACAAAGAACAAATTTGAGAAATACAAGAAATTCAAGAAAACTATCAAAAGAATAATAAATCAACCAAATGTTGATAAATAATTTAAGTTTTTAATTTTACCAAATCCACGGGGTTGAAGTCAAATTGGGGTGATCTGGAGAACGCCAAATAAGCCTTAAGAATATATATGGATCATCAAAAAACAATATGTGTTATCCATTGAGATTTATGCATCTTAATTGAACATTAATAATATTACCAAAGAAATCAATTTCATGTTAAGTCTAGACCTGCTGTTAACCTGTCTATACTGTTATAATAGTGCTGAGAATGAAGTATTGAGAAAGCTACTTAGTCAATATTATCCCATGCTTGAGATCTTTTCAGAAAAAGAAAGAAACTGTTTTGAATGGAAACATGACTGAAATTTGATTTCCAAATTCACTATTTGCTCTAAAACAATGATCTTTAAAGCTAAACATGTTTGAAAATTGGTTTATGTCAAAGAGAGTTGCATTTTACTTGAATATGTTTGAATATGAATTTTCGAGTAAGGTTTTAGTATTTTTAACCTTCTCGGGTAAGGTTTGAAGATTTTCAACCTCTTCTAGCACACTTAGATGTTTATTATCTAAGTTTTGATATTTTCGGGCATGCTTTGAAATCGTGCAAACTTTCGGGTAGACTTCCTGTTTATTCATAGTTTAAACCATTTACAGAAAGCTTGATGAGTGACTATGTCTGAATATGGTATTACTAGCAAGCTTTAACAATTCTTACTTTCTAGCACACTTCGTTGTTTTACTTAGAAGTCTGATTGTTTCTAGCAAGCTAGGTTATTTTATATATTCTAGCACACTTAAGTTTCTTAAAGTTGTACTAGTAAGCTTTGTTATTAATGATCAAATCTGGCAAGCTCTTAAGTCTCAATGATTTTTAAGCAAGCCTTGATGATTTGTATCATATCTAGCAAGCTTTTGTATGTTTGAGTTTGTCAAGCATATTTGTTGATTGGAAGTTAATTTGAAATTACAAGTGTTTTCGGGTAAACTTTGTTTATCTCTAGTACACTTTATGATTTGGGCACACTTGATAATATTTATTTAATTATTCCAAGTGTTTTCCAGCATACTTGGTAATTTCAGATTGGTTCAAGCATACTTTGTTGTTTTAGCAAGCTTTAATGTTTTTAAACTATTTAGCACAATTATGTGATGGTTTGACTGTTTGAATTTATTCTAGCAAGCTTTGTGAAGTGCGTTCTTGTGTTTTCGGGCAAACCTAGTTTGTAATCAGTTTTACTTTACGAGTACACTTTGTGACTAGAAATCAACTCTAGCACACTTTGCTTATTCAACGGTGTCTCGGGCATACTATGTATTACAGATTACTTGACAGTATTTGCTAACTGTTTATGCATTTTCGGGTAAGGTTTGAATAGTATAGATATTCGAGCAAGGTTGACTATTATAAATATGCCTAAGTTATATTTTGAGATTCCTAACTGATTCCTAACAAGGTTGCCTATGTGATGAGGTATTCTTGATTATTTGTCTTGTGATTTACTTCTCAAGAAATCTTGTATTTCGGGTAGACTTCCTTCATTTCATTTACTTGGTATATTTTTAATTAATAAATAAAATTCTGAAACGAGTAAGCTTTGAGAATAGTGGAATATACCTAGCAAGCTTTGTAAAACTGACATTTCCGAGCAAGGTTTGCTAAATGAACTTTATCAAGTAAGGTTTTTAAATGTTAATATTTTTAATGGATAATGTTACTGTATGACAGCTATTACCTCACTAAACGACAAAAAGCATTTAAAACCCACTTTCAAAAAGGTATAAGAGAGGGAGTTAGAGAAATTTTTCACACTTCACTTCTCTCTCTCCTTCCACTTTCCCTCTCGTTTCTAAAAACAAACAGACTTATCGCATTCATCAATTATCCTAACCCTAATTTGTCAGCCCTCATAATCCGACTCGGTAAGCTTCGATTAAGTATTTTTCGACCACGATTATGTGAATATGGGCTTTGATTATGCATTTTTACTAACTCTCTGTTTTGTGTGTAGGTTATAAACTTGTCGAAGATCAGGTTCTTAATGAAATTTCTTTTATTCTTCTTCAAAATTATAACTTGAAATTACATAAAGCTGTGAACTTTAAGACTAATTTCTAGTTTGAATATGTTTGTTTATGTGTTCAGATATGGCGGAAGATGATCAACCTGCCTATCCTTTTTAGAATAAGCACAATATGTGCGCTCTCTTACAGATTACTCCTGATAATGAAGATTTTGCTCCGATGATTAGATGGTTACAACGATCGAATATACGTTTCGCTTTGATGGAGTGCCTAGTGATTTATAGGAATCACTTGCTTGATTTTTGACGGTCAACAAGGTTTTATGACGATGTCAATGGTAGAAGGATGGATGCCATAGTTGCAAACCAAGAGATACATGTAGCAGAAGGGTTGATAAGAAGATGTTTGAAGTTGAATGATGATAATCCCAACCTTATTCACTTAACAACGGATCATCTACTCAAAGTATTTGCTCAAACAATGGGATATCAGGGGATGGTGCATGAAGGACAATTCCAAAAGGGAATGTTCCCCAACTTATACAGATTCTTGATACACTTTATTATACAGGGCTTTGCCCCTATAAAAGGCTCATGGACTATGATGAGTCGGGATTTGGCCAACGCCACAGTTGCTGTTATGTTTAATCAGACATTCAATATTTCCAAGATGATCTTTGAAGGACTCGTGAGCAATTTGAAAAAATCGAACAAGAAGAAATTTTTGGCTATCCCAGGTTTCTACAAATCATTTTTAACCAAGAGTTGGAAGGATTGCCCACGATTGGTACAACACATGTTTTTCAAGATCCAAATACATATAGACGGATTGAAAATCTGGCTAGCACAAGCAGGTTCAATCCCGAGGAAGTGTTCGACATTCTGCCATGGCTATTAATTGTTGATTTTGAGGTGGTTCCAATACCTGAGTTAATCTCAGAGGAGGATGAAGAGGATGGTAAGAGAGAGGATGAAGGTAATTATGAGGATGATAATTCAGGTGATGATGAAGATGATGATGGTAATGATGATGATGGTAATGAAGGAGGCGGTGCTGGTAACTTTGATGATACAGTACAAGCTTAAGGGGAAAACCAACCCATACCAACACCACCAACAACACCTTTAAACACACCACCACAAACACCACCATACCCACCATAACCAGATGACCAAATAAATCAATCCCCACTTCAAACACCACCTATCTTAACCCAAAGCCCACCCAAAAACTTACACCAAACCCCACCTCAAGCCACAACCCAACCTTTTACTGAACCCAATGTACAATCTCAGCCTAGCCATGAACCATATATCCTAGAAACCCAACATACACATTTACATACATTTCCATTCACACCAAGTAGATCCCCAAGCCTATCACTGATCCTACCCATTCACAAGCTCAACCAATAACCTCACCAACTCACTCAACATTTAACCCATCATTTGAATCACCATCCAATACCCTTCCCTCTAATGCTTTTATACTACAAAGAAACTTTAACTTGATCTTCCAAAAAATTGATTTGAAAGGAGAAAATGCTGAGTTAAGAAAGGAGAATGAGGAGTTGAAAACTCAGTTGGCCTAGGCACACTCTAGAATTGAAACCCAGGAGCATGAGGAGAAGAAGACCTCAGCTGGCCCAAAACAGAGGGAGAATATTACATATGATGTGGCAACTGGATCTGACAAGCAGGTGAATGAGGAGAGTGTGGATACAGGGGTGAAAACTGACGATACTAATGGTTTTGCATGTATCTTGAATGCTTATGATGAGAGTGATGATGAGGACAATGGTGCAAGACTTATATTTGATGAAGATTATGAAGCTGGTAAATCTGGGGGTGAAGAACAAAATTTTGATGTGAATAATGAAGTATTAAACATTGTTGAAAGAGATGATGATGATGTGTTGAGAAAGGAGAAAGGTGTAGAAGATGAAGTTGAGAATTTGATTGATGATAATGTAGCTACTACTGATGTTGCTACTGACATACCAACTGATGTTGTAACAGATGCTCTGACTGCAACTGATGTGCAGACTGATGTTGTGATAGATGAAGTTGCTGATACTAAGGAACTTGTATTAACAGAACCAGAAATAGATCAAATAATTTCCAAGAGGGTAGAGCAAGATGCTGAGATGGATAATTTGGATAAAGATATTGATGAATTTCCACCAGAAACAGAGGAGGAATTGAAAAGAAGAATGGACAAAGGGAAAGCTATTGCTGACAGTAGTGATGATGAAGAGAATGAGCCTGAAAAGGTAAGAGATGATGAAGAGGAGGAAGATGAAAGCACTGCTGCTGCCAGGAGACTCGAACATGTTGTGAAAGAGGGAGTACATTGCCCAAACCCTATCAGCAGAGGAACTGGCAGAGCAGGAAAACTTAATTGATCAAGCCAATATTTCGAAAGTCTTTGCTGAAGAGGAGTTTGATGATCAAGTGGTAATTGAGACGTTGATTAATCTGAAAAAGGCTGAAGAAATTGATAATTCTCTTGCAATGGTAGTGGGCATGTTCAGTCAATCCAAAAAGCAACCTGAAAAAGAACCTCAAAAGGAACCTGAAAAGGAACCTGAGAGGAAAACTGGTGAAACAATTGATGAAATGAAAGAAATGCTCTTAAAGTTACATGAAGAGTTTGCTGAAAAGGCCAATAGATTTGCAAAGATGTACATGAGAAATAGGAAAGCCAGTGAACAAGCTGACAAAGAAAAATCTGCAAAAAGGGGAAAGTTGGATGAAAAGAACAAATATTTTATTGAAACACCTGATGATCAAGAAAGCCCTTTAAGGCCAGTTTCTATTCAAACATTGAGGCCAGAAGAAGTAGCTGAAGGAGTTCCAAATGTTCCATTTGCAGATGATCCAAAAACTGATGATGAAAATATTGATGCAGTAAATGAATCAACATTGAAAGGGATGCTATAAAGAGAATGATGGATAAGAAAAACAGGGACAGCTTAAAATTCAGAGAATATCTTAGAAAACACAATTGGTCTAAAAAGGACTTAACCCACTTCAAATTTGAAGATCCTCAAAGAGCCTACAACACAACAAGAGAAGCTGTTGAGAAAGAAGAAAGAGAAAGATTGTTAAAGAAGCAGCTTTGGCTGAAAAGATTGATGCTTTAAGAAAGAAATTTGCTGGTAAACGTGGATATTTGATGGATAACTTGAGCCATCTGTTGAACAAGCAAGGGAAGTTCAACCTGAATTTGAACCCCCTCTCAAGAAAAGGAGGATCATGACTTTGAGAGAGAAACAAAAGGATGAGAATGAATCAAAGAGAGCTGAAACTGAATATACTTCTATCCCAGTGGAAATAAAGGAAGAACAAGTGGATGAACCCATAGATCCATGGGAGATTGATGAAATGATTCAAATTTTGAAAGATGTTATGATAAAGCAAAAGGGGATGAATGAGAAAGTGTTTGACAACTTGGGTAAAGCTCAACTGAAACAATTATTCTATGAACAAAAAGTAGAATGGGGGAGAGTATTATTGGAAGGTACAAACCCAAGAGGCTTTGTTGGTGGAAGATTCGTACCAGCTGGAAGACAGGGGGGTGAGAGAATAATAGAAATGATTGGAAGGTTGTATAGAGATGCAAGTGAAAACCTTGCTAACTTGTTAAATTGCCTGCTGAGATGATTGAAGGGATGTATAAAAAGACTTTTAAAGTATCAGGGCCTACAAAACCTATGAAGTCAATTCCCACTAGGCCCTGTGCTTCAAGGCAATACCCATCAACAACTAGGGGAGAGTCAAGTAGATCTAGAATCCAAAGAAAAACAAGACAACAATCAGATGTGGATCTTCCTATGATACTCTATTATGACTCAGTCTCTCAATCTTTGAAAGTAATTATGCAGAGAAGACAATTGAGAGATATAGTCTTCAAAGTTGATTTTGCTGAATATATGAGAGAGTAGTTGGAGAAAATGGTCAGTCTTGAATTGTCTGACTATCATGATACCAGAAAGTTGGCCGGAAGACAGCAGAATGGGTTGTCAAAACACCTGAAAGTTGAATTTGAGAAGGGATTTCCTCTACTGAGTCAAAAGAAGGAATGCGAACTGACCAAGCATGAGAGGACCAGAAGATTGACACGTATGAGGAAGATAAGAGATGCAGAATATGATTATCTTTCAAAAGTTAGAAACAACAATCCATTGTTCAACATGAACACCTGTATTAGCATGAGAAGGCACATGATAAGACCCAACTATACAGTGCAGAAGAATGGTAGAATCACTTAAGTGGACTACATCACCATAGAAGACCACTACATTCTTCGCAACTCAGATGGACTTATATTGGGGATCATAAGAAATGATGAAGACCTGACCTTATTGCACAGGGAAGATCTGAGGGATATTGTAGAATTGGCAATTCCAGAGAATCACCCTCACTATCAGATTCTTTCCATTTTTCAGCAAAGGGCAGGATAAGTACTAGTTGGAAGAAGACAAGAAGCCCTCAATGCAAGAAGAAGATGATTCTTAGAATAGGGTTTGCTTTGTAATGTCTACGGACAAATTTTCATCTATGTAATCATTTGACTTTGATATGTAATATGTAATTTGATTTTGATTTGATGTGTATTTTGACTAAGTGTAAGTAACCTTAGAGGTGTTTTGGGACAGCTGAGGTGTTCCAATCTAGATGGAGATTGTTGAGTCAAAGATTTGGCTTGAAATGACTTATGATAGTTTAGGGAAGATTAGAATCTTCTCAACTTCCTCATGAATTGCTAAGTATGAAGACCGAGCACACTTGGACATACCAGCAGGGTTTCACTTGTCTAAGCAAGGTATTTTTCCTAACGGGCAAGGTTATCTTCTTGGAGTGTTCTTAAGTGTAAATCCGAGCAGGGTTCACTTCGTCTAGCAAAGGTGTTCTTTAAGCCGAGCACAGTTTGCTTACTAGCAAACCCTTGGCTAAACCAAGCTTCTGAAGCCAAGTATCTGGAGGATATAGCAAGGTTTGATTAATAAACAGTAGCCCGAGCAAGCTAGTTGAAAGTGATCAAGAAATTTTCTAAGTACTTTCACTAGCAAGGTTCAACCCCGAGCAAGCTACAGTTGTTACCAGCATACTTGGGTTTTCTTAATAAGTTATCTTCTAAAAAGGGTTGAAGGGATTCATAAAGAACAATTTTCTCGTAGGATCATATTGAGTAAAGTTTGCTATGGTCAAGAAGATTGAAGTCTGCTAGGTGAGTGTTTTCTTAGGAAAATACACTAAGTAAAGTCTACCTGGAGAATTGTTCACAAGCACACTTCAAGGTTACCAGGTTTACTCGTAAAGGACAAATGGCACGAAGCATATTCGGAGAAGAAAAATGTCATAAAGTCTACCTGGAAGACCTGTTTTTACACTTAGTATAGTTTTGAATATGTAATTTGATTATGTATCAATCATTAGGGTTTCTAGAAGGAATGTCAGCTGTCAGGAGTTGGTAGGCCTATAAATAGAATAATTTAGGGCACGCCTCAAGAGACACGGATTTTTGGCAGACATTACGCTTTTCAGACCTAAAAGAATATTCCTGACTGAGTGTGACGACTGTCATAGGATTAGTACGGACAATACATTCCTTACAAGAAATCCTAATAGATTCACATTTGTATGAATCTTTTCTATAAATGGAAATCTTTTGAGTGATTGTTTGTGTTTGTTACATTTATTAATCCTTAAGCAACAACTCTGTTTGTTTCTGATTCCGCCGTTAACAAACAGTTTTCTTACCCAAAATAGCAACCGTCATTAACCCTCTTGTCGACACATTTATTGTGTGGGTTATGACTTAATTGTGAGTGTGAGTGATCATATACGGGACCGACAGGTCACAACACGAGGTTGGCACTTGAAGCATATGGATGAGGAGTCAAGTGAGAGTTCACCATCACATGCCTTGTGTCATGCTCGTCCCTTAAGAGAGTCCTTTTGGCACACTTGTTTCGGTCAATAACTGTAGTCAACTTTAGATGGCTATGGTTATGAACTTATGGTTATTGTTAATGCATGTTTGGTTGTTTTATGTTTTGCATATGGATTGTTAACTTAAAATCAACAACTTGTATAAAATTGGTTCCTTAGAAATCATTAGATAATGAAATTTCTTTTATTAACAATTAATGATTTCATAATAAAATGGGTTTTATTAAAAGGAATCTTGAAAATTGGTTTTCAATAAAGTACCATACATTTGAATGCATGCAAATGGAAGGTACATAATAGTTTTCCAATCTTGAATTTAGAAAAACTAAACCATTTTTAATAAACAAATCAAAGACCATCATTTTATACAACACTCAAATCACTTTGGAACTTGATGTGGGATAAAGGTCACCTAACCAAATTTAAGGAAACTTGTGAGTTTGAGGTGGATTTACCATATTTGTTGGATAAAGGTCACCTAACCACTTGTATGTGTAAACACACACGTGTGTGTAAGTAGGACCACTTGATTTTGAATAACATGTGAATAGCACCGAAGCATGGCGTACAATGGTGTTTATGGGATTAAACATGCCAACTAAACATAGGATGTTTAACCGATCCCATACAATTAGAAGTTGCAAAGGGTTGCAATCGTCAAACGTTGACTACCTTGTTAATTTTAATAGTAGGATAAAAGTCACCTAACTACTATTTGAATGTAATGTTGGGTTCTAGATTTTAATCATTAATTGTCTTGGAGACATTAAAGGGTATTAACGATTAATATTTATTAAGTTGGGTGATCATGTCACATGCCCCATGATTTTCAAAATCCATTTGAATTTCGGGAATCATAGTTCCCACCATGAGGCAAGAAACTTGCACCAAATCCTTGGTGTATTTTAACCAATCTTTATAGGCATCTAGGTCGTCAATGTTAGGTTCATCGGGAATAGGATCGTCCAATATATAGGATTTCTTTTCTTGCTAGAGAACAATTCTCAAGTTTTGATAGCAATCCATAAAATTGTTGTAATTAAGACGATCCTTATCCTGAATAGCTCTTAGTGAGAGGTTATGCACAGGGTGGATAATAGCGTTAGGTAGGTTGTTGATTGTGGCCATCTATAATTTAACAAAGCTCATTTTTAGTATTTTCAATATCATTTAATATTTTTAATCGTTATTATCCTTTATGTCTCCAAGACAATTAATGAGTAAAATCTAAAACACAACGTTACATTCACATAGTAGTTAGGTGATGTTTATCCTACTATTGAATTAACAAAGTATTAAACATTTGACGGTTGCAACCCTTCGCAACTTCGAGCTTTATGGGATCGGTTAAACATCTTATGTTTAGTTGGCATGTTTAATCCAATCCACACCATTGTACGCGATGTTTTGGTGACCCTATTCAAATGGTTTCCAAATCAAGTCGTCCTACTTACACACACGTGTGAGTTTACGCATGCAAGTGGTTATGTGACCTTTATCCCACATATATGGCAAACCCACCTCAAACTCACAAGTTTCCTTAAATGCGGTTAGGTGACCTTTATCCCAAATCGAGTTCCCAAGTGATTCGAGTTTTGTATAAAAGGATGGTGTATGACTTGTTTTAAAAGGGATTTAGGTTTTCTAAATTCTAGATTGGAAAACTATTATGTACCTTCCATTTTTCATGCATTCAAATGTATGGTACCTAATGATTTATTACCTATTGAAATCATTAATTGTTAATAAAGCCAAATTTATTACCTAATGATTTCTTAGGAACCAATTTTACGCAACTTTTTTAATTTTAAGTTTTAACAATCCAAATGCAAAACAAAATATAAATCAACCAAAAAAGCATAAATAAAACAACCACAAGTCCATAACCATAGCCACCTAAAATGGCAACACTTGCTGACCGAAACAAGTGTTCCAAAAGTTCTCTCCAAAAGGACTACAATGACACAAGACATGTGTTGGTGAACTCCCAGTTGACCCAGCATCCAAATGCTTCAAGTGTCCACCATGTGTTGTTACTCTTCCACTTCATTTGGGCTTCTATTTGGGCTCCAATTTCAGCTCCTAGCTTTATTGGGCCTCCATGTTTGGGTTTTGGCCATTGGGCTAAAATCCCATCTTGGACTATAAGGTGCATTAACGCCCAAAACCAAAACCGTAAAATTTGTTGCTTCTTCTTTTACAAAAATTATTTCCTAATACATTTTTCTCTAGTAAAAGATATACAACTAATCTACTTATTATTAAAAACCAATATGAAATGAATAAATAGATTACAAAACCCTAACAAAAGAATATTACAACCCAAATTGAATAAACTAAATAAATCACAACACAAGCACATATCCAAAAGGTCATGGCTAGGTTATGAACATCCAAATACCCATAAAATATACGGCCAAGGCTAACCAAACCGAAATTTCGGATTTTGTCCAAACAAAGTATTTAATCATCCATATGACTTAATTCTTCAAGATTACCGCATGCATGTAAAGTATAATCTTGAAGAACCAAGGGGTAACCAAAAGCCAAAAAACTTTCGGCCATATGGTGAACCACACCATAAAACCCGAAAATTTTTAAATATGTTGAAGCATGTATCTGTATAAGCGGCTCTTGACGCCAGTGTTGGGTTTTAAAAAAATTATCAAAGTCATATAAACTCATTTATATGAAAAATGCAGTGGATAATAAATTTTTAAATTTTTTTAGTTTGATTAATATAAAACCATTTTATACATAAAACCCAATGCCCGGATCCATATACGACAATACATGCTATCAAAAAAACCATAGGGTGTTTTAGCATTCTACCTTCAAGATGCTAAGAATATGAAGGAGGATGAGGATTGAACGGCTAGTCTTCAAAGTAGAAGCACGTCAAGCTTGTATACCCACAAGCCACCAACACGTCACCCTTGATTTGCTAGGATATCACACTTGAAAACTCCGTGTTGTTCTTCCATGTTCTTGGCCAAATTCAAGAGAGAAAGAGAAAGAAGTTTACTTGCAAATGTGTGTGTGTGAGAGAGAAAGATGATGTTAAAGAAGGCATCACTTAAGAACCAACCACAAGACATGCATGTTGTTGATATCTAAAATAATAATAAAGAGACGAAAGAGAGGGGGAAAGGGGTGGGCCACTTTGGTCTCCCTCCCAAATTCAAACTCAAATACTAATATTATGTTACTTATGTTATGTATCTTTTAAATAACATAACATGGTCCAAGAAACATGCATATGTTACATGCCTTACATAAAGTTATCTAACCAACTTAAACAACAATATGAAATGTCTTCTCTCAAAATATAAATTATCCATATAATTTATTTATAACACAAGTGAAAATATTTTGAAACCCATTTTCAAAATATCGTAAGTGTTGATATTAATTTGTTAGATCATATTTTAAAATAAATATCGTGAGCATTTGTCTATCTTGTTATTGGGTATGACCCAACTTGGATCATTTACTAGCCACATCAACTCTAATATGTGTCATGGGCAGACCGACATCAACAATATAAACCAATTTATATGAAAAACACAGTGGAAATAATGTTCTAAATGTTATAAACAAATATGTATATAAAACCGATTTTATATTAAACCCAATACCAGGATCCATATACGAACTACATATTATCAAAACAACCGTAAGGTGTTTTGAAACATATATTTCATGTTTCCAAAAATGCAAAGTGGATGAAGCTATGGATGAGAAGTCTTCAAAGGAGATGATCCTCAAGCTTGTATACCCTTCAAGCTTCCAACAAACACCTAGAGTTGATAGGATTTCACTTGCAAAGATCTCTTGTTTTCACCTTGATTTCGGTTAAAGGTAGAGAGAAGGAAGAGAGAGTATTTACTTTGCACCTTGTGTGTGTGTTGGAATGAGAGAGAGTCGGCACCACCCTTATGGCCAATCCCCTATATTGCATGTCCTTAAAAGAAAACAAAGGATGAGAGAGAAAAGGGAAAGGGGGTCGGCCAATTTGGCTCCCACCACAATTCAAATCACCAAACCCTTTTGTTTTCTTAATTACTTTATGTCCATGTTACATAATAAAGTATGTAACATGACATAAAACAAGTATCATTCAATATATATATATATATATGTATGTATATATATATATATATTGTTATTTAACCAATTTAAATAACATTATTTATATCTTCCCATAATATAAATTATCCATATAATTTATTTATTTCACAAGTGCAAATATTTAGAAAACCATTTTTCCAAGTATTAAAAGTGTTAATATTTATTAGATCATATCTAAAATAAATATCATGGTGTTTATCTAACTTGTTATTGGGTATGACCCAACTTGGATCATAACGTACTAGCCACATCAACTCAAATATGTGTCTTGGGCAGATAGATTCCAATAATGATAACTTTGAAGATTGTTTTAATGCTAAAATAAAACCACCCAAGACCAAGAAAGGGTTTCCTTGTATCACTAAACACATAATATTTGTAGGGGCTTCCAAGATCCAATGGCTCACGTTGGATTATGTGGGGTTTGAGGGAAATCAAGGTGATCAGATAGTAGTGAGGTTGCATTGTCAAAAGGGAAGGTGATGTTTGACATGGTGAACTACAACACCGAGTTGGAGAATAACTTGTTGAGTATTTCACAAATATGTGAAAAAGGCTTTTCTACTCACTTTACCAATAAAGAATGCTTGATACCAAGCCAAAATTCAAGATACTGGAAGAATGGGTACTAATGAAAGTACCACAGGAGAACGATCAATATGTTTTGTGATTTGTCAGGGCACTGTTTAGTGATTTGTCACCAAGGCATTAAAATTGGAATCTGTGTTATGGCATCGACTAGTGGGTCACATAAACATTCGTAAGTGAACTATCTTGTTAACAACCATCTTGTTAAAGGAGTAAACGTCAAATGGTTTCACTTGAGTATCGACTGTTTGAGTTTTAAGAAGGGAAAACAAAAGAAGAAGTCTCAATTGATGAAGTCTTTCAACTCAATTAGCTTATCTTTAAAGAGGCTACACATGGATTTATTTGGTGCCGTGAATGTCAACAGTATCATCGGGGAACTCTATTACTTGGTGGTTACTGATTATTACTCACCCTTCTCATGGGTGATGTTTCTTGAGTCGAAAGATGAAACCTTCGACAATTTAATGATTCTATTCAAGAAACTCAAGATGTTATATTATCTGTCAATCAGCAGAATCAAAAGCGAAAATGGTACAGAATTCAGGAACAACCGAATGCTTCAATACTTTGATGAGCGTGGAATTATACATGAATTTAGTGCTCCTTATACTCCACAACAGAATGGGGTTGCTGAACGAAAGAATAGGACTTTGATTGAGACAGCAAGGGCGATGTTGGCTTACTCTAAACTACCAGTTAGCTTTTGGTCAAAAGAAGTTGCCTCGGCTAGTTATACTCTCAACCGCGTTCTAACATAAAGAAGTACGGCACATTTTGTTTCCATCTACTTAATCGACGAAACCGAACTTGAAGTGGCTTGAACCATTTGGATCACAATGTACCCTTCTTGATCCAAATGGTAAATTGGGTACTAAATCCATGGAGGGATTCTTTTTGGTTATTGTAGTCCACTCCGACAAGTATTCTTACCTAGCATTAACTGGATTGTGCAAGTGCAGCATGTTGACTGTCAACGTTATGCTACTCCAACTCAACGGAATGGAGATCCGTGGTTGTTTGATTATGTCAGCCTGTGGAGTTGTGTTTCAAACACATTTGGGTCAAGGAATTAGTGAAGAAATTACATCAAATAAAGTTCCACTTTTAACTAATAACCTGGCACCAGATGTTGATGATCCTTCTGAAGATACACCTGTTACGCCATCCTTTGACGATGATGGTGAGGATCACGATGATGTGATTGAATCTTTGGTTCAACCAACAACTGATTCTGATGAAGTGGTTGGAGAAGAAAATGTCAATAATCTTCCAACTAAGGAGGTGGTTCGTGTTGAAGTTACACCTAGAACATTGTCATATCACACGGAGGAGAAAATCATTGGTGAACTTAATACCAAGTGGGTTTTCAAGTGTAAACGGGATGAAAATGGAATCATTGACAGAAAGAATGCTCGACTGGTGGTACTTAGATTTAATCAACGGGAAGGAATCCACTACAATTAAGTCTATGCACATGTGGCTTGACTTGAAGCAATCAGAATATTCTTGGCTTTTGCATCTTGGAAAGGATTCAAGGTTTTTCAACTAGATGTAAAGCATGCTTTCCTTAATGGTAAACTGGGTGAAGAAGTTTATGTGGGACAACCACCAGGGTTTGTCGATCTGATCCAAAAAGACAAGGTGTGCTTGCTCGAAAAAGTTCTTAATGAATTACCTCAAGGCCCGGAAGCTTGGTATGAAACATTGTCTCAATACCTGGTAAACAATAGCTTTGTTCGTGGCACCGTTGATTGTACACTCTTCACAAAGGAAGTAGATGGTCATTTACTAATAGTCCAGGTCTACGTTGACGATATAATTTTTGGGTCGTTAAACGATGTTTTGTGCAAGGAATTCAAGGATGTAATTAAATCAAAGTTTGAGATGAGCGCAATCGGAGAATTGAAGTTTGTCTTGGGTTTACAAGTCAAACAGTTGTCTGAGAGTATCTTTATTAACCACACAAAGTATGTCAAAGATATCTTAGAGAAGTTCAATATGGCTTACTCAACGCCGATCAGCACTCATATTCCTCTTAATCATGGAATTGGTCCTGATCCCACAGGGGAGAAGGTTGACGAGACACTTTATTGTTCTAGGATTGGCTCTCTTATGCATCTCACCGCATTAAGGCCAGACATCATGTCTCCTACCTGTTTATGCACCATATATTAATCCAATCCAAAAGTCTCTCACCTGACCCTGATGAAGCGGATACTAAGGTATCTAAAAGGATGTCAAGGGGTCAGTCTTTGGTATCCAAGAGACAATGTTTTTGAGCTAAGAGCCTATTCTGATTCAGATTATAGGAATTTCAAGCTAAATGCTAAGTCTACCACCTCCGGTTGTCAATTTTTTGGTAGCAGGTTGGTGACATGGTTGTGTAAGAAAAAGACAACTGTATCGCTCTCTACCTCTGAAGCAGAGTACGTAGCTGCATCCAGTTGTTGTTCTTTGGTTTTATGGATTCAACAACATATGCGCGATTGCAATTTGAAACTTCTTACTACTCTCATATTTGTAGATAACTCTACTGCAATCTCCATAGCAAAAGAACCCGGAAAATCACTCTAAAACTAAACATATAGAAATACGGTATCACTTCATTCATGATTGCTTCGAGAAGAAGTTGATAACCGTAAACAAAATTCACAAAGATGAACAAAAAGTCGACCTTTTTACTAAAGCTTTCATTAAAAAAAATTGTATTTGTTGGGGCTTAATGATATTAAGAATTTGGGAGGTGGGAAAGAGAGTGATCCTGAGGTTATGGATTCTGACCTTGTGTAACCGTTCATTAACGTCATGTTTCTTTGTAAATATTCTATCTACATTTTTGTAAATATTTTTTGGTTTTAGGGTGAGAAATGGTTTGGGAAAATTCAAAAACATTTAAAAATCTCAAAATCCAAAAACATTCAAATATTTTAAAACTCAAAAACATTGAAAAAGGAGAAAAATACAAAAACAATTTAAAATGCTCCTCTAAATGAGTTTTGAAGCAAAAAAGGAAAATGGTAGTACATCGATCATCTTGTTCCAAGTACCGGTAAAATTAAGTATTAAAGTATATTACTTAATGTCTGGTGCATTAGTAGGCTTTAAAACAAATAAGTAAGTGAATAAGTGATATAAACCTATATTGTCATATTGAAAGATGTTGGGTTTTAACAAGATTATAAAAGTCATATAAACCCATATATATGAAAAAATAAGTGATATAAACCTAAATTGTCATATTGAAAGATGTTGGGTTTTAACAAGATTATAAAAGTCAAATAATCGATTTATATGAAAAACGCAGCGGATGAAAAGTTTTAAATCTTGTTAATTAGATTAATATAAAACCGATTTTATATATAAAAACCCAAGCCCAGATCCATATACGAAATTACGTGCTATCAAAATCAAAAAAAGGAATCTGTGTTATGGCATCGACGTATGGGTCACATAAACATTCGTAAAAGGACTATTTTATTCACAACCATCTTGTTAAAGGAGTGAACGTCAAAGGGTTTATCTTGAGTATCGATTGTTTGAGTTTTGAGAAGGGAAAACAGAAGAAGAACTCTCAATCGATGAAGTCTTTCAACTCAATAAGCTTATCTTTAGAGAGGCTACACATGGATTTATTTGGTCCCGTGAATGTCAAAAGTATCATTGGGAAACTCTATTACTTGGTGGTTACTGATTATTACTCACGCTTCTCGCGGGTGATGTTTCTTGAGTCGAAAGATGAAACCTTCCAAAAATTAATGATCCTATTCAAGAAATTCGAGATGTTCTATAATCTGCCAATCAGGAGAATTAGAAGCGACAATGGTACCGAATTCAGGAACCACCGAATGCTTCAATACTGTGATGAGCGTGGAATTGTGCATGAATTTAGTGCTCCATATACTCCATAATAGAATGGGGTTGCTGAACGAAAGAATAGGACTTTGATTGAGACGGCAAGGGCTATGTTGGCTGACTCTAAACTACCAGTTAGCTTTTGGTCAAAAGAAGTTGCCTCGGCTTTTTATACTCTCAACTGCGTTCTAACATAAAGAAGTATGGCACAATTTTTTTCCAGCTGCTTAAGCGACTATAACCGAACTTGAAGTGGCTTGAACCATTTAGATCACAATGTACCGTTCTTGATCCAAATGGTAAATTTGGTACTAAATCCGTGGAGGGATTCTTTGTTGGTTCTTCTAGTCCATTACGACAAGTATTCTTACCTAGCATTAACCGGATTGTGCAAGTGCAGCATGTTGAATGTCAATGTTATGCTACTCCAACTCAACGGAATGGCGATACGTGGTTGTTTGATTATCTCAGCCTGTGGAGTTGTTTTTCATTTCCTGAAGAGGAAATCTCTGATGAAGTCGTCACACTGTTATTTTAACAACATTTGGGTGAAGGAATTAGTGAAGAAATTACATCCCAAGAAGTTCCACTTTTCACTGATGACCTGACACCAGATGGTGATGATCCTTCTGAAGATACACCTGTTACAACATCCTTTGACGATGATGATGAGGATCACGATGATGTGATTGAATCTTTGGTTCAACCAACAACTGATATATTGATGAAGTGGTTGGAGAAGAAAATGTCTATAATCTTCCAACAGAGGTGGTGGTTCGTGTTGAAGTTACTCCTCGAACATTGTCATATCACCCGAAGGAGAAAACCATTAGTGAACTTAATATGGGAGTACAAACTCAAAGTTAAATCGACCATAGCCTCTGTTGTTACTTTACACAAGTTACTCCTGTTCAAAATAAATTTTCTTTTAAATGTTTTATATCACAAATCGAACCGAAAACCTATAAGAAAGTGTTGACAGAAGAAACCTAGGTCAATGCAATGCAGGAGGAGTTATTACAGTTTGAAAAACTGGGTGTGTGGAAACTTGTTGATCTACCTGAAGACAAAAGTTGTATAAATATCAAGTAGGTTTTCAAGTGTAAACGGGATTAAAATGGAATCTTTGACACAAACAAAGCTCGATTGGTGGTACTTAGATTTATCAATGGGAAGGAATCCACTACAATGAAGTCTATGCACATGTGGCTTGACTTGAAGCAATCAGAATATTCTTGGCTTTTTCATCTTGGAAAGGATTCAAGGATTATCAGCTAGATGTAAAACATGCTTTCCTTAATGGTAAACTGGGTGAAGAAGTTTATGTGGGACAACCACCAGGGTTTGTCGATCCGATCCACAAAGACAAGGTGTTCTTGCTCGACAAAGCTCTTTACGAATTACATCAAGGCCCGAAAGCTTGGTATGAAACATTGTCTTAACACCTGTTGGACAATAGCTTTGTTCGTGGCACCGTAGATTGTACACTCTTCATGAAGGAAGTAGATGGTCATTTACTAATAGTCCAGGTCTACGTTGACGATATCATTTTTGGGTCGATAAGCGATGTTTTGTGCAACGAATTCGAGGATGTAATGTAATAAAAGTTTGAGATGAGCGCAATGGGAGAATTGAAGTTTGTCTTGGGTTTACAAGTCGAACAGTTGTCTGACGGTGTCTTTATTCACCATATAAAGTATGTCAAAGATATCTTTGAGAAGTTTAATATGGCTTACTCAACGCCGATCAGCACTTCTATTCCTCTTAATCATGGAAATGGCGGTGATCCCACCGGGAGAAGGTTGACGAGAAACTTTACCATTTTATGATTGGCTCTTTTATTTATCTAACCGCATCAAATCCAGACATCATGTATCCTATCTGTTAATGCGCCCGATATCAATCCAATCCAAAAGTCTCTCACTTAACGCTGATGAATCGGATACTTCGGTATCTAAAGGGATGTCAAGGGGTCAGTCTTTGGTATCCAAGAGACAATGTTTTTGAGCTAAGAGCCTATTCTGATTTAGATTATGGAAGTTTCAAGCTAAATGCTAAGTCTACCACCGCCGGTTGTCAATTTTTTTGGTAGCAGGTTGGTGACATGGCTCTGTAAGAATAAGACAACTGTATCGATCTATACTTCTGAAGCAGAGTACATGGCTGCATCCAGTTGTCGTTCTTAGGTTTTATGGATTCAACAACAGATGCGTGATTACAGTTTGAAACTTCTTACTACTCTCATATTTGTAGATAACTCTGCTACGATCTCCATAGCAAAAGAACCCGACAAATCACTCTAAAACTAAACATATAGAAATACGGTATATATTCATTCATGATTGCTACGAGAAGTAGTTGATAACCGTAGAAAAAATTCACACGGATGAACAAAAAGTCGACATTTTTACAAAAGCTTTCCTTAAAAAAAATTGTATTTGTTGGGGCTTAATGGTATTAAGAATTTGGGAGGTGGGAAAGAGAGTGATCCTGAGGTTATGGATTCTGACCTTGTGTAACCGTTCATTAACGTCATGTTTCTTTGTAAATATTCTATCTACATTTTTGTACATAGTTTTTGGTTTTAGTGTGAGAAATGGTTTGGGAAAATTCAAAATCATTTAAAAAATCTTAAAATCCAAAATCATTCAAATATTTTAAAATTTAAAACCGTTGAAAAAGGAGAAAAATACAAAAAACAATATAAAATGCTCCTCTAAATGAGTTTTGAAGCATAAAGGGAAAATGATGGTACATCAATCATCTTGTTCCAAGTACCGGTAAAATTGAGTATTAAAGTATATTGCTTAATTTCTGGTGCATTAGTAGGCTTTAAAACAAACAAGTAAGAGAATAAGTGATATAAACCTAAATTGTCATACTAAAAGATGTTGGATTTTAACTAGATTAATATAAAACTGATTTTATATATAAAAACCCAAGCCCGGATCCATATACGAAATTACATGCTATCAAAATCAAAAAAGGAATCCGTGTTATGGCATTGACGGATGGGTCACATAAACATTCGTAAATGAACTATCTTGTTCACAACCATCTTGTTAAAGGAGTGATCGTCAAAGGGTTTCACTTGAGTATCGATTGTTTGAGTTTTAAGAAGGGAAAACAAAATAAGAAGTCTCAATCGATGAAGTTTTTCAACTCAATTAGCTTATCTTTAGAGAGGCTACACATGGGTTTATTTGGTCCCGTGATTGTCAAATGTATCATCGGGGAACTCTATTACTTGGTGGTTACTAGTTATTACTCACGCTTCTTGTGGGTGATGTTTCAAGAGTCGAAAGATGAAACCTTCCACAAATTAATGAGCCTAGTCAAGAAACTCGAGAAGTTATATAATCTGCCAATCAGGAGAAATAGAAGAGACACTGGTACTGAATTTAGGAACAACTAAATGCTTCAATACTGTGATGAGCGTGGAATTCTACATGAATTTAGTGCTCCTTATACTCCACAACAGAATGGGGTCGCTAAACAAAAGAATAGGACTATGACTGAGACGGCAAGGGCTATGTTGGCTGACTCTAAACTACCAGTTAGCTTTTGGTCAAAAGAAGTTGCCTCGGCTTGTTATACTCTCAACTGCGTTCTAACATAAAGAAGTATGGCACAATTTGTTTCCAGCTGCTTAATCGACGAAAACAAATTTGAAGTGACTTGAACCATCTGGATCACAATATACCGTTCTTGATCCAAATGGTAAATTTGGTACTAAATCCGTGGAGGGATTCTTTTTTGGTTATTCAAGTCCATTACGACAAGTATTCTTACCTAGCATTAACCGGATTGTTCAAGTGCAGCATGTTGATTGTCAACGTTATGCTACTCCAACTCAACAGAATGGTGATTCGTGGTTGTTTGATTATGTTAGCCTGTGGTGTTTTTTTTCATTTCTTGAAGTGGAAATATCTGATGAAGTCGTCGCACTGTTATTTCAACAACATTTGGGTGAAGGAATTAGTGAAGAAATTACATCACAAGAATTTCCACTTTTCACTGAGGTTATGGATTCCGACCTTGTGTAGCCGTTCATTAACGTCATGTTTCTTTGTAAATATTCTATCTACATTTTTTTAAATAGTTTTTGGTCTTAGGGTGAGAAATGCTTTGGGAAAATTCAAAAACATTTAAAAAATCATAATACCAGAAAACATTCAAATATTTTTGAAATCAAAAACTTTGAAAAAGGAGAAAAATACAATAACAATATAAAATGCTCCTCTAAATGAGTTTTGAAGCATAAAAGGAAAATGATGGTACATCGATCATCTTGTTCCAAGTACCGGTAAAATTAAGTATTAAAGTATATTGCTTAATTTCTGGTGCATTAGTAGGCTTTAAAACAAACAAGTAAGAGAATAAGTGATATAAACCTAAATTGTCATACTAAAAGATGTTGGGTTTTAACAAGATTATAAAAGTCATATAAACCCATTTATATGAAAAACGCAGCGGATGAAAAGTTTTCAATCTTGTTAATTAGATTAATATAAAACTGATTTTATATATAAAAACCCAAGCCCGGATCCATATACGAAATTACATGCTATCAAAATCAAAAAAGGAATCGGTGTTATGGCATTGACGGATGGGTCACATAAACATTCGTAAATGAACTATCTTGTTCACAACCATCTTGTTAAAGGAGTGATCGTCAAAGGGTTTCACTTGAGTATCGATTGTTTGAGTTTTAAGAAGGGAAAACAAAATAAGAAGTCTCAATCGATGAAGTTTTTCAACTCAATTAGCTTATCTTTAGAGAGGCTACACATGGGTTTATTTGGTCCCGTGATTGTCAAAAGTATCATCGGGGAACTCTATTACTTGGTGGTTACTAGTTATTACTCACGCTTCTCGTGGGTGATGTTTCATGAGTCGAAAGATGAAACCTTCCACAAATTAATGATCCTAATCAAGAAACTCGAGAAGTTATATAATCTGCCAATCAGGAGAAATAGAAGAGACACTGGTACTGAATTTAGGAACAACTAAATGCTTCAATACTGTGATGAGCGTGGAATTCTACATGAATTTAGTGCTCCTTATACTCCACAACAGAATGGGGTCGCTAAACAAAAGAATAGGACTATGACTGAGACGGCAAGGGCTATGTTGGCTGACTCTAAACTACCAGTTAGCTTTTGGTCAAAAGAAGTTGCCTCGGCTTGTTATACTCTCAACTGCGTTCTAACATAAAGAATTATGGCACAATTTGTTTCCAGCAGCTTAATTGACGAAAACAAATTTGAAGTGACTTGAACCATCTGGATCACAATATACCGTTCTTGATCCAAATGGTAAATTTGGTACTAAATCCGTGGAGGGATTCTTTTTTGGTTATTCAGGTCCATTACGACAAGTATTCTTACCTAGCATTAACCGGATTGTTCAAGTGCAGCATGTTGATTGTCAACGTTATGCTACTCCAACTCAACAGAATGGTGATTCGTGGTTGTTTGATTATGTTAGCCTGTGGTGTTTTTTTTCATTTCCTGAAGTGGAAATATCTGATGAAGTCGTCACACTGTTATTTCAACAACATTTGGGTGAAGGAATTAGTGAAGAAATTACATCACAAGAATTTCCACTTTTCACTGAGGTTATGGATTCCGACCTTGTGTAGCCGTTCATTAACGTCATGTTTCTTTGTAAATATTCTATCTACATTTTTTTAAATAGTTTTTGGTCTTAGGGTGAGAAATGCTTTGGGAAAATTCAAAAACATTTAAAAAATCATAATACCAGAAAACATTCAAATATTTTAGAATTCAAAAACTTTGAAAAAGGAGAAAAATACAAGAACAATATAAAATGCTCCTCTAAATGAGTTTTGAAGCATAAAAGGAAAATGATGGTACATCGATCATCTTGTTCCAAGTACCGGTAAAATTAAGTATTAAAGTATATTGCTTAATTTCTGGTGCATTAGTAGGCTTTAAAACAAACAAGTAAGAGAATAAGTGATATAAACCTAAATTGTCATACTAAAAGATGTTGGGTTTTAACAAGATTATAAAAGTCATATAAACCCATTTATATGAAAAACGCAGCGGATGAAAAGTTTTCAATCTTGTTAATTAGATTAATATAAAACTGATTTTATATATAAAAACCCAAGCCCGGATCCATATACGAAATTACATGCTATCAAAATCAAAAAAGGAATCCGTGTTATGGCATTGACGGATGGGTCACATAAACATTCGTAAATGAACTATCTTGTTCACAACCATCTTGTTAAAGGAGTGATCGTCAAAGGGTTTCACTTGAGTATCGATTGTTTGAGTTTTAAGAAGGGAAAACAAAATAAGAAGTCTCAATCGATGAAGTTTTTCAACTCAATTAGCTTATCTTTAGAGAGGCTACACATGGGTTTATTTGGTCCCGTGATTGTCAAAAGTATCATCGGGGAACTCTATTACTTGGTGGTTACTAGTTATTACTCACGCTTCTCGTGGGTGATGTTTCATGAGTCGAAAGATGAAACCTTCCACAAATTAATGATCCTAATCAAGAAACTCGAGAAGTTATATAATCTGCCAATCAGGAGAAATAGAAGAGACACTGGTACTGAATTTAGGAACAACTAAATGCTTCAATACTGTGATGAGCGTGGAATTCTACATGAATTTAGTGCTCCTTATACTCCACAACAGAATGGGGTCGCTAAACAAAAGAATAGGACTATGACTGAGACGGCAAGGGCTATGTTGGCTGACTCTAAACTACCAGTTAGCTTTTGGTCAAAAGAAGTTGCCTCGGCTTGTTATACTCTCAACTGCGTTCTAACATAAAGAATTATGGCACAATTTGTTTCCAGCAGCTTAATCGACGAAAACAAATTTGAAGTGACTTGAACCATCTGGATCACAATATACCGTTCTTGATCCAAATGGTAAATTTGGTACTAAATCCGTGGAGGGATTCTTTTTTGGTTATTCAGGTCCATTACGACAAGTATTCTTACCTAGCATTAACCGGATTGTTCAAGTGCAGCATGTTGATTGTCAACGTTATGCTACTCCAACTCAACAGAATGGTGATTCGTGGTTGTTTGATTATGTTAGCCTGTGGTGTTTTTTTTCATTTCCTGAAGTGGAAATATCTGATGAAGTCGTCACACTGTTATTTCAACAACATTTGGGTGAAGGAATTAGTGAAGAAATTACATCACAAGAATTTCCACTTTTCACTGAGGTAATGGATTCCGACCTTGTGTAGCCGTTCATTAACGTCATGTTTCTTTGTAAATATTCTATCTACATTTTTTTAAATAGTTTTTGGTCTTAGGGTGAGAAATGCTTTGGGAAAATTCAAAAACATTTAAAAAATCATAATACCAGAAAACATTCAAATATTTTAGAATTCAAAAACTTTGAAAAAGGAGAAAAATACAAGAACAATATAAAATGCTCCTCTAAATGAGTTTTGAAGCATAAAAGGAAAATGATGGTACATCGATCATCTTGTTCCAAGTACCGGTAAAATTAAGTATTAAAGTATATTGCTTAATTTCTGGTGCATTAGTAGGCTTTAAAACAAACAAGTAAGAGAATAAGTGATATAAACCTAAATTGTCATACTAAAAGATGTTGGGTTTTAACAAGATTATAAAAGTCATATAAACCCATTTATATGAAAAACGCAGCGGATGAAAAGTTTTCAATCTTGTTAATTAGATTAATATAAAACTGATTTTATATATAAAAACCCAAGCCCGGATCCATATACGAAATTACATGCTATCAAAATCAAAAAAGGAATCCGTGTTATGGCATTGACGGATGGGTCACATAAACATTCGTAAATGAACTATCTTGTTCACAACCATCTTGTTAAAGGAGTGATCGTCAAAGGGTTTCACTTGAGTATCGATTGTTTGAGTTTTAAGAAGGGAAAACAAAATAAGAAGTCTCAATCGATGAAGTTTTTCAACTCAATTAGCTTATCTTTAGAGAGGCTACACATGGGTTTATTTGGTCCCGTGATTGTCAAAAGTATCATCGGGGAACTCTATTACTTGGTGGTTACTAGTTATTACTCACGCTTCTCGTGGGTGATGTTTCATGAGTCGAAAGATGAAACCTTCCACAAATTAATGATCCTAATCAAGAAACTCGAGAAGTTATATAATCTGCCAATCAGGAGAAATAGAAGAGACACTGGTACTGAATTTAGGAACAACTAAATGCTTCAATACTGTGATGAGCGTGGAATTCTACATGAATTTAGTGCTCCTTATACTCCACAACAGAATGGGGTCGCTAAACAAAAGAATAGGACTATGACTGAGACGGCAAGGGCTATGTTGGCTGACTCTAAACTACCAGTTAGCTTTTGGTCAAAAGAAGTTGCCTCGGCTTGTTATACTCTCAACTGCGTTCTAACATAAAGAATTATGGCACAATTTGTTTCCAGCAGCTTAATCGACGAAAACAAATTTGAAGTGACTTGAACCATCTGGATCACAATATACCGTTCTTGATCCAAATGGTAAATTTGGTACTAAATCCGTGGAGGGATTCTTTTTTGGTTATTCAGGTCCATTACGACAAGTATTCTTACCTAGCATTAACCGGATTGTTCAAGTGCAGCATGTTGATTGTCAACGTTATGCTACTCCAACTCAACAGAATGGTGATTCGTGGTTGTTTGATTATGTTAGCCTGTGGTGTTTTTTTTCATTTCCTGAAGTGGAAATATCTGATGAAGTCGTCACACTGTTATTTCAACAACATTTGGGTGAAGGAATTAGTGAAGAAATTACATCACAAGAATTTCCACTTTTCACTGAGGTAATGGATTCCGACCTTGTGTAGCCGTTCATTAACGTCATGTTTCTTTGTAAATATTCTATCTACATTTTTTTAAATAGTTTTTGGTCTTAGGGTGAGAAATGCTTTGGGAAAATTCAAAAACATTTAAAAAATCATAATACCAGAAAACATTCAAATATTTTAGAATTCAAAAACTTTGAAAAAGGAGAAAAATACAAAAACAATATAAAATGCTCCTCTAAATGAGTTTTGAAGCATAAAAGGAAAATGATGGTACATCGATCATCTTGTTCCAAGTACCGGTAAAATTAAGTATTAAAGTATATTGCTTAATTTCTGGTGCATTAGTAGGCTTTAAAACAAACAAGTAAGAGAATAAGTGATATAAACCTAAATTGTCATACTAAAAGATGTTGGGTTTTAACAAGATTATAAAAGTCATATAAACCCATTTATATGAAAAACGCAGCGGATGAAAAGTTTTCAATCTTGTTAATTAGATTAATATAAAACTGATTTTATATATAAAAACCCAAGCCCGGATCCATATACGAAATTACATGCTATCAAAATCAAAAAAGGAATCCGTGTTATGGCATTGACGGATGGGTCACATAAACATTCGTAAATGAACTATCTTGTTCACAACCATCTTGTTAAAGGAGTGATCGTCAAAGGGTTTCACTTGAGTATCGATTGTTTGAGTTTTAAGAAGGGAAAACAAAATAAGAAGTCTCAATCGATGAAGTTTTTCAACTCAATTAGCTTATCTTTAGAGAGGCTACACATGGGTTTATTTGGTCCCGTGATTGTCAAAAGTATCATCGGGGAACTCTATTACTTGGTGGTTACTAGTTATTACTCACGCTTCTCGTGGGTGATGTTTCATGAGTCGAAAGATGAAACCTTCCACAAATTAATGATCCTAATCAAGAAACTCGAGAAGTTATATAATCTGCCAATCAGGAGAAATAGAAGAGACACTGGTACTGAATTTAGGAACAACTAAATGCTTCAATAGTGTGATGAGCGTGGAATTCTACATGAATTTAGTGCTCCTTATACTCCACAACAGAATGGGGTCGCTAAACAAAAGAATAGGACTATGACTGAGACGGCAAGGGCTATGTTGGCTGACTCTAAACTACCAGTTAGCTTTTGGTCAAAAGAAGTTGCCTCGGCTTGTTATACTCTCAACTGCGTTCTAACATAAAGAAGTATGGCACAATTTGTTTCCAGCAGCTTAATCGACGAAAACAAATTTGAAGTGACTTGAACCATCTGGATCACAATATACCGTTCTTGATCCAAATGGTAAATTTGGTACTAAATCCGTGGAGGGATTCTTTTTTGGTTATTCAGGTCCATTACGACAAGTATTCTTACCTAGCATTAACCGGATTGTTCAAGTGCAGCATGTTGATTGTCAACGTTATGCTACTCCAACTCAACAGAATGGTGATTCGTGGTTGTTTGATTATGTTAGCCTGTGGTGTTTTTTTTCATTTCCTGAAGTGGAAATATCTGATGAAGTCGTCACACTGTTATTTCAACAACATTTGGGTGAAGGAATTAGTGAAGAAATTACATCACAAGAATTTCCACTTTTCACTGAGGTTATGGATTCCGACCTTGTGTAGCCGTTCATTAACGTCATGTTTCTTTGTAAATATTCTATCTACATTTTTTTAAATAGTTTTTGGTCTTAGGGTGAGAAATGCTTTGGGAAAATTCAAAAACATTTAAAAAATCATAATATCCGAAAACATTCAAATATTTTAGAATTCAAAAACTTTGAAAAAGGAGAAAAATACAAAAACAATATAAAATGCTCCTCTAAATGAGTTTTGAAGCATAAAAGGAAAATGATGGTACATCGATCATCTTGTTCCAAGTACCGGTAAAATTAAGTATTAAAGTATATTGCTTAATTTCTGGTGCATTAGTAGGCTTTAAAACAAACAAGTAAGAGAATAAGTGATATAAACCTAAATTGTCATACTAAAAGATGTTGGGTTTTAACAAGATTATAAAAGTCATATAAACCCATTTATACGAAAAACGCAGCGGATGAAAAGTTTTCAATCTTGTTAATTAGATTAATATAAAACTGATTTTATATATAAAAACCCAAGCCCGGATCCATATACGAAATTACATGCTATCAAAATCAAAAAGGAATCCGTGTTATGGCATTGACGGATGGGTCACATAAACATTCGTAAATGAACTATCTTGTTCACAACCATCTTGTTAAAGGAGTGATCGTCAAAGGGTTTCACTTGAGTATCGATTGTTTGAGTTTTAAGAAGGGAAAACAAAATAAGAAGTCTCAATCGATGAAGTTTTTCAACTCAATTAGCTTATCTTTAGAGAGGCTACACATGGGTTTATTTGGTCCTGTGATTGTCAAAAGTATCATCGGGGAACTCTATTACTTGGTGGTTACTAGTTATTACTCACGCTTCTCGTGGGTGATGTTTCATGAGTCGAAAGATGAAACCTTCCACAAATTAATGATCCTAATCAAGAAACTCGAGAAGTTATATAATCTGCCAATCAGGAGAAATAGAAGAGACACTGGTACTGAATTTAGGAACAACTAAATGCTTCAATAGTGTGATGAGCGTGGAATTCTACATGAATTTAGTGCTCCTTATACTCCACAACAGAATGGGGTCGCTAAACAAAAGAATAGGACTATGACTGAGACGGCAAGGGCTATGTTGGCTGACTCTAAACTACCAGTTAGCTTTTGGTCAAAAGAAGTTGCCTCGGCTTGTTATACTCTCAACTGCGTTCAAACATAAAGAAGTATGGCACAATTTGTTTCCAGCAGCTTAATCGACGAAAACAAATTTGAAGTGACTTGAACCATCTGGATCACAATATACCGTTCTTGATCCAAATGGTAAATTTGGTACTAAATCCGTGGAGGGATTCTTTTTTGGTTATTCAGGTCCATTACGACAAGTATTCTTACCTAGCATTAACCGGATTGTTCAAGTGCAGCATGTTGATTGTCAACGTTATGCTACTCCAACTCAACAGAATGGTGATTCGTGGTTGTTTGATTATGTTAGCCTGTGGTGTTTTTTTTCATTTCCTGAAGTGGAAATATCTGATGAAGTCGTCACACTGTTATTTCAACAACATTTGGGTGAAGGAATTAGTGAAGAAATTACATCACAAGAATTTCCACTTTTCACTGAGGTAATGGATTCCGACCTTGTGTAGCCGTTCATTAACGTCATGTTTCTTTGTAAATATTCTATCTACATTTTTTTAAATAGTTTTTGGTCTTAGGGTGAGAAATGCTTTGGGAAAATTCAAAAACATTTAAAAAATCATAATACCAGAAAACATTCAAATATTTTAGAATTCAAAAACTTTGAAAAAGGAGAAAAATACAAAAACAATATAAAATGCTCCTCTAAATGAGTTTTGAAGCATAAAAGGAAAATGATGGTACATCGATCATCTTGTTCCAAGTACCGGTAAAATTAAGTATTAAAGTATATTGCTTAATTTCTGGTGCATTAGTAGGCTTTAAAACAAACAAGTAAGAGAATAAGTGATATAAACCTAAATTGTCATACTAAAAGATGTTGGGTTTTAACAAGATTATAAAAGTCATATAAACCCATTTATATGAAAAACGCAGCGGATGAAAAGTTTTCAATCTTGTTAATTAGATTAATATAAAACTGATTTTATATATAAAAACCCAAGCCCGGATCCATATACGAAATTACATGCTATCAAAATCAAAAAAGGAATCCGTGTTATGGCATTGACGGATGGGTCACATAAACATTCGTAAATGAACTATCTTGTTCACAACCATCTTGTTAAAGGAGTGATCGTCAAAGGGTTTCACTTGAGTATCGATTGTTTGAGTTTTAAGAAGGGAAAACAAAATAAGAAGTCTCAATCGATGAAGTTTTTCAACTCAATTAGCTTATCTTTAGAGAGGCTACACATGGGTTTATTTGGTCCCGTGATTGTCAAAAGTATCATCGGGGAACTCTATTACTTGGTGGTTACTAGTTATTACTCACGCTTCTCGTGGGTGATGTTTCATGAGTCGAAAGATGAAACCTTCCACAAATTAATGATCCTAATCAAGAAACTCGAGAAGTTATATAATCTGCCAATCAGGAGAAATAGAAGAGACACTGGTACTGAATTTAGGAACAACTAAATGCTTCAATAGTGTGATGAGCGTGGAATTCTACATGAATTTAGTGCTCCTTATACTCCACAACAGAATGGGGTCGCTAAACAAAAGAATAGGACTATGACTGAGACGGCAAGGGCTATGTTGGCTGACTCTAAACTACCAGTTAGCTTTTGGTCAAAAGAAGTTGCCTCGGCTTGTTATACTCTCAACTGCGTTCTAACATAAAGAAGTATGGCACAATTTGTTTCCAGCAGCTTAATCGACGAAAACAAATTTGAAGTGACTTGAACCATCTGGATCACAATATACCGTTCTTGATCCAAATGGTAAATTTGGTACTAAATCCGTGGAGGGATTCTTTTTTGGTTATTCAGGTCCATTACGACAAGTATTCTTACCTAGCATTAACCGGATTGTTCAAGTGCAGCATGTTGATTGTCAACGTTATGCTACTCCAACTCAACAGAATGGTGATTCGTGGTTGTTTGATTATGTTAGCCTGTGGTGTTTTTTTTCATTTCCTGAAGTGGAAATATCTGATGAAGTCGTCACACTGTTATTTCAACAACATTTGGGTGAAGGAATTAGTGAAGAAATTACATCACAAGAATTTCCACTTTTCACTGAGGTTATGGATTCCGACCTTGTGTAGCCGTTCATTAACGTCATGTTTCTTTGTAAATATTCTATCTACATTTTTTTAAATAGTTTTTGGTCTTAGGGTGAGAAATGCTTTGGGAAAATTCAAAAACATTTAAAAAATCATAATATCCGAAAACATTCAAATATTTTAGAATTCAAAAACTTTGAAAAAGGAGAAAAATACAAAAACAATATAAAATGCTCCTCTAAATGAGTTTTGAAGCATAAAAGGAAAATGATGGTACATCGATCATCTTGTTCCAAGTACCGGTAAAATTAAGTATTAAAGTATATTGCTTAATTTCTGGTGCATTAGTAGGCTTTAAAACAAACAAGTAAGAGAATAAGTGATATAAACCTAAATTGTCATACTAAAAGATGTTGGGTTTTAACAAGATTATAAAAGTCATATAAACCCATTTATACGAAAAACGCAGCGGATGAAAAGTTTTCAATCTTGTTAATTAGATTAATATAAAACTGATTTTATATATAAAAACCCAAGCCCGGATCCATATACGAAATTACATGCTATCAAAATCAAAAAGGAATCCGTGTTATGGCATTGACGGATGGGTCACATAAACATTCGTAAATGAACTATCTTGTTCACAACCATCTTGTTAAAGGAGTGATCGTCAAAGGGTTTCACTTGAGTATCGATTGTTTGAGTTTTAAGAAGGGAAAACAAAATAAGAAGTCTCAATCGATGAAGTTTTTCAACTCAATTAGCTTATCTTTAGAGAGGCTACACATGGGTTTATTTGGTCCTGTGATTGTCAAAAGTATCATCGGGGAACTCTATTACTTGGTGGTTACTAGTTATTACTCACGCTTCTCGTGGGTGATGTTTCATGAGTCGAAAGATGAAACCTTCCACAAATTAATGATCCTAATCAAGAAACTCGAGAAGTTATATAATCTGCCAATCAGGAGAAATAGAAGAGACACTGGTACTGAATTTAGGAACAACTAAATGCTTCAATACTGTGATGAGCGTGGAATTCTACATGAATTTAGTGCTCCTTATACTCCACAACAGAATGGGGTCGCTAAACAAAAGAATAGGACTATGACTGAGACGGCAAGGGCTATGTTGGCTGACTCTAAACTACCAGTTAGCTTTTGGTCAAAAGAAGTTGCCTCGGCTTGTTATACTCTCAACTGCGTTCTAACATAAAGAAGTATGGCACAATTTGTTTCCAGCAGCTTAATCGACGAAAACAAATTTGAAGTGACTTGAACCATCTGGATCACAATATACCGTTCTTGATCCAAATGGTAAATTTGGTAGTAAATCCGTGGAGGGATTCTTTTTTGGTTATTCAAGTCCTTTACGACAAGTATTCTTACCTAGCATTAACCGGATTGTTCAAGTGCAGCATGTTGATTGTCAACGTTATGCTACTCCAACTCAACAGAATGGTGATTCGTGGTTGTTTGATTATGTTAGCCTGTGGTGTTTTTTTTCATTTCCTGAAGTGGAAATATCTGATGAAGTCGTCACACTGTTATTTCAACAACATTTGGGTGAAGGAATTAGTGAAGAAATTACATCACAAGAATTTCCACTTTTCACTGAGGTTATGGATTCCGACCTTGTGTAGCCGTTCATTAACGTCATGTTTCTTTGTAAATATTCTATCTACATTTTTTTAAATAGTTTTTGGTCTTAGGGTGAGAAATGCTTTGGGAAAATTCAAAAACATTTAAAAAATCATAATATCCGAAAACATTCAAATATTTTAGAATTCAAAAACTTTGAAAAAGGAGAAAAATACAAAAACAATATAAAATGCTCCTCTAAATGAGTTTTGAAGCATAAAAGGAAAATGATGGTACATCGATCATCTTGTTCCAAGTACCGGTAAAATTAAGTATTAAAGTATATTGCTTAATTTCTGGTGCATTAGTAGGCTTTAAAACAAACAAGTAAGAGAATAAGTGATATAAACCTAAATTGTCATACTAAAAGATGTTGGGTTTTAACAAGATTATAAAAGTCATATAAACCCATTTATATGAAAAACGCAGCGGATGAAAAGTTTTCAATCTTGTTAATTAGATTAATATAAAACTGATTTTATATATAAAAACCCAAGCCCGGATCCATATACGAAATTACATGCTATCAAAATCAAAAAAGGAATCCGTGTTATGGCATTGACGGATGGGTCACATAAACATTCGTAAATGAACTATCTTGTTCACAACCATCTTGTTAAAGGAGTGATCGTCAAAGGGTTTCACTTGAGTATCGATTGATTGAGTTTTAAGAAGGGAAAACAAAATAAGAAGTCTCAATCGATGAAGTTTTTCAACTCAATTAGCTTATCTTTAGAGAGGCTACACATGGGTTTATTTGGTCCCGTGATTGTCAAAAGTATAATCGGGGAACTCTATTACTTGGTGGTTACTAGTTATTACTCACGCTTCTCGTGGGGTGATGTTTCATGAGTCGAAAGATGAAACCTTCCACAAATTAATGATCCTAATCAAGAAAATCGAGAAGTTTTATAATCTGCCAATCAGGGGAAATAGAAGAGACACTGGTACAGAATTAGGAACAACTAAATGCTTCAATACTGTGATGAGCGTGGAATTCTACAAGAATTTAGTGCCCCTTATACTCCACAACAGAATGGGGTCGCTAAACAAAAGAATAGGACTATGACTGAGACGGCAAGGGCTATGTTGGCTGACTCTAAACTACCAGTTAGCTTTTGGTCAAAAGAAGTTGCCTCGGCTTGTTATACTCTCAACTGCGTTCTAACATAAAGAAGTATGGCACAATTTGTTTCCAGCTGCTTAATCGACGAAAACAAATTTGAAGTGACTTGAACCATCTGGATCACAATATACCGTTCTTGATCCAAATGGTAAATTTGGTACTAAATCCGTGGAGGGATTCATTTTTGGTTATTCAAGTCCATTACGACAAGTATTCTTTCCTAGCATTAACCGGATTGTTCAAGTGCAGCATGTTGATTGTCAACGTTATGCTACTCCAACTCAACAGAATGGTGATTCGTGGTTGTTTGATTATGTTAGCCTGTGGTGTTTTTTTTCATTTCCTGAAGTGGAAATATCTGATGAAGTCGTCACACTGTTATTTCAACAACATTTGGGTGAAGGAATTAGTGAAGAAATTACATCACAAGAATTTCCACTTTTCACTGAGGTTATGGATTCCGACCTTGTGTAGCCGTTCATTAACGTCATGTTTCTTTGTAAATATTCTATCTACATTTTTTTAAATAGTTTTTGGTCTTAGGGTGAGAAATGCTTTGGGAAAATTCAAAAACATTTAAAAAATCATAATATCCGAAAACATTCAAATATTTTAGAATTCAAAAACTTTGAAAAGGAGAAAAATACAAAAACAATATAAAATGCTCCTCTAAATGAGTTTTGAAGCATAAAAAGGAAAATGATGGTACATCGATCATCTTGTTCCAAGTACCGGTAAAATTAAGTATTAAAGTATATTGCTTAATTTCTGGTGCATTAGTAGGCTTTAAAACAAACAAGTAAGAGAATAAGTGATATAAACCTAAATTGTCATACTAAAAGATGTTGGGTTTTAACAAGATTATAAAAGTCATATAAACCCATTTATATGAAAAACGCAGCGGATGAAAAGTTTTCAATCTTGTTAATTAGATTAATATAAAACTGATTTTATATATAAAAACCCAAGCCCGGATCCATATACGAAATTACATGCTATCAAAATCAAAAAAGGAATCCGTGTTATGGCATTGACGGATGGGTCACATAAACATTCGTAAATGAACTATCTTGTTCACAACCATCTTGTTAAAGGAGTGATCGTCAAAGGGTTTCACTTGAGTATCGATTGTTTGAGTTTTAAGAAGGGAAAACAAAATAAGAAGTCTCAATCGATGAAGTTTTTCAACTCAATTAGCTTATCTTTAGAGAGGCTACACATGGGTTTATTTGGTCCCGTGATTGTCAAAAGTATCATCGGGGAACTCTATTACTTGGTGGTTACTAGTTATTACTCACGCTTCTCGTGGGTGATGTTTCATGAGTCGAAAGATGAAACCTTCCACAAATTAATGATCCTAATCAAGAAACTCGAGAAGTTATATAATCTGCCAATCAGGAGAAATAGAAGAGACACTGGTACTGAATTTAGGAACAACTAAATGCTTCAATAGTGTGATGAGCGTGGAATTCTACATGAATTTAGTGCTCCTTATACTCCACAACAGAATGGGGTCGCTAAACAAAAGAATAGGACTATGACTGAGACGGCAAGGGCTATGTTGGCTGACTCTAAACTACCAGTTAGCTTTTGGTCAAAAGAAGTTGCCTCGGCTTGTTATACTCTCAACTGCGTTCTAACATAAAGAAGTATGGCACAATTTGTTTCCAGCAGCTTAATCGACGAAAACAAATTTGAAGTGACTTGAACCATCTGGATCACAATATACCGTTCTTGATCCAAATGGTAAATTTGGTACTAAATCCGTGGAGGGATTCTTTTTTGGTTATTCAGGTCCATTACGACAAGTATTCTTACCTAGCATTAACCGGATTGTTCAAGTGCAGCATGTTGATTGTCAACGTTATGCTACTCCAACTCAACAGAATGGTGATTCGTGGTTGTTTGATTATGTTAGCCTGTGGTGTTTTTTTTCATTTCCTGAAGTGGAAATATCTGATGAAGTCGTCACACTGTTATTTCAACAACATTTGGGTGAAGGAATTAGTGAAGAAATTACATCACAAGAATTTCCACTTTTCACTGAGGTTATGGATTCCGACCTTGTGTAGCCGTTCATTAACGTCATGTTTCTTTGTAAATATTCTATCTACATTTTTTTAAATAGTTTTTGGTCTTAGGGTGAGAAATGCTTTGGGAAAATTCAAAAACATTTAAAAAATCATAATATCCGAAAACATTCAAATATTTTAGAATTCAAAAACTTTGAAAAAGGAGAAAAATACAAAAACAATAAAAAATGCTCCTCTAAATGAGTTTTGAAGCATAAAAGGAAAATGATGGTACATCGATCATCTTGTTCCAAGTACCGGTAAAATTAAGTATTAAAGTATATTGCTTAATTTCTGGTGCATTAGTAGGCTTTAAAACAAACAAGTAAGAGAATAAGTGATATAAACCTAAATTGTCATACTAAAAGATGTTGGGTTTTAACAAGATTATAAAAGTCATATAAACCCATTTATATGAAAAACGCAGCGGATGAAAAGTTTTCAATCTTGTTAATTAGATTAATATAAAACTGATTTTATATATAAAAACCCAAGCCCGGATCCATATACGAAATTACATGCTATCAAAATCAAAAAAGGAATCCGTGTTATGGCATTGACGGATGGGTCACATAAACATTCGTAAATGAACTATCTTGTTCACAACCATCTTGTTAAAGGAGTGATCGTCAAAGGGTTTCACTTGAGTATCGATTGTTTGAGTTTTAAGAAGGGAAAACAAAATAAGAAGTCTCAATCGATGAAGTTTTTCAACTCAATTAGCTTATCTTTAGAGAGGCTACACATGGGTTTATTTGGTCCCGTGATTGTCAAAAGTATCATCGGGGAACTCTATTACTTGGTGGTTACTAGTTATTACTCACGCTTCTCGTGGGTGATGTTTCATGAGTCGAAAGATGAAACCTTCCACAAATTAATGATCCTAATCAAGAAACTCGAGAAGTTATATAATCTGCCAATCAGGAGAAATAGAAGAGACACTGGTACTGAATTTAGGAACAACTAAATGCTTCAATACTGTGATGAGCGTGGAATTCTACATGAATTTAGTGCTCCTTATACTCCACAACAGAATGGGGTCGCTAAACAAAAGAATAGGACTATGACTGAGACGGCAAGGGCTATGTTGGCTGACTCTAAACTACCAGTTAGCTTTTGGTCAAAAGAAGTTGCCTCGGCTTGTTATACTCTCAACTGCGTTCTAACATAAAGAAGTATGGCACAATTTTTTTGCAGCAGCTTAATCGACGAAAACAAATTTGAAGTGACTTGAACCATCTGGATCACAATATACCGTTCTTGATCCAAATGGTAAATTTGGTACTAAATCCGTGGAGGGATTCTTTTTTGGTTATTCAGGTCCATTACGACAAGTATTCTTACCTAGCATTAACCGGATTGTTCAAGTGCAGCATGTTGATTGTCAACGTTATGCTACTCCAACTCAACAGAATGGTGATTCGTGGTTGTTTGATTATGTTAGCCTGTGGTGTTTTTTTTCATTTCCTGAAGTGGAAATATCTGATGAAGTCGTCACACTGTTATTTCAACAACATTTGGGTGAAGGAATTAGTGAAGAAATTACATCACAAGAATTTCCACTTTTCACTGAGGTTATGGATTCCGACCTTGTGTAGCCGTTCATTAACGTCATGTTTCTTTGTAAATATTCTATCTACATTTTTTTAAATAGTTTTTGGTCTTAGGGTGAGAAATGCTTTGGGAAAATTCAAAAACATTTAAAAAATCATAATATCCGAAAACATTCAAATATTTTAGAATTCAAAAACTTTGAAAAAGGAGAAAAATACAAAAACAATATAAAATGCTCCTCTAAATGAGTTTTGAAGCATAAAAGGAAAATGATGGTACATCGATCATCTTGTTCCAAGTACCGGTAAAATTAAGTATTAAAGTATATTGCTTAATTTCTGGTGCATTAGTAGGCTTTAAAACAAACAAGTAAGAGAATAAGTGATATAAACCTAAATTGTCATACTAAAAGATGTTGGGTTTTAACAAGATTATAAAAGTCATATAAACCCATTTATATGAAAAACGCAGCGGATGAAAAGTTTTCAATCTTGTTAATTAGATTAATATAAAACTGATTTTATATATAAAAACCCAAGCCCGGATCCATATACGAAATTACATGCTATCAAAATCAAAAAAGGAATCCGTGTTATGGCATTGACGGATGGGTCACATAAACATTCGTAAATGAACTATCTTGTTCACAACCATCTTGTTAAAGGAGTGATCGTCAAAGGGTTTCACTTGAGTATCGATTGTTTGAGTTTTAAGAAGGGAAAACAAAATAAGAAGTCTCAATCGATGAAGTTTTTCAACTCAATTAGCTTATCTTTAGAGAGGCTACACATGGGTTTATTTGGTCCCGTGATTGTCAAAAGTATCATCGGGGAACTCTATTACTTGGTGGTTACTAGTTATTACTCACGCTTCTCGTGGGTGATGTTTCATGAGTCGAAAGATGAAACCTTCCACAAATTAATGATCCTAATCAAGAAACTCGAGAAGTTATATAATCTGCCAATCAGGAGAAATAGAAGAGACACTGGTACTGAATTTAGGAACAACTAAATGCTTCAATACTGTGATGAGCGTGGAATTCTACATGAATTTAGTGCTCCTTATACTCCACAACAGAATGGGGTCGCTAAACAAAAGAATAGGACTATGACTGAGACGGCAAGGGCTATGTTGGCTGACTCTAAACTACCAGTTATCTTTTGGTCAAAAGAAGTTGCCTCGGCTTGTTATACTCTCAACTGCGTTCTAACATAAAGAAGTATGGCACAATTTGTTTCCAGCTGCTTAATCGACGAAAACAAATTTGAAGTGACTTGAACCATCTGGATCACAATATACCGTTCTTGATCCAAATGGTAAATTTGGTACTAAATCCGTGGAGGGATTCTTTTTTGGTTATTCAGGTCCATTACGACAAGTATTCTTACCTAGCATTAACCGGATTGTTCAAGTGCAGCATGTTGATTGTCAACGTTATGCTACTCCAACTCAACAGAATGGTGATTCGTGGTTGTTTGATTATGTTAGCCTGTGGTGTTTTTTTTCATTTCCTGAAGTGGAAATATCTGATGAAGTCGTCACACTGTTATTTCAACAACATTTGGGTGAAGGAATTAGTGAAGAAATTACATCACAAGAATTTCCACTTTTCACTGAGGTTATGGATTCCGACCTTGTGTAGCCGTTCATTAACGTCATGTTTCTTTGTAAATATTCTATCTACATTTTTTTAAATAGTTTTTGGTCTTAGGGTGAGAAATGCTTTGGGAAAATTCAAAAACATTTAAAAAATCATAATATCCGAAAACATTCAAATATTTTAGAATTCAAAAACTTTGAAAAAGGAGAAAAATACAAAAACAATATAAAATGCTCCTCTAAATGAGTTTTGAAGCATAAAAGGAAAATGATGGTACATCGATCATCTTGTTCCAAGTACCGGTAAAATTAAGTATTAAAGTATATTGCTTAATTTCTGGTGCATTAGTAGGCTTTAAAACAAACAAGTAAGAGAATAAGTGATATAAACCTAAATTGTCATACTAAAAGATGTTGGGTTTTAACAAGATTATAAAAGTCATATAAACCCATTTATATGAAAAACGCAGCGGATGAAAAGTTTTCAATCTTGTTAATTAGATTAATATAAAACTGATTTTATATATAAAAACCCAAGCCCGGATCCATATACGAAATTACATGCTATCAAAATCAAAAAAGGAATCCGTGTTATGGCATTGACGGATGGGTCACATAAACATTCGTAAATGAACTATCTTGTTCACAACCATCTTGTTAAAGGAGTGATCGTCAAAGGGTTTCACTTGAGTATCGATTGTTTGAGTTTTAAGAAGGGAAAACAAAATAAGAAGTCTCAATCGATGAAGTTTTTCAACTCAATTAGCTTATCTTTAGAGAGGCTACACATGGGTTTATTTGGTCCCGTGATTGTCAAAAGTATCATCGGGGAACTCTATTACTTGGTGGTTACTAGTTATTACTCACGCTTCTCGTGGGTGATGTTTCATGAGTCGAAAGATGAAACCTTCCACAAATTAATGATCCTAATCAAGAAACTCGAGAAGTTATATAATCTGCCAATCAGGAGAAATAGAAGAGACACTGGTACTGAATTTAGGAACAACTAAATGCTTCAATACTGTGATGAGCGTGGAATTCTACATGAATTTAGTGCTCCTTATACTCCACAACAGAATGGGGTCGCTAAACAAAAGAATAGGACTATGACTGAGACGGCAAGGGCTATGTTGGCTGACTCTAAACTACCAGTTAGCTTTTGGTCAAAAGAAGTTGCCTCGGCTTGTTATACTCTCAACTGCGTTCTAACATAAAGAAGTATGGCACAATTTGTTTCCAGCAGCTTAATCGACGAAAACAAATTTGAAGTGACTTGAACCATCTGGATCACAATATACCGTTCTTGATCCAAATGGTAAATTTGGTACTAAATCCGTGGAGGGATTCTTTTTTGGTTATTCAGGTCCATTACGACAAGTATTCTTACCTAGCATTAACCGGATTGTTCAAGTGCAGCATGTTGATTGTCAACGTTATGCTACTCCAACTCAACAGAATGGTGATTCGTGGTTGTTTGATTATGTTAGCCTGTGGTGTTTTTTTTCATTTCCTGAAGTGGAAATATCTGATGAAGTCGTCACACTGTTATTTCAACAACATTTGGGTGAAGGAATTAGTGAAGAAATTACATCACAAGAATTTCCACTTTTCACTGAGGTTATGGATTCCGACCTTGTGTAGCCGTTCATTAACGTCATGTTTCTTTGTAAATATTCTATCTACATTTTTTTAAATAGTTTTTGGTCTTAGGGTGAGAAATGCTTTGGGAAAATTCAAAAACATTTAAAAAATCATAATATCCGAAAACATTCAAATATTTTAGAATTCAAAAACTTTGAAAAAGGAGAAAAATACAAAAACAATATAAAATGCTCCTCTAAATGAGTTTTGAAGCATAAAAGGAAAATGATGGTACATCGATCATCTTGTTCCAAGTACCGGTAAAATTAAGTATTAAAGTATATTGCTTAATTTCTGGTGCATTAGTAGGCTTTAAAACAAACAAGTAAGAGAATAAGTGATATAAACCTAAATTGTCATACTAAAAGATGTTGGGTTTTAACAAGATTATAAAAGTCATATAAACCCATTTATATGAAAAACGCAGCGGATGAAAAGTTTTCAATCTTGTTAATTAGATTAATATAAAACTGATTTTATATATAAAAACCCAAGCCCGGATCCATATACGAAATTACATGCTATCAAAATCAAAAAAGGAATCCGTGTTATGGCATTGACGGATGGGTCACATAAACATTCGTAAATGAACTATCTTGTTCACAACCATCTTGTTAAAGGAGTGATCGTCAAAGGGTTTCACTTGAGTATCGATTGTTTGAGTTTTAAGAAGGGAAAACAAAATAAGAAGTCTCAATCGATGAAGTTTTTCAACTCAATTAGCTTATCTTTAGAGAGGCTACACATGGGTTTATTTGGTCCCGTGATTGTCAAAAGTATCATCGGGGAACTCTATTACTTGGTGGTTACTAGTTATTACTCACGCTTCTCGTGGGTGATGTTTCATGAGTCGAAAGATGAAACCTTCCACAAATTAATGATCCTAATCAAGAAACTCGAGAAGTTATATAATCTGCCAATCAGGAGAAATAGAAGAGACACTGGTACTGAATTTAGGAACAACTAAATGCTTCAATACTGTGATGAGCGTGGAATTCTACATGAATTTAGTGCTCCTTATACTCCACAACAGAATGGGGTCGCTAAACAAAAGAATAGGACTATGACTGAGACGGCAAGGGCTATGTTGGCTGACTCTAAACTACCAGTTAGCTTTTGGTCAAAAGAAGTTGCCTCGGCTTGTTATACTCTCAACTGCGTTCTAACATAAAGAAGTATGGCACAATTTGTTTCCAGCAGCTTAATCGACGAAAACAAATTTGAAGTGACTTGAACCATCTGGATCACAATATACCGTTCTTGATCCAAATGGTAAATTTGGTACTAAATCCGTGGAGGGATTCTTTTTTGGTTATTCAGGTCCATTACGACAAGTATTCTTACCTAGCATTAACCGGATTGTTCAAGTGCAGCATGTTGATTGTCAACGTTATGCTACTCCAACTCAACAGAATGGTGATTCGTGGTTGTTTGATTATGTTAGCCTGTGGTGTTTTTTTTCATTTCCTGAAGTGGAAATATCTGATGAAGTCGTCACACTGTTATTTCAACAACATTTGGGTGAAGGAATTAGTGAAGAAATTACATCACAAGAATTTCCACTTTTCACTGAGGTTATGGATTCCGACCTTGTGTAGCCGTTCATTAACGTCATGTTTCTTTGTAAATATTCTATCTACATTTTTTTAAATAGTTTTTGGTCTTAGGGTGAGAAATGCTTTGGGAAAATTCAAAAACATTTAAAAAATCATAATATCCGAAAACATTCAAATATTTTAGAATTCAAAAACTTTGAAAAAGGAGAAAAATACAAAAACAATATAAAATGCTCCTCTAAATGAGTTTTGAAGCATAAAAGGAAAATGATGGTACATCGATCATCTTGTTCCAAGTACCGGTAAAATTAAGTATTAAAGTATATTGCTTAATTTCTGGTGCATTAGTAGGCTTTAAAACAAACAAGTAAGAGAATAAGTGATATAAACCTAAATTGTCATACTAAAAGATGTTGGGTTTTAACAAGATTATAAAAGTCATATAAACCCATTTATATGAAAAACGCAGCGGATGAAAAGTTTTCAATCTTGTTAATTAGATTAATATAAAACTGATTTTATATATAAAAACCCAAGCCCGGATCCATATACGAAATTACATGCTATCAAAATCAAAAAAGGAATCCGTGTTATGGCATTGACGGATGGGTCACATAAACATTCGTAAATGAACTATCTTGTTCACAACCATCTTGTTAAAGGAGTGATCGTCAAAGGGTTTCACTTGAGTATCGATTGTTTGAGTTTTAAGAAGGGAAAACAAAATAAGAAGTCTCAATCGATGAAGTTTTTCAACTCAATTAGCTTATCTTTAGAGAGGCTACACATGGGTTTATTTGGTCCCGTGATTGTCAAAAGTATCATCGGGGAACTCTATTACTTGGTGGTTACTAGTTATTACTCACGCTTCTCGTGGGTGATGTTTCATGAGTCGAAAGATGAAACCTTCCACAAATTAATGATCCTAATCAAGAAACTCGAGAAGTTATATAATCTGCCAATCAGGAGAAATAGAAGAGACACTGGTACTGAATTTAGGAACAACTAAATGCTTCAATACTGTGATGAGCGTGGAATTCTACATGAATTTAGTGCTCCTTATACTCCACAACAGAATGGGGTCGCTAAACAAAAGAATAGGACTATGACTGAGACGGCAAGGGCTATGTTGGCTGACTCTAAACTACCAGTTAGCTTTTGGTCAAAAGAAGTTGCCTCGGCTTGTTATACTCTCAACTGCGTTCTAACATAAAGAAGTATGGCACAATTTGTTTCCAGCAGCTTAATCGACGAAAACAAATTTGAAGTGACTTGAACCATCTGGATCACAATATACCGTTCTTGATCCAAATGGTAAATTTGGTACTAAATCCGTGGAGGGATTCTTTTTTGGTTATTCAGGTCCATTACGACAAGTATTCTTACCTAGCATTAACCGGATTGTTCAAGTGCAGCATGTTGATTGTCAACGTTATGCTACTCCAACTCAACAGAATGGTGATTCGTGGTTGTTTGATTATGTTAGCCTGTGGTGTTTTTTTTCATTTCCTGAAGTGGAAATATCTGATGAAGTCGTCACACTGTTATTTCAACAACATTTGGGTGAAGGAATTAGTGAAGAAATTACATCACAAGAATTTCCACTTTTCACTGAGGTTATGGATTCCGACCTTGTGTAGCCGTTCATTAACGTCATGTTTCTTTGTAAATATTCTATCTACATTTTTTTAAATAGTTTTTGGTCTTAGGGTGAGAAATGCTTTGGGAAAATTCAAAAACATTTAAAAAATCATAATATCCGAAAACATTCAAATATTTTAGAATTCAAAAACTTTGAAAAAGGAGAAAAATACAAAAACAATATAAAATGCTCCTCTAAATGAGTTTTGAAGCATAAAAGGAAAATGATGGTACATCGATCATCTTGTTCCAAGTACCGGTAAAATTAAGTATTAAAGTATATTGCTTAATTTCTGGTGCATTAGTAGGCTTTAAAACAAACAAGTAAGAGAATAAGTGATATAAACCTAAATTGTCATACTAAAAGATGTTGGGTTTTAACAAGATTATAAAAGTCATATAAACCCATTTATATGAAAAACGCAGCGGATGAAAAGTTTTCAATCTTGTTAATTAGATTAATATAAAACTGATTTTATATATAAAAACCCAAGCCCGGATCCATATACGAAATTACATGCTATCAAAATCAAAAAAGGAATCCGTGTTATGGCATTGACGGATGGGTCACATAAACATTCGTAAATGAACTATCTTGTTCACAACCATCTTGTTAAAGGAGTGATCGTCAAAGGGTTTCACTTGAGTATCGATTGTTTGAGTTTTAAGAAGGGAAAACAAAATAAGAAGTCTCAATCGATGAAGTTTTTCAACTCAATTAGCTTATCTTTAGAGAGGCTACACATGGGTTTATTTGGTCCCGTGATTGTCAAAAGTATCATCGGGGAACTCTATTACTTGGTGGTTACTAGTTATTACTCACGCTTCTCGTGGGTGATGTTTCATGAGTCGAAAGATGAAACCTTCCACAAATTAATGATCCTAATCAAGAAACTCGAGAAGTTATATAATCTGCCAATCAGGAGAAATAGAAGAGACACTGGTACTGAATTTAGGAACAACTAAATGCTTCAATACTGTGATGAGCGTGGAATTCTACATGAATTTAGTGCTCCTTATACTCCACAACAGAATGGGGTCGCTAAACAAAAGAATAGGACTATGACTGAGACGGCAAGGGCTATGTTGGCTGACTCTAAACTACCAGTTAGCTTTTGGTCAAAAGAAGTTGCCTCGGCTTGTTATACTCTCAACTGCGTTCTAACATAAAGAAGTATGGCATAATTTGTTTCCAGCTGCTTAATCGACGAAAACAAATTTGAAGTGACTTGAACCATCTGGATCACAATATACCGTTCTTGATCCAAATGGTAAATTTGGTACTAAATCCGTGGAGGGATTCTTTTTTGGTTATTCAGGTCCATTACGACAAGTATTCTTACCTAGCATTAACCGGATTGTTCAAGTGCAGCATGTTGATTGTCAACGTTATGCTACTCCAACTCAACAGAATGGTGATTCGTGGTTGTTTGATTATGTTAGCCTGTGGTGTTTTTTTTCATTTCCTGAAGTGGAAATATCTGATGAAGTCGTCACACTGTTATTTCAACAACATTTGGGTGAAGGAATTAGTGAAGAAATTACATCACAAGAATTTCCACTTTTCACTGAGGTTATGGATTCCGACCTTGTGTAGCCGTTCATTAACGTCATGTTTCTTTGTAAATATTCTATCTACATTTTTTTAAATAGTTTTTGGTCTTAGGGTGAGAAATGCTTTGGGAAAATTCAAAAACATTTAAAAAATCATAATATCCGAAAACATTCAAATATTTTAGAATTCAAAAACTTTGAAAAAGGAGAAAAATACAAAAACAATATAAAATGCTCCTCTAAATGAGTTTTGAAGCATAAAAGGAAAATGATGGTACATCGATCATCTTGTTCCAAGTACCGGTAAAATTAAGTATTAAAGTATATTGCTTAATTTCTGGTGCATTAGTAGGCTTTAAAACAAACAAGTAAGAGAATAAGTGATATAAACCTAAATTGTCATACTAAAAGATGTTGGGTTTTAACAAGATTATAAAAGTCATATAAACCCATTTATATGAAAAACGCAGCGGATGAAAAGTTTTCAATCTTGTTAATTAGATTAATATAAAACTGATTTTATATATAAAAACCCAAGCCCGGATCCATATACGAAATTACATGCTATCAAAATCAAAAAAGGAATCCGTGTTATGGCATTGACGGATGGGTCACATAAACATTCGTAAATGAACTATCTTGTTCACAACCATCTTGTTAAAGGAGTGATCGTCAAAGGGTTTCACTTGAGTATCGATTGTTTGAGTTTTAAGAAGGGAAAACAAAATAAGAAGTCTCAATCGATGAAGTTTTTCAACTCAATTAGCTTATCTTTAGAGAGGCTACACATGGGTTTATTTGGTCCCGTGATTGTCAAAAGTATCATCGGGGAACTCTATTACTTGGTGGTTACTAGTTATTACTCACGCTTCTCGTGGGTGATGTTTCATGAGTCGAAAGATGAAACCTTCCACAAATTAATGATCCTAATCAAGAAACTCGAGAAGTTATATAATCTGCCAATCAGGAGAAATAGAAGAGACACTGGTACTGAATTTAGGAACAACTAAATGCTTCAATACTGTGATGAGCGTGGAATTCTACATGAATTTAGTGCTCCTTATACTCCACAACAGAATGGGGTCGCTAAACAAAAGAATAGGACTATGACTGAGACGGCAAGGGCTATGTTGGCTGACTCTAAACTACCAGTTAGCTTTTGGTCAAAAGAAGTTGCCTCGGCTTGTTATACTCTCAACTGCGTTCTAACATAAAGAAGTATGGCACAATTTGTTTCCAGCTGCTTAATCGACGAAAACAAATTTGAAGTGACTTGAACCATCTGGATCACAATATACCGTTCTTGATCCAAATGGTAAATTTGGTACTAAATCCGTGGAGGGATTCTTTTTTGGTTATTCAAGTCCATTACGACAAGTATTCTTACCTAGCATTAACCGGATTGTTCAAGTGCAGCATGTTGATTGTCAACGTTATGCTACTCCAACTCAACAGAATGGTGATTCGTGGTTGTTTGATTATGTTAGCCTGTGGTGTTTTTTTTCATTTCCTGAAGTGGAAATATCTGATGAAGTCGTCACACTGTTATTTCAACAACATTTGGGTGAAGGAATTAGTGAAGAAATTACATCACAAGAATTTCCACTTTTCACTGAGGTTATGGATTCCGACCTTGTGTAGCCGTTCATTAACGTCATGTTTCTTTGTAAATATTCTATCTACATTTTTTTAAATAGTTTTTGGTCTAAGGGTGAGAAATGCTTTGGGAAAATTCAAAAACATTTAAAAAATCATAATACCAGAAAACATTCAAATATTTTAGAATTCAAAAACTTTGAAAAAGGAGAAAAATACAAAAACAATATAAAATGCTCCTCTAAATGAGTTTTGAAGCATAAAAGGAAAATGATGGTACATCGATCATCTTGTTCCAAGTACCGGTAAAATTAAGTATTAAAGTATATTGCTTAATTTCTGGTGCATTGGTAGGCTTTAAAACAAACAAGTAAGAGAATAAGTGATATAAACCTAAATTGTCATACTAAAAGATGTTGGGTTTTAACAAGATTATAAAAGTCATATAAACCCATTTATATGAAAAACGCAGCGGATGAAAAGTTTTCAATCTTGTTAATTAGATTAATATAAAACTGATTTTATATATAAAAACCCAAGCCCGGATCCATATACTAAATTACATGCTATCAAAATCAAAAAAGGAATCCGTGTTATGGCATTGACGGATGGGTCACATAAACATTCGTAAATGAACTATCTTGTTCACAACCATCTTGTTAAAGGAGTGATCGTCAAAGGGTTTCACTTGAGTATCGATTGTTTGAGTTTTAAGAAGGGAAAACAAAATAAGAAGTCTCAATCGATGAAGTTTTTCAACTCAATTAGCTTATCTTTAGAGAGGCTACACATGGGTTTATTTGGTCCCGTGATTGTCAAAAGTATCATCGGGGAACTCTATTACTTGGTGGTTACTAGTTATTACTCACGCTTCTCGTGGGGTGATGTTTCATGAGTCGAAAGATGAAACCTTCCACAAATTAATGATCCTAATCAAGAAAATCGAGAAGTTATATAATCTGCCAATCAGGAGAAATAGAAGAGACACTGGTACAGAATTTAGGAACAACTAAATGCTTCAATACTGTGATGAGCGTGGAATTCTACAAGAATTTAGTGCTCCTTATACTCCACAACAGAATGGGGTCGCTAAACAAAAGAATAGGACTATGACTGAGACGGCAAGGGCTATGTTGGCTGACTCTAAACTACCAGTTAGCTTTTGGTCAAAAGAAGTTGCCTCGGCTTGTTATACTCTCAACTGCGTTCTAACATAAAGAAGTATGGCACAATTTGTTTCCAGCTGCTTAATCGACGAAAACAAATTTGAAGTGACTTGAACCATCTGGATCACAATATACCGTTCTTGATCCAAATGGTAAATTTGGTACTAAATCCGTGAAGGGATTCTTTTTTGGTTATTCAAGTCCATTACGACAAGTATTCTTACCTAGCATTAACCGTATTGTTCAAGTGCAGCATGTTGATTGTCAACGTTATGCTACTCCAACTCAACAGAATGGTGATTCGTGGTTGTTTGATTATGTTAGCCTGTGGTGTTTTTTTTCATTTCCTGAAGTGGAAATATCTGATGAAGTAGTCACACTGTTATTTCAACAACATTTGGGTGAAGGAATTAGTGAAGAAATTACATCACAAGAATTTCCACTTTTCACTGAGGTTATGGATTCCGACCTTGTGTAGCCGTTCATTAACGTCATGTTTCTTTGTAAATATTCTATCTACATTTTTTTAAATAGTTTTTGGTCTTAGGGTGAGAAATTCTTTGGGAAAATTCAAAAACAATTAAAAAATCATAATATCCGAAAACATTCAAATATTTTAGAATTCAAAAACTTTGAAAAAGGAGAAAAATACAAAAACAATATAAAATGCTCCTTTAAATGAGTTTTGAAGCATAAAAAGGAAAATGATGGTACATCGATCATCTTGTTCCAAGTACCGGTAAAATTAAGTATTAAAGTATATTGCTTAATTTCTGGTGCATTAGTAGGCTTTAAAACAAACAAGTAAGAGAATAAGTGATATAAACCTAAATTGTCATACTAAAAGATGTTGGGTTTTAACAAGATTATAAAAGTCATATAAACCCATTTATATGAAAAACGCAGCGGATGAAAAGTTTTCAATCTTGTTAATTAGATTAATATAAAACTGATTTTATATATAAAAACCCAAGCCCGGATCCATATACGAAATTACATGCTATCAAAATCAAAAAAGGAATCCGTGTTATGGCATTGACGGATGGGTCACATAAACATTCGTAAATGAACTATCTTGTTCACAACCATCTTGTTAAAGGAGTGATCGTCAAAGGGCTTCACTTGAGTATCGATTTTTTGAGTTTTAAGAAGGGAAAACAAAATAAGAAGTCTCAATCGATGAAGTTTTTCAACTCAATTAGCTTATCTTTAGAGAGGCTACACATGGGTTTATTTGGTCCCGTGATTGTCAAAAGTATCATCGGGGAACTCTATTACTTGGTGGTTACTAGTTATTACTCACGCTTCTCGTGGGTGATGTTTCATGAGTCGAAAGATGAAACCTTCCACAAATTAATGATCCTAATCAAGAAACTCGAGAAGTTATATAATCTGCCAATCAGGAGAAATAGAAGAGACACTGGTACTGAATTTAGGAACAACTAAATGCTTCAATACTGTGATGAGCGTGGAATTCTACATGAATTTAGTGCTCCTTATACTCCACAACAGAATGGGGTCGCTAAACAAAAGAATAGGACAATGACTGAGACGGCAAGGGCTATGTTGGCTGACTCTAAACTACCAGTTAGCTTTTGGTCAAAAGAAGTTGCCTCGGCTTGTTATACTCTCAACTGCGTTCTAACATAAAGAAGTATGGCACAATTTGTTTCCAGCAGCTTAATCGACGAAAACAAATTTGAAGTGACTTGAACCATCTGGATCACAATATACCGTTCTTGATCCAAATGGTAAATTTGGTACTAAATCCGTGGAGGGATTCTTTTTTGGTTATTCAGGTCCATTACGACAAGTATTCTTACCTAGCATTAACCGGATTGTTCAAGTGCAGCATGTTGATTGTCAACGTTATGCTACTCCAACTCAACAGAATGGTGATTCGTGGTTGTTTGATTATGTTAGCCTGTGGTGTTTTTTTTCATTTCCTGAAGTGGAAATATCTGATGAAGTCGTCACACTGTTATTTCAACAACATTTGGGTGAAGGAATTAGTGAAGAAATTACATCACAAGAATTTCCACTTTTCACTGAGGTTATGGATTCCGACCTTGTGTAGCCGTTCATTAACGTCATGTTTCTTTGTAAATATTCTATCTACATTTTTTTAAATAGTTTTTGGTCTTAGGGTGAGAAATGCTTTGGGAAAATTCAAAAACATTTAAAAAATCATAATATCCGAAAACATTCAAATATTTTAGAATTCAAAAACTTTGAAAAAGGAGAAAAATACAAAAACAATATAAAATGCTCCTCTAAATGAGTTTTGAAGCATAAAAGGAAAATGATGGTACATCGATCATCTTGTTCCAAGTACCGGTAAAATTAAGTATTAAAGTATATTGCTTAATTTCTGGTGCATTAGTAGGCTTTAAAACAAACAAGTAAGAGAATAAGTGATATAAACCTAAATTGCCATATTGAAAGATGTTGGGTTTTAACAAGATTATAAAAGTCATATAAACCCATTTATACGAAAAACGTAACGGATGAAAAGTTTTAAATCTTGTTAATTAGATTAATATAAAACCGATTTTATATATAAAAACCCAAGCCCGGATCCATATGCGAAATTACATGCTATCAAAATCAACCATAGAGTGTCTTCAAGATACTACCTTTCAAGATGAAACTTGAAGAAGAGAATGATCTTGATTGGGTAGTCTTCAAAGTAGAATAACCTCAAGCTTGTATACCCACAAGCCACCAATAAAGCACCCTTGATATGCTAGGATTTTTACACTTAGTTCAACCTACCCTTGGCCGAAAATGATAGAGAAAGAAGAGAGTTTACTTGCCTTTTGTGTGTGCGAGAGAGAAAGAAAGATACAACCAATGCACCAATCTTTTAGCCAATGACCACATATGCATGTTCTTGAAGGAACAATATAATAAATAGATGAGAGAGAAAGATATTTCCCTCCCAAATATTCAATCTATTTCAATTTATTACTAATGTTATATTTGTTACATAATATAAAATTTAACATAACATAATGTAAGTAACATGCATCATGTTATTTAACCAACTTAAATAACATTATAAAATTTCATCTCTCAAAATATAAATTGTCCATATAATTTATTTACTACACAAGTGCAAATATTTAGAAACCCATTTTTTAAATATCGTAAGTGTTGATATTTATTTGTTAGATCATATCTTAAAAAAAATATCGTTGGTGTTTGTCTAGCATGTTATTGGGTATAACTCGACTTTGATCATAAAGTACTAGCCACATCAACTCTATTATTCGTCTTGGGCAGACCGAGTCCAACAAAAGATGGGTTATAATTGTAGCGTAAAGTCTTGGTAATGAAGGCATAATTGTAATAGCCTGTCGTACTCAAGCCTTATGTTACAGTATATCAACAAAATAAAGAATTGATAACAGTGCTTTAAGCATCTGGTGCATAGTCTACACTTCAAAGGTGTATGGTTTTATAACCTTAAATAATGTATTGATGGGATGGTTTAGGTTTCTGGAACCATCGGTCTTTATGCGATTAATCATCTAGGTATTCATATCAGTGAATATTTAATAATGTGCTCAAAGAGCGAACCCTGAAAAGTCATAAAACTTGATCAGTTTGTACTTTGTACAAACTACATTACTGACATGATCAAACATGTTGTTAGTGTTGGTGCATAATGTCAGTAGTTCAGTATCTAGTGATTTGTATGTGTATGTAATCGTGTTAGATTGTTTGTTTTGGTTTTAGATATGTAATCTCACAAGTTCGCCTGATGTAAGCGAACTTGTGGACAAGCGAAGTTAAAGACAACTTCGCCTAGTCTGTTAGGCGAAGTTGTCGAAGCCTATATAAGTTTGTTTACGGCTTGTTTTGAAAAAGAATTCAAGAACGTGTTTTTGTGATTGAATACCACGTGTTGAAGTGTTGCAATACAACATGTCTTATTAGTATTGTAACGTGTGTTCGTTTTTGGTATTAACGTATTATACATCTTACGCTCGTATCGTGTTACGTAGGGATTCCGCACCTACGTATTACGAGATACTCCTGTGTAGATCCGGCTGGGAACCTACAATTGGTATCAGAGCATTTGCTCGTGATTGTGTGGTTCGGGATTATCACACGAGTGTTAAGATCGTTCCGTTCGACTATTCGCGGAACGAGCTTACGTTGAAATACATAGTTTCGTTGTTTTACCCATCTCCCACCATCAAATATAACCCATTACACCTTCGCATACCTCGCAATACGTCAAATTAAAACCTGCAAAAACCTTGTGTTCATCAGGCGAAGTTGCCGTCACTGTTCGTAGGGTTTAAGCGAATTTATAGGTTAAGCGAAGTTATCAATCAAGCGAAGTTATCAATTAAGCGAAGTTATCAATTAAGCGAAGTTGTTTGTTAAGCGAAGTTGAAGTTAAGCAAAGTTATAGATTTAAGCGAAGTTATAGATTTAAGAAAAGTTGAGGAAACAAGCGAAGTTAAGCTTAAGCGAAGTTAAGCATAACTTCGCCATCTGATCATTGTTCAGAATAAAAAAAAAAAATTTAATACTTTCGTTGTGTTTTCGAGTCGTGTTTTTTTCAACGATGACTTCAATAAACATTACGAAACTGGTGAAAATGGAGGTTGAAGCCGGTTCATCAACTAAGGCTCCAAAAATGCTTAAGGGTACCGATTTCGTTGCTTGGAAAGATCGGTTTGAACAGTATGTGAAATACCAAGATGCTAAGATGTGGGTGTGCATACAGGATGGATACATTCCACCAACGGCCTTGTTTGAGGGTCGTGAACAGATTAAGAAGTACAATAAGATGGAAGAGGAGGAAAAGAAGATGTATGAAGCAGAAAGTAAAGCTCATGCTGCAATAACGATGGCTCTTCCACAAGAGATTCTTCATACATTGAAGAAGTACAAAACTGCTAGAGAGCTATGGGAAGCACTTGAAAATCGATATGAAGGTAATGTGGGATACGTGCTTCCAAAACAAAGCTACTAAAAACCTAATTCTCTGTATTCAAGTATCTGAAAAATGAATCCCTTGACGATATCATCACCAGATATTACCACTTGATGACCGAGCTCAGCAATTACTCCATTGTATACAAAGAAGATGAGATAGTAGAGAAACTTCTTGATGCTCTTCCACAAAAATGGGAAATGTATACGGTTTTAATGAGAGAGGATAAAGAATTTGCCAATATTGATCTTGAAACAGTAGTCAATAAGTTACGAAATTTTGAGCTCAACATGGTTCGAAAGGAGACACCAACTGATCAGGTTCAGGATCCGGGAATGTATGGTGCGAAAGTCTCTCCAAGTTCAAGTTTAAAATCAGAATCGTCTGCCTACTACTCAAAGGGAGAATCAAACTCAAACTCAACTCGAGATGGTCATGTGATTTTCAATATGGACGGCGACGTATGTTTCGTAGCTGGAGGTAGTAGTTCTTCAAAACCTCAAGCAACAACTAGTAATGTATCCTCAAACGTTCCGAGCTACAATTACTCACAGATGCCCATGAGTGTTAAATCAGCTGAACAACAGTTTGCTCTCTATGCATCCTTTATTGCATCGTATGAAAACTACATCAAAGGTAAAATAGTCGACCCTGCAACTTTGGATGAAGACTATGATCAGATCGATGCTGATGATTTAGAAGAGATGGATCTGCAGTGGCAGATGGCTATGATTGTAAGAAGGGTTAAATGATTCATGAAGAAAACAGGTAGAAAGTTTGTTGGAGAAAGACCAGGGTTTGACAAATCAAAAGTTAGATGTTACAACTGTCAACAAAATGGTCACTTTGCCAAGGAATGTACAAATGAGAGAGTCGAACGTAGTCAGAACAGACCTGCACAACAGAATGGGGGAGGTAGTGAGAACAGGGCTATGGTATCTAGACAGAATGGTGGATACAACTGGAACCTGCAAGTTGAGGAAGTGTTCGAACAGGCCAATTTGGTAAACATAGAGACGGAAGGAAGTGAGAGGGAGACGGGAGAAAATCAAGCCTATATGGCAGAATTAAACGATCAGCTCTCTGAGGTAAGTTCTGAACTTCATTGCATGCAATGTGAAAATCTGTAGGAACAATTGAAAACAATAACTGATCAGTTTGTTAGTTTGGACGCACAATTTAAAACGTTAAAAGAAGATCATCACTATACTAAAACTAGAGAAAACAGTTACTTGGTAAAAATAAAAGCTAGTGAAAAGGATATCAGAAGTCTTAAAGACAGTCTAGCTGATAAAATACAAGTAATTGATCTTAGTTATGAAGTGTTAGAAAAGAAAACCAAACTAATTGCTGAAAGAGATAAACAGATTGCTGATTACCAGGTAAAAGTGGTGGAACTAAACAAAAAAATTGAACAATTTAGAAATTCCTCAGCAATGCTTGATCACATTGTAAGTGTTCAACGTTCCCCAGTTAACAAAGGGGGAATTGGATTTTCTGAAGTTCCACCACCGTATAACCATAACTATACTTATAATCCTAGTAATCAGAAATCTGCTGATGTTGAGATTAATCAGACATTTTCAGTCAAAATTTCGACTAAAGAACCTGAAGTTAGTAAAAGCGAAACGAGTAAGCCAATTCCAAATGTTAAGATTTCTGTCCCTAGTTCTGTCTCATCAAATTCGGACAAGTCATCCGAATCGGGTGAGATAAAGGAAGGGGTAACATTACTAAAACGGGGGGAGGAATATAAGCCTGATGAAAAGAGTTCTTCCCTAAACCCGTTCGTCCCACCGTATGTGAGACAAACGGGTAGTAATGTAACCTCAACATCCGAAACAACTATTGAGACGAAAGTTGAACACATGAGTTGTTTTAGATGCAATCAAGTAGGACACCTTATTGCTGATTGCTCTCTAAACCAGAGAAAATTTAGAGGAATGAGGCCTCCGAAAACTGAGTATAAAAAGTATGGTAATTATTATACTGGTAAGAATGCAAACCCACCAAACTTCAGACATTGGACAAATCCAAGATTTCAAAGAAATCGATCTCAGTTTTTCCCAGTTGACAACCAAACTTACAATTATAATTCAGTTAATTCACTAAGGTTTGGATGGCCTCATAGTCAATCCTCAAGAAGGTTTCCTTTCAGAACTCACATAAATCATCCTCAAACTGACTTTGGGCAACCAAAGTACGGGATGCTGTTTAACAGATTTAATCGACCCAAGACCAGTAGGTCTTGGGTCCCCAGATTTTAATCTTTTGCTTTAATTGTGCAGGAACAGTTGAACAGGACTGTAAACAATCTGTGGGTTGTGGACAGTTATTGTTCCCGGCATATGACTGGTAACAAGAATTTGTTACATGAATGGAAACCTGTTCAAGGAGGAAGAGTTAGTTTCGCTGGAGAGAGTGGAGGTAGAATCACTGGTATTGGAACTGTGACAAATGGAAAAATGAAGTTAGAGAAGGTGAATTTTGTTGAAGAGCTAAAGCATAATTTGTTGAGTGTGTCTCAGATTTGTGACAAAGAGTACACAGTGCACTTTACTAAAAATGAAGCAATCGTTCTTTATTCGGGTTTCAAGATTCCAGAGGAATGGGTGGTGATGAAAGCTCCAAGTGAAAAGAACACGTATGTAATGGATATGAGGTTAACTGAAATGACAACAGAAGAGTCATGTCTTTTGTCAAAGGCAACTGAGTCCGAGTCCGAGTTATGGCATCGAAGAATGGGACATATACATCTTCGCAAAATGAATTACATTGTCAAGAATGGGCTAGTGCTTGGAGTTCCCTTGAAGAATTTTAACTTTGAAGATCTATGCTTGTCGTGCAAGAAGGGAAAGCAACACAAGAAACCTCATCACTCCAAGAAGGTTAACTCGATTGTCAGTACCCTAGACCTACTTCACATAGATCTCTTCGGTCCCGTGAATGTAAAGAGTCTAGGTGGAACGTCATACTGCTTGGTAGTAACCGATGATTACTCTCGATACTCTTGGGTATATTTTCTGAAGGCAAAAGATGAGACGGTTCAGTTGGTAATTAACTTGATTAGCAAGGTTGAAAATATTGTTGGGAGAAAGGTTAAGTACATCAGGAGTGATAATAGGACAGAGTTCAAGAACTACCAGATGGAGATGTTCTGCTTACAGAAAGGGATAGACCATCAGTACAGCGCCCCGTATACTCCGCAACAAAATGGGGTGGCTGAGAGGAAGAATAGAACGCTAATTGAAGGAGACATAACCATGCTGGCTGATGCTAAACTTCCCGTGGTGTTCTGGGCTAAAGCTGTTGCCACAGCCTGTTATATCCTTAATCGTGTTTTAACTGTTAAAAGATTAAATAAAACTTGTTATGAACTCATGCATGGTAGAAAGCCAAACTTGAATGGTCTCGAACCTTTCGGGTCCCCATGTACGATAATAAAGACAAACTCGAAATTTGGTGAGATAGCCGACGAAGGTATTTTGGTCGGATATGTTGTTGGTACACCCAACAGAAGAGTCTTTAATTTATCGAACAACAAGGTTGAGGTGGTATGTAACACGGACATTACAAGTTACAAATCACCAAAGCCTAGCACGGGACCCGCTGAAGCTTTCGACTATGATAAACTTTTCAAATCTTTTAATTTGTCTTACTTGGATTTTGCAAAAGTTGGTGAGAAAATTGCTTCACAGATTCTGTATGACGAGGAGGAAAATGTTGTGCAACGTCCGCGATGCGATGAAAGTCAACCTTCTTCGTCAAGTGCCGTTGATACTTTTGCTGCTCCTACTGAAGAAGAATTCTACAATACATTTCACTCTCACATCAATCTCCCATAGATGAACTCTCTTCGAACTTAGAAAACAATCTGGAGGTCAGTACAGTTCCGACTACTGGAATTCACAAAAATCACCCATTGGAGAACGTGATAGGGAATCTGTCTGACGGTGTTCAAACAAGAAGAAGTCTGAATGAACACACGTTTGTTTACGCAAGCATTAAAGAAACGGGTATCATAAATGAATGTTTGTACACCTGCTTCATCAGCCAGATTGAACCAAAGAATTATCAAATGGCTCTAAAGGATAGCTCGTGGGTCGAAGCCATGCAAGAAGAGTTAGCACAGTTCGAGAAGATGGAAGTGTGGAAATTAGTTGCAAAACCAAAGAATGTACATGCTATTGGAACAAAGTGGGTTTTTAAATGTAAGAGAGATGAGAAAGGGATAATCATAAGGAAAAAGGCGAGGCTAGTAGTAAAAGGGTTTAATCAGCAAGAAGGAATCGACTACAATGAAGTGTTTGTTCCTGTGGCAAGATTGGAGGCAATTCGACTATTTTTGGCATTTGCTGCACACAATGAGATGAAGGTGTTCTAGTTAGATGTGAAAAGTGCCTTTCTTAATGGTAAAGTCGATGAGGTGGTGTACGTTGAACAACCTCCAGGTTTCCCTGACCCTGATTTTCCTGATCATGTGTACAAACTGAGCAAAGCGTTATATGGGCTACATCAGGCCCCTCGTGCCTGGTACTCAACCTTGTCTGATTATTTGCTTGAGAATGGGTTTGAAAGAGGAAAGATCGATAGCACATTGTTCATCAAGAGAAAAGCAGGAGATTTTCTACTAGTGCAAGTCTATGTGGACGACATCATTTTTGCTGCATCCAAAGTCGCCATGTGTCAGGATTTTGAAGCAGTCATGAAAAAGAGGTTTGAAATGAGCGCCATGGGCGAATTAACTTTCTTTTTGGGATTGCAGGTTGACCAGAAGAAAGATGAGATGTTTATTCATCAAACAAAATATGTCCATGATGTGCTTAAACGCTTCAAGATGGAAGATAGCACCCCATTTGATACTCCAGTTTGCGTCAACCACAAACTAGGTGCTGAGTCAGACAGTGATGAAGACGTGGACCCCACCCAATATAGAGCAACCATAGGTTCTTTAATGTATTTAACTGCATCTAGACCTGATATTATGTTTGCAGTTTGTCTTTGTGCCCGTTTTCAGGCAAGCCCAAAGGAATCTCACATGAAGGGAGTAAAGAGAATACTGAGGTATCTCAAAGGCAAGCCTAAGATGGGGTTGTGGTACACGAAAGGGGGAGAACTGGATTTGGTAGCCTACACAGATTCTGACTATGGAGGTTGCAATCAGAACAGGAAGTCGACAACCGGTGGATGTCAGTTTCTGGGTGGAAGATTGGTGTCATGGCAGTGCAAGAAGCAGACCTCAGTAGCCATTTCCACATGTGAAGCAGAGTACATGGCAGCATCAAACTGCTGCTCCCAGGTTCTTTGGATTCAACAGCAATTGCGCGATTACAGTCTGAATTTCACTCTAACTCCTATTTATATTGATAACACTGCTGCAATCTCAGTAACTAACAATCTCGTCAAACACAGCAAAACTAAACACATTGACATTCGTCATCATTTTATACAGGATTGTGCTGAGAAGAAATTAATAGTGCTAGAAAAGGTTGATTCGTTGGATAATTTCGCCGATCTTTTTACTAAAGCGTTTGACCGAAATCATTTTCAAAATCTTGTTGAACTTAACGGGATGATCAATCCCGAGTAACCTGGTTTATTCGTTTAAAAAAAACATCTTTATCGCTTAGAATTATGTCGGTTGCTTCAGTTTGAAGGACATATCTTCGGATACGTTTGGTCCTTACTTCTACTAGTAGATTATGAGGATAGCCATTAACCAGATGACTCAAAGTGACCGGGGCGGTTTAAGATGTGGTTTTTATTCTTTCGCTGAAAAATAGTCGTTCATACTTAGTTAGAAGGACACATACTCGTATGTGGTGGGTCCAGCTGATCCATTGGATCATCAGGATAGTCGTTTACCTGAAGACTTTGACTTGATCGGGGCGATAGAATTTAAAATTTTTTTTAAGGGAGATGATATAATTTTTCAAGTCTATAACTTCATAGGAAGTTTCAGTACAATGTTTAAAAGAAAATTGATCCAACCTTGGAAAGTGATAGAAATACTATTTCTGTGTGCCTATCTGGTGAAGTTATTAAGCCCAAAAGACTCTAGAACAGCCATTGTATGTTATGGTAGCTTTGTATGGTGCGTAAAAGTAAAAGTGATACTAACTAAATCTTCTCGATTTAAAGTGGAGAATCATTTAGAAGTTGTGCATGTCTCTATATACATCTTTCCGAATGATAGGCAGAAAAGTCATTACCCAGTCATACACGAGCCCGTAAGTGTTCTGATTCCCGAGAAGATAGTGTGTCAAGCACCTGCAGTGATCCAGATTCGGGTCTTGCAGTCGTCTACTGTTTGAAGCTGTGTTAATCTTATTAAAAAAAATGTGTGTGTTGTTAAGCCTTCTGAAGCTTATCGATATGTACCTACTGTTTAATCAGACACTACGGGTCGAGGTCAACTCGGGGTGACTTGGGGAAAGCCAAATACGCTTTGAGAATAGATAGGAGACATCACAATCGCTGAAGTGATGTCCATCTAAATTTTGAGCTTAATTGAACCTAATACGTATCACAAAAGCGATGAAAACCATACTATGTTTTATACCTTCTTACAACCTGATTCTTCATGTCATAATATCGCTGAGCATGGATCTATGTGACAGCCACTTAATTAGTATGATTCCTGTTCGGATCTTTTCTAAAACATGTTGGTTCCCGTTAAGACTGATATTTAATCCCGTTTTACTAAATTTCTAAAATTTTCATTGCATCTTTCGTTTTATGGTTCAAAGCTTGGTTACTTGGTTCTTTGATTATAAAGTTTAAATCTTTAACGGAGGATTTTAAAAGACAGTTGCATTTTGTTCAAATGTTTAAGGGCCTGTTTTGTAAATTTAAAGCGAAGTTACAGGGTAAGCGAAGTTAACCTTAACTTCGCCTGTGTAATGTACAGCCTATACAAAGGTCAACTTTGGTCAAACCCAGTTCATATTTTCAATCTCAGCGAAGTTATATCAACTCTTACACCCTCGGCGAACTTAAAACACGAATCGAACCTTGATATTATTTGTTTTCAATCCGTGTTAAAGGTGTGTAGGGTCAGTATGACTTATAATTCATGTCAATGGTGTTAATCAGATGTCGTTTTAGTCCGATTTGTGACCTCGTTCATGCAAACTTTTAAACATCCGCTAACCAATCTCCTTCTAATGTGTTCGTAACTCATTTGATCGTCTAAGATCTTTAATGTAATATCCGTTTTTGTCATCTATCACCAAATTCACTAATCAAATCAAGATCCAACTTCTGTATATGCCGTTTCATATTCAGGCGAAGTTATCTTTAGGTGAAGTTGTTCTCAACTTCGCCTTAGGCATAACTTCGCCTGCTTCTTTAATTGTTTTATCTACTCAGGGGCGAAGTTGTTCAGGGGCGAAGTTATAGTTAGGCGAAGTTATCCTTAACTTCGCTTTATACTTAACTTCGCCTGCTGCTTTATATAATTTAAAGTTCTGATGTGTTATCAGGCGAAGTTATGGTAAAGGCGAAGTTGTACTCAACTTCGCCCTATGTCTAACTTCGCCTGCACACTAGAAGTTATCTTAACTTCGCTTATGGTAATAGACGAAGTTATGATCTGCTGTTACGATGTTCTAACTTAGACCGTTTGTTGTGCAGATATGGCTGCTGTAGCGGGAGCTGGTGGTGCTGGTGGTGACGAAGGTGGTGATAACAACCGTCAATTCTTTCCGGGTAACAATATGTACATCACGCTGGATCCGGATGCTAGTGGTGTAGATGATTATCGCGAGATCATCTCTTTCCTTGCTCGCTCGCGTATTTTCCACACTATTACTACAACTTTACCCATATCTCTACCGAACATTGAAGATTTCTGGAGGGCGGTAGAATATGACTGTAGAATTGAGCCTCCGGTCATCCGCGCCACAGTAAACAATCAGGAGGTCCAGTTCTCATCAGACCTGATCATGGTCGCCTTGCAGTTCGGGACTGAAACTAGAGATGATCCAACCGACTTTTCTGCTCCGTTCAGAGATGGTGCATTTTTACGAATGGGCTATTCAGGTCCATTGGGTGACACTTAGAGGCGAAAGGGATTTTTATTGGATCAATGGCGTTTTCTGATGCACGTGATGATTGTGTGCATGTCGGGCCGTAAAGCTGGTACTGACGGTATGGGTGCAACGATGCAATCAGCTATGACAGCACTGACTTACAACTAGCCCTACAGCTTCAGTCAGATAGTGTTTTATGAGATAGATCGTCAGAGACGCGCGGTCGCTCGTGAAAGGTTTTTGATGTATCCCCGATTCTTACAGATGATCTTGAATCATGTAGCTCCTACGCTACCTCAACGCCGTCCCATTCGATATGTAGAGAGTGTAAGCAAGCGGATATTCGCGCAATGCAGGTTGTCGAGTGCTCGTAGTAAACCAGAGCTTCGTCCACGACATACTCCTCTATTTGGTTATTTGATAAACCCTGCGTATGTTGCTCCTCGTGGAGACGAATTTCGGGACCCGGCACCGCAACAGGCTGATGTTCCCCAACCACCACCTGTGGTACAGCAAGCATTGCCTGCTGCTCCTGTTGTGACACCGGAGGAACAGGTAGATCTTGAGGCTGCTTTTGGTGGCCAAGGGTTCTTTGATATGGAGCGAGTTGATCCTGCTGCAGAGATTCAGGTCTCAGTAGCAGAGGTTTCTGGTGTAAATGTGTCGATGGTAGCTACGTCTGTAGCTGATTCTGAGAGAACCGATTCTGACTCCTCAGCTGATGATGTTGCTGAAGCACGACAGATTCTGGTCACCCAAGAAAGAATTCATGGAAAAAGAAAGAAAGATTCGGATGACAGTGAATCTGACTTTGAGGAGGAGTTAGATCGGTTGATACGTCGATCGAAAAGAGTCAGAACTGGTGAGGGATCAGGAGCTGGTGAAAGCTCAAGGGTGGTTCGTTTCTCTCCACCCGCGTTATCTGGTATGACCATGGTTCCTGCATCGATGACTGTGACAGGACCGATCATCTCAAGTGCTCCCGTGATAACTACATCATCATCATTTGGCACTCCACCTACCACGTTTCAATTTTCAGCTCCTGAGATAGTTTCTTTGCCACCTCCTATTCTTACTCCATCTGAGGTCATTGCAAGATTTGTTGAGTCAACATTAGTGGCTACTGCGGGGTTATCTGTGACAATACAACCCGCGGTTACTTTTCAGCCGGCTTCGGATATTCCAGCGAGTCTGGGAATTCCTCCACCGTATGCGCAAGACGTTTCTCATATGCAGTTTGATTTTGATGCTACCTTATCTGATTCTGAAAGGATAGCGGCTCTTGAAAGGGTGGTGGCTGAACAATCAAGAATCAATCTAATCCAGACTCAAGATATTCAACGCCTTGTTGCCGAAAATCAGATCCAATCGTCCATCCTGGTTGAGCTCGGTAAACTTTTTGATGCTTTAAAACAGTTCTTAGCATCTCAGAGGGAGACGAGCTGCAAGGGCGATGAGTTGAGGACAAAGAAAAGTCATGACAGAGACGATGATCCCAATGCATCGAAAGGTGCAGGTGGTGAGTTGCCAAGAACTGACCAAACTCTTGGGACTTCCACATCTCAGGGGGAGTCAACTTGTACAACAGGTGGTTCAGGTGGTGACAATGTTGTGGTTGTAGATGAGGAAGAGTGTTGGATGATATTGTGGGTGATGAAGATGTGTTACCGGTTGATGAGACTGAGAAGATAGGAGCTGAGATTGTGATTGATAGTGAGATTGAAGAGGGAGAGATTGTGGAGGACAATGTAGAACATGATATCCCAGAAGTTGATAAGGCAAATGTGGGTCAAGATATGGAAATTGATGAGTCTGAATGGGAAGAGCAGCCGATATGGAAAGAAGGCTACGCTCAGTGGTTCGTAAAGACAAAGAAGCCAGCGGTTCCAACTATGTTCAAGAAAAGTTACAATATCAAAGGGTATGATGAATCGAAAAAGGGTATTATATGCTGGTTGTATGATGAGCAGTTGAGACTATTTGTGATTAAACATTTTGATGGGATTCAGTACTTTAAGAGGTTGTTGAGATCTTTGAATACCTTGCCTGAGTGTGAGGTGAAGGATTTGGCTAAGTTGGGGTTGATTAATAGAAGTGATGATAATATGGCCAGAATCATTGGGAAGATTGTGTGGAAAGAAAGTATAAAAGAGAAAAAGTTCGAGTTATTAAAGCCGCAGAAAGGGAAGCTTGTTGAAGATAAAGACAGAGGAATGCGTGCTGATGGGAAACCTTGGATGGTAATGAAGTATAAGCTGATCCGGTGTTTGAAAGAAGTGCCGATGAAACCAATGCCCAAGGATGTCTTAAAGAATCTTAAATGGTGGTATGTTGATAGTCAAACAGCTGAAGCGGTTATGGAGGATGAAGATGAACGAGAAGTTCAGAGAGTGTATGATCCCATGCACTTGGTAAATTTGTCTCAAGCTGACTTGCAGGTGCTAAACGAGAAAAAGATATTCTATATTCCTACATGGAAAGATGAAGCCAAGAAATATCAGGGAGTTGTCTATGTTTGTGTCAGAGAAGGTGTTCATGCTTGAAGACGTGTGACACGAGATTTTTGGGATTACAAGACACGAGATTGAAGATAGATATATGAAGCTACTGCCAAGGGGGAGTCTGTTGGTGCATAATGTTAGTAGTTCAGTATCTAGTGATTTGTATGTGTCTAGAATCGTGTTAGATTGTTTGTTTTGGTTTGAGATATGTAATCTCACAAGTTCGCCTAATGTAAGCGAACTTGTGGACAAGCGAAGTTAAAGACAACTTCTCCTAGTCTGTTAGGCGAAGTTGTCGAAGCCTATATAAGTTTGTTTACGGCTTGTTTTGAAAAAGAATTCAAGAACGTGTTTTTGTGATTGAATACCACGTGTTGAAGTGTTGCAATACAACATGTCTTATTAGTATTGTAACGTGTGTTCGTGTTTGGTATTAACGTATTATACATCTCACGCTCGTATCGTGTTACGTAGGGATTCCGCACCTACGTATTACGAGATACTACTGTGTAGATCCGGCTGGGAACCTACAGTTAGTCATACATTGTCCCCTTGCTCGCGTATTATGACCATTAAGATACGGACCTCAAAGGACACAATGTCTGAAAACCGACAGATGAAATCGTGCATACTCATCCATGGTAAAGGAATCTTATGGTATTTTTTGATAACGGGGTTATGCCTTGTTGTGGAACATTGTTTCTAAGGTTGCAAAATGAAAAAGTTTGATCTGCTGATTCTAAGGTTTATGTCAAGTTTGGGTGAAATGGTAAAAATCAAATTTAGCCTGAATCAAGATTAGAATCTGATCACTATCTGATATAGTGTGCTTAATTAAACGTTAATCGTATCACTTATGTCTCCGAATAATTTGTTTAAAAGTTTTAGTGGACAACAATACCAGTGACTGACTTAATATCGGACATAACAAAGCTGAAATATAAAACCGTGATAGAAGAACAAATAGATCAATAGTTTTATCTTGAAAAAATTTTCTTTTGATTTCAAATTTCGATTAAAATAAAAAAAGATTATACATTACTGTATGATTTTCGACTTTGGTGAATGGATATTTGGGTTTGGATATCCGAAAACCTGAATCGAGCGGGTATTTTTGTCAATAATTTTCAAAGTAGGGATTAAACTTCAAGTGTATTAATCAAGGTCATTAATTTGGTCATTAATATCGTGGGTGTTTGTCTATCTTGTTATTCGGTATGACTCGAGTTGGATCATAGCGTACTAGCCACATCAACTCTAATATGCAAATCGGGCAAACCGAGTCCAACAATCTCCTACTTGCACAAGATACATAGAAGATTGATGCAACTAGCAAATACCGCCTAGCAATGGTTTAATACCCCTAATACGTATGACGAAGTTCCATTCAATAACATCCTCCCCTTCAAGTCCCTCACTTGAAAAATATTTAGGTGAATCTATCATTTATCCTTTTGCCACAGATGTCATGTCAAATCTAGATACACGGAGTGATCATTCTTTGTTAATTTAACTTAGCAGGCCTTATAAATCTTACTCTCAACGATTAAGAGGGACAAATCCCCTTTTGACCACATATGTCTCTCACAATCTCCTCGTACCAAACCTGATCTTAGCCTTATATACCGTCATGTTTAAGAGCAACGAAGAACTAAGGTAAAGCATAATATTTGGTGAATATCAAGACCCAATATGTATCTTATGTCGGAGGATACTATGATATTCGCATCTACTCAAATTTACTTATGATCACAAATCACAAGGATTCCATGCAGTAAAATTAAGGACGGGTCAGTCCAATATTTATCCCAAAGATATATATGAACCTTGGTAGCAAGCCCTTGCTATACTCATACCTCATGAATATCTACCGATCCAAGTTCATAATAGTCTTACCTTCATATTTGTTCCCACAACTATGATCGACTATGATGTGCGAAAATATATATATAAATAAAACACAAGTCGCAACTAAGCTTTAAAAACCAAACAATCTATCCTAGTTCACACAAACGGCAAGTGTACCGATCGCGTATAGCACAGATGAGGAAAGTCCGGATATCGAACTCGAAGACACGTGAAAACGTTTATAATCACTAAACTCTAACCAAGACTCACCAAAATATTTAGTTAATTTGTTTTAGAATTTATTTAACTACTTAACTTAACTGAATGAAAACTTTTAACAAAACTTTGAAAACTTTGGTTTAAATTCAATGAATAAAGACGTCTACCTAGGAATGAATCATGTTGATAGAAATAACAAGACAACGGATTGAAAATATTCAAGACACCGGTTATAAAGGATGACACAACTAAACTTGTTTAAGAAAGTCAAATTACCTCTCAGTCTCTCTAAGAATCTCTAACTTATTTTAGTTGATTTTAAAGAATAAACCGGAAAACAATTATTAACGTGTTCAAATACCGACTCACCTTTCGGTCTCACCGACACACTAACCTAATGGAAACGAATACTACGCAACCAAGGATAGAGGAGCAATTTAACTTAAGCCAAATTAAACCAACTAATTGCACATAAACACTCAAACTTGACAAGAGAAAAACCCGCTCTCGCGCGGTTTTAATTCTAACAAGTAAAAGCAATGAGACAATATTACTTCTTATCACCTCTCGGTCTCAAAGAAGGTGTATTTTAACTGATTTTAGATGATTATATTACCCACTTATCCCTACGGTTGTACACCCCGCAAATAAACCCGAAACACCAAGTTAAGAGTCTAACAAGCAATCAATTAATTAAAACCAATTCAATTAACTAATGCAAGAGGATTATAAGTAATAACAAATAAAACACAGCCATCACACACAATCTAATTTATGGTTTAGTTAAACTTTACATCAATAATTTAAGTTTTGAACATTAACAATCCATTAAACAAGTCAAAATCACTCAACAATCATCTATCCTATGTAGAACAGACAAGTTTAGCTACTCATTACTTTTGGACAGCCATGCATACTCAAGAAAAACACCATAAACATCATCATAAACATTATAAAACTCATTCAAGATCCAAACAATATCAATCACAAGACAAACAATCAATCAATTGCAAAACAATTCAAATCAAAAGATCAAATTAACAAACTTAGGGTTCTTGAACAGAAAGTAAAGTTTATGGATGTTTTACTAAGTATTATGGCTGAGATCTTTGCTTGTTTGAAGCCCCTAGCAGCTGCCCCGATGTCCCTCTTTGATTTCTAGCCGCCAACAGCCTCAGCCGCCACCCTCTTTCTTTTTTTTTTCTTCTTTTTCCGGCCGGCGGCAGAAGTTCCGATCGGAACTTGTAGTTAGGTTAGGGTTTTAGGTTTCTTGGCTGTATTTCGGGATTAGTAGCTGAATAATGGCTGATTATTCTTGTTATTAATTAAATATAATATTATAAATGGCTTTTAAGAAGTGGGCTTGGGTCGGGCCTTGACTTATAAGTTTGAAAGTTGCACAATTAGGCCCCTAAACTCTTCAATTTAACTCTTTTTTCCACCAAACTTCACAACCTACAAGTAAACAATTATATTTGTAAAATCAAGCATAAACAAACCATAAAACTTAATAATTACACAAAAAAGCAATTAAAACATGATAAAAATGATACGGAAAGTAAGTGTGTTTCACTACACATCAGACTACAGATATTTAGAATAATCAAGTTATTCACGGAATTTAACATGCTAAAATGAAACATAACTCAAAAACATAATCATAACCAAATGATTGAGTTAAAATAAAATTGTTCCGATATCCAAATAAAATTTTTTGATCAAATCCAATCACTAGAATATCGAAGTCCTAAGGCACAAGTATGACCCTCGTGCTTCGGCCTTTCAAGGAGCTTTGTGAGTGGATCCGTAATGTTTTGATCAGTGTGAACTTTGTGAATACATATCTTTCCTTTTACAACTTTATCCCTTATGTAGTTGAATCTCCTCTCAATTTGCCTAGTCTTTTGATGTGCATGGGGTTCCTTGATTTGAGCAATCGCACCCTCGTTATCACAAAAGATTTCTAGAGGAACCTGAATGGTATGGACTAACCCTAGGTCAGCAATGAACTTTCTAATCCACGCGCTTCTTGAGCTGCCAAAGAGGTGGCGATGTATTCTGATTCAGTGGTGGACAAGGCTACCACGTCTTGTTTAGCGCTCTTTCAAGAGACAGCACCGCCATTTAGAACGAAGACATATCCCGATTATGATCGAGAATCATCTCGATCAGTTTGGAAAATCGCATCCGTGTAACCCTTTACAATGAGTTCCTCCTCACCAGAGCCATATATTAGAAACATATCCTTTGTCCTCCTAAGGTATTTCAATATGCTCTTAACCGCCATCCAATGGCTAGTTCCCGAATTTTGTTGATATCTACTTGTCATGCTCAAAGCGCATGACATATCCGGTCTGGTGCATATTATGGCATACATGATGGATCCTATAGCAGACGCATATGGGATTCCATTCATTTTGTCTTGCTCATCCTTTGAGCTTGGACATTGAGAAGAACTCAATATTGTTCCTCTTTGAATAGGTACCAAACCTTTCTTAGAGTTGTCCATCTTGAACCTTTTCAAGATTTTATCAATATATGCACTTTGATTTAAACCTATCAACCGCGTTGATCTATTCCTATAGATCCTTATTCCCATAATATAGGCGGCTTCACCAAGATCCTTGATGGAAAAGCAACTTCCAAGCCAGGCTTTTACAGCTTCCAAGGTTGGAATGTCATTTCCAGAAAGGTATTGATGCTCCCACTAGCTTTCTTGTACACACAAGCTTCATCAGTGTTTTTGATGAATCCAAAATTCTTAACCTCATCATCAAAATGGTGATTCCAACTTCTAGATTCTTGTTTCAATCCATAGATTGACTTCTTTAACTTTCATACATTATTAGGATGTTGTGAATCGACAAAACCATCAGGCTGAACCATATAGACATCTTCCTGAAGATGCCCATTTAAAAAAGCGGTTTTGACATCCATTTGCTATATATCATGGTCGTAATATGCGGCTATGGCAAACAATATCCTTATAGACTTCAGCATCGCCACCGGCGAGAAAGTTTCATCATAATCAACCCCTTGACTTTGAGTGAAACCCATTGCCACAAGTCTAGCTTTATAAGTATCTAAGTTTCCATGCATATCAGTTTTCTTCTTGAAAACCTACTTACTTCTAACCAGTTTGGAATTTAGAGGTGGTATAACCAAGTCCCATACTTGGTTATCATGCTTGGATTGCATCTCAACGTTCATGGTTTCAACCATTTATCACAATCAGATTGTGACATTGCATCTCGGTATGTGGTGTGTTCATCCGAATCTACCACGTAGCATCCATCCATAAATATACCATATCTTTCAGGTGGGGTGCTAATTCTACCAGACTTGTGAATGTTTTCTGTGTTTTGATCATTCTTAACAACCTCTTGTTGATTGCTAGTGTCAACCAACCATGTATCGGCTTGTGGTTGTCGATCATCCTCGAGTTCCACAGTTCTACTAGTTCCTTCCATAAGGAACTTTCTTTCCAAGAACTCAGTCTTTCAAGCAATAAACACTTTATGCTCGTTTGGATTTTAGAAATAATATCCCATCAAATCTTTGGGATACCATACAAAGATACACTTAGTGGATCGGCTCTCAAGTTTGTTTTTCGTGTTGTTCTTGACACAAGCCTCACAACCACATACCTCTAAATATGATAATGATGGAACCCTTCCATGCCATATTTCAAAAGGTGTCCTTTCCACTTTCTTCTTTCGTGCCATATTCAGAATACGGGCTACGGAGAATAATGCAAAACCCCAAAATGGCAGGGGTAATGTGCTTCTAGCCATCATAGATCGAACCATATCCAATAGAGTTCAATTCCTCCTTTCAGACACACCATTGTGTTGCGGTTTTCTAGGTGGAGTAAGTTGTGAGACAATCCCACAACTCCTAAGATGTTCTAGAAACGCATCATTAAAGTACTCACCTCCTCTATCGGAACGAAGTACTTTGATTGTTTTATTGAGTTGATATTGTACTTCATTTTGGAAGACTTTGAACATTTCAAAGGCTTCATCTTTGTGTCTTAATAAGAACACATACCCATAACGACTATAATCGTCAGTAAAGGTAATGAGGTATCTTTCACCATTCCTTGTCATTGTCTTAAAAGGACCACATACATCCGAATTTATGATGCCTAATAAGTCTTTTGCCCACTTATTAGTACCACTAAAGGGCTCCTTGGTCATTTTTCCCAATAAACAAGATTCACACTTATCAAATGAATCATCATTTGATTCCAAAAGACCATTCCTTTGAAATGTATGAATGCGATCCTTGTTTATGTGACCAAGGCGACAATGCCAAAGAAATGTTTTACTCAAATCCAATTTGAGTCTTTTGGTGTTAGCTTGGTACAACGAGTTATCAATGGATGTATTATAATGAACTAATTCATAAATGCCATTACATGGCATCGCTTTAAAATAAAAGACATCATTCATGAAAACTTAAATACCATTGTCAACAAACTTAAAATCATAACCAAATTGTCTTAATAAAGAAACAGAGATAATATTCCTAGTCAAACTAGGAGAATATAAAATGTTTTTCAAAACAACTTCCACACCATTTGGAACCTTCAAAACAAAATCTCCTCAGGCTTGGACGTCAACCTTTGCTTCGTTGCCCATGAAGAGACTTATATCTCCCTTCTTGTAATCATGTCATCTTGTGAACTCCTGCAATGAATTGCTGATATGAGTTCCACATCCGGTATCCAATACCCATGTGTTAGAATAAATAATATTAAGATCAATATGGATCATGAAAGTTGTACCTGAGGTTTTCCCCACATCCCTATTAGCTTTCAACTCCTTGAGATAGGTCGGGCATTTTCTCATCCAGTGACCTATCTCCCCAAAACCAAAGCACAGATCCTCTGCGCTAACCTTTAGCTTCTTGGGTTTGGGTTCTGCCTTTGCCTTTCCCTTGAACCCCTTCTTGACTTGCCCCTTACCAACGGCAAACGTTTCCTTTGGTTCTGGGTGATGCCTCTTCTTCAAGCCACCCTCATTGATTGCAAGAACGGGTAAAACCTTTTTACCCATTCCGGCTTCGGCTGTTTTAAGAATTACATGAAGCTCACCAATGCTCTTGTCCCATTCCGGCTTCGACTGTTTTAAGAATTACGTGAAGCTCAGCAATGCTCTTGTCCCATTCGTTCATGTTGTAATTCATGACGAATGTCTAAAACCTTTTAGTTAAGCCATTTAGGAACAAATCCGTGGCCAACTCTCTTGAGATGGGACAATTAAGCCGTTCAAGCCGATCAATGTGGCTTTTCATCTTAAGTACATAAGATGAGACAGATTGGGTTTCTTCCATACGACATGCATGAAACGCTCGAACCGTTTCAAAGCGTTCCACCCTAGCTTGTGTAAGGAACATTTCCTTAAGCTGGGTGATCATGTCATATGCCCCATGATTCTCTATATCCTTTTGGATCTCAGGAATCATTATTCCTAAAATGAGGCAAGAAACTTGTACCGAATCCTCGGTGTACTTTAACCAATCCGCATAGGCATCCAAGTCGTTGACATCAGGTTCATTGGGAATAGGATCGTCCAAAATTTAGGATTTCTTCTCTTGCTTGAGAACAATTCTCAAGTTTTGATACCAATCCATAAAGTTGTTATAGTTCAGACGATCCTTATCTAGAATGGATCTCAGTGATAGATTATGCATGGGTGGGATAATAGCGTTCGGTGCGTTGTTTGCTGATATCTATAAAAGAATTTAACAAAGCTCAGTTTTAGTATTTTCGATATCAGTGAATTTTAATCGTTAATACCCTTTAATGTCTTCAAGACAATTAATGATTAAAATCTTAACACAACGTTTCATTCAAATAGTAGTTAGGTGACCTCTATCCCACTATTCAAATTAACAAGGTAGTCAACGTTTGACAATTGCAACCCTTTGCAACTTCTAGTTTTATGGGATCGGTTAAACATCGTATGTTTAGTTTACATGTTAAATCCCATCAACACCTTTGTATGCCATGCTTCGGTGACCCTATTCACATGGTTTCCAAATCAAGTCGTCCTACTTATACACACGTGTGAGTTTACACATACAAGTGGTTAGGTGACCTTTATCCCACAAGTTATGTAAATCCACCTCAAGATCACAAATTTTCTTAAAGTGGTTAGGTGACCTTTATCGCACATTAAGTCTCCAAGTGACTCGAGTGTCGTATAAAAGGATAGTGGTCAACTTGTTTTAAAAGGGATTTTTGTTTTTCAAAATTCTAGATTGGAAAACTATATTATGTACCTTCCATTTGCATGGATTCAAATGTATGGTACCCTTTGACAACCAATTTTCAAATTCCTTTTAATAAAACCCATTTTATTATGAAATCATTAATAGTTAATAAAACCAATTTATTACTTAACAGTTTCAAAAGAATCAATTTTTATGCAAGTTGTTGATTTTAATAGTTAACAATATATACAAATATGATATAACATAATTAAATCAACTACACAAGCATAAATAATATAAGTCCATAACCATAGCCACCTAAAGTTGACAACACTTATTGACCGTAACAAGTGTGTCATAAGGTCTCTGCTAAGGGACGAGCATGGCACATGGTATGAAATGGTGAACTCACATTTGACTCTGCATCCATATGGTTCAAGCATTCACCTCTTGTTGTGATCCCTTCTCCTTATTTGGGATTCCACTTGGGCTTCCTCCAAAGGGGTGTTGTAGTTGCATCTTCTTTTAAAAATATATCCTAATACATTTTTCTAATAAAAGAAATACAACTATTCTACTTATTATTACAAACCTTTTGGAAAAATAAATAGATTACAAACCCGAATAATGAATATTACAAACAAATGAATAAATCACAACAAAACTCTTCAATATACACAAGGTCATGGCTAGGTTATGAACATCCACATAAGCAGGTCAACCCTTGACCAAACAGATCAACCTTTGACCAGAATGGTTCCCTTTTGACCCTTAGTTCTCGGCCTAAAACAGAGAACATAGAGTTCTCGGCCAAAACCAAAGATTCTGAGTTTTCTGCCCGAAAACTCTGGTCCACCGAGAACCTAGTGTTTTCGGTCAACACCGAGAACTTGTTTTTGGTCAACCGAAATCTCATGGTTCCCAACCCTGCGTGTTTTCGGTCAACCGAGAACTATGGTTCAAAAACATGAGTTCTGGTCCAACCGAGAACAAGGTTTCGAGTGTCTTCGGCCATACCGAGAACCATGGTTTCCAACCATTATGTTCTCGGCCAGAGCTGAACAACACAGATTCAGTCCAAAAAAAATATCATCCAAATGATTCAATTTTTCCAGATTTACCACATGCATGTATGGTACAATCTTGAAAAACCAAGGGGCAACCAAAATGCCTAAATATTTCAGCCAATATGATAAAGAATACCATCAAACCCGAACACTTTAGATCCCATTTTGAAACATGTAATCGTATAAGCGGCTCTTGATGCCATTGTTGGGTTTTAGCAAGATTATCAAAGTCCAAATAAACCAATTTATAAGGAAAATACAACGGAATTAAGGTTTTAAATCTTGTTTTATCGTAAACTCATAAAACCGATTATGTTAAACCCAATCCAGGATCCATATACGATGTACATGTAATCAAATACAACCATAAGGTGTTTCAAGTACATACCTTTAAGTCCAGAAAATAGAAGAGGATGAAGATATGAACGGCTAGATTCCAATGGAGAAATCCTCAAGCTTGTATACCCGAACAAGATCCAACAAACACCCAAGATGCTACGGTCTTGCACTCTTGCAATCTCTTCGTGTTCTTCCTTTTGGTTTTCGGCCGAGAGAAAGAGTAGAGAGAGTTTTTATGTGTGTGAGAGAGAGAGTGTTTGTGTGTTTGCCCAAGAAGCTAGATCACCAATACAATCAAATGCATATTATGGAATAATACAAAAGGAAGAGAGAGAGAGAGAGAGAGGAGGGGCCGGCCCCCTTTGGGGTTTTCCCCCCAAAACTCAAACTCAATTTTTTGTTTATACTCATTATACGTATTTGTTATTTATCAAAATAAATAACATCTCTAAAATATAAATCATCCACATAATTTATTTAACACACAAATGCAAATATTTAGAAAACTCATTTTCCAAATGTTATAAGTGTTGATAATTATTACTTAGATAATATCAAATAATAAATATCGTGGTGTTTGTCTAGCTTGTTATTGGGTATGACCCGACTTGGATCATAACGTACTAGTCACATCAACTCGAATATGTGTCTTGGGCAGATCGATTCCAACACTGATGTCTCGGAATCTTTTGTTTAAAAGTTTTAGTGGACAACAATACCAATGATTGACTTAAAATCGGAGATAATAAAGCTAAAGCATAAAACCGTGATGGAAGAACAGATAGATCAATAATTTTAATATGAAAATTTTTTGTTTTGATTACAACAATCGATTAAAATGAAAAAATATTTTATCTTACTGTATGATTTTTGACTTTGATGAATGGTTATTCGGGTTTGGATATCCGAAAACCTAAATCGAGCAGGTGTTTTTGTCAAAAAAAAAATACAAAATAGGGATTAAACTTCATGTGTATTAACCAATGTCATTAATTTGGACTTGATTGGGTTCGATTGTGTGAAATTTGTTGGTTTAAACGTTGTTTAATATTAACAGCGTATAAGTCAAAGACTTATACGACGTACAAGTGAATCGTATATATAGTGTGTCTTATACATTTGTCTACTCATTTTTAAAACTTATATGCGTTTCAGAGAATCTTAGACGCTAAGCACCGTCATTGATCTTTTGCACCCTATAACTTGTTCATTACTTCATATAATTGAGATTATTGACTCTTGTGGTTGATTTGCACACCACCGTCACAATCAACGTGTCAACGTGTAAGTCAACCGGCCACTTTCAATCACATATGCACATATGCGGCAACTATTACGCGTGAACATCAACAATAACTTATGCGGCACTTTGTTACATTAATTATCAACTCAATCAGCCGTCCTTATTGACCAAACATAGGTGTATATATTGGTAGTCAACATATGAGGCTAACAAATCAAGAAACTTAAAACGTTGAATCACAAACTTATGCGCATCAACTTGTAATATTCAACCAAGCCTTAACAATTGACCAACTTATACGTAACTCCAATATCCGCGTATATGTGTTCAATTAGCTGTATATCTCTAGCAAAAATTCAACGTTTAACTCATGTGCATCTTTCACTAAGTATGCGGCATATCGTAAAAGTAAAAGTCAAATCAATCAGTCGCAACATTTGAATTAACTTATACGTCCAATGGCAAAATCCTTAACAAACTTATACGCGGCTTAACGAACTGCCCAAAAATTCATTTTCCTGAATTTGATTATCTGCTTGAATAAGATGAAATCACTTGTGCAATAATTATTAGCTGATGTAGACAAACAAAAATCTGAGTTGCATTTGATTTTGAACCGTAAACGAGTGAGTAATTGCATAAATTGTGATCGGCACAAAACTTTGACATTGTAATTTGAAATCTTCAAATTGAAACGAGTAGATATGCTCAATCAAGTAGTAAACACGAGCCTATGCTCTTATACCATTTGAAAGAACATGATCCAGATCATGTATGACATCATGTACGTGTAAATGTTATGATTAGGATTGATTAAATTGTATATTCTATAACAAACAATATCATGGAATAATGTCATAAAGGATTCACAACACAATCACTCAGTAACTTCGTATCTTGATATAACAATGTGAGTACAAACTCATCAGAACTGTTTTTCCCTATTTTTACTACTAGTGAACCGTATAAGTCTATTATCAGCGTATAAGACTTATACGCTCCGTATAAGTCTTATACGTTGGATATGATTTTATTGTCAATACAACTTTACAAACTTGACATTTTAAGCCTTTTACAAAATACATTTGACATATTTACCCCACTAGACCTAGCATTAGACATTAATGCTCTAACATGACCGCAATAGTAAGGAGTATAGTCAATCCCATAGCCCACCAAGATTCAAAAGTGCAGTGTCACAAGTCGGCGTTGTTACATTCGATCAAACAAGAAGAGGTGTGTTAAGAGTATCATGGGAATCGTTTGGTCTGAAACAAACCGATTATACCTCTAGGGCAAAAGTGAAACCCCAGAATAAACGAATTATTCTTACAATTCAAAGTCATACCCTGACAATTTCCATCACTAAACAAGATATGTACCAAGGGTCATTGCCGAAGTGCGAAAAGTGTAATTTGCATCATACGAGTGAATGTTGAATGACCATATGTCAAAGATGTGGAAATATTGGGCATTATGCCCCAATCTGTAGAACTATAATGGATACTCCAAACCGACAATCTCATGCAACCCAACCTCGCCATACACAACCACTTAGATCCCAACCAATTCGGCAACGACCTATTCAACAAACCCCACCTACAATGAGCCTCCGTACAAGTTATTAATGTGGTAGTACGGAACACCTTAGGAAAAACTGCCCCAAATTGAATCCCGGTGTAGTAAGAAGACAAAACCAAGGGCAAGCCTCAAGTTTCAACCCTGCTAGGGGACGCGCTTTCGTGATTGGATCGGGCGAAGTGTGACTGGATCCCAATGTAGTAACAGGTATATTCTTAGTTTTTGATCAGTATGCTTCCGTTTTGTTTGATACGGACACCGGTAGAAGTTTCGTATCTGTTCCGGTTAGTAAACTAATAGATCCTTACACTATAGAACTCGCTAAAGATAAGTCTACGATTGTTAACCAAATAGTTCGTAACTGCCTGTTTATCTTAAATAACCAATCCTTCCTTATTGACTTACTCCGAATAGAATTAGCATGTTTTGATGTGATAGTAGGTATAGACTAGCTATCTAAGTATAAGGTAGTAATTTTTTGTAAGGACAAAATTGTTAGAATTCCCCTTTCGAACAGTGAAATGATCACCGTACAAGGAGAAAAATGTTTGGAAGACATCCTAGTGGTATGAGAATATTCAGTTGTATTTCCTGATGAATTACCTGCCTTACCACCAACCCCGATCCTAGTGATACGAGAATATTCATATGTATTTCCCGATGAATTTCCCAAACTCTAAACAACCCGCATACATATGGGTATACGTCAACACCCAACCGACGGATGACTTACAAACCGACGTATGACTTACAGTATGCCATACGGTACGCCACTTCCAATGTAGGATACGTTGTATGCAGGTCTCTAAACCAATTTCTCAACTTTCTCAACTTAAATATGTAATGGATTTAGAACGACCTCTTCTCCCTATACAAAGTAAATAAAATATTTAAAAACTTTTTTTAACTAGTTGGAAAGATCCGTATCCACGACTTAAAGCTATTCTAATATTCTTTGAATGGTTAAAGTGTAGGTTCCCTGGACGGATCGCACGAGATATCGCGGTCTACTCAGGTGCGGAATCCCTGCGTAGATCGTTACGAGTATAGAACACAAACACACGAATACGATAAACGAACACGTTATATTGATAACCGAACACGTGATATAAATCACTGATACAGACTCTCGTCGACTCGATCGACTCAAACACTAACTGATTAACTAAACTCACGAACAACTTCTTAACCAAGCCGTAAGCTTGTATTTATATACACGACAACTTCGCCTGATATGTTCAGGCGAAGTTGTCCATAACTTCGCTTGTTCAACAAGTTCGCCTAGGCGAACTTGTTGACAACTTCGCTTTAAACAAAAACATAAATAACAATACAGACTCGATTACAGACTCTAGACTATGAACTACTGACATTTATGCACCAACAGACTCCCCCTTGGCAGTAGCTTCATATCTTGATCTTTAAGCGCTTGTCTTGTAATCCTGTATCTTCACGCATGCACTCCTTCTCTAACACATACCGTGACTACTCGCTGATATTTCCTCGCTTCGTCCTTCCAAGCAGGAATATAGAATATCTTCTTTTCATTCAACACTTGCAGATCAGCTTTCGATAAGTTAACATGATGCATCGGATCATACACCCTCAGCACTTCTTGTTCGTCTTCGTCTTCCATCACGGCTTCAGCAGTCTGGCAATCAACATACCACCATTTAAGATTCTTCAACACATCTTGAGGCATAGTCTTCATTGGAACCTCCTTGATGCATCGGATCGGTTTGTACTTCATCACCATCCATGGCTTGCCATCTGCTCTCATTCCCCTTTCTGTATCCTCCACGAGCTTTCCCTTCTGTGGCTTTAATAATTCAAACTTCTTCTCTTTTATGCTTTCTTTCCACACGATCTTCCCAATCACTCTTGCCATGTTGTCGTCACTTCTATTTATCAGGCCCAACCTGGCCAAATCCTTCACCTCACATTCCGGCAATGTATTGAGAGATCTCAAGGTTCTCTTGAAGTACTGAATACCATCAAAACGCTTCACCACAAACAACTTTATCTGTTCATCATATATCCAACAGATAATTCCCTTCTTCGACTCAGCATAGCCTTTGATGTTATAACTCTTCTTGAACATGGCTGGAACAGCAGGCTTCTTGGTCTTAATAAACCAATGAGCACAGCCTTCCTTTCACCTAGGCTGCTCCTCCCACTCAGTCTCATCCATCTTAGTACCCATGTCGGCTTTCTCAACATCTGGGATCTCGTGTTCAACGTCTTCTTCTACTATCTCCCCCTCTTCTATCCCATCTTCAATCACAATCTGTGCGCCAATCTTCTCAATCTCCTCACACGGCAGCACATCATCATCAAACACATCATCATCTAGCATATCATCATCTAACTCTCTCAATGCATCAATCACATCATCTTCATCATCAACCATCACCACCTCATCACCACCAACTGCACCTGCAGACTCCCCCTGAGCTGTGGAAGTCCCAAGAGCTTGAGTAGTTCTTGGCAACTCACCACCTGCACCTTTCGGTGCATTGGGATCATCGTCTCTGTCGTTTCTCTTCTTAGTCCTTAACTCGTCGCCTCTACAGCCTGTCTCCCCCTGAGATGCCAAGAACGCCTTCATAGCATCTATAATCCTCCCATGCTCAACCAGGAGGGACGACTGTAGTTGATTTTCTGCTACAAGTCGTTGAATAGCCTGGGTCTGGATAAAGTTGATCCTTGATTGCTCCGCCACGACCCGCTCAAGTGCAGCTATTCTCTCCGAGTCTGAGATGGTTGTATTGAAATCAAATCTCATATTAGATGTATCTGGAGTATACTCAGCAGGGATTTCGAATGCAACTGGGACTTCAGAAGCACTTGTGGACGTAACCGCAGGTGGTATCGTGACCGAAAACCCTGCAGTTGCGACGACCGTCGACTCTACAAATTGTGCCACCGCCTCTGAAGGTGTAAGCGTTGGAGGTGGTAACGACACAATCTCCGGAGTCGTCGTCTGTAGTGTAGTGGATGGGATGCCGACGGCTGATGTAGCCACCACAGGAACATCTGCGGCGCTTGTAACCTGTACAGAAGTAGGAACGATTGACATACCTGACAGTGCGGATGGAGCAAAACGTATAACACGTGAAGTCTCTCCAGCTCCCATACCAGCCCCTGTCCTTTCACGTCTCGAACGTCTGATCAACTTGTGTATGTCCTCCTCTTCTTCCTTTGACTCACTATCATCCACCGTTCTCTTTCTCTTCCCTAACGTTCTCTCTCGTCTCACCATCATCCTTCTCGCCTCATCTATAACCTCGTCAAGATCTGAGTCAGCCACCGTCGTAGCTGCTCTAGTCACAATCACTTCCCTCACCTGTGCAGCAGAGACCTGCACTTCTTCATGTGGATCAAAACGATCCATGTCAAAGAAACCTTGGCCGCCAAATGCAGCCTCAAGGTCAACATCCTCCTCAGCCGCCACCACAGGCACGGTAGGTACATCTCGAGTGCTCCTGCCTGTTGTGGTTGAGGGTCTCTGAACTCGTCCCCCCGAGCTGGCACATACCCCGAGTTTATCAAGTACCCGAAGAGTGGAGTATGCCTTGGACGACGTTCATGCTTGCTCCTCGCACTCGAAGTACGGCATTGAGCAAAGATACGTTTGTTCACATTCTCCACGTATCTTATCGGGCGTCGTTGAGGCAAATTCGGAGCCACATGGTTCAAGATCATCTGTATGAATCTTGGATACATTATGAACCGCTCACGAGCCATCGCCCTCCTCTGTCTGTTGATCTCGTAAAAGACCATCTGACTGAAACTATAACGTTTGTTATAGGTCAGAGCAGTCATTGCGGACTGCATGGTCGCACCCATACCGTCAGTGCCCGCCTTCCTCCCAGACATGCATACTATCATAACGTGCATGAGGAAGCGCCACTGATCGAGCAGGAACCCCTTCCGTCTCTGGGTATCGCCCAATGGACCAGAATAGCCCATTCTTAGAAATGCTCCATCACGAAACGGAGCCACAAACTCAGTCGGGTCGTCCCGAGTCTCCTCTCCAAACCGTAATGCCACCCGTATCTGTTCAGATGAGAACTGAACTTGTTGGTTGTTGACGGTTGCTCGCATAGCCGGGGGCTCAACACGACAATCATACTCCACCGTCTGCCAGAAATCCTCGATAATGGGTAAGGATATCGGCAGAGTCGTCGTGATCGCGTGAAATATCCTCGAGCGAATGAGGAAAGAAATGATCTCACGGTTGTCCTCTACGCCGCTCGCTTCCGGGTCTAAGGTAATGTACATATTGTGACCCGAGAAAAATTGTCTCTGGTTATCTCCGTCATCGCCTCCAGCACCTCCAGCACCAGCTACTGCAGCCATATCTGCAACAAACGAACCAAGTAAGATAAACATTAAAGCATAACACAATTCGCTTATTACCATGAGCGAAGTTGTGATAAAGACTGTATAGGCGAAGTTAAAGTTTGGGCGAAGTTGGAAACAACTTCGCTTCAGCTTTAAGTTTGACTAAAAATTATTAAGTTAAAAAGGTTCCAGGCGAAGTTAAAGTTGGGGCGAAGTTGGGAACAACTTCGCTTCATCTTTAAGTTCGCCTCACCACAACATCGCCTCAGGCGAATTTAAGTTTCAGGCGAAGTTGAGCATTAGGCGAAGTTACGGATAACTTCGCCTCAGGCGAATTTAAGCTCCAGGCGAAGTTACGGATAACTTCGCCTAAACCTTAACTTCGCCTGAATCTGAAACGGCGACAGTAAGGTTAATTGAAATCCGGAAAACCGGTGTTTCGATTAACTTTGACGATTTAGAAGGCTCAAACACATGATATTAATGATAACTAAACGACCAGGTTGTACATGAACACGTTAAACAAGTTTTGAAAGTCCGATTTAAAGATCGGTTGTTCGAGGTTATTAACCGGTTGTCGAAACAACCTTAGATTAACATCAATGAACATATAACATTTGATAAAAGAACCCAAACAACCTTTAGATCGGTTTGAAATCGAAGAACAAGATAACAAGTTTTGTATCTGTGTAAGTTCGCTGTGAAGACGAGAATAAGTTCGCTGATATTTAGAATAATGAACGAATTGACTGTTGAAAATCCTTATATATGGGCGGAGTTATTCAGGCGAAGTTACGGATAACTTCGCCTAGGCGAAGTTATCCACAACTTCGCCTGTTCAATAACATCGCCTATATATTTACAAAATTTAACCTTATAAGTTTAACAGTTTTACAATTAAGTTATAAAACTTTCCTTTAAGAACTAAACGACACGTTCAAGTCCAAGTAACCCGTTATAAACAAATACAACTACAGAAAAAGAAAACTTTAAACAATTTAAGTATAAGGGATCAAATTTCAGTCTCGATAGGGACTGCTACGTTTTAGAAAAGATCAGAACAGGAATCATACTAAGTATGTGACTGTCACATAGATCCGTGTTTAGCTGTATTATGACATAAGGAAACAGGGTGTAAGCAGGTAATATACTTAAGATGGTTTTCATCGTTTCTGTGATACGAGTTAGGTTCAATTATGCCTCAAAATTTAAGTGGGCAACAACTCAGAGATTATGATGCCTCCTATCTATTCTCAAAGCGTATTTGGCTTTCCCCAAGTCACCCCGAATTGACTTCGACCCTTAGTGTCTGATTAAGTTTGTAATTACTCTTCATCTCCTTCCCGTTCTCTTTCTTACTCCATGATTAAGAAGTCTTGATATGTTGAACTCTAAAATGTTTCAATAACTCATAAGTTTTTTTTTTTTTTTTTTTTTTTTTTTTTTTTTTTTTTTATGATAAACTTTACATAGACTTCAGAGTAGTAACCAACTGCAAGTCCCGTATCTGGATCACTGCAGTTTCTTGAAACGCTATCTCCACGGGAATCAGAACACTTACGTGCTCGTGTACGACTGGGTAATCGCTTTTCTGCCTATCATTCGGAAAGATATATATGAAGACATGCAGAACTCGTAAGGAGTTTCCACGTAAAATCAAGTAGTTTTAGTTTGTATCACATCTACTTTTACGCACCATAAAAAGTTACCATGACATACAATGACTGTCCTAAAGCCTTTTAAGCCTAATAACTTCACTAGTTAAGCACACAGAATTAGTATATCTATCATTTTCCAAGGTTGGATCAATTTTCTGTTAAACATAGCAAACGTACTTCTTACGAAGTATTAGACTTGAAAAATAATTTCATTTCCCAATTTTTTTTCAAAAATTTTAACATTAATCGCCCCGACCAAAACAAAGTCTTCAGGTAAACGGCTATCCCGAAGATCCAATGGATCAGCTGGACCGACCACATACTAGTATGTGTCCTTATAACTAAGTATGATCGACTAATTTTAAGCGAAAGAATGAAAACTCATCATAAACCGCCCCGGTCACAATCAGTAATCTGGTTAATGGCTATCCTCAAAATCTACAAGTAGAAAATGAGGACCAAAACATATCCGAAGACAAGTCCTTTAAACTGATGTAACCGACATATTTTTAAGCGTTAGTGACCCTTTTTTTTTTTATTTAAATATTACAAGAAAAGCATGGTTACTCGGGATTGATCATCCCATTTAGCTCGATAAGGTTTTGAAATCTTGTTTTATCAAACGCTTTAGTATAAAGATCAGCAAAATTATCAAGCGTATCCACCTTTTCAAGCACTATCAGTTTCTTCTCAGCACAATCCCGTATGAAATGATGACGTATGTCAATATGTTTAGTTTTACTATGTTTCACGGGATTGTTAGTTACTGAGATAGCAGCTGTGTTATCAATGCAAATAGGAGTAAGTAAGAAATTCTGACCATAGTCGCGCAACTGTTGTTGAATCCAAAGAACCTGGGAGCAGCAGTTGGATGCTGCCATGTATTCTGCTTCACAGGTTGAAATTGCGACCGATGTCTGTTTCTTGCATTGCCACGACACCAACCTGCCACCAAGAAACTGACATCCTCCTGTTGTTGACTTCCGACTCTGATTGCACCCACCATAATCAGAGTCTGTGTAGGCGACTAGCTCCAAGTCTCCTCCTCTCGGGTACCACAACCCCAGCTTCGGTTTGCCCTTGAGATACCGCAAGATCCTCTTCACACCTTTCATGTGAGATTCCTTTGGGTTTGCCTGAAAACGAGCACAAAGACAAACAGCAAACATTATATCAGGCCTAGAAGCAGTTAAGTACATTAAAGAACCTATAATAGCCTGATACTGAGTTGGGTCCACATCTGCATCACCGTCTGACTCAGCACCCAATTTGTGATTGACGCAGATTGGAGTGTCGAATAGAGTGCTGTCCTTCATCTTGAATCGTTTGAGCACATCATGGACATACTTGGTCTGGTGAATGAACATCCCATCCTTCTTTTGATCAACCTGCAATCCTAAAAAGAAAGTTAGTTCACCCATAGCACACATTTCAAACCTTTTCTTCATGACGGCCTCAAAATCTTGACACATGGAGACTTTTGATGCAGCAAAAATAATGTCATCCACGTAGACTTGCACTAGCAGGAAGTCGCTTCCTTGTCTCTTCACAAACAGCGTGCTATCTATCTGACCTCTTTCAAATCCATTTTCAAGCAAGTAGTCTGACAGAGTTGAGTACCAGGCACGAGGTGCCTGATGTAATCCATAAAATGCCTTGCTTAACTTGTACACATGGTCTGGAAAATCTGGGTCAGGAAAACCCGGAGGTTGCTTAACATACACAACCTCATCAACTTTCCCATTCAAAAAAGCACTCTTCACGTCCAACTGAAATACCTTCATCTTTTTATATGCAGCAAATGCCAAAAACAATCTTATGGCTTCCAACCTTGCGACAGGAGCGAACACTTCATTATAATCAATCCCCTCTTGTTTATTGAATCCTTTCACAACTAGCCTCGCCTTGTTTCTTATGATAATCCCTTTCTCATCTCTCTTGCACTTAAACACCCATTTTGTGCCAATCGCATGCACATGCTTTGGTTTTTCAACCAAATCCCAAACTTCCATTTTCTTGAACTGAGCCAACTCTTCTTGCATGGCTTCGACCCACGAGCTGTCCTTTAAAGCCATTTGATAATTTTTCGGTTCAATCTGGCTGATAAAGCAGGTGTACAAGCATTCGTTGATTATTCCTGTCTCCTTAATGCTTGTGTAAACACAGGTGTGCTCATCCAAGCTACGTCTTGTTTGTACACCGGAGGACACATCACCAATCACATTCTCCAAAGGGTGATCTTTATGAATTCTCGTGGTCGGAACAGAACCGACATGCAAATTGTCTTCCAAGTTAGAAGAGAGCTCGTCAATGGTTGTTTCATGCTGAGAGTGAAAAGGATAGATAAATTCTTCTTCAGTTGAGGCAGCAGGGGTATCGATAGTATTTGATGAGGAAGGTTGACATTTATTAATCAGCTGTCTTTGCAATAGATTTTCTTCCTCATCAAGGATCATCTTTGTAGCAACTCTTTCTTCTTCTTCAGAAATATCTAAATCCGGTATGTTAAAAGACTTAAAAAGTTTAACATAGTCGAAAAACTCCGCAGGTCCGTTGCTTGGTTTTGGCGGTTGGTAACTTGTGATATCTGTGTTACACACCACCTCAATCTTACTTGTCGATGTATTGAAGACACGTCTGTTGGGAGTCCCAACAACATAACCGACTAAGATTCCTTCATCGGCTACTTCACCAAATTTAGAATTTGTCTTCAAAATCGAACAAGGGGACCCGAATGGTTCTAGACCACTCAAGTTGGGCTTTCTTCCATGCATAAGCTCATAACATGTCTTACCCAGTCTTTTAACAGTTAAGACTCTATTCAGAACATAACAGGCTGTAGCAACAGCTTCAGCCCAAAACACCACAGGAAGCTTTGAATCAGCCAGCATAGTTCTGGCTCCTTCAATTAACGTTCGGTTCTTCCTTTCAGCCACTCCATTCTGTTGCGGTGTATAAGGAGCGCTGTATTGGTGTTCAATCCCTCTCTGAAGACAGAAGATCTCCATCTCAAAATTCTTGAACTCTGTTCTATTGTCACTTCTGATGAACTTAACCCTTTTATCCATAACGTTCTCAACTTTGGTAATCAAATTCTTCACCATCTGAGCCGTTTCATCTTTTGATTTCAGGAAATATACCCACGAGTATCGTGAGTAGTCATCAGTGATCACCAAGCAGTATGAAGTACCTCCAAGACTTTTTGCATTCACGGGACCGAAGAGATCCATGTGAAGCAACTCTAGAGTACTGGCAATTGAATTTACTTTCTTGGTGAGATGGGATTTCTTGTGCTGCTTTCCCTTCTTGCATGCTATACATTTATCTTCAAAATTGAAATTTTTCAAGGGAACGCCCAGCACAAGCCCATTCTTGACAATGTGGTTCATCTTCCGAAGATGAATGTGCCCCATTCTCCTATGCCACAATTCGGACTCTGTTTCACTCGCTTTTGTCAAAAGGCATGAATCTGCCGTGGCCATTTCAGTTGATCTCATATCCATAGTGTACGTATTTCTTTCACATGGAGCCTTCATCAAAATCCACTCCTCAGGTATCTGAAAACCTGGTTTCAACACAATCGCCTCGTTCTTTGTAAAGTGAACGGTGTACTCCTTATCACAAATCTGCGACACACTTAGCAGATTGTATTTCAATTCTTCTACAAAGTTAACATTCTCCAATGTCATCTTTCCGTTCGACACCGTTCCCCTTCCAGTAATATTGCCTCCACTTTCTCCGGCAAAGCTTACTCTCCCTCCTTGAACAGGTTTCAAATCGTGTAACAAGTATTTGTTACCCGTCACGTGCCGGGAACAGCCGCTATCTACAACCCAAAGATTGTTGGCAGCCATGTCCAACTGTTCCTGCACAATAAAGCAAAAGATTAGAATTTAGGGACCCAAGACCAATTGGTCTTGGATCTATACATCCCAAACTTTGGCTTTCCAAAGTTAGTATCTCGATAACTCCTGTAAGTCCCACTAGGATACCTCCTTGAAGATTGATAGTGAGGCCTTCCAAACCTTAGTGAATTGAAAGAATTATAACTTGTGGTTTGGTTATTAGAAGAGTATAACTGAGATTTATTTCTATGAAAACCTGAATTAGTTACATTTTTGAATTTTGAATGGTTTTCATTTTTAGCAGTATAATAATTACCATTAAGCTTATGCTCAGTTTTAGTAGGCCTTACTCCTCTGAATCGCTGCTTCAGAGGGCAATCTGCAACTAGGTGCCCTAATTGATTACATCTAAAACAACACCTATGCTTAACCTTTTTATCAACAGGTGTTTTAGATGTAGAGGCTATATTACCGCCAGTTCGTCTCACATATGGTGGGACGTACGGGTTTAGTGGAGTACTCTTTTTATTCGTTTTATCTTTTTCTCCACTCTTGGGTAACACAACCTCCTCTTTTGCCTTACCAGACTCGGATGACTTATCCGAATCTGACGAGACTGGACTTTGATCAGAAATTTCAACACTTGAAACAGACGAACTTGTTTCGCCTTCACTAACATTTGGTTTTTTAACAGTTACTTTAATTGGCACTTTCTGAGCAACCTCAAAATCAATAGATTTCTGAACACTAGGGTTAAAAGTGTAATTGTGATTGTACGGTGGTGGAACCTCATGATAACCGATTCCTCCTCTCTTGGTAGAGGAACCTTGATCACTAACAAGGTGATCAAGAATAGCAGAGGAATTTCTGAACTGCTCCAGTTTTCGATTCAGTTCCACCACTTTCACCTGGTGGTCAGCAATCTGTTTTTCTCTCACAGCAATTAGTTTGGTCTTTTCTTCCAAAACCTCATAACTTAAATCAATCACTTCAATTTTTTCAGCAAGTTTAGTTTTTAAACTTTTAACATCTTTTTCACAAGCTTTTATTTTAATTTTATAATTATTTTCTCTTGATTTAGTAAAGTGATGATCTTCTTTTAAGGTTTTAAATTCAGCATCCAACCTAACATACTGATCAGTAATAGTTGTTAATTGCTCAGACAAGTTTTCACATTTTGAACAAGTAGTTTTAGAGCATACCTCAGAGAGCTTGTCATTAACGTCTGCCATAAGAGCCTTTTCTTCTCCGGCAGCCTTCTCATTTTCTTCTGTTTCGACCTTTGCCAAATTTGCCTGCTCAAAAGATTCTTTAGAATGCAGGTTCCAGTTATATTCACCATCTCCTCTGGAAATCATGGCACTGTAATCTCTTCTTCCCTCATTATGTGGTGTAGACTTTCCTTGACTTCGTTCTACACGCTCATTCCTACATTCTTTTGCGAAGTGACCATTTTGTTGACAATTGTAGCACCTTACCTTTGACTTGTCGACCCTGGTCGTCCTCTGACAAACTTTCTACCGGTCTTATTCATAAACCTCTTCACCCTCCTTACAATCATGGCCATCTGCCATTGTAGATCCATTTCTTCCATTTCGTTAGCATCAATCTGATCGTAATCTTCATCCAACATAGCTGGATCAACAATCTTCCGTTGAATATAGTTCTCATAGGAAGCAATGAAAGAAGCATAGAGGCCAAACTGCTCTTCAGCAGACTTGACACTCATAGGCATCTTGGAGTAGTTGTTGCTGGGAGCACTTGAAGAGCAACTACTCTTGCTTGCCTGGGGTTTAGAACCACTAGATCCAGCTGCTACATAGCAAACATCCCCATTTGTGTTAACTGACACATGCCCCTCATGTGATGAGTTGGGGCCCGACTCTCCCTTCGAGTAGTAAGCAGTCGATTCAGTCTTTGAGCCTGAGCTAGTGTTGACTTTAGCTCCATACATACTTGGATCTTGAACCTGATCCATAGATGTCTCCTTTCTTACCATGTTAAGCTCAAAGGTCCTGAGCTTGTTGACTGTCGTTTCGAGATCATAAGTGGGAAAGTCCTTGTCTTCCCTCATCAGCACAGTGTACATCTCCCATTTTGGTGGGAGAGCATCCAGAAGCTTCTCAACTATCTCTTCTTCTCTGTAAGAAATGGAATAGTTGCTCAGTTCAGTCATCAGATGATAATATCGAGTGATGATAACATCTAATGATTCATTCTTAAAATACTTGAAGACTGAGAACTGGGTCTTGAGCAGTTTTATTTTTGAAGCCCGGATTCCTACATTTCCTTCAAATCAGCTCTCAAGGGCTTCCCAAAGCTCCCTTGCTGAAGTGTACTTCCTAAAAGTATGAAGGATCTCCTGTGGAAGAGCCATGGTAATAGCAGCATGAGCCTTGCTCTCGGCCTCATACATCTTTTTCTCTTCTTCTTCCATTTTACTATACTTCTTGATTTGGTCACTACCTTCATACTCCATAATTGGTGGAATATAACCATCCTGGATGCATACCCACATCTTCGCATCCTGGTATTTGACGTAATGTATGAACCGATCCTTCCATGCAACGAAATCGGTTCCCTTCAGCAATCTCGGGGCCTTAGTAGCTGACCCTGCTTCAACTTCCATCTTCACTAACTCAGAGATGTTGATCGACGACATCTTTCCCGAAAAGTAAGAAACCTGAAAAGTTAAAAGTTTTTTTTTTTTTTTTTTCGATAAAGTACTGAAGGCGAAGTTACGGATAACTTCGCTTAAAAATGAGGCGAAGTTGTAGAGAACTTCGCTGAAGAACTTCGCTGACGAACTTCGCTTATAACACTACTGTATAACTTCGCTGATTAACTTCGCTGATTCTTAACTTCGCTTAAGGTAAGCGAACTTAGGAATGAGGCGAAGTTGTAGATAACTTCGCTGATACAGGCGAACTTGAGAAGGTAGGCGAAGTTGTGGATAACTTCGCTTAACCTTATATCTTCGCCGAAACCCTACGTACAGTGACGGCAACTTCGCCTGATGAACACGGACGTTTTTGAAGATCTGGAATCTGGATTTAACAAGGTTTTTGATGGTGCAAAGGCTTGAATACTGTGGTAGTAGGTAAGATTGACTTAGAAACACGAAAACACATCCCGCGAATAGTCGAAACGGGACGAAATCTACACCCGCGTGAATATCCCGAACCACACAATCGAGCAAATGCTCTGATACCAATTGTAGGTTCCCTGGACGGATCGCACGAGATATCGCGGTCTACTCAGGTGCGGAATCCCTGCGTAGATCGTTACGAGTATAGAACACAAACACACGAATACGATAAACGAACACGTTATATTGATAACCGAACACGTGATATAAATCACTGATACAGACTCTCATCGAATTGATCGACTCAAACACTAACTGATTAACTAAACTCACGAACAACTTCTTAACCAAGCCGTAAGCTTGTATTTATATACATGACAACTTCGCCTGATATGTTCAGGCGAAGTTGTCCATAACTTCGCTTGTTCAACAAGTTCGCCTAGGCGAACTTGCTGACAACTTCGCTTTAAACAAAAACATAAATAACAATACAGACTCGATTACAGACTCTAGACTATGAACTACTGACATTTATGCACCAACATAAAGCGACCCGCTCGCATCACGTAAGGTTATACAAATCAAACTACTTCCAAAATATAAATTGTTTAAATACATGAATAAGTATATCTATAATAATATAACCCGCTACTTAGCGGATTTGTATGTAAGCAAAACTTACCTTTGTTCGTAGGAGCTTGATTGCACTTCGTCCATTTGACTTGTTGGCTTCCAAGCTTCCATATAGGTAGCATGTTAAAAGTCAACTTTCAAAAAGTTAGAATACATAACGTGAACACTCAATATTAGTATTCTTTATACTTTCATACAACACTCATTGACACCGAATAATTAACAACCAAAGAATCATCAATGTTTTCATCAAGGTTACCATTGAATCCATTTTCATGTCATTTATTCAATTCAATCGTTTAACGATTTACTCGTTACATATAGGGCTAGCTTGTACTTAGCAGCTTCACACATTATGACATTCATTTACATTAAATTAGTTCTATTGTAACCTCTTCTAAACAAGTGTACACCCAGCATCTATTTTTTGTGAAAAATCTATTTTCAGTGTTGCGCTTTTTATGCAGCTACTGTTCACCGTAGTTTTTGACCAATTTATAGTCAGAACTACCTTAATATGCTCAAAGTAAAACGTAGAAGAATCATAGAGGTTTCTAAGCACATAAAGTACAGAATTATCGGAGCTAAGGTTTATTATATTCGATTTTTAGCAAAGCAGGCAAGCAGCTTATTTTCTGTCAAACATCATGCAGATTATGTTGCATTGTTTCGGAAATTAACTGTTTTGACCAATTTATCATTTGAAATAGATTTTCATATTCAAACAGGAAACATAGCAGACTTAAAGAGCTTTTGAAGAATATAAAATACATCTTTCCCATATGTTTATATGATGTTATACAATATTCCAAAGTTAGTGCAGTAGCATGTTTTAATGCCCATCTGCTTTTACTATCTTTGAAATTCTGGACTAAAACCCAACCGTGTCCCCAATATTATGTCACACCCTCAAAGTCCACTAACAGGATCGGAATCATTAGTTATAATCAAACACCATGTTTTAAGTTTTCAAACCAACAAGACATTAAGTCTTAAATAAAATGCGGAAGCGTAAATTGTAAACCAAAAAGTTTGCGCCACACAGGACGACTTAAAAACCAAAGTTATGAAGATAAAAATTAAAAGAAGTTTTCAAGCGATGGTGGTTAGCGAATGCATGTTCCTATACCGCGCGCCCGCCTCGGCTACCTGAGAATAACATACTAAAAGTGTCAACACAGGGTTGGTGAGTTCACAGGTTTATATAAATAAAGTGTTTGCGTTTGCGTTTGCGTTACCAGATAGTGTTAAGTCAATTATATATCAATAGGTAGCTAACCTATCAAGCATGTATTACTAAGTGTTCGACACCGAAGCTGACTATTTATCAATTGCCTTGCCACCATGCCAACCACGACCATGGTAATGTGTTAGCCAAGATTACACCCACTCGACCTATAGTCGAGTTTAGAGTTGGGTGGGGTTTGTCAAACCCAGTAGTACTACTCAACAGTGACTCGCTATTATCCAAATATTAACCGGTTCGATGTTCTGAAGGACTTTGGTTGGTTTGTTTGCCACTTAGACTTACAAGTGATATATAAAAACTAAACAAAATCTACAGTGTTGGAGTATGTTATCTCCCCCAAATAAAAGCGTTAAAAAAGAGTAAAAATGGACGTGAAACTCACTGTTTGCGAAGATAACCAAAAAGATCCGAGAAAGGTGTGCGTCACAGAAAATCCTCACTAGTGTTCAAAAACAAAAAAGAAATTTTCTAAGCATTGAACTACGAGTGAGTCCCTAGACTCGACACATACAACTTATGCATGAGATGCGTTTCGTGTTAGATTTGTGAAATAAGTGCGACTCGACAAACACGTTGGTGATACGTTACATGTGTGAACAACTACTTAAGTGTCAAGTATTAACATTGTACATTACTAGCAATTATCCCCCACAAGGGAAATTTGGTCAAACCATAGCAAACATCGATCAGTTATGCACTTTTCATGATAGTTCAAGTAATACAGCAGCTAAATTGTCCAGGCAGATTTTCACTCGAAAAGATTACTCTTATTAATAAATCCTAACATGTTAAATAAATCACCAAAAATCATCACACAAGCACACGTGAGTTAGGTTTCTAAAAATATTTTTATTATATTTTTATCATATACGGTTTTATCACAATCATTAAAACATCACAGTAAACACACAGCAATCATTATCATGCGCAACAGAATGTTATTTATTATTCCCGATAAATGACAAATCCAATTAATTCAAGACCAATTGGGTTAGATTTTTAACTCAAAATATTAACTTCCAGAAGTGGAATCAACCCATTTGGTCTTGTCGTTTATGAGATATCTAAATCGCAAAACAGCCTAACAGCAGGTCTCCCGAATCAGCCTTGCACAACAGTTTTGTAAAATCATAAAAACTTATTTTATATGTCCAAAAATTACAAACTCGGACTTTTCAGAAACTAGACTCGACCTAGTATATTATAGAATCAACAGTCACATCAAAACATGTAACTAACATCGAGGTACAGTCATCCAAACACGAATTCAATAATCTGTCCAGCATCAGTTTTCATTAAAACTCAACATACAAATAACCTTTGCACACAAAATCATGTATGTAACCCTAACTCATCATCAATCATCAATTTTTAAGAACTAGGGTTTTGATTAACATGTTCAATCATGCAATTAAATCAATAGAATAGACTAGAGAGGATGTAAATTACCGAACTAGCACCTTCAATTCTTCAAACAAGCTTGGAAATTATATTGTATGTATGTGTGTGTGTGTTCACGGCGACAAGAGGGAGGGGAGAGGTTGGGGCAGCCGTCGATCAAGAGGAGGGAGAGAGAAGGGGATTAGGGTTTATGTTAATGTTGTTTATATATTAAGATAAAATATCATATGTTACAACTAGCACCCTCAAGTTTAATTTAGTTTAATTCTAATACCAACTAATCTTTTTCATCCATAACGTGATGTTATACATACAAGCACAAGTTTACACATATAAACGCAACACGAAATTTTACTAAGTACTTTTTTATAATATTCATCGTTTGTTCACCAATGGTTTGAGTCGACTCGTGTGTGTTTTGGTGAAATTCCGAAAGACTACTTGTGTAGTGATTGTCATGCGTCATCTAAACCCTAGTGTAAATGTAATGAGATATGCGTTACAGTTCGTGTGATCTAAAGTTTGAATTAACGGAGTTCGGGTTAACGGCGTTAACCTGAAATTGACGAGTGTCACATCATTCCCATGTTGAAAGAATTTTCGTCCCGAAAATTTGATTCAAGTCGCGATGGGTGTCTGAAAAAGGCAAAAAATTTTCAGTTTGTCATATATTATCTCGTTTAATTTTTATAGAACAGACATGAATCATCTAAAATTTATTGTGCATAATACGTCATTTTTGAGCTCTTCACTAACTAAAACAATATGACCTAACAATGCCGTCCCGAAAATTTGATTCAAGTCGCGATGGGTGTCTGAAAAAGGCAAAAAATTTTCAGTTTGTCATATATTATCTCGTTTAATTTTTATAGAACAGACATGAATCATCTAAAATTTATTGTGCATAATACGTCATTTTTGAGCTCTTCACTAACTAAAACAATATGACCTAACAATGCCTAGTCAACTAAGCAAAAACGTCATTAATTAACTACCAATTATCATGTGCATGTTCAAAAAATCATCAATTTACATGCATGTGAGCTTTAATAATTTCTAATCTTTAAGTATTTATCAACATTTGTAGTCAAACATCTTGCATGCAACTACCATTATTATATTAACTACCAATTATCATGTTCAACAAATCCCTTTTTATTGATCCTTTATTCGAGAAGACTAGCTCCCATTCGAAGGGCGTTTTATAATTTTCCACACAAACACACATACATCAAATATACATTAATTAATTTTGATTTTAACTTCAAATTTGGGATATTACAATCCGGGAGGTCGTGACAGGTCACCTTGTAGAAGAATCAATGATCAGGGCAGGTCACCAAGTCCATATAAGAGAGAACAAACCTTCTAAATTAATTGAGTGGTCCATCTCTGCGCCAAGAAGAGTGCGCACAAACCTTCTAAATTAATTGTTTTCCGGAAAACAAACAGTCTGCAAGCCTCCATGTCTTTGCGTGGTCTGCGCGGGCGAGAAAAAAGAGTCCAGGAAGCTCTTATGGAAACAAACACCCCCTAAGTCTTCCAAAAGGAATTGATGACTTGGTAGTCTATTGTGACGCATCTCGTCAAGGTTTAGGATGTGTACTGATACAAAGAAACAAGGTGATAGCCTATGCCTCCAAACAATTGAAAATATACGAAAAGAATTATACAACTCACGATATGGAATTGGAAGCCGTAATCTTTGCACTTAAGATCTTGAGACATTACTTGTATGATACCAAGTGCACAATTCATACATGCTACAAAATCCTACAACACATATTTGAGCAAAAGAAACTGAATATGAGACAAAGAAGTTGGGTAGAACTGTTAAACGATTATGATTGTGAAATTAAATACCATCCAAGTAAGGCCAATGTAGTAGCCAATGCCTTGAGCCTGAAAGAAAGAATCAAACCTTTGAGGGTACGAGCACTTGAAATGATTTTCCAAAGTAGCCTTACCGAACCAATTCGTATCTCCCAAAACGAAGCCTTAAAAAAAGATTTCATAGAAAAAGAAGATTTATACGGGAACTAAAAGAATTTTGAAAAGAAAACTGACGAAATACTCTACTTCAAGAACCGAGATTCGATTACAACTCTTCATAACCTTTGTGAATTGATTCTTGAATAAGCGCACAAATCGAAGTATTCTATTCATTCGCGTACTGACAAAATGTATAAAGACTTGAAAGAAATTTATTAGTGGCCATATATGCAAGTAAATGCGCGACTTGTGCTCGTGTTAAGATTGAATATCAGAAACCTTCGGGGATGCTACAACAACCTGAAATACCCCAATGGAAATGGGAATAGATTACAATGGAATTCGTTACACACCTTCCGAAAACTTCCCGAGGATACAATGCAATTTTGGGTTATTGTAGACCGATTAACACAATCTACACACTTTCTTCCGATCCATGATAACTACACTGCTGAGAAACTAGCTCGAATCTACATTGATGAAATCGTATCTGACACGGTGTACCACTTTCATGCTGTACAAAAAACACTGGGACACAAATATACATGAGCACAACCTACCACCCTAAAACCGAAGGCCAATCCGAAAGAACCATTCAAACATTAGAAGATTTGCTTCGCGTGTTTGTGTTCGACTTAAAGGGAATTGGGATCAACACCTCTCACTCATTGAATTTTCTTACAATAACAGTTATTATAGTAGTATACCAGTGGCACCATACGAAGCATTATATAGGAAAAAATGTAGATCACCACTTTGTGGACAGAAGTAGGTGATACTCAAGTTACAAGATCCGTCTTGATTCAGGATACACCAGATAAAATTCATAAGATTAAACAAAAACTGCAAGCCGCCCTTGACCGACAAAAGAGTTATGCCAATGTTCGTAGGAAACTATTATATTTTGAAATAGGCGAAAAGGTGTTTCTTTAAGTGTCCCCATAGAAAAGTGTTAAAAGGTTTGGTAAAACCGGTAAACTATCTCCGAGGAACATTGGACCTTTCGAGATTATTGCCAAAATTGGCCTCGTAGTCTAACGACTGAAACTACCTTCAGAGTTGAGTTCTATTCAAGATGTTTTCCATGTATCGAACCTGAAAAAGTGTATGGCTAATGAAACGATGATAGTACCACTGGAAGATGTGCAAGTAAATGATAAGTTAAATCTTGTAGAGGAACCGGTAGATATTGTAGACGGGAAAATTTTCGTTGGTAAAAGTTCGGTGGAACTCACAACGATGACCCGAATATACTTAGGAACGAAAGGACGAATTCCGAAAGAAATACCTACACCTATTTCCAAAATTAAAAACCTTTAATACATCAAATTTCGGGGATGAAATTTCTTAATGGGGGCGAGAATGTCACATTTGTGACAAAACGAGGTACACCTTATATGCTACGTAACGAGTAAACGGTTAACTGGTTAATTAATATTGAGTAAACGATAAACCGAATGATATTGATTATGACCCGGATATACCATGGGACCATATACAAGTTATATATGTATTATAGTAATTAACATGTTGATATTATAGCCCTAGTTTGAGCAAAACCACTTAAACGAAATGATTTTCGTTTAGTGACACGCTATGAACTAAAACTCAATCGTATGTAACAAAACAAGCATTGTATCATTTGTAAAAGCCGGAAAAGACTTTTAGAACACTTATATATGATGTTTTAAGCGTTCATGAAAATATTTTGGAATTTTACAATGAGTTAATATGTTTTTCTTATTTTACAAAATTGAGCCGAAAAACACTCGTTTATACGCTATTTGTCGCACCCGAACTATTTTCCGCATCAAAAATCGAACCCGAATTAAATTTGAACTCGGGATTTCACCTTAGCATGCATAAGGAGGTGAGTAATGGCCAAATGAGGGGCCCAAAGGGACCCCCATTTCGTGGTCTAAAAATGGGGGACCCTCCCCTTTATGTTTACTTCGTTTTTAAGCTTCCTACTTGAACCATTTCACACTAAAACACTTAAACAACCTCTGGCCAGCTGATCTTCATCTTCTTAGTTCAAAACCTAAGGTAAAACATCATATGTTTTATGGTTTTATGCATATTTAATCATTTTTAAACATAAGTAATTATGTTTAGATTAAAGAAACTCATGTTTAACCATCCAAAACCCCTTGAAATGATCTAAATACGTAATTTGATCTTAAACAAGGTTATTACTCGAAAACTTATAGTTTTTCTGGCCAAAAACACGGATTAGAACGTTTAAATCGCGATTTTACGGTTTAAACACTCGGTTTGAAACCCTAACCGAAACCCTAAATACCAAGGCTTGATGAACAATGATTTATTCTTGGTTTTGTTGTACTTGATCTGTAGATACTCTATATAGCTAACCAAGTACCCAAAAGCTTGAAATCAAGGCTTAAGCAATCAAAAAACTGCAAAGGTAATACCCGAGAAACTCGTTTAGGGTTGCTTCGGACTATATTTTGACGTTCTTGTTCTTAGACTATGAAAATTTGCAGGGACATCAAGAATCATATGAATGAGTTCTTGTCCAAATTTGATAATTTTTAGATAAAAAGGGAATATTTGGGGAATTTATTACCGTTTATTGGTGATTTATTATGAAAAATGCTAAACTATTTGAAAAATTATGAACTTATGTGGAAAACTCAGAAATGACATTGTAAGATCACATAAGAAATTTGGTATCAATTTTAGAAGTTTAAATATGGTTTGTGTATTTTCGTTTAATCGAGTTTAACAACCGAATTATGCGCAAAAAGGTATTTTGGCTAAAGATTTAAAAACTGGAAATTTTAAGGGGTTATTTGATGATATTTTGACCATTCAGAAACTTTATTGGATTTTTCGAGAATCGAGTTAGTATAAACGGGTGATTTATCGGTTAGTTATAACATATAGAAACAATTTTTATAAATAAATAAACAAGTTTATTGGCGGTCCCGTATAAATCGCTCAATCACTCATAGTAGTAATGTCGCAACCCATGTTGTTAAGTGTTGACAAGAAGGTTAACGACTTGCAATTTAGGATAACAACAATAATGTATTAATGGCGGAATCACTAACACATTAAATGTTGCTTAATGATTACTAGGGTAACAAACACAAACTGTAACTCAAAAGATTTCCATTAATAGAATGATCAATACAAAACAAAAATCGATTAGGGTTTCAGATTGGAATATTTTGTCCGTACATGTGTGTCGGCTGATATATGATATATTGTTTTTTAGTGATAGAGATGTATCGGACCATTTGTTATCATACGTGCCCTAAATTATTCTATTTATAGACCTGTCACTTGACAGCTGTCATTCTTTCTTGAAACCCTAATGATTGATACATAATCATAAAAACATATTACAAAAAGATTCTAAGTATAAAACAGGTCTTCGAGTAAGCTTTGTAGCTTTTGTCTTCTTCGAGCAGACCTGGTAAATAAAGTGTGATGGGGAACAGTGTGCTGGTAAAACTGTAGCTTGCTCGGAGTTGAATCTTGCTAGAGAAAGTCCTTAATATAATTCTTGGTCACCTTTCTTCAAGCTTGCTGGGACTACTGTTTATTAAGAATAAACCTTGCTAGATATCCCAAAGTACATGGTTTCTTTATCTTGGTTTAGCCAAGAGTTTTCTAGGAAACAAACCCTGTTTGGCTTGAAAAACAAAATTGCTAGACAAAGTGAACCCTGCTCGGAATGTCACTTAAGAAGACTTCAAGAAGATAACCTTGCCCGGAAGACAAAATACGTTGCTAGGATAAGTAAAAGCTTGTTGGGAGGCCTAAGTGTGCTCGGTTTCCATACTAAGCCATTCTTAGAGAGGTTGAGGAGATTCCAATCTTCATTTTGGTCTTTTCATCACAAATCTTTGTCCCAACACTTATTAATTCTGGAAATATTTTTATAAATTGTTGCATATTTTAATTTGTTAGTACAAAATTTTTCATAATTTATATATAATTATATAAGTAGTTATAATAATTTAAAGGTTTAAATTATATACGTTTTGATAAAACCGGCAGCGTTATGTTTAACGAACTGATTGGTATGTCAAAATGTTTAAAGTGGTCAAATATCATAGTTTTGAATGAATTTGATAAAAGCGGACTTTTTCAGAGATTTCCGAAATATTCAGGTGAATTGTACAAACAAACTCGTATGAAAATGGAAACGAACCCTGCGACCAATCTAGATACTGAAAATTTAATTTTCTTTCATAAATCTAATCATTTTATCAAACAGCACATTTACTCATGTTTGTGTGATCTTACCTATTTGCTAAACGCGCAAACGACCAACTTGGCCAGGCACAGAGCACGGTGAAACTGACCCAATACTGGTTTTAAACATTTCATATCGTACAACGTCACAATCTAAGACTACTGACATGTTCTGGGTGTAACGGTCGTATCCATACTAGATATACAGCCCGATTCAGTTTAATAACTGTACTATTATTTACAATGCAATACCGATTATAGGAGTTGAGCTACAATCGAGACATATTGCTTACATCAGTGTGCCACTGATACCATACTACTATAAGGTGAGATTCATAACCCCACATTTAGACTGTTTTATGATCTTTTTAGGTAGAAAGCATTGTTACATATGTCTATCTATTATAATGTGAATTATCTAAGTGCTAACACTTACCAAGTCCCCACTGACACGAGTGATTAACTACGAGCCCTGTAACAACTTGGATATTTCATTTACATATTACCCGACCCGTTTTCGTTTTCGAGTAATTTAAACAATAAAATAATTTAAGCTATTTACATTATATTATTATTATATTATTTTATTAATTCCTTCATTCAAACCCTAATCTAAATACTCATATCCTAACCCGTATTCAAATACCCGTCTACCCGTTTGATTGACTTGATTCTTAATTCTCGATTTATAAACAAAACTGATTGTATATTATCATTTAAATACTTAAGACCAACTTGTATTGCTTAGCCAATTAGGAAAACAAGATCTTGAACGGATTTAATTGATTCGATTATGATTCTAACCTAAAACCGACATGATAATTTGATATTAGGTCGTGTAAAAATCAATATAACTCAATTAAATGAACCTATATCATATACACGACCTACCGAATCAAGACCCTATGTTGATTTCTTTGAATTTTGGCTGTAAAACCCTGTTCGCGATCAAGTCAGGTCGTTGGGCTGTTCATCCTCTTTCACCGTCGATTTCAATCAATTTCAGGTAATTAGATAGTGCTTCATGATCAGTTTTAAGTACATAAATAAAACCCTAAATCAATTATAATAAACAATCAGCAAATTTATCGATTTATGAATTAGGGTTTGTTCTTATGGGGTATAAAATGTTATAGGTTATATTGAATCGTTTTCCTCTATTTCCCAACTGGCAAGCTGGATCAACTGGTTTGGGGGTGCGTTTAGACCTGGTGGTCGCGATTTCAAACCCGGCCACCCGGATTTTGAGGTTTTTATTTTTATTAGTTTTTATTATATATTATAATTAATTTTAATAAATGATAAATTAATTTGGCTATTAATTAAATATTATTTTATTTAAACCGACATCGTGGAGTTTATGTTTCTTGTCAAATCTCGTTAAAAGCTTTCGTTTACGTATATGTGTATATATATACGTAAAGATTATACGCTCTTAGACTTATACGTTTCACTTTACATACTTTCATCTATTGATAGTTTAGCCCCTTACAAACATACAAATGACACATTAAGCCCACTAGACCTAACATTAGACAAAAATGCTTTAACAAACCCCCCCTTGGATATTTCTAGGTCTTCAATCATTCAAAAAAATTGATTTAGCCTAACTAATGACATAGTAGACCTCGGTGGTATCAACTTGTGTCGGTCCCGAATATCTCACTCAATGGATCATTCACTCAATGTCGTAACCCACACGTTAGTGTTGACAAGAAGGTTAACGACTTACTATTTTAGGTAATAACAATAAATGTTAAAGAGTAATCAATAACACTTTAAACATCAAAGAATAGACACAAAAGGTAACAAACACACGATAAATTCAAAAAAATTCCCATTAGTTTTATGAAGGATATAACGGAGAATCAGTTAGGGTTACAGAGTGAAATGTTTGGATTATATGGCAGCTTTCTGTGCAGGAATGAGTCATCTGTCAAATCACAATTTAGGCGTGTAAGAGGTCTATCATTGGCGTGCCCTAAGTTATTCTATATATAGGCCTGCCCCTGACACCTAACATTCCTTCTATAAACCCTAATGATAAAGACATTACATATTCAATCATATTACAAAAGATTCTAAGTGTAAACAGGCCTTTGGGCAAGCTTTGCAGCTTTTGTCTTCATCGAGCAGACCTCGCAACCATAAAGTGTGCTGGGGAACAGTTCTCCGGGTAAGCTTTACTTAGAATATTTTCCTTAGAAAATATTCACGTATCAGACTTCAATCCCCTTGACCATAACAAACTTTGCTCGATATAGTCCTACGAGCAAACTTGTTCTTCAGAAATCCCTTCAACCTTTTGTTAAGTATAACTTATTGAAGACGCCCAAGTGTGCTGGTGACACTATAGCTTTGCTATGAGTTTAACCTTGCTCGTTAGAAGTCCTTAGAGTTTCTTTATGAACTTTCTTCAAGCTTGCTGGGACCACTGTTTATTAATAATAAACCTTGCCAGATCTTTCAAAACACATGGCATCATCTTGGTTTAATCAAAATTTTGCTAGGAAACAAACCTTGCTTGACTTGAAGAACAACCTTTCTAGATAAAGTGAACCTTGCTCGGTTTAACACTTAAGAGAAATTCTAGATAACCTTGTTGGGAAAGAAAAATACCTTGCTAGGATAAGTAAAAGCTTGCTGGGAGGCCTAAGTGTGCTCGGTTTCCATACCTAGCCATTTTAAGAGAGGTTGAGAAGATTCAAATCTTCATTATGTCTTTTCTTCATTCCAACAATCTCCCCCCTAGATTGGAACATCCTCAGCTGTACCAAAAAATCCTTCTAGGTTACATACATTTTTCAAATACACTTCAAATTTTCAGAAAATCAAATTACATAACATAATAAAAAATTTACAAGTTGGAATTATGTCCCAAGTACATTAAAATCAAGCCTAAGCTATAAATATAGTCTTCATCTTCCAGAGCTTGAGGCTTCAGCAAACTTATGTATGTTATGGTAGTCATACAGATTCATGGTTGCCATCGCAGCCAGCTGCTCTCTTTTAAAATTTGCAAAGTCATATTTAAATACTATTTCACTCAAATAACCACTCTTCATAACCACTTTCATATATTCAGTTTGTGCATCGAAGAATAGCTTCTTTGGTAGGTCCGTATCAGAAGGTGGCATTTGTTGCCTATGATGAGAAGCTCTAGTGGTTGGAATTTAGATACTTACAGTTGAGGGTCAAGAAATGTGTTTCTTCTTAGTGACAGGAACCCTCACATGCCCATATTTCTTTTCAAACAACTCCTTGATTTTATCCTTTGGTAGCATAACAAGTCTTAGATAATTTTCACCTTCTTTGGCAAGAGTAGTGATCATGCCCATAATCTCCTCATTAGTTAGACCTTCAAGGACAGATCTTTGTGTTCCAATTAGCTCCCCCTTGGGTCCACACTGGAATTGTAAGAGTTTTCTTTGTTCAGCCTCAAGCTTTTCCCATTCTACCTTTTCAGTGTAAAATAAGTCTTTAAGTTGACTTTTTTCAAGGTTGTCAAACACACCTTCAGCCATTCCCTTGCCAACCATCAAGCCTTTGAGAGTCTTGATCTTGTTTTCTTCTTCCCATGGCTCTAGGTGTTCCACTGGTTCTTCTTTCACAAATACCAAATGAGGAACTTTAGCTGATTTCAGTTTTGCTTTATCATTTTTGTCTTTCTCAGCTTCATACCTGGACAATTTTTCAGTCCTGCTTAGATTTTTAGTTTCATTCCTCTCCCCCCTAGCCAACATCAATCTATCAAAAAGTTTGATCTGTTCATATTCCCATAGCTTCTTCTTCTCCATCTTCCCTTTCTCAGCCAGAGTTATTAATTTTGGTCTTTTTGTTGATTTTTCAAACTCTGTTTTCCTTGCAAATCTTCTAAAGTGAGTTTCAATGTGTTCCTTTGTAAGACTGACCACAACCTTAATGGATACTCCATGGTCGATCAAGTACTTGCGTTTTCCTCCTTATCTATTGAATAACTCTTCAAGTTTTTCTTTTTTATTGGTTTCCCTTTTCATCCTCTCCAACTCATCTCTCTTCACAGTTTCAACAATTAAATTGTAATGATTTTCCAGCTCATCAAACTTCATCTTGCTCAGATCCATTTCAGACAGTCCATGTAATCTCAAATATGCAAGGACTTTTGGGTATCCTTATATTTCTTTTCCATCCTTCTTTTCACATCTCTTTTCTCTCCAAAAATAATTTCCTGCAACTCCTCATCAGTCATTAGAGCCAGGGTTTCAAACTTGTATCAATGCCTGATCAAACTCAGAATTCTTGGATCGTACTTTTTAGACTCATTCAACATATCTTTAATTTTCTCCATATGCTCATCAATCATTACACATCAGGGATATCTTCTATATCATCATCTTTTTCAGTTGAATCTTTAAGTGCTTCTATCATGGGTTCATTCACCTCAGGCTCAGCTGGAGTTGCATCGAGTAAAATTACTTGCAAGGGTACTGCTTTTATTGGACTTTGGTGGGGTGGACTCATCTTCTTCTCTGGTGATTGTTTATCTGATTTGTCATTCTTGTCTCCCCTCTTCCTCTTCCTTGTATATTTCTTTTCATACTTACCTCATTTTTCGGAATCCCATTCCTCCGGATTTCTTCTCATATCCTCTTCCATCTCTTTTTTCCATTTTTCTGACAAATCTTCACAACATTATTCACTGAATATTCATTAACTACCACTTGCTTTTCAACATTCTTCATTATAGGCTCATTAGTGGCTTGCTTTGGTGTTGCGGTTCCAACTTGTTTAAAATTGTACATGACCAGGGCCAAAGTGTTATCAACTTCTTCAATTTGTTTCAGTTTTATAAGCCCTTCTATAACTTCATGTTCTACCTCCCCTTCCTCGTTCAAAGTTTTAATGATTGCAGCTTCTTCCAACAAAATTTACTGCTGTTAAATCTCCTCTTCAGTCAAGGATCTTGAAATCCTTTCTCTTTGTATCATTTCATCCACGATAGTTTCATGCCTTTTGGCAGCTTGTTCAGTACTATCATCAACATTCAGGATATCATTAATAGATTTTGACTTTTGAGTATTCAAGGGATGTAGTTGATCTTCATTTTCGGTAATAGATTTCCCCTTTGATTTCCTCCTTTTTTCCTCATCAGTTTCTCTCACCACAACTGGTTCACTGGGAAAGTTTTTAATCTGGTCAACCAGATCTTTTAACTCTTCATCAATATCATCATCTTTCTTCTTAGAGGTCTCATCATCATTAATTTCCTCAGTCAACACAACCTCTTCAGTATTACCACCATCTTCATTGATCACATTAGTTTGTGGCTCAGTTGCTATTGCTTCAGTCAATACAATATCAGTGTCAGCCACACTTTTATCAACATTTTCACCAACAACCCCCTTCTCCATCTCCTTAGTCACATTCTTCTCAAATACAGACTTATCAACATCATAGTCCTGTTCACCATCATCAGACTAATTACCATCATAGCCATCTTACTCATCTCTCCTCTCCCACTCTCACCCTCACTATTTCCATATAGTTTACATAAAATTTTCAAATATATCTTCATTCACATGCTCATCCACAACATCATCCATCTCCACATTGACCAAAGGAGGATTATCCCCATGTTTTGGTGAGGCTGAGGTCTTCTCAACCTCAACCTCCAGGGTTTGGATCATATTTTGTGCATGTGCCAATAGGGAATCCAACTCAGCATTCCTTTGTTTCAAATCTTCATTCTTCCTCCTTAAATAAACATTTTCAATCAAGACATCTAAGTGTCTTTTGAATAAATAGGCACTAGGGAAAGGGGAATGGATAGGTGAAGGTGAAGATAGGTCAGGTATGTTGGTTTGGCGTTTGATGGGTTATTGGTAGGAATGGGTTCATGTGTTGGGCTCTCATATATATTTGTGTTGGTGGATGGTAATGTGTTTATGTGTTGGACGAAAGGTTGTCGTGTATAGGTGTGAATGATTTCAAATGTAGGTTGGTCAGTTGTGTGGGATTGGATTGGTGATTGGTAGGGTGTGTTAGGCTAGTTTATTAGGTGTGCTGGGATATCTTCAGGAATATATGGTTCATTGAAAGGTAGGTCTTGGGTTGGGATTAACGGTTGGTGTAGGATTTGGGTTTGGGGTGGGCTTTGGGTTTGTGTTTGGGTTTGGGTTTGGTCTTGGATATGGATTTGGGAATTGGTTTGGCTTGGTGGTGATTGGGTATGTATTGGTGGGGATGGGATATATGGTTCATTGTCTTGTGCCGGGGATGGTGTTTGGTGTTGTGGTGGGTATGGGATTTGTTGTTGGGGTGGGCTATTGGGTGACGCTGGTGGTATGGGTATAGGGTGATTCTCCCCCCGATGCTTCTGTAGGTTCCCAGCCGGATCTACACGAGATATCGCGTTCTACGTAGGTGCGGAATCCCTACGTAAGACGTTACGAGTATAGAAAATAATACGAGCTAACACACGATACGATAATCAAACACACGTTGTATTCCAACCGTAAACACGTGATACTATGATCACTGAATACAAACTCTCTGACTCGAATACACGAATAAACTAGAATTCTATCAATAAGCCGTAAACAAAACAGCTTATATAGACACGACAACTTCGCCTGGCATGTTCAGGCGAAGTTGTCCCTAACTTCGCTTGTCTAACAAGTTCGCCCATATAAGCGAACTTGTTAGCAACTTCGCTTACATAAAAACACAAATCTAACTAACACGATTACAGACACTCGACACTGAACTACTGACATCATGCACCAACAGACTCCCCCTTGGCAGTAGCTTCATCTCTTTAGCTTCAAACACGTGTCTTGTAATCTTCAACACTCTTATCTTCATCTTTAAGCATGCACTCCTTCTCGAACACAAACCGATACTATTCTTTGATATTTCCTCGCTTCGTCTTTCCAAGCAGGAATATAAAATATCTTCTTTTCATTCAACACCTGCAAATCAGCTTGCGACAAATTTACTAGATGCATCGGATCGTACACTCTAAGCAGCTCTTGTTCATTTTCGTCTTCCATCACTGCCTCAGCTGTCTCACAATCTACATACCACCACTTCAGGTTTTTAAGCACATCCTTGGGCATTAGTTTCATCGGCACTTCTTTCAAACACCGGATCGGTTTATACTTCATAATCATCCAAGGCTTCCCATCAGCTCTTAAACCTCTATCCTTGTCTTCAACAAGTTTTCCCTTTTGTGGTTTCAACAGCTCAAATTTCTTCTCTTTTATACTCTCTTTCCACACAATCTTCCCAATGACTCTAGCCATATTATCCTCACTTCTGTTTATCAATCCCAATCTGGCTAAGTCTTTCACTTCACATTCTGGCAGTGTATTCAACGATCTCAACATCCTTTTAAAGTACTGAACACCGTCATTTCTCTTAATCACGAAGAGCCTCAACTGCTCATCATATATCCAGCAAATAATCCCTTTCTTCGCTTTAGCATAACCTTTAATGTTGTAACTCTTCTTAAACATTGTAGGAACCGCCGGTTTCTTCGTTTTGACGAACCACTGAGCATAGCCTTCTTTCCATCTAGGCTGCTCTTCCCATTCAGATTCATCACTTGCCATCTCTTTACTCATATCTGCTTTCTCAACATCTGGTATGTCATGCTCAATATTTTCCTCAACTATCTCTCCCTCTTCTATCTCTGTATCAATCACAATCTCTTCTCCAATCTTCTCTATCTCATCACTCGGTAGTACATCATCATCACCAGCCAAACCATCATCCATCTCCTCTACGTCCACTACCACCACATCATCACCACCAGCTGCAGTTGTCGACTCCCCCTGAGTTGTGGAAGTTCCAAGAGCTTGACCAGTTCTTGGCAACTCACCACCTGCATCTTTCGATGCATTGGGATCATCGTCTCTATCATTTCGTCTCTTGGTCCTCAACTCATCGCCTTTACACCTCGTCTCCCCCTGAGATGCCAAGAACTCCTTGAAAGCATCTATGATTTTTCCATGTTCTACCAGCAGGGACGACTGCATCTGATTCTCTGCAACTAGGCGCTGAATAGCCTGGGTCTGGATAAGATTAATCCTTGACTGCTCTGCCACGACCCATTCAAGTGCTGCTATTCGTTCAGAGTCTGATAGGGTTGCATCGAAATCGAACCTCATATGTGATATATCTTGAGTGTACTGAGGAGGGATTTCCGATGTCACCGGGACCTCAGAAGTAGAAATAGACGTAACCACAGGTGGTATCCTCACCGATAACCCTGCAGTGGCCACAAAAGTCGACTCGATAAATTGTGCCACGACCACCGTTGGAGTAACAGTCGGAGGCGGCAACGAAACGATCTCAGGAGCCGAAAGTTGGAAGGTAGTGGGCGGGAGGCCAAATGTAGATGAGGTAGCCACCACGGGAACAACCGTAGCGCTTGGCCTTGTAACTTGTGATGTTGAGGGAACCATTGTCATACCGGATAGTGCTGGTGGAGTGAAACGTACCACCCTAGAGCTCTCACCGGCTCCCGATCCTGCACATATCCGTTCCCTTCTTGAACTCCGGATCAACTGTTGTACCTCTTCCTCATAATCTGACTCGCTGTCATCATCTGTTCTCTTTCTTTTCCCATGTAGTCTTTTTCGAGTTACCATAAACCTTCTTGCCTCTGCCACTTCATCATCAGAATCAGAACCAGCCACCGTAGCAGCTGTCCTAGTAACATTCACACCCGAAGCACGTTCAACCGGGACCTATACGTTCTCCTCTGGATCCACCCGATCCATGTCAAAAAATCCCTGACCGCCAAACGCTGCGTCAAGGTCAACGTTCTCCTCCGGTGACACAACAGAAGCAGCAGGTATAGCTTGAGGTGCTCCTGCCTGTTGTGGTGCTGGGTCCCTAAACTCGTCCCCACGAGCAGGCACATACCCCGGGTTGATCAAGTACCCAAAAAGTGGAGTATGTCGAGGACGGAGCTCAGGTTTGCTCCTCGCACTGGAGGATCTACATTGGGCGAAGATCCGTTTATTCACACTCTCAACGTATCGGATCGGACGGCGCTGAGGAAGCGTTGGAGCAACATGATTCAAGATCATTTGAAGAAATCTTGGATACATGATAAATCGCTCACGCGCCATCGCTCTTCTTTGACGATCAATCTCATAAAAGACCATCTGACTAAAGCTGTATCACTTGTTGTAAGTCAGAGCAGTCATCGCTGACTGCATGGTCGCGCCCATGCCATCAGTGCCCGCCTTTCTCCCTGACATGCAAACAATCATAACATGCATGAGAAAGCGCCACTGGTCAAGTAAAAATCCTTTCCTCCTTTGCGTATCCCCCAAGGGACCAGAGTATCCCATTCTCAAAAACGCTCCATCACGGAAAGGAGCTACAAACTCTGTCGGGTCATCCCTTGTCTCATTTCCAAACCGTAAAGCCGCCCGGATTTGTTCAGAAGAGAACTGAACAATCTGATTGTTGACTGTTGCGCGCATCACCGGGGGTTCGACTCTACAATCATATTCCACGGTCTGCCAAAAATCCTCAATGTTGGGCAAGGATATCGGCAGAGTTGTTGTAATCGCGTGGAATATCCGCGAGCGTAAAAGAAATGTGATGATTTCGCGGAAATCATCAACTCCGCTCGCCTCCGGGTCTAATGTTATGTACATGTTATGACCCGGGAAGAACTGTCTCTGGTTATCACCTCCGTCATCACCGCCTGCACCACCTGCTCCAGCAACAGCAGCCATATCTGCAACAAACAGGTTAAGTTAGATAAACGTCAAAGCAAATCACAAGTTCGCCTGTTCCATGAGCGAAGTTGTGATCTATTCTGTACAGGCGAAGTTAAAGGTGGGGCGAAGTTGGGAAACAACTTCGCTTCAACTTGAACTTCGTCTGTTAACTGTTAAGTACAAAGGTTCAGGCGAAGTTAATGAGAACTTCGCCTAACTACGACATCGCTTCCTAAACTGTTTCAAAATTAATTATCAGGCGAAGTTAGACCTCAGGCGAAGTTACGGATAACTTCGCCTAAACTGTAACTTTGCCGAATTCGAATCTGCAACAGATAGGTTTATCGAACGACGTGTAGATGATGAAATTTGAGATCGAGGACTCCGTAACACATGATTTTATGAAGTTTTAGACGTTCAAGTAAATTACTATCACGTAATAACAAGTTTTAAATCGGGTGTTTAAGGTTCGAAAGAACGAGGTCGTGAATCGAGTCGAAACGACCGATGATTAACCTCAATAGACAATGATAATATGATAATCGAACCCTACACACCTTGAATTTGATTAGAATTGAAGTAAGAAAAACACAGATGATCGAAGAGAAATGCTCGATAAGTTCGCCTAGGTCTCGGAGAGGATAAGTTCGCTGGTTTTGAAATAATGAAACTGTTTGACCTAAAAACTTCTTTATATGGGGTCAAAGTTAGTACAGGCGAAGTTATTGATAACTTCGCCTATTCCAGGCGAAGTTATGAACAAGTTCGCCGGTATTTACAAAACAAACCCCTATACTTTGAACAATTTTCAATAAAGTTTTAAAAAACTTCCTTTAAAGCGTTAAATGATACGATCAAGACCAAGTAACCACGTATAAAATCATACAACTACATAAGTAACGAAAATTTGAAAAAATAAAGTACACGGGATCAAATTTCAGTCTCGACAGGGACTACCATGTTTTAGAAAAGATCCGAACAGGAATCATACTAATTACGTGACTGTCACACAGATCCGTGTTCAGCTGTATTATGACATAAAGAAACAGGTTGTAAGCAGGTAAATGACTTAGAATGGTTTTCATTGTTTCTGTGATACGGGTTAGGTTCAATTAAGCTCAAAACTTAAGTGGGCAACAACTCAGAGATTATGATGCCTCCTATCTATTCTCAAAGCGTATATGGCTTTTCCCAAGTCACCCCGAATTGACCTCGACCCGTAGTGTCTGATTAAGTATTAATTACTCTTCGATCTAAGACTCTGCTTTCTCGTTCACCTTCTTGCGTCTTGATTGATAATCATTAACATTATGAACTCTAGAATTTTTTTTTTTTTATTTAACATGTATATACACAACTTCAAGTAAAAAATAACTGCAAGTCCCGAATCTGGATCACTACAGTGTCTTGACAAGCTATCTTCACTGGAATCAGAACACTCACGGGCTCGTGTATGACTGGGTAATCGCTTTTCTGCCTATCATTCGGAAAGATATGTATGAAGACATGCACAACTCTTAAGGAGTTTCCACATAAAATCGAGTAGATTTAGTTAGTATCACTTCTACTTTTACGCACCATAAAAAGCTACCATGACATACAATGACTGTTCTAATGTCTTTTAGGCCTAATAAATTCACTAGTTAAGCACACAGAATCAGTATATCAATCACTTTCCAAGGTTGGATCAATTTTCTGTTAACATAGTAAAGAAACTTCTTACGAAGTAGTAGACTTGAAAAATAATTTCATCTCCCGAAAAGGAAAAAAATTTAACTTCAATCGCCCCGACCAAATCAAAGTCTTCAGGGAAACGGCTATCCCGAAGATCCAAAGGATCAGCTGGACCGACCACATACTAGTATGTGTCCTTCTAACTAAGTATGATCGACTAATTTTCAGCGAAAGAATGAAAACACATCATAAACCGCCCCGGTCACTTTCAGTCATCTGGTTAATGGCTATCCTCATATTCTACAAGTAGAAATGAGGACCAAACATATCCGAAGACATGTCCTTCAAACTGAGGCAACCGACATAATTCTAAGCGATAGTGACGTTTTTTTTTTTTTTAATTCAAACACAAACATATGACATGGTTACTCGGGATTGATCATCCCATTCAGCTCAATAAGGTTTTGAAATCTAGTTTTGTCAAACGCTTTCGTGAACAGGTCAGCGAAATTATCTAACGTGTCAACCTTTTCGAGCACAATCAGTTTCTTCTCAGCACAATCCCGTATAAAATGATGACGAATGTCAATATGTTTAGTTTTACTGTGCTTTACGGGATTGTTAGTTACTGAGATAGCAGCAGTGTTATCAACGCAAATAGGAGTAAGTGAGAATTTCAGACTATAATCGCGCAACTGTTGTTGAATCCAAAGAACCTGGGAGCAGCAGTTGGATGCTGCCATGTATTCTGCTTCACAGGTTGAAATGGCGACTGAGGTCTGCTTCTTGCATTGCCATGACACTAATCTGCCACCAAGAAACTGACATCCACCTGTCGTTGACTTCCGACTCTGATTGCACCCTCCATAATCAGAATCCGTGTACGAGACTAGCTCCAAGTCTCCTCCTCTCGAGTACCACAACCCCAGCTTCGGCTTGCCTTTGAGATACCGCAGTATCCTCTTCGCACCCTTCAAATGAGATTCTTTTGGGTTTGCCTGAAAGCGTGCACAAAGACAAATAGCAAACATTATATCAGGCCTAGAAGCAGTTAAGTACATTAAAGAACCTATAATAGCCCGATATTGGGTTGGGTCCACGTCTGCATCGTTGTCTGAATCAGCACCCAATTTGTGATTGACGCAGACTGGAGTATCATATGGAGTGCTGTCCTCTATCTTGAAGCGTTTGAGAACATCATGGACATACTTCGTCTGATGAATGAACATCCCGGCTTTCTTCTGATCAACCTGCAAACCTAAAAAGAAGGTTAGTTCACCCATAGCACTCATTTCAAATCTCTTCTTCATAACGGCCTCAAATTCCTGACACATGGCGACCTTTGATGCAGCAAAGATAATGTCGTCCACGTAGACTTGCAGCAGTAGAAAGTCGCTCCCTTTTCTCTTGAAGAACAATGTGCTATCAATCTTACCTCTTTCAAACTCATTCTCAAGCAAGTAATCTGATAAGGTTGAATACCAGGCACGAGGTGCCTGATGTAGTCCATACAGCGCTTTACTTAGCTTGTACACGTGATCGGGAAAGTCAGGGTCAGGAAAACCCGGAGGTTGCTCAACGTACACAACCTCATCGACTTTACCATTTAGGAACGCACTCTTCACATCCAACTGAAAAACCTTCATCTCCTTATGAGCAGCAAATGCTAAAAACAGCCGAATGGCTTCCAATCTTGCCACAGGAGCAAACACCTCATTGTAATCAATCCCCACTTGCTGATTAAAGCCTATAACAACCAGCCTCGCCTTGTTCCTGATAACAATCCCTTTCTCATCTCTCTTACATTTGAAAACCCATTTCGTGCCTATCGCATGCACATTCTTCGGTTTTTCAACCAAATTCCATACTTCCATTTTCTTAAACTGAGCTAACTCTTCTTGAATGGCTTCGACCCACGAGCTGTCCTTAAGAGCCATTTGATAGTTCTTTGGTTCAAACTGGCTGATAAAGCAGGTGTACAAGCACTCGTTGATTATGCCTGATTCTTTAATGCTTGTGTAAACACAGGTGTGCTCATTCAAGCTTTTTCTTGTTTGTACACCATCGGACAGATCACCTATCACATTCTCCAAAGGATGATCTTTGTGAATTCTCATAGTCGAAACCGAACTAACATTCAGATTATCTTCCAAGTTCGAAGATAGCTCATCAATGGGTGATTGATGTTGAGAGTGAAACGGATTGACGAATTCCTCTTCAGTAGAGGCAGCAGGGGTATTGACAGCATTTGACGAGGAAGGCTGACATTCATCATACTGTGGTTGTTGCACCAAAGTGTCTTCCTCATCGCATATCATCTTCGTAGCAATTCTTTCCTCAACTTCTGTAAAATCCAAATAAGGCATGTTAAAAGATTTAAAGAGTCTATCATAGTCGAAAACCCCAGCGGGTCCCGTGCTTGGTTTTGGTGATTTGTAACTTGTGATATCAGTGTTACACACCACCTCAACCTTGCTGGTCGATGTATTAAAGACCCGTCTGTTGGGAGTCCCAACAACGTATCCGACTAAGATTCCTTCGTCGGCTACTTCACCAAATTTAGAATTGGTCTTTAATATCGAACACGGGGACCCAAATGGCTCAAGACCACTCAAGTTGGGCTTTCTCCCATGCATAAGTTCATAACAGGTTTTATTTAATCTTTTAACAGTTAACACTCTATTAAGGATATAACAGGCTGTTGCAACAGCTTCAGCCCAGAACACCACGGGAAGTTTCGAATCAGCCAGCATGGTTCTGGCTCCTTCAATTAAGGTTCTGTTCTTCCTCTCAGCCACTCCATTTTGTTGCGGTGTATACGGTGTGCTGTATTGGTGTTCTATCCACTTCTGTAAGCAGAAGATCTCCATCTCATAGTTCTTGAACTCAGTTCCATTGTCACTCCTGATGAATTTAACCCGTTTCCCCATGATATTCTCAACCTTGGTAATCAAATTCTTTACCATCTGCACTGTTTCATCCTTTGACTTCAGGAAATATACCCAGGAATATCGAGAGAAATCATCAGTGATCACCAAGCAATACGATGTTCCCCCTAGACTTTTTACATTCACGGGACCAAAGAGATCCATGTGAAGTATGTCTAGGGTACTGATTATTGAGTTAACCTTCTTGGTACGATGGGATTTCTTGTGTTGCTTTCCCTTTTTGCACGATAAGCATTGATCTTCAAAGTTGAAATTCTTCAAGGGAACACCCAGCACAAGCCCATTTTTGACAAGGTAGTTCATTTTCCGAAGATGAATGTGCCCCATTCTCCTATGCCACAACTCGGACTCCGATTCAGTTGCTTTTGACAGAAGACACGATTCTTCTGTGGCCATCTCAGTAGACCTCATGTCCATGATATACGTATTTTTCACTCTTGGAGCCTTCATAACAATCCAATCCTCTGGTATCTTATAACCAGGATACAACACAATCGCTTCATTCTTTGTAAAATGTACGGTGTAGTCTTTGTCACAAATCTGTGAAACACTCAGCAGATTGTGCTTCAGTTATTCAACAAAATTTACTTTCTCCAAAGTCATCTTTCCATTCGACACCGTCCCTATTCCTGTAATCCTTCCACCGCTCTCTCCTGCGAAACTTACTCTTCCTCCTTGAACAGGTTTCAATTCGTGTAACAACTTCTTGTTACCCGTCATGTGCCGGGAACAGCCGCTATCCACAACCCATTGATTGTTGGCAGCCCTGTTCAACTGTTCCTGCACGATTAAAGCAGTTGATTAATATCTGGGGACCCAAGACCGATTGGTCTTGGATCGATACATCCCGTACCTTGGCTGTCCAAAGTTAGTATCATAATAATTTCTGTGAGTCCTAACATGATACCTTCTTGTGGATTGACTATGAGGCCATTCAAACCTTCGTGAATTAAAAGAATTATTACTTATGGTTTGGTTGTTAGCAGTGAAAAACTGAGATCTTTTTCTTTGAAAACCTGAATTAGACCAATTTCTGAATTTTGATGGGTTTTCAGTTTTTACATTTCCGTTAGTTCTATTCTCAGTTCTCGAAGGCCTCACATCTCTGAATCTCTGCTTCAGAGGGCAATCAGCAACTAGGTGTCCCAATTGATTACATCTAAAACAACTCCTGTGTTCACTTTCTTATCAAAAGTTGTCTTAGATGTTGAGGCTGTATTACTTCCCGTTTGTCTCACATATGGTGGGACATACGGGTTTAGTGGAGACTTCTTTTCAGGTGTTTTATTTTTCTCTCCACTTTTTGGTAACACTTCCTCTTGTTTTGTCTCACTCGACTCAGATGAGTTGTCCGAGTTTGATGAGACAGGACTCGGAGCAGAAATCTTAACACTAGTAACAGGCTTACTTGTTTCGCCTTTACTAACTTCTGGTTCTTTAATCGTTACATTAATCGGAACTGTCTGACCATAGTCAACATCGACAGATTTCTGATTACTAGGGTCATAAGTGTAATTATGATTGAAAGGTGGTGGAACTTCATGATAACCAATTGCTCCCCTTTTTGGGGAACCTTGATCACTAACGAGGTGATTAAGTATAGCGGAGGAATTTCTGAATTGCTCAAGTTTCCTGTTAAGTTCCACCACTTTTACCTGGTGATCAGCTATCTGTTTTTCCCTTTCAGCTATTAGTTTGGTTTTCTCTTCTAGAACTTCATAGCTAAGATCAATCACTTGAATTTTTTCAGCACGCTTTGCTTTAAGACTTTTAATATCCTTCTCACTAGCTTTAATTTTTACTTTGTAACTATTTTCTCTTGCTTTAGTGAAATGATGATCTTCTTTTAAAGTTTTAAATTGCGCATCCAAACTAACAAACTGATCAGTTATAGTTGTCAGTTGTTCAGACAGATGTTCACACTTAGTACAAGGGAATTCGGTACATACCTCAGAGAGCTGGTCTGCCACATCTGCCATGTAAGCTTCATTTTCGCCAGTTCCCTTCTCACTATCTGCAGTTTCGATGTTTGCCAAATTGGCCTGTTCAAATACTTCTTCAACATGCAGATTCCAGTTTTACTCCTCGTTCTGTCTGGAAATCATGGCTCTATAGTCATTACCACTACCACTCTGCTGTGTAGATCTGTTTTGACTGCGTTCTACACGTTCATTTTTGCACTCTTTTGCAAAGTGGCCATTCTGCTGACAGTTGTAACAGCGTACCTTCGACTTATCAAACCCTGGCCTCTCACCGACAAACTTCCTGCCAGTCTTCTTCATGTACCTCTTAACCCTTCTGACAATCATAGCCATCTGCCACTACAGATCCATCTCCTCCAGATCATCAGCATCGATCTGATCATAGTCTTCATCCAAAATTGCAGGATCAACAATCTTACCCTGAATGTAATTCTCATACGAAGCAATAAAAGATGCATAGAGAGCAAACTGCTGTTCAGCAGATTTAACACTCATGGGCATCTTCGAGTAGTTGTTGTTTGAAACACTTGGGGAAAAAGTACTCTTGGTCGCTTGAGGTAGAGAAGCATTTGATCCTCCAGCTACAAAGCACACATCACCGTTCATGTTGAGAGATACATGTCCTTCATGTGTTGAGCTAGCGCCTGACTCTCCCTTAGAGTAATAAGCAGATGATTCAGTTTTCGAACTTGATCCTGAGTTAACCTTTGCACCATACATACCCGGATCTTGAACCTGATCGGTAGGTGTTTCCTTTCGTACCATGTTCAGTTCAAACGTTCTTAGCTTGTTAACTGCTGTCTCCAGGTCATAGTCAGCAAAGTCTTTGTCTTCTCTCATCAACACAGTATACATCTCCCATTTCGGCGGGAGAGCATCAAGAAGCTTTTCAACTATCTCATCTTCTTTGTAAACAATTGAATAGTTGCTGAGTTCAGTCATCAGATGATAATATCTAGTGATGATATCATCAAGTGATTCATTCTTCAGATACTTGAAGACCGAGAATTGGGTTTTTAGAAGTTTAATCTTCGATGCACGAATTCCCACATTGCCCTCAAACCGGTTTTCAAGCGCTTCCCAAAGCTCTCTGGCAGTTTTATACTTTCTGAAAGTGTGCAGAATCTCTTGTGGAAGAGCCATTGTAATTGCTGCATGAGCTTTGCTTTCGGCCTCATACATTTTCTTCTCTTCTTCTTCCATCTCTTTGTATTTCTTGATCTGATCACGACCCTCATACTCAGCAGTAGGTGGAATGTAACCATCTTGTATGCACACCCACATCTTAGCATCATGGTACTTGACATATTGTTCAAAACGATCTTTCCACGCTACATAATCGGTTTTCTTAAGCATCTTCGGTGCCTTTGTAGCAGAACCCGCTTCCACTTCCATCTTAACTAGTTCCGTAATGTTTATTGAAGACATCTTTCACGAAACCCAAAGAAACTCGAAAAATAAAAATTTTATTTTAAACAGTACTGTAGGCGAAGTTGTGGATAACTTCGCTTAAGACTTAACTTAGCGTGAATTTGTAACTTCGCTCACTTTCTTAAATTCGCCGGATTGGCGAAGTTGAGAATAACTTCGCTTAAGTTGAGCGAACTTGGGAGGTAGGCGAAGTTGTGGGTAACTTCGCTTGAGGTAAGCGAACTTGAAGAGGTAGGCGAAGTTGTGGATAACTTCGCTTAACCTTATATCTTCGCCGAAACCCTACTAACAGTGACGACAACTTCGCCTGATGAACACGAACTTTCTGCAGATTAGATTTCTGGGTTTTTCGAGGTTTGTGAAGGTGTTATGGGTTGTTTATGATTGTAGGAGGTGAGTATAGCACAAAAACTCAGAAAACTCATCCCGCGAATAGTCGAACGGAACGATTTCTACACCCGCGTGATAATCCCGAACCACACAATCGAGTAAAAGCTCTGATACCAATTGTAGGTTCCCAGCCGGATCTACACGAGATATCACGTTCTACGTAGGTGCGGAATCCCTACGTAAGACGTTACGAGTATAGAAAACAATACGAGCTAACACACGATACGATAATCAAACACACGTTGTATTCCAACCGTAAACACGTGATACTATGATCACTGAATACAAACTCTCGGACTCGAATACACGAATAAACTAGAATTCTATCAATAAGCCATAAACAAAACAGCTTATATAGACACGACAACTTCGCCTGGCATGTTCAGGCGAAGTTGTCCCTAACTTCGCTTGTCTAACAAGTTCGCCCATATAAGCGAACTTGTTAGCAACTTCGTTTACATACAAACACAAATGTAACTAACACGATTAAAGACACTCGACACTGAACTACTGACATCATGCACCAACAGCTTCAGCATGAATCTCAGGTTCAACAATCAAATTTCCTCTATCATCATCTCCTTCATCACCTCCATCAGCACCTCAATCATCTGAATTATCTCCATCATCAATATCACACCCACTCTCACCATCTTCCTCCTCAGAACTGACCTGTGGTGATTATGGAACAAACAATATTTCCAAATTGTTGTCCAACAGCCAAGGAAAAATATCAAACTCTATATCAGGGTTAAAGCGGTTTGTTGATGCCAACTTTTATATCCTCTTATAGACATTAGGATCTTGCAAAATGTGTGTTGTTCCAACGGTAGGAAACTCAGGTAACACCTGATTGAATATGAACTACAAAATCTTGGATACACCAAGAATTTATCCTTATCTTCCTTTCTCAAATTGATTGCCAAACCTTCAAAGATCATCTTGGAAAAGTTGAATGGTATTCTATGAACGACTACCACTGTTGCATTGGCAATATCCCAACTCATCAATGTCCACGACCCCTTTCTGGGTGTAAACCCTTGCCCAATATGGTGTATCAAGAAACAGTAAAGAATAGGGAACATGCCCTTTTTGAATTGTCCCTCATGGACATCACCCTGATAACCCATCGTCTCTTGGAATATTCTTAGTAGACGATCAATGGAGAAGTGGATTGGGTTATCAACATCGTCTTTTAATTGCAGGCTTTCCTGTATTAGTTGTTCCATTATTATAATCTCATGGTGTACCATGGTAGCCTCTATCTGCCTACCTCCTGCATCATCATATAATTGGGCAGAGTGCCATAAGTCAACTTGATGATTCTGGTTTATGACTGGGCTCTCCTTCAAAGCAAATCGAATATTCGATTGCTGTAACCACCTTATCATCTGTTCCACTGACCGGTTATCATCAGTTACTTGAAGAAGTGCACACATATTGTGTTTTTTCTCAAACGAATACGCTGGAACAACCGCCATATCTGTACATACACAAACGAAAACACATTCAAAAGTAAAGATTAGTCATAAATACATATCTTTGATATGTTTTAGGTTATAATTTGAAGAAGAAACAAAAGACTGTCTTTAAGAACCTCTTCTTCAACAAATTGATAACCTATAGAAAAAACAGAGATATTATTTAAACTGAAATTAAAGGTCTAATTCCGCATAATCAGTGTCGGAAAACAATCAATTGATGCTTACCGAGTAGGAATTAGTAGGCTAACAAAATTTAGGTTAGGATTAATAAAGAACAATTGGAATTCCGGAAAGAGCGAGTTCAGGAAATAATGCAATAGTGGGAAGAGGGAGAAAGTAAATTGAGAAATAATACAAGTCCCTCTTATATACCCTTTGCATATTAAAAGTGGGTTTTAAAAGAATTTTGTTTTTAGCGTGAGAAATCTATTAAAATATCTAAGTAAATATCTTCCATTTTAAAACCTTGCTCGATAAAGCACATTTTACAAACCTTGCTAGGAAAAGTGTATTCACAAAGCTTGCTAGGTAAAGGTTATTTATATGGCTTGCTAGGTAAAGTCTAGTTTTCAAAGCTTGCTCGTTCCAGAATTTGTTCAGATATTATAAAGTAATTAAAAATAGTCTAAGTACATAAAATGAAGGAAGCTTACTCGAAATATAAAAATTGCTCGAGAAATTAATCACAAGACATATAATCAAGTATAAATTATCAAATAGGCAACCTTGCTAGGAATCAATAAAGGATCCCAAAATAATAACTTAGAGATGTTTCTAGTTGTCAACCTTGCTTGAATATCTAAACTGTTAACAAATATTCATTCAAGTATAATTTGAAGAAAAGTATGCACGAAAAACATCAGGAGTGCAAAGTGTGCTAGTGAAGACTTGTTATCCTTTGAAATACAAGTGTGCACTAAACACAAAGTGTACCCGAAAAGTCAAGTGTGCTAGGTATTTTTTGAAATGAACAAGTATGATGGGAAAACACTTGGAAAGATTTTACCAATTTACAAGTGTGCCTGAGACACAAAGTTTGCCCGATAAACAAATTTTACCCGTAAACACTTGTAATTTCAGAAAATAGCTACTAAGACTTATGAAGTATGCTAGACAAATACAACTTTCTGAACATCCAAGTTTACTCAAAATCTAATTAATATCAAAGTAAACCCGATATTACATGAATAGTTCTTTGATACGTTTGCCCATTTCGAATAACCAAACGTATTGGTCCTGTAGCGTACCGATTGGATTTACCAGCAGAAATGAAGGCGTACATAATGTTTTTCATGTATTCAACTTGAAGAAATGCCTTTTTGATGAAACATATCAGTTCCTTTGGGCGAATTGCAAGTTGATGAACAGTTACGCTTCATCGAAGATTCAGTCGAAGTCATGGATTAGGAAAACAAATCACTCAAAGACAACAAGATTCCCATCGTTAAAGTTCGTTGGAACTCGATACGTGGACTAGAGTTAACGTGGGAACGCGAGGATCAAGTGATGAAAATGTATCCTCACCTTTTCGAAGGTTTGACTAAGCACCGAAAACCGCGAAAGCTGACAAACCATCAGAAAACACCAGAGGTATGAATTAAATTTCGGGATGAAATTTCTTTCAACAGGGGGATTATGTAACAAACTGAAAACTTTTTCCTTTTCAGGGAGCCATCGCGACATGACACAAATTTTCGGGACGAAAATTCTTTCAACAAGGGAATGATGTGACACTCGTCAATTTCATGTTAACTCCGTTAACCCGAACTCCGTTAATTTAAAGTCAAGATCACACAAACTATTTCTTTCCAGTTAACGCATACCTCATTACATTTAATTAGAGTTTAAGTGATACGTGACAATCATTACACAAGTAGTATTTCGGAGTTTCACTTAACCACACACACGAGTCGACTCAAACCGTTGGTGAACAAACAATAAATAATATAAACAAGTACTATGTATATTACGTATTATGTTGTGATAATATATGTTATGTGACTACGTGTTTGCATGTGTAACATTATATCATGGATGAAAGATGGAATAAACTAGTTTGTACTAGAGTTAGATTAACTAGAAAGTTAGGTGGATGAATTGAAACTTGACTAATTACCTAAACAAGTTATTACACAAACCCTAATCCTTTCCCCTCTCCCCTAGAGACGGCATCCCCTTCCCTGCTTTCTCTTTGATCGACCAAATAGACACACATACATACAAGATTAATTACATGTTGTTTGAAGATCCAATGTGCTAGCTAGGTAAATTGAATACCCTATCTTATCTATTTTTTCAATTATTTGCATCATTAAGCATATTAATCAAAAATCCTAAATGATAAAGTTTGATTATTGATGAGTTAGGGTTGACGCATGGTTAAATTGTTCATAGATTAGTAGTTTGTTGAAGTTTTGTTGAAAACTGATGCTGGACAGATTCATAAATGCATGTTAAAACGGCTATAAATTGATGTTGATTATATTTTTTGATGTGATTATTGACTCTATGATGTAGTAGGTCGAGTCTAGTTTAAAAAGAATCCAAGTTTGTAATTTTTAGACGTGTGGAAGTCAGTTTTTATTAATTCATAAATTAGTTGTTCAGTTCTGTTTCAGGAAGCCTTTTTATAGGCTGTTTTGCTCATATTATATCTCACAAACGAAAAGACCAATTGTGTTGATTCCACTTCTGGAAGTTAATAAATTGAGTGTCGAATCTAACCCAATTGGCCTTGCATTAATTGGATTAACAATGTAACGGGACTAGTCAAGAACTTTTTGTTGTGCATGATAATGACTGTTGTGTACCTACTATGTTGTTTTGACTCTTGTGATAAAAATGTGTAAGCTAAAAATAAAATAAAAATATTTTTAGAAACCTAACATGTGTTCTTCTGTGTTAATATTTGGTGATTTTATCTACATGTTATGAATAGTGAAATAGAGAAATCTGGATGTGTTAAATTCTGTCTCGGTAACTTAGCTACTGAATGCTTGATTTAATTGTGAAAAGTGGTTATTTGATCGACGTTTGAATTGTGTTTGACCTAATTTCCCTTGTGGTAGATGTTTACTGATAATGTATCATATTAACATTTAAATACCATACTTAATCACACTCGTAATTTATTACCAACGTGTTGTCGAGTCGTACTTGTTTCACAAACGTAAAACGAACGCATCTCATATATAATTTTTATGTGTCGAGTCTAGAGACTCACTTGTGGTTCAAAACACTTAGAAAATCTCGTTTTTGTTTTAGAGCACTAGTGAGGATTCCCTTAACGCACGCTTTTTCCGGATTTTGATAACTTCGCAAACAGTGAGTTTCACGGCCCCTTTTACTCTTTAACGCTTTAATTAGGGGGAGATAACATACTCCAACGCTTTAGATTTTGTTTACTCTTTATAAAATACTTGTAAGGCTAAGTGGAAACAAACCAACTAAGTCCTTCTGAACAATCAAACCGGTTAATATTGGATAATAGCGAGTTAGTGTTGAGTAGTACTACTGGGTTTGATAAACCCCACCCAACTCAAAACTCGACTGTAGGTTGAGTGAGTGTAATTTTTGCTAACACATTACCATGGTCGTGGTTGACATGGTGGCAAGGAAAAAGTATAATCAGTCAGCTTCGGTGTCGAACACTTAGTAATAAATGCTTGATAGGTTAGCTACTTATTGATATATATTTACATAACTCTATCTGGTAACGCTAAAACACAACGCTTAATTTACTTAAACATGTGAACTCACAAACCTTGTGTTGACACTTTTAGTATGTTTATCTCAGATAGCCGAGGCGGGCAAGCGGTTTAGGACATGCATTCACTATACTCTTATGATTTAAATTTCTTTTAAATTTTATCATGACAACTGTTGCTTTAAGTCTTCCCGTGTGACGCAACAATTTACTTTACAGTTTTATGCTTCCGCATTTACTAAAGACTTGTATGTCTTTACATGCTTTTAAAAGACTTTATTAATGATGTTTGATATAACTAATGACTTCAATCCTGTTAGTTCACACCCTCTGATGGTAAAACTCCGTTAGTTGATTTTATGGGGGTGACACTCATATAATGCTTTTGTTGCCATGAAAATGATCCATACCAGTGTTGTTCAAGATGATCTTGAGCAAATTGATGCTGATGATCTAGAAGACATGGACTTGAAATGGTAGGCTGCTATGCTGGCATTGAGGAACAAGAAAGTGTTTAATAGGATAGTAATTTCCCTTGTGTCATGTCCTAATGAAAGAATAGGTTTTGATAAGTCAAAAGCAATATACTACAACTGTCAACAACCTGGACACTTTGCAAAGGAATGCAACCAACCAAGAAACATCCAAAACAATCAATATCAGAACCAACAACCTATAAACCATTATCAATATAAGCAAGGGTAGCAAAGAAACTACAACAACAACTTCAACCACCACAACCAACAACCACATCACAACCAGCAAGTTGTTCTTCAAAACCAGAACTATCAAAGAAACAACAACCAGAAGCCTCCACATGCTCCCAACACCAAAAGAAACACTAGCAGCCAACCCAGAAATCAAGGAAATGTGGCATTGGCTGCTCATCAACAAGATGGATAATTTGATTGGAGCAATCATGCTGAAGATATGCTGAAGATATCAGAGAAGCGAATGTTGAACTTGTGGCTAAAATGGAAAATGAAGCTGGATCTACTTCAACTCAGGTACATTCAAACTCCACACTTTAATTACTTGAAACAATTGAATCATTGAATATGAAGGTAGGAAAGCTTGAAATTGAATGCTTCAAAAAACAGAGAATGATAAATGTGTATGAAGCAAGTGATGTTACCTATGAAGAGATAATCAAGAGCCTTGAGCAAGACTGAATGGATAGTTATTGAATACAATCAAGGTATGTGACTGAGATTGAAGGTTTGAAGAAAATGGTGGTTGATGTGAAAGTGAAGAATACCACTCTTCAGGTTGAGAAAGAATACTTGAAAAATCTTATCTCAATAGGAAATATTTGCAGGATTTTGAACAAAATCATAGAAGAAGACAAATATAAGGTTGTTCCTCGACCTTTCAATGGAAACTACTCATTGATGGTTAATAAGGATAAAAGAGAAGCATACCTTAACTAATTCAGAGATGTATACAAATATAAGGAAGAGTTTCTTGGAAACTATGAGTTGGTAAAGGTTGATGAAAATGGGGAGTTTGTGATGAAGGAATATGTCAAAGAAGATAAGTCTATTTGTATTCAAGTCTCTGAGGATGATTTTGATGAAGATTGTTTAAATGTGGATGAGTTATGTGACATAAGTGACAAATGTTCAAGCAAAGATTGTCCAAATGACGAAAGACAGAGCAATTCAAGTCCACGAAGCAAAATTCATGTTCTACCAAAATTAACACCCAAAATGAGAAAACAATATGAACAAATGAGAAGGAATATGTGTCATTTGACATATGTGAGAGATCAAAGGTGAATTATAATGCTGTGAATCCCCCAAGCAAAGAAGTTTTGAAGAAGATAAAGGTCAATAACAAGAAGAAGACTAAAGAAACCTTTATCAGTGATCAATTCAATCTTGTGTACCCTGTTTTCTCAATTCAAGATTTGTTTTCTCAAACAGTAAAAGAATATGAGGAAAGGCAGTCAAGGTACAAAAGAAATATGGATGATAAGCCTTGAAATTGGAAAGAATAACATTTGGGTAAAGCAAAGTTGAGAGGCAAGATATCAAGATTGAAGAATTTATTTCGTTCTCTATTGACTTTGATGGTCTCAAAACTCATAAACAATTGGCATTGAACCCCCAAGACCTAGTGAAGGATTCAAGAAGGGGAAATCAAATGAAAACTTCAAGGGAAAAGTTTGGTGTAAGCATTGTGATGAGTATGGCCATCACACTGATTCTTGTCATGAAAAGTTTACATTAAAACCAATTCATGTCCCAAATGAAACAAAGTTTGGTCAAGACTTTAGTTTCTACAAAAAGAAGTATGATGAGTATTTGGGAAAAGGAAAGAAGTGTGAAGATGTGGAAGACAGAAGTGATGTGTTAAAGAATGAAATGAGAAAAGGAGAAATTGTGAAGACTGAGAAGAACACTAAGGCTGTTGATGAGAAGGCAAAGAAAAATGTGGTTCACCAAGTGAAAAGAAACACACTTCCCATCAAACCTGAACCTGTTGTGAAAAACAATACACAACCCTTAAGGATTGTTCCCAACAAAGACTCCAAGTCAATTAAGTATAATAATTCTAAGATATTACCAAGAAAGGAAAGAAAAGTAAGAAGGTTGTGTTCTCAAGAAAGAAGCCAAGAGAGATTAATGGTGATGAAAGATTCTTGTTGAAACATGGATATGAACCCCATGGATTCCTTAGGAAACCAAGGAGTGAATAAGATGCACAAAGTGTGAAGAGAGATTATGTGATAGAAGAATGCAAGAGTATCATTCCCTATGTGGGAAGTACAAGTGACACAGGATATGAATCAAATGATTCTGACACTTGTGAAGTAGTTTATGAGGATCCTAAACCTATTCCCAACTCCAATGCAACAATTGTTCATGTCAATGATGATTTACAAGTTGATTCAGCATGCATTTCATTACCCAACTGATCAATTTCTTTGATTAGTGCAGGGACAGTCCACACCAGTGAATGAAGTATGGTATACAGACAGTGGATGTTCCGGGCACAAGACATGTGACAAGAGGTCACTTGTGAATTAAAAAGAGAAGTTTGAAGGCCTAGTTGCATTTCGGAGTGATGAGAATGGAGGAAAAATTGTAGGGAAAGGGATTCTAACTAATGGAAAAGTTACCTTTGATAATGTGTTATATGTAAAAGGATTACAATATAACCTTTTGAGCATCTCACAAATGTGTGATAAAGGTTAAAAGGTTGGGTTTGATGATTCACACTGTTTCATCCTCAAACCTGACTTTGTAATTCCTCTTGACATGATTATGATGATGGCTCCAAGAAACGGTAATCTATATGAACTAAATATGAAGGATGCCATTACAAGAGGAGGCACTTGTTTTGTATCAAAGGCCACTGAAAACGAAACCAAATTGTGGCACAGAAAGCTTTGTCATGTCAACCTAAAGAACATGAATAAACTTGTTAAGGGTTAGCATGTAATTGGTTTACCTACAAGGGATTTGAAACTTAATGACAATTGCATTTCATGTCAAAAGGGTAAGCAGCGCAAGTCATCTCACAAGACAAAGCTCATAAATACAATTGATCAAGTGCTTGAAATGTTTCACATGGATCTCTTTGGTCCTGTGAGTGTTCCAAGTATTGGCAAAAAGAGATATTGTTTAGTGATAATTGATGATTTTTCAAGATACACATGGGTTTATTTCCTAAGTACCAAAGATGAGGCTACTAAATTAATCAACGGATGTGTGACAAGGGTTGAGAATCAATTGGATGCAAAGGTGAAGGTAATGAGGAATGACAATGGGACTGAGTTCAAGAATGGGGTCATGGATGAGTTTTGCAATGCAAAAAGAATTCTTCAACAATTCACTGCCTCTAGAACTCCTGAACATAATGGGGTTTGCAGAGAGAAGAAATAAAACACTCATTGAGGCTGCTAGGACTATGCTAGCATATGCTTTCTTGCTTGTAACTTTTTAGGCAGAAGCAATCAGCACTGCTTGCTATGTTCAGAACAGAGTCCTTCTCAACAAAAGTCAAGACAAAACTCCTTATGAGATTTTGTTTAATAGAAAGCCCTACATCAAGTTTCTCAAGCCATTTCGTTGCAAATGTTCACTGTTGAACACTAAGGACTATCTTAACAAGTTTCAATCTAAATCCTTGGATTGTGTCTTTGTTGGATATTCAACACACTTAAAAGCCTATAGAGTCTATGTAAAAGACCATTTGAGTGTGATTGAATCACCTGATTTAATACTCAATGAAAATCTATTCAAGACAGTTCATGGAGCATCATGGCTGTTTGTTCTTGAGAAGATAATCAAGTCCTTCAAGATTTATCCTGAGGACTTTGATAAAACGTTTTATAAAACAAGTGTACACGAAGAGACTTCTGTGAAGAAGATGGATTTGGACAAGTTGTGGTCCAAGGTTGCTGGTAAAAGAACTGAATATAATTTCATTAGGGATCCCTCAACTGTTGAAAATGAACAAGTTCAAGATCAAAACCAAGGTAATGATCAAGAACATGTTAACCAAGACCATGTCTTGAATGAGGAAGATCATAGCATCCAAAATGAAATTCAAGAACAAGCTGCAAGAGAGGCAATAGTTGCAGATTTGTTTCAAAGTCTAAATATTGGAAGTAATGGTGCATCCACTTCACAACATAATAATGAGGAAGCACCTGAATATCATGATGCAACAACTGATTTAGTCATTGATGAACCTAAACTCAATGATATAAATCTTGATTCAATTTGTATACTGATATGATTGTACAATCCTCTTATGTTGAGAAAAATCATATACCTGAGAACATCATTGGAGATATCAATGAAAGAGTAACAAGAAGTGCGAATCTGCAAACACTTGTTTGTACTCTTGCTTTATATCCCAAATTGAACCCAAGAACATTCTTCAAGCATTGAAATACAATTATTGGGTAAAAGCAATGCAAGACGAGTTGGATCAATTCAGAGATCTGCAAGTGTGGGAACTTGTAGACAAGCCATGAAACAAATATGCCATTGGAACAAAATGGGTTTTTAGAAACAAAAGGGATGAGAGAGGAATTATTTTAAAGAATAAAGCATGACTTGTTGCATTAGGATGCTTACAATAAGAAGGGATTGACTTTGAGGAAGCCTTTGCTCCTGTAGCAAGACTTGAAGCTATAAAAATCTTTTTAGCTTATGTTTCCTCAAAGAACATTAGAGTATTCCAATTGGATGTCAAATCTGCATTTCTGAATGGAAAAATAGAAGAGGAGGTGTATGTGGCTCAACCACCAGGTTTTAAGGATCCTGATTATCCTAACAGAGTGTATAAATTAAACAAAGAGTTGTATGGATTGCATCAAGCTCCAAGAGCATGGTATGAAGAGCTATCAAACCACCTACTTGCTAATGGTTTTCAAAGGGGAGCCATTGATAAATCACCACTCTTCATAACCACTTTCATAGATTCAGTTTGTGCATCGAAGAATAGCTTCTTTGGTAGATCTACATCAGAAGGTGGCCTTTGTTGTCTTTGATGATAAGCTCTAGTGGTTAGAATTGGGACACTTACAGCTGAGGGTCGAGAAATTTGTTTCTTCTTAGTGACAAGGACCCTCACATGCCCATATTTGTTTTCAAACAACTCAATGATTTTATCCTTTGTTAGCATAACAGGTCTCCGATAATTTTCACCTTCTTTGGCTAGAGCAATGATCATGCCCATAATCTCCTCATTAGTCAGACCTTCAGGGATAGATCTTTGTGTTTCAATTAGCTCCCCCTTGGGTCCACACTATAATTGCAAGAGTTTTCTTTGTTTAGCCTCAAGCTTTTCCCATTCAACCTTTTTAGTGTATAATAAGTCTTTAAGTTGACTTTTTCCAAGGTTGTCAAACACACCTTCAGCCATTCCCTTGCAAAGCATCAAGCCTTTGAGGGTCTTGATCTTGTTTTCTTCTTCCCATAGCTCTAGGTGTTCCACTGGTTCTTCTTTCACAAATACCATATGAGGAACTTTAGCTGATTTCGGTTTTGCTTGATCATGTTTGTCTTTCTCAGCTTCATACCTGGATAATTTTTCAGTCCTGCTAAGATTTTTAGTTTCATTTCCTCTCGCCCTAGCCAACATCAATCTATCAAAAAGTTTGATCTGTTCATCATCACATAGCTTCTTCTTCTCCATCTTCTCTTTCTCAGCCAGAGTTATTAATTGTGGTCTTTTTGTTGATTTTTCAAACTCTGCTTTCCTTGCAAATCTTCTAATGTGAGTTTCAACGTGTTCCTTTGTAAGACTGACCACAACCTCAATGGATACTCCGTGGTCGATCAAGTACTTGCGTTTTCCTCGTTATCTATTGAATAACTCTTCAAGTTTTTCTTTTTTATTGGTTTCCCTTTTCATCCTCTCCAACTCATCTCTCTTCACAGTTTCAACAGTTAAATTGTAATGATTTTCCAGCTCATCAAACTTTATCTTGCTCAAATTCATTTCAGACAGTCCATGTAATCTCAAATATGTAAGGAACTTTTGGGTATCCTTATATTTCTTTTCCATCCTTCTTTTCACATCTTTTTCCTCTCCAACAATAAGTTCTTGCAACTCCTCATCAGTCATTGGAGCCAGGGTTTCAAACTTGTATCCATGCCTGATCAGACCCAGAGTTCTTGGATCTTACTTTTTCGACTCATTCAATATATCTTTAATTTTCTCCCTATGCTCATCAGTCATTTCCACATCAGGGATATCTTCTGTATCATCATCTTCTTAACTTGAATATTCAAGTTCTTATTTCATGGGTTCATTCACCTCAGGCTCAGCTAGAGTTGCATCAGGTAAATTACTTGCGAGGGTACTGCTTTTATTGGACTTTGGCGGGGTGGACTCATCTTCTTCTTTGGTGATTGGTTATCTGATTTGTCTTTCTTGTCTCCCCTCTTTCTCTTCCTTATATATTTCTTTTCATACATACCACATTATTCAGAATCCCACGGTTGAGTCAAAGATTTGACCCAAAATAATCATATGGAAGATTGGAATCTTCTCCACCTCCTCAGAAATCACTAAGTATGGAACCGAGCACACTTGGACATTCGAGCAGGGTCTTATTTAGCCTAGCAAGTTATTTTGCCTATCGGGCCAGGTTATCTTCAAGAAGTCTTCTTTAGTGTTAACCCGAGCCGGGTTCACTTCGACAAGCAAAGGTGTTCTTCAAGCCGAGCACAGATTTCTTACTAGCAAACCCTTGGCTAAACCAAGATCTTGAAGCCAAGTAATTGGAGTATCTAGCAAGGTTTAAGTAATAAGCAAGAATCCAAGCAAGCTTGTGGAAAGAGATCAAGATATATTCTAAGTACTTTCACTAGCAAGGTTCAACCCCGAGCAGGCTACAGTGTTACCAGCACACTTTTGATTGCTTAATAAGTTATATTCTAACAAAGGGTTGAAGGGATTCATGAAGAACAGCTTGCTCGTAGGACCATATCAGGCAAAGTTTGCTATGGTCAAGAAGATTGAAGTCTGCTAGGTGAGTATTTTCTATGGAAAATTCTCTAAGTAAAGTCTACCCGGAGAACTGTTCCCGAACACCCTTCAAGGTTACCAGGTCTACTCGTAAAGGACAAAAAGACACAAAGCCTACTCGTTGAAGACAAAAGTGACAAAGTCTACCCGGAAGACATGTTTGACACTTAGGATAGTTTTGAATATGTACCAATCATTAGGGTTTCTAGAAGGAATGACAGATGTAAAGTGGTGGCACGCCTATAAATAGAATAATTTAGGGAACCCCACCACAAGACGGAATATACTGATTACACTTTTCAGATAGGAACGAATATTCCGGACTGAGTGTGATTGCCAACCTAGGTTATTACTGAAAATACATTCCCGACAAGAAACCCTAATCGATTAACGTTTGTATGAATCAGTTTATATAAATGGAAATCTTTTGAGTGATTGTTCGTGTCTGTTACTTTTGTTAACCTATTTTGCAATGAACATGATTGTTTCTGATTATGCATTTAACAATCAATAATCTTCCTTAGAATAACAATCCGTCATTAACCTTCTTGTCAACACATCTATTGTGTGGGTTATGACATTGTTGTGAGTATTGAGTGACCAATCGGGACCGACAAGTGGTATCAGAGCTTGTTGATTGCTGATTCGAGTAAAGATTTTGTTGCAGATTGAAGATCTGAAGAAGAACGATGACGTAAGCAGAACACTGTTCCATTGGAGAGTGACGTCAGCTACTATGTTCTTCTTTTCTGTCCAGATCTACATACATTTGGTGTTTTCTTTTCCTTATTTTCGTTAAAGTTTACATCTTTATTATTTACTCTTGTTCCAATCGGACCAGATTCATCAGATCTGACGGTTTGTTACTCAGATCTGATTATTTTCTTTGAAAACTTGATTTTTACTCTATCTAAGTTTCTGTTTTTCAAAATACCAAAATGTCTAGTTTTGAAGAACAAGAAATATCCACTAATAAGATTCCAAGATTGTACGGACATGAAAATTTCACCAAATGGAAAGTATTGTTTGAAGCTGCCGTATGCTATAATGATGTTGATATGTGAAATTCAATCAAGAGAGGTCCACAAGCTACTGCTGATGGTGCAGGATCTACTCCAGCTGTACATGAAAGAATGAGAAAGGTGGATGACAGGGCCTTAGCTATGATAAATCTAGGACTGTCATGGGAGATTTTAACCAAGGTTGCACAACATACTACAGCCAAGATTATGTATGATGCAATCCTTGAGATGTTCGAAGGCAACACTGAGCTAAAGAATTTCAAGAAACAAAGACTCAAGCAACAACTTGAGAGATTCAAATACAAGGATGGAGAAAGACTAAAGTCAATCCTTCAGAGATTCTTGGAAATAGTGAATGACCTAAGAACAACTAACTATGTTATGATTGATTTTGATCTGAATACCAAGCTGTTGAACTCCATGCCGAAGGAATTGTAAACCTGCAAGTTCATCATTCACAAGCCCAATTTTGACCAGCTCAAATTGGATGATGTAGTGTGCTTCCTTCAGGCTGCTGAGATTGAGATGATCGAAAATGAAATGATTAAAGAAGAGAAGCCATGTTTCCAGGTGACCAATGCTCTCATTGCACCTATAGGAAGCTTGTCTACCAAAAACCAACCACAAATTCCCATCATAGAGGAACCAAATGAACATGGTGTTGACACACCTAAAGCATTTGTTGGTGGTAGTTCAAGTCACCAAGAAAATCAATCAAGGTTCAATGTCTAACTAATTGATGACAATGACTCCGCCTCAATGGCAAATGGACATGTGCCCTATGCTGATGAAAACAACGGTTTAGGGAATGATACTCAAGCATTGTTCTTCATGTTTACTGAGTCATACAATGCATTTGTGGCTAAGAACTTAATCCACACAAGTGTCGTCCAAGATGATTTGGTACAAATAGATGCTGATGACCTTGAGGATATGGATTTGAAGTGGCAAGCTGCAATGTTAGCACTCAGGAGCAAAAGGCTGTTCAATAGGACTGGAAGATCACTTATTTCTAGTCCAAATGAAAGAATCGGATTTGATAAGTCCAAGGAAATATGTTATAATTGCCAACATCCTGGACACTTTGCAAGGGAGTGCAACCTACCCAGAAACTTTCAAGTTAATCAGTTTCAAAATCAACAGTCATGAAACCAGCTGCAATACCAACAGAATTATCAGCAGAATCAAAACAGAAACAACTTCAACAACAACTTTCAACAGCCTCAAATTAATAATCAACAAGTTTGTGCCTCAAAATCAAAACTACCAAAGAAACCAATACCCTCAAAATGCTCCAAGCAATCCCAATAACACCAATACATGGATTCAAAATCAACCAAAGAATCAAGGGAATGTGGAAACATATGTGGGATTTTTAAACCAAGTTAAAGAGGAAGATAAATACAAGGCTGTCCCACCACCATTCAATAAAAACTTCTTGCCTAAAGTGGACAAAGAAAAGAGGGAAGGATATCTACAACAATTTATAGATGTATTCCAAGATAAATAAGAGTTTGTTGATCTTTAAAAGAATGTTGAAGTGAATGTAGAGGGAGATTTTGTGGTAAAAGAAGAAGTGAAAGAAGATAAGTCCATTGGAGTACAAGTGTCTGAAGATGACTTTGATTAAGAAGATTTGAATGTAAATGACTTGAGTGACTTAATTGATCAGCTTCAGGATGAAGAAATACAAGCTGTTGAAGGTAACAGAAGGTTTAAGAAACCCAAAACAATGGACAAACTTCCATTGCTGCCACCTACAACTCCAAATAGAAAGAAACATAATGAAAAGATGAGAAAAGAGCATGTGAAGTTTGATATCTGTGAAAGACCAAAACTGAGTTTAATGTAGTAAGACCACCAAGAAAAGAAGTCTTGCAAAGAATTAAAGACAATCACAAGAAAAAGATAACTGAAACAGTTGAAGGTGACAACTTCATTCCAATTTACCCAGTATTTTCAAGCCATGAACTATTTGATACTGGGGAAGTTGAAACCTTGGAAGAATATGAAAAGAGGCAATCAAGGCATAAGGGAAGCCTAGATGAAGAGCCTTTGAATATTAAGAAAATTGTCTTTGTTAAGGGAAAAGATGAAAGACAAGATATCAAGATTGAAGAATTTGTTCCTTTTCAATTGACTTTGATTGTATAAAGACTCATAAATCACTTGGTGTGAAACCACCTAGACCAAGTGACAGATTCAAGAAAGGAAGTGATCATGAAAGGCTTAAGGGAAAGTTGTGGTGCAAGAAATATGATGAATATGGTCACCACATTGATTCCTGCAATGATAGATTTAACTTCAAACCCTTCCATGTTCCAAATGAGAAAAAGTTTCAAAAAAACTTTGTGATCTATAAACAGAAGTATGAAGATTACTTGGGTAAGGGGAAAGTGTGTAAAAATGAGATGAAGAATGAATCTGATCAGCAATCTGCAATAAAAGCTAACAAAGAAAAGAAAGTTGATTTGAAACATATGAAAGCAATTGCTGAACAAGATATAAGAAGCAGATCTCCTAAGAAATCTGAATCTGTTGTGAAGAAAAACTTTCAACCTTTGAGATTCATTCCCAATCATGACATCAATTAAGTCTGATGATTCTCAAGGATCACCAAATAGTGAAAAGAAGAGAAACAAAGGTGTCTTTCCTAGAAAGAAACCTATTGAATTAACTTGTGATGACAAGTTTTTGTTGAAACATGGTTATGAACCTCAAGGATTTCTTTGGAAACCTAAGGTTGAAGTTAAGGAGAAGATGAATATGGATGTGAAATACTATTAAAATAAGAAAGAATATCCTATCCGAGAATGTGATAGTGCATTAGTTGATGGTTAAAGCACAACTTCCTTTGTGAGAACTACAAGAGTGTGTGGATATGAGACTGACAACTTAGATAATATTGAAGTTACCCATTAAGATCCTAACCCATAACACTCACAACCAATGCTACTACTGAAAATGAATATGATGATTTGCAAGTAGAAATAACTAGCAACATTCTCTTTATTTTGTGCAGGAACAGTCCACTGCTTTGAATGATGTATGGTATATGGATAGTGGATGTTCTAGGCACATGACTTGTGACAAGATGTTACTTGTCAACTATGAAAAGAAGTTTGAGGGTCCAGTGGCATTTGGAAGTGATGAAAATGAAGGAAAGATAGTTGGAAAGGGTCCCCTAACAAATGGCAAAGTCACTTTTGACAATGTCTTTTATGTGGAAGGTCTACAGTATAACCTATTGAGCATATCACAAATGTGTGATAAAGTTTATAAAGTTGGTTTTGATTTTTCACATTGTTTGATCTTAAGACCTGAATATGTTATTCCACCTGACATAATCATGATGATGGCTCCAAGAAATGGCAATTTGTATAAACATAACATGAAGGATGCTGTTTCAAGAGGAGGCACATGTTTTGTCTCAAAATCCACTGAAAATGAGTCAAAACTGTGGCATAGAAAGATGTGTCATGTAAATCTCAAGAATATGAATAAACTAGTGAAAGGTGATCATGTAATTGGATTGCCTACTAGGGAGTTTAAATTGGATGAGAATTGTGTCTCTTGTCAAAAGGGAAAGCAGCACAAGTCTTCTCACAAGACTAAACTCATCAACTCAATTGATAAAATGCTTGAAATGTTTCACATGGATCTTTTTGGTCTGTGAGGTGTACCAAGCATTGGGATGAAAAGATGTTGTCTTATGATCATTGATAACTTCTCAAGATATACTTGGGTTTATTTCCTAAGTACAAAGGATGAAGCTGTTGAGTACATAATGAAATGTGTTAATAGGGTTGAGAATAAACTAGATAAAAGGGTTAAAGTGATGAGAAGTGACAATGGAACTGAGTTAAAAAATGGAGTGAACGAAGAATTTTGCAACACCAAATGAATACTTCAACAATTCTCAGCTCCTAGAACTCCTGAACAGAATGGTGTTGCTGAAAGAAGAAACAGAACACTGATTGAAGTAGCAAGAACCATGCTAGTTGATGCTAGTCCACCTGTTACCTTTTGGGTAGAAGCTATAAACACAGCCTGCTATGTTCAAAACAGAGTACTAATCAACAAAAGTCACAAAAAGACTACTTATGAGATCTTCTTCAATAGAAAGCCCTATATCAAGTTTTCAAACATTTTGGATGAAAATGTTTTCTATTGAACACTAAGGATTACTTGAACAAGTTTCAAGCAAAATCCTTAGATTGTTTCTTTGTTGGATATTCTACACACTCAAAGGCCTACAGAGTGTATGTGAAAGATCATCTGAGTGTGATTGAATCATCCGATGTTGTATTCAATGAAAATCAATTTAACACAGTTGATGGTGCCACATGGCTATTTGACATAGATCAAGTCTTTCAAGATTTATCCTGAAGACTATGATGAATCCTTTTACAAAACCAGTGCAATTGAAGAGTCAAGTCAGAAAGCATTGGATTAGGAAAAGTTGTGGAAAAAGGTTGCAAGCAAAGAAAAGGAATATCCATTCATAAAGGATCCCTCAAATGCAAATAAAGAACATGTTCAAGACAACAATCAAGAACAAGATCAGGCAAATAATAATCAAGACAATCAAGTAGAGCAAAATGATCAAGTTTTAAATGAGAGAGATACAAGAAATCAATCCAATGAAGAAGATTCCACAAGAAAAGCTAGATTTGAAGATCTGTTTGAGAGGATGCAGATAGAAAATAGAGGTGCACTTACTTCTCAAGTAAACAATGATGAAACCAAAGTGTTTCATGATGCTACCACAGATTTGATCATTGAAGATCCAGATCTCAATGAATCAAATCTTGACACTACAGTGTCTACAGATAAGATAGTTCAAACCCCATATGTTGAAAAGAATCATCCTTCTGAAAATATCATTGGAGATATTAACGAGAGAGTTACAAGAAGCCATTCTGAATCTGCAAACATTTGTTTGCACTCCTGCTTTATATCCCAAATAGAACCAAAGAACATTGTTCAAGCACTAAAGGACAATAGTTGGGTAGAAGCAATGCAAGAGGAGTTGGCTCAGTTTAGAGATCTACAAGTTTGGGAGCTTGTGGACAAGCCGAGAATAGACATGCAATTGGAACCAAATGGGTTTTCAGAAATAAAAGGGATGAAAGGGGAATTGTGATTAAGAATAAAGCTAGACTTGTGGCTTTGGGATGCCTACAGGAAGAAGGGATTGACTTTAAGGAAGTCTTTGCATCTGTTGCAAGACTTGAATCAATAAGAATTTTCTTAGCTTATGCTGCCTCAAAGAACATAAGGGTATTCCAACTTGATGTCAAATCTGCCTTCCTAAATGGAAAGATAGAAGAGGAAGTGTATGTTGCTTAACCACCAGGTTTTGAAGATCCTATTTTTCCCAACAAGTTGTATAAACTAAACAAAGCCTTGTTTGGACTTCATCAGGCTCCTAGAGCCTGGTATGATGAGCTATCAAATCATCTTCTTGACAATGGTTTCCAAAGGGGAGCCATTGACAAGACACTCTTTTACAAGAAGAAAGGAAGAGATTTGCGCATGTTGCAAGTCTATGTGGATGACATCATATTTGGGTCAACCAATGAATAGATGTGCATAGAGTTTGAAGGGGTAATGAAATATGAATACAATATGAGCTCAATGGGAGAAATGATTTTTTTCCTTGGAATACAAGTTCAGCAGAAGACTGATGTGATTTTCATTTACCACCCTAAGTATGTGCAAGATATTCTAAATAAATTCAAGTGCAATGATCTTAAGACAGCTTCAACTCCTATGGTTTCAAAGGAATAGATGATATCTGATGAAAAGGGGGAGCCAGTGGATGAGCATGAATACAGATCCAAGATTGGATCTTTGATGTATCTGACAGCTTCAAGACCTGATATCATGTTTGTTGTGTGTGTCTGTGCAAGGTTTCAATCAAGCCCTAAATATTCTCACATGAATGCATTCAAGAGAATCTTTAGGTATTTGAAGGGAAGACCTGTCACACCCCGACTAGGTAGTTGCGGAAGCGTAATACGGGAATGTAGCAGATAACACTGGTATCAACCACATTGTTTATATATAAATTCAACAAACTAATTTACATCATATTACATTGGTAGGTACTAAGTTTACAAACTAGATGAAATCACATAACCAGTTCTCGGTTCCTTATTCATTAGCACATATTTGCATCTATTCACAGCTATTCAACTTTCCTTCTAACACCAAGCACGCAAGCAAATTATTCCAACTTCTACTTACCTGAAAAGCATGTTAAAACGGGACAACTACGTCTAGTTGGTGAGTTTCAAGCTTCACGAGTACGAACAACGTCAGTATACGAGTTCGTAAAGTTCATAGTACGTATGTATATAAGTATGTGTATGATGTATTATACTAAGCCACAAGTGTAACCGAAACGAGCTAACACACATGGCCACCCCTGCCCATGCACTCCTGTTGGCATTTAACAACCACTTTGCCCCAAGTATGTACTATGTCTAATACCACATAGAAGTGTGTAATAAGATTAAATGACAATGTGCAACTGGGTTAACATGTTCCGGCATACCCCACCGGCTCTGTCAGTTAGGTTTGTCAAACCGATAGTACTATCCACACGTCACCGGCACGAAGTTAACCACTTGTGTTTGTGGGGACTTTCAAGTGTTAGTACTTAGATAATTCACATCATCACACATTTTCAAGTATATAAGTATATGTAAACATGCTTTCCACCCCAAAAGTTCGTAAAACAGTTTAGAAGTGGGGTCGTGAAACTCACCTTATCGTAGTTCAAGCTGGTAATATATATCAGTAAGTAATGTTCCTCGATTATAGCTTGATTCCTATAACCGGTATCGTATTGTTAATACTAGTACAGTGTTTAAGCTAAATCGGGTTGTGTAACTAGTCTGGGTATAGTTGTTACGCCCAGAATATGACCATAGTCTTAGATTGTGACGTTGTATACTATGAAATGTTCAAAATCAGACTTGGCTCAGTTTCACCGTTTTCTGAGCCTAGCCAAGTTGATCGTTTATTCGTTTCGGGATTAGGTAAGTTCACACAAACTTAAGTAAATTTATTGATTGAATAAATTATTTGATTTATGAAAGAATTTTGAAGTTTTGGTATCTGGTTTGATCGCAGGGTTTGTTTCCGTTTTCACACGGGTTTGATTATACAAAACGCGTACAATCCACCCGAATTGTCCGTAAATTCTCGTAGAAAGTTCGTTTGTATCAAATTCATCTAAAACTATGATATTTGACCACTTTTGACATTTCGACATACCAGTCAGTCCGTTAAACACAAAACTGCCGGTTTCGTTAAAACAATTATAGTTTAAATCTTTGATTAATCATAGCTAATTATGCACTTATATATAAATTATGGATATTTGTAAAAATAAATTAAAATATGTAGAATTTTATAAAAATATTTCAAAAATTTTATGATTAGTTATCTATTTATAAAAATTCATTTAATGTGTTATAATTAAGTAATAAAATATGTAGAATTTTATAAAAATATTTCCAAGTGGTCTTAATATTAGTACATATCCCCTGAAAAATCTCCAGAATCTAACTCTTTGGCCAAAATGCCTTTTTGCGCGTTTTTCGGCTATTAAAACTCGATTAAAACACAATTGCACAAATAATACTTAGACATCTCCAAATGTTCTCAAACTTTACAAGTGATCTTAATATAACAATTATGGGTTCCAAACCAAATTTCATAATTTTTCATGAAGTTTACTTATTTTTCCCGAATAAACGCCAATAACAGTAATAAATTCGCCAAATATTCTCCGTTTATCAACTAATTACCAAATTTGAACAGGGACTCATTTAAAAGATCCCTAATGTCCCTGAAAAGTTTCATAAGCTAAAAACAAGCACGTCACAATCGAAGCACAAACAGCCCTTAAACGAGTAATACGGTATTACCTTGTCGGTTTCGGTGATTTTTGATAGTTTAAACGACTCTTCGGGTCTTGGGTTGCAAACTAAGAGTATCTACATATCATATAACATCAAACCAAGCATAAATCATCCATTTAACAGCCTTGTTAACTTGGGTTTCGGTTTTGGTTTCAAACCGAACTTTCAAACCGTAAAAACGTTGTATTCATGTTCCAATCGACGTTTTTGACCAAAAATCTATATGTTTCTTCTTTGTAGACATGTTTAACATCAATACATGATTTTACTTGATTTTTGTGATTTTTGAATGGTTAAACATGTTTAAAACTAAACAAGATAATTTTTCGTGTTTAAACTATGTTAATCAAGCTTGAAATCACAAGAATTTGGATGTTTACGTTGAGGGTTTTGGCTTGGGAAGATGAAGTTACCTACTGATTTTGTTCAAGGTTGATTTTTTTTTTGTGAAAATATCTTAATATTGTATAATATATACAATATACTAGAAGGGTGGGGGTTTTCCCCTTTGTGGCCGCCATATATAAAGGACCATTGGGCCTCCATTTTGGCCCAATGGTGCCTCGGTATTCGTGCCACGAGTAAACGTCGGTCCAAAATTTAATTCGGGTTCAGTTTTTCGCAAGAAAACTGGTTCGAGTGCGAAAAATAGCGCAAAAACGAGTGTTTTTCAGCCTATTTTTGTAAAATAAGAAAAACGTACTGACTCGTTGTAAAAATCCACAATATTTTCATGGATTTCTTAGAACATGTCATATAAGTGTTTTATAAATCTTTTTCGGCTTAACGGATACTACAATGTTCGTTTTGATGTTAATGACTGCATTTAAACTCATAGCATATCAATAAACAAAACGTTTTTCGTTTAAATGGTTTTAAACGTACTGGGGCTTAAATATCAATATGTTAGCCTCTATAATACATATATAACTAGTATATAACCCCTCAGTATATATGCGGATCATAATCAGTATCGGTCGGTTACTCGTTTAAGCACTACGAATTAACCGATTTATCGTTTACTTGTTACGTAGTGATTATAGTATACCTCGTTTTGTCACGAGTGTCACAAGACCTGACTTGGGAATTTGGTATCCAAAGAACCAGTCATTTGATTTGATTGCCTACACAGATAGTGATTATGATGGATGCAATATGAGCAGGAAGTCTACATCTAGAGGTTGCCAATTTTTGGGTGACAGATTGGTGTCATGGCAATGCAAGAAGCAAACAATTGTGTCAATTTCAATTGCAGATGCCGAATACATTGTTGCATCTTCTTGTTGTGCTCAAGTACTCTGGATTCAAAATCATATTCTGGACTATGGTTGATTTTTCTAAACATCCCTATTTACATTGACAATACTGCTGCATCTTTTATAGTTAAGAATCCAGTGCAACATTCCAAAACAAAGCACATTGAAATCAGACATCACTTCATAAGAGATTGTAGAGAAAAAGGTTTGATTGAAGTGAAAAGAGTTGATACAAGTGACAATTTGGCTGACCTATTCACAAAATCACTTGATAGAACCAGGTTCAACTTTCTTTTGAAAGCCCTGGGGATGATCAACTCTAATGAAGACTGATTAATGATGTGTGCTTGATGTACAAACTGACTATTTTCGTTTTTGAGAATGTTGTGTGAATATTTTTTAATATGATACTCTTTGATGTTAACTGATATGTGCTTAAATGGCAATCTGTGCAAATTGAAGTGTTTTTGATGCTTATGTTGGTTTATCGGTTGATTACTAGGATGTTATGATAAGTATTTTTATGTGAATTACTTGATTCTGTGCTTTAATTGTTTGAATATGTTTGTTGTTTGATCAAATGATGTTGTTAAGATAAGATAGACTATGCATCTTTGTTGTGTCTACCTGTTATGATAATGTCATTAATGATTAAGAGCTGAATATGTTACAACTGTTTGTGTAAAAATAAGTTTTTATGTCAAATTAAATGTTCAAATGAATTTTCTAATGAACTTTGAATAATCACAAAATTTTGATCAAAACATGAGCAAGTTGTTAATGGTGCCTGAGATGTGATAAGACTATTCAGTTCAAGCTTTAAAGAAGCTTAAAAGGATTTTAAAAGGAAAAGTCTCGAGAAAGTTACTTTTGCTGAAAATTATGTCATTTGCCCAAGTCTGAAGAGCATATACTAGTATATGTTTGGTCCTTAAATCTACTTGTAGATTTAAAAGGATGTCATTAGTCCAAAGACTGAAAGCATTTGGGGCAATTGTAATTTATTCTTTCACTTAAAATTATGCCATTAACTCTTAGCCAAAAGGACATATACTTAGGTGTGTGTTTGGTCCTGTTGACTACATCTAGACAAACAGGATAGCCATTAACCTGGAAGCTAAGAGTAAGTGGGGTGATTGAACAGAAATGGGAAATGATAGTACATTGGCTGTTTATGCTAATCATATGGATTTAATTGGCTAAAAAGACTTTTAGAACAGTCATTAGCATGTATGGTTGCTTTCCATGATGATGTAAAAGCTAAGGTGATATAAATAAAATGAATTTGCTAAACTTAATGTGGAGATACATTGTTGAATATGCATATTTCAATATACATCTCTCCACATGATAGGCAGAAAAGTGGTTATCCAGTCATACACAAGCCCATTGGTATTTGGTCACCAAAATGAAATATTTTTTATCTATGACAAAGAACAAACATAAAGAGTTATATCAAAAATACAAGAAAATTGTCAAAAAGAATAATAAATCAACCAAAAGTTGATAGGTTTATAAAGTCTTATATTTTATCAAACAAAGAGGGTTTAAACTAGAACTACAGGGACCAGGGGATTGAAATAAATCCTGTCATGCCCCGAATGCAAGGCTTGTAAGTCCGGATGGCATATAAGTCCAACGTTCAACCTCTATCTATTTGAATAAGTTCTGTCATACAAGAAAATTTTGACCAAATATCAAGGGGTTGGAGTCAAATTGGGGTGATGTGGAGAAAGCCAAATAAGCTTTGAGAAGAGATATGAAGCATCATAGCACAATAAGTGTTATCCATTTATGCATTATGCTATAAATTGAACCTTAAGCATATCACCAATGCAATGAAATTCATGCTAAGTTTATACCTGCTGTTAACCTGTCTTTTATGTCATAATCATGCTGCGTATGAAGTATTGAAAGGCTACTTAGTTAATATGATCCCATCATTGAGATCTTTTCAGTAAAATATGTAAAGTGTTTTGAAATGAAACATAACTAAAATTTGATCTCTAAATGCACCATTTGCTCTTAAACAATGATCTTTAATAAAAAATATGTTAGTTAATTGGTTTAAGTCAAAAAGAGTTGCATTTTACCTTCAAAAATGTTGAATATGTATTTCCGTGTGTGGTTTGAAGTTTATAACCTTTTCGAGCGTACTTAGACATTTTGGTCTAAGTACATGATAATCAATCATACTTTGAAGTGTTTATACTTTTCGGGTAGAGTTTAAAACTTAACTTGATATTTTCAACCTTCCAAGCACGCTTGATATTTGATTAGGTTTGTATGATGCTACTAGCATGCTTTGATAGTTTACATTTTCTATCACACTTAATTGTTTTGCTTAGGAATCTAAATGTTACTAGCAAGCTATTTGAATATGATCCTCTAGCACTCTTTAAAGTACTTGAAGTTGTAGTAGCAAGCCTTGTTATTTTTGTTCAAATCTAGCAAACTTTTTGAGTCTCCAAGGACTCTCAAGCAAGCTTTGATGATTTGAATCATATCTAGAAAGCTTTTGTATCTTTGAATATGTCTAGCAAGCTTTGTTATGTGTAAGTACTTGCTTGATAATTGAAAATTTGAAATTACAAGTGTTTTCGAGTAAACTTTGTTTATCGGGTACACTTTATGCTTCAGGCACACTTGTTAATATTCAAGAAATATTCCAAGTATTTCCCAACCATACTTGGTAATCTCAAAATTGTTCCAAGCATACTTTACTTTTTGAGTATACTTTGTGTTTAGAGCACACTTGCATATAAGGATAACAAGTTTCCTCTAGCACATTTTACTCATGTGAAGTATTTTCGGGCATACTCTTCTTTCCGAGTATACTTGATGAATTTGTTTGAATATGCTACATTGAAAATTACAAGTGTTTTCGGGCAAGCCCAGTTTCCCGGGCACCCTTTATGTTCCTAGCACACTTTGTAATCTTCAAGTGCATGCTATTAACATAGTAATTTTCAAAATTTGCTATTCGGGTACACTTTGTGCCTAGAATTTATCTCTAGCACTGATTTTTCTACAAGTGTCCCGAGCAGACTTTGTATTACAGTTTATGTGACTGATTATTTACCAACTTTTATACATTTTCGGGTAAGGTTCGGTCTATTTAGATATTCGAGCAAAGTTAACTATTAGAAATATACTTAAGTTATATTTTGGGATTCTTAAGTGATTCCTAGCAAGGTTGTCTATTTGATATTCTATACTTGATTATTTGTCTTGTGATTTGTTTCTCAAGCAATCTTGTATTTCGGGTAGGCTTCTTTCATCTCATTTACTTAATATGTTTCTAATTCTTCAAGATATCTAACTGAAAAGCGAGCAAACTTTGAGAAGGGAGAAAATACCTAGCACACTTTGTGACCTACTTACAAGGGGTGGTATAACTTGATTGAAAAAGGTTTACATGTTAATATTTTAAATGGATAATGGTACTGTTTAGATAGTACTGTTTGACAGCTATTTACTTGCTACACGACAAAGAACATTTAAAACACACATTCAAAAGGTATATAAGAGGGAGTGAAGTTTTTCAACATTATTTTCCCTCTCTCTCTCTCTCTCTTTCCATTGATTGCTCTCTGAATGCCTAAACCGACTTATCGCATTCACTATAATCCAAACCCTAATTTATCAGCCTTCTAATTCCTACTCGGTAAGCATCAATTACATGTTTTCCGACCACGATTAGGTGATAATGGGTTCTGATTATGCATTTTTACTAACTCTCTCTTTTGTCTGTAGGTTATAAACTTGTCGAAGAACATGTTCTTAATGATATTTATTTCATTCTTCTTCAATTTTATAACTTGAAATTACTTAAAGATATGAACTTTAGGACTAATTTCTACTTTGAATGTGTTTGATTATATTTTACAGATATGGCGGACGAATATCAACCGACATATCCCTTTGAGCATAAGCACAATATGTGCGCTCTATTTCCAATTACACCTAATAATGAAGACGTAGCACCGATTATATGATGGTTGCAACGATCGAACATCCGCTTTGCTTTGACGGCGAACCCGGTAATTTACAGAAACCACTCGCTGGACTTTTGGATGTTAGCAAGCTTGTTCTATGATGTAAATGGAAGAAGAATTGAGGCCACAATTGCGAACCAAGAAATACGGGTGGATGAAGCTATGATATGGCGATGCTTGCAGTTGAATGATGATAACCCCAAATCGATCTATCTTATTACAAATCAATTACTACAAGTTTTTGTTAAGACTATGGGTTATCAGGGGAATATACATGACGTGCAATTTTAGAAGGGGATGTTCCCAACAATCTATAGATTTTTAATTCAACATATAATCCAGGGGTTTGCCCCAAGAAAGGGCTCATGGACCTTGATGAGCAAGGACCTAGCCAATGCCACTGTTGCTGTTCTTTTTAATCAACCATTCAATTTTTCAAGAATGATCTTTGAAGGATTGTTTTAGAACTTGAAGAAAACGAACAAGCAGAAGTTTTTGGCCTATCCTAAGTTCTTACAAATCATATTTAATCAGGAGTTGGAGGGTTTACCAACCACTGGAACCACCCATGTACTACAGAACCCTGATACATTCAGAAGAATTGAACATCTGGCTAGCACTAGCAGATTTGATCCCAATGAAGTGTATGAAGATCTGCCATGGTTGTTTGCTGAGGATATTGTGATTCATCATCTATATAAGTTATTGTCTGAGGAGGAACTATAAGAGGAAAGTGAGGATGATGAAGGAGATGATGGGGATGATGATCCAAATGATGATAATGATGTTGATGCTAGACATGTAGAAGGGGGTGATGGAAACTTTGAGGAAATTGTACAACCTCAAGGGGAGTTTCAGATTATACCAACACCAACAACTCCTTTTGGCACTCCACCACAAACACCATGCTACCCACCAACACCCATTGACCAGACTTACCAAACTCCACCACAAACACCACCCTCCTACCTACCACTAAATGACCAAACCACACAATCTCCACCCACTCACGCACCCATCCAAAGCCAAACTGAACAATTACAACAAACACCACCTCAAACCCAAATCCATCCATAAACCACAACCCAAACCCCACATCACTCCCCTTCACCAACCCAATCACCAATACCTGAGACATTAATTCAAAACAATTCTGTCCAAGAACCAGTCATTTCAGAAACTCCTCCCATAAACTCACAAACCGTTCCATCCATACCAATAACATCACCAATCCAAACTCAAACTGAACATGACCCTTTCTCTATCTCACCACCCAATACCCCTCCCTCAACTGCCTTTCTTTTACAAAGAAACTTTGACTTTATATGTCAAAACATTGACCTGAAAACTGAGAAGGCTAATTTGTTGAAAGAAAATGCAGAGTTAAGAACTCAGTTGTCCCAAGCCAATACTCGAATTCAAACCCTGGAGCAGGAGGTTGAGAAGACCTCAGCTGCCCCAAAACAGGGGAGAATATTGTTATTGAGCCAACTGATGCTGATGGTGATGAGGTAATAGTGGATGCAGGTATATAAACAACTGATGAAAATGGTTTACCTGTATTCTGAATATGTATGACGAAAGTAATGATGAGGACAGTGGTCCAAGATTTATTTTGGAAGATGATTATGAGGCTGATGAGTCAGGAAGAGATTGACAAGCCTATGATGCTGATGATGAGGTGTTAAATGGTATGAACATAAATGATGATGAGGTGAGAGGTGAGAAGGAGACAGAAGATGATGTTGAAATGATAAATGTTGATGAAAATGTGGCCAACACTGATGTTGCCACTGACATTCAAACATATGAGTTAAATACAAATGAAGAACAAACTGATGAGATACATGATGATGATGCTGCTACTGAGGAGCTTATACTTACTGAACCTGAAATTGAACAATTTGAAAGCTCCAAGAGGGTAGAGCATGATGTAGAAATGGAGAATTTGGATAGGGAAATTGATGACTTCCCACCTGAAACAGAGGAAGAACTGAAAATAAGACAAGATAAGGGGAAAGAAAAAGTCAATGAGGATGATGAGGATGAAGAGCCTATTAAGGCAAATCTTGTTAGAGATGAAGAGGAAGAAGATGAAGAAACTGCTACTGCTTGAAAACTTTTTGAAAATGTTGTAAGAGAAACAAGGGAAAGGGAAGTAATTGCCCAAACCCTGACTGCTGAAGAGCTGGCGGAGCGGGAGGTTCTAATTAGTCAAGCCAATGTTGCAAAAGTTATAAATGAAGAAGAGGTTGAAGATCAAGAAGTGATTGAAACTTTGATCAATATGAAAAAGGCAGAAGAGATTGAAAATTCTCAGGAAATTGTTGTATGTATGTTCAATAAAGATCAAGTTGAAACTGAACCTCAAAAGGAACCTGCAAAGGAACCTGAGAGGAAAACTGAACCTCAAAAGGAACATGAGATGATAACAGAAGAAACCTTTGAAGAGATGATGGAAAATATCACTAGACTCCGAAATGAAAAACTTAAAAGATTTGAAAAGACATATTCAAGAAAGAGGAAAGCCGATGATCAATCAAGCCCAATAAGGGCAGTTCCTCTTCAAACATTGATGTTTGGTGAGACACTTCAAGGAGTTTCTGATGTTCCAGTTCATGATATTCCAACTCCTGATGAACCAAAATTGATGCTGTTAATGAATCGACAGAGGAGGATGATGAATCTGATAATGATGATAATGATAATGAAAATGATCAGTCAAAAGTTGATGAAATTGTTGATGTTGTGTCCCCACAAGTAACAATGACAGAAGATCAAAGGGAAAACATTCCGCAGAGCTTGATTGATGCTAAGAAGAAAAACCCTTTGGTAATTAAATTGAGGGGTCTTGGAATAAGTTTTGAAAGTCTAGCTTCTTTGAATGATGATGAGTTGCAGAAAAGATTGGACAAAGAAAGAGACATCATTAAGAAGAAGATGCAACAAACAAACAAAGATGGCAAAAAATATAGGGATTTTCTGAGAAATCATGGCTATTCTGAAAAAGACTTGACTCATTTCAAGTTTGAAAAGCTCCAAGAGACTTATAATAACACCAGAGAAAAAGTGAAAGAAAAATTTGCAAGAGAGGATGAGCTGGATGAAAAACTTGAGGCATTGAGAATGAAGTATGAAGGCAGGTGTGGTTACTTATTGGACAGAGGGATGCACCCTGAATTGGTTGAAAATTTAACAAAGGAGTCAGTCTTGTCTCACTATAATAAACTTAAAATAAGAGATGAATTGAAGAGAAAACAACCTGAGACTTCCATTGTACAGCCAAGGGGAGATAAAGATGAACCCCCTGCAAAGAAAAGAAGAATCAGAACCTTGAGAGAGAAATTGAAGGAACAAATTGAGAAGAAAGCTAATGATACACCAATCCCAGTGGAAATGAAACCTGAACCAGTGGATGAACCTATAATTCCATGGGAAAATGAAGAAATGATTGAAATTCTAAGGGGTATAATGGTGAATCAGACAGGAATGGATGTGGATTCCTTTAATGCATTAGATGAACATAGAAAGAACTATTTTACATGCAGAAGGCTGAATGGGAAAAGGTGTTGATGTAGGGTGTCAATCCCAAAAGTTTTATTGGAGGAAGATTCGTACCTGTTGGTTTGCTCCATGATGATATGGTATTAAAGAAATGATTGCCAGATTGTTCAGTGAGGGGGGGAGAGAATTTAACCGAGTTGATCAATCTAACTACTGAGATGATAGTGACAATGTACAAGAAAAGGTTTAGAGTAGAGGGTCCTACAAAACCAATGAAGTCTATCCCAACTAGGCCCTCTGCGTCAAGGAAACATCCATCAACACACAGAGGTGAGTCAAGTAGAGCCGGATCCCAAATAATGACAAGACCACAATCACATGTGGATCTACCAATGACTCTATTCTATGACTCAGTCTATCAGTCTCTGAAAGTAATTTTGCAAAGTAAACAATTGAGAGATATCATATTTAGAGATGATTTTGCTGAATACTCAAGGGAACAACTTGAAACAATGGCCAAACTCACTTTGTATGCCTATCTTGACAACCGAAAGTTGGCCGGCAGACAACAAAATGATCTATCAAAGTATCTGAAATCCAAAGTTGAGAAGGGTTTTCCTCTGCTGAGTCAAAAGAAGAAATGGGAGATTACGAAGCATGAAAGAACCAGAAGAATAACCCGAATGAGGAAGATAAGGGATGCAGAAAATGCTTATCTGTCAAAACTGAGAAAACCCAATCCCTTGTCCAACATGAACACATGTATCAGATCAGGAAGAAGGATGACTCGTCCCAACTATGAAATTCAAAAGAATGGCCGAATAACTATGATTGAATACAAGGAAAATGAAGGCCATTACATTCTATGAAATTCAGATGAACTCATCTTGGCAATCATCAGAACTGATCAAGATCTGACCTATCTGCATGATGAAGATTTAATGGATATTGTTGAACTGAAAATTCTAGAAAACCACCCTCATTATCGAATTTTGTCAATCTTTCGGCAAAGAGCAGGAACTATCAGAGTTGAAATAAGACAAGCAGCCTACAATGCAAGAAGGAGATGATTCTTAGATTAGGCTTTCATTTGTAATGTCTTCGGACAGTCTTTTGAATATGTAATCATTTGATTTTATAATGAATATGTAATTTGATTTTGATTGAATGTGTATTTTGACTAAGTGTATGTAATCGATTAACGCCACCACAAGACGGAATACACGGATTACACTTTCAGATAAGAACTAATATTCCTGATTGAGTGTGACTGTCGTCCTAGGTTATTACTGAAAATACATTCCCGACAAGAAACCCTAATCGATTAGCGTTTGTATGAATCAGTTTATATAAATGGAAATCTTTTGAGTGATTATTTGTGTTTGTTACTTTTGTTAACCTATTTTGCAACAAACTTGATTTTTTCTGATTCCGCCTTTAAAAAGCAATAATCTTTCTTAGAATAGAAATTCGTCATTAACATTCTTGTCAACACATCTATTGTGTGGGTTATGACATTGTTGTAAGTATTGAGTGACCAATCGGGACCGACACCTCAGGATTTCTTCTCATATCCTCTTCCATCTCTTTTGGCCATTTTTCTGACAAAATCTACATAACATGCTTCACTGAATATTGATCAACTACCACTTGCTTTTTAACATTCTCTATTATAGACTCATTAGTGGCTTGCTTTGGTGTTGTGGTTCCAATTTGTTTAAAATTGTACATGACCAGGGCCAAAGTGCTACCAACTTCTTCAATTTGTGTCAGTTTTACAAGCCCTTCTATCACTTCATGTTCTACCTCCCCTTCCTCATTCAAAGTTTTATTGATTGAAGCTTCATCCAACAAAATTTCATGCTGTTCAATCTCCTCTACAGTCAAGGATCTTGCAATGATTTCTCTTTGTATCATTTCATCCACAATAGTTTCATGCCTTTTGGCAGCTTGTTCAGTACTATCATCAACATTCAGGATATCATCAATAGATTTTGACTTTTGAGTATTCAGGGGCTGTAGTTGATCTTTATTTTCAGTAACAGATTTCCCCTTTGATTTCCTCCTCTTTTCCTCATCAGTTTCGCTCACCACAACTGATTCACTGGGAAAGTTTTCAATCAGACCTTTCAAGTCTTCATTAATATCATCATCCTTCTTCTTAGAGGTCTCATCATCATTATTTTCATCAGTCAACACAACCTCTTCAGTATCACCACCATCTTCATTGATCACATCAGTTTGTGGCTCAGTAGCTATAGAATCAGTTGTTATTGCTTTAGTCAATACTTTATCAGTGTCAGCCAAACTTTTATCAATATTTCACCACCAACCTCCTTCAGTCAATACCTTGATAATTAATACCCAGAGAGAAAATCTAATCAAACATATATGAACAAAATAATGTGCAGGTGCTATTTTAAGTACAAAAATATATAAAGGAAATCTTATTAATACTGAACAACCAGTTTGTCGGTCATCATTGGAATACGTGACAACAGTGACACGGTTCAATTCCCATATAAAGTCTAATCGTATAACACACTCAACGTATAAGACTATATCCACGTATAACTCCATCAGCGGATAAGGTTCAAAACAACGTGTAAAATTAATCAAAGCATAAGATCATCAAACAGATAAGTTATTTGATCTTACACGCTGTATTAGGTACTAAAACTTATACGCCGTATAAGTTCAACAAACTTATATGTTTGATAGGCACAAACTAGGTCAAACATCAATTGAACAAATCAGACAGCAATGGACATGAATTTATGGACATACAGGTTCGGAATCACATCGAGAATCACAAACAAACCAAACCCCTATGAATTAAGATCAGATTAAGCCTAAGTGAAAACACTGTTCATCGCTAAAAACCCTTCTCAGGTCCTTCATATCAGCATGAAATTATACCTTGAATGATACTTGTAGTGTGTAAATCAACCACAAGTTCAATGAAATCAATATCACACAGTTATATGGCAAAATGATATGAACAAAGAACCAGCGTATACGTCTCAAAAAGTTATGCGTTTGAATAATAATGAAACCAGCTGTATAACTTTCTTTATATAAGAAGAACGTATACGCCCGTATAGGAATTAACTTATACGCCCTTTAAGTTCACCATATAATATTGAAAATTTTCAAACAAATTAAACTCCGATATTCGATCCATATCAAGTACAAATTAATGACCTTGAAAAAACTTTTGAAAACATTGAACCAAGTTTTTCCTTTTAAAAACCAGATCGAGTATGACTTTGACTATGAAATCTTCAAACCGAGTTTATGTGTTTGATCCCGAAATAAACACAAGGCCTAGACTTTGAAACCAATTGCAATTTTTGATTTTTAAACAAACAATTCACATATTAGAATTTAACCAACTCCAAGTTAATGACCTCGATTAATTCATTAAATCACTTAAATCCCATTTTTTGAATAATTTTGCTAGGAAACAATCTCTCGATTCCGATTCTTGGATATCTAGACCCGGATCACCTTTGACCAAAGTCAAAAATAACTCAGAAATGTAAAATATTTTTGGTTTATGAAATAAAAGATGTAAAGAAGACAAAATATATCAAACGAAGAACAAATAACAAATAAAATGAAACACATATTTTTGTGAGTTGAGCAAAGAATCATATTGATCAACCCGTTCTTCCAACGCGGTTTTCAATTTTATTATGTCTGATGTTAAGTCGGTTATGGATATTGTTGTCCACTTAAACTTTTGTAACAAAAGATTCAGAGACATCAGTGATATGATTAAGCTATTAAGCACATAATATCATAACATGATCAATTTCTAATCTTGATTCAGGCTTAATTTGATTTTTACCGTGTCACCCAAATTTGACTTAAACCTTAGAACCAGTAGATCAAAACTTTTGAAAATTTTAATTTTTTGACAATCACAGCAACGGTTTTCCACAAAAAAACATACCCCCGTTATCAAGTAATACACTAAGCTTCATTTACCAAGGATGAGTATGCACGATTTCATCTGTCGGCTTGCAGACATTGTATCCCCTTGGGTCCGTTTCTTAATGGTATTAAGACGCGTGCAAGGGAGGAACAATGTATGACTAACATTTTTTATCAAGTCAGTAGTGAAATTTTGTACTTTTGTACATAGCGATCAATTTTAATGACTTATCAAGGGTTTGCTCAGTTGAGCAGGATTTGAAATATCCTTTCGAATACCTAGATGAAAACCGCGTAAAGACCTCATGGCTATAGAAACCTAATGCATCCTATCAATACAGGATTTAAGGCCATAAATCCATACACCATAAAAATGTAGACCGTGTACTAGATGCTTAAAGAACTTTTTAAAAAAATTATTTTTGGTGATCATACTAAAACATAAGGCTTGAGTATGACAGGCTATTTACATTTCTGTCTTCATTACCAAGACTTTTGCTAGAATACTAACCCATCTTTCAACATGGCAATTTATGTTTATATCACTTATTCCCTTACTTGTTTGTTCAAAAGCCTTCCCACACCAAACATGAAGAAATAGACTTTTATTCTTCAATTTACCGGATTTGGAGCAAGACAATCAATGTACTATTATTTTCCTTTTATGCTTTAAAACTCATTTTAAGGAGCAATTTTCTATTGTTTTTGGATTTTTTACATTGTTCAATGTTTTTGACATTTTACCAAACGCCCCTGTTACTTTTCATTCTCAAGTAAATGGTTATCCCGAATATCATGACCAAACATATACATGTATATGTCTTTTAAATGTTAGAAACTGACATAATTTTCAACGATGGTTATATTTGAATGTTTTTTTGTTTTCTCAATACAAACGGAAATCACAATCTTTTTGTATTTTTCCCAAATTTCTTCCCCTAGAATCAAAAACCATTTAAAGAAAAATATATACACATTAAAAAAATTTAACTCGGTGAACGGTTACTCAAAGATCGGAATCCATAACCTCGGTATCTCTCACTTTCACACCGCCTATAGACTTTATACCATTATGCCCCAAAAAATACAAAAATCTGTTTTTATCGAAAGCATTAGTAAAAAGATCAGCTTTTTGCTTATCGGTGTGAATTTTTAACAATGGTAATCAACTTATTCTCGTAACAGTCACGGATGAAGTGATACCGTATATCAGCAGTATGTTTTGTTTTCGAGTGACTTACCGAGTTTTTAGTTATGGATATGGCAGCATTATTATCTACAAAAATATGAGTAGTAAGAGAATTCAAACCGTAGTCGCGTAGTTTTTGTTGTATCCACAAAACCTGGGAACAGCAGCTTGAAGCAACTACATATTCGGCTTCACCGGTGGACAGCGACACATTTGTCTGTTTCTTACACTGCCACATCACCAGCCTACTACCAAAGAATTGCAGCCAGCAGTGGTAGATTTGGCGTTCATCTTGCAGCTACCATAATCCGAATCCGAATAAGCTCTTAGCTCAAATACATCGTCTTGAGGATACCAAAGACCGACCCCTAGATTCCCCTTCAGATACCGAAGTATCCTCTTTACCAACTTTAGTGTTAGTGCACGGTTTTGCGTCTAGAGTCTTTGTATTTATCGTTAATGTTTTATTTATTAATTAATGTAATATTTAATGTTTATTATTAACTAGTTCGTTAAGGTTATGTCTAGTTCGCTAGGGATGTTAGCGAACTAATATATTATAATGTATTCCCTCCTGATTCGTTAGGGGATGTTAACGAATCAGGGGGTGGTTCGTTATTTTAATTTATGTAACGAAGGGGAAGCTGGTTCGCTAGGGGATGTTAGCGAACCAGATCACCTTCTATATATAGTGAACTACTGTTCACTTTAATGTAAGTTTTTGAGAATATAGAAAGGATTTTGAGTAAATGCTCTCTCTCAAAGCTTCACCTTAACATTATACATCTAATATATTGATAATATATACATACACAACATTAAAATCAAGGTTAATTATGAGCTAGATCATTAATAGTATTAATCGGATATTCACAGATCTGAGATCTGTTAATTGTTATTGATTGTTAATCCGGGATCCAACAAGTGGTATCAGAGCTGTTAGTGCTCTTTACACTTGATTTGATGTGTTAATTGTTATTGTTATCAAGTTTTTCAGTTTTTGTTTGATTTTGAAAGAATTTGTGTTTAGTTTGGTTGAATTATGGACGGATTGAATGGAATTTGTGTTGGTTAAGGTATTGGATTGGTGTGGATTAAGAGAGATTGAGGTTTGATTTGGATTTGTGTGGTTTGGTTTTTGTTTAAGTCCGAAACAGGGGTTTTTTTTGATCAAAATGATTTGGTTTAAGGTGTTAATCGGTTACGAGGTTATGTGTATTGGATTCGGATTTGGTTTACGAGTAGATTGGTAGGTTATTTGTGCATTTTGGTTAAGTAACGAGGTTGTGTTACGAATTTGGTATTGTTGAGTTTCTGGGTTTGATCTTCAAAATTTCTGGAAATTCGTTTGAAGTTTTGAAGATTTGAAGATGAATGTAATTCGTTATCTTCTTCTTGGTGATTCATTATCAACAGTGTTAATTCGCTACCCAGTTCGTTAATCAATTTGTGTGAGTTATTGGTTCGTGTTATCTAGTTCTTTAACTAGATTAACCGATTCGTGTGACACGTGTTCTTCTTGGGATTTGTGTCATAACAACCTTTGCCACGTGGCATAAGGTGTCAGAGTTTGTTACAAACGGTTGTAACAACCTGATTCGCTATAGTGTGATTCGCTAGTCTACTGTAGCTGATTCGTTATATTAATTCGCTAAGCATTTCTTAGTGATTCGTTACTGATTATCATTTGATTCGCTAAACTAATCCTTTGTGATTCGTTTAGTCAATTCGTTAAGTTGACTTGTGATTCGCTAAACCATCATCTTATTCGCCATTTGGATGATTCGTTAACCTTATTCGTTTTTCGTTAAGTTGACTCGTTAAGTTGACTTTTGATTAGTTAAAACACTCACCTCATTCGTTAAGGTGCTTTGTTACTGATTAGTCTTAACTTCGTTAAGGATTGATTCGCTATAACTATTCACAGTTCGCTATAACTGTTCACTGATTCGTTAAGCTATTTCATATCTGATTCGTTAAACACTTAAATTTTTCAAAAATGGCTGGTATGTATGCATTAGCGTCTCAAAATATGTTGATGCAACATATGTTGCAACTTGATACCGAGATAGGTTCACATACTAAATGTCCACGTTTGATGAAGTTCAGTGACTTTGCCAAGTGGGAACCTCGGTTTCGTGCGCATTTGGGATCTGTTCATCCTGACTGCTCATATTGTCTTGATGAAGTTTATTTTGCACCAATGATTGGTGATGATACTATTGGGTATACTCCTAAATCCGTTTCTCAATACTCACAAGAAGAGAAGAAAGCTTTAGAAATCGAGATAAAAGCATATTCTACTTTGACTATGGCATTACCAGAAAATATTTTTCATCAAGTTGGTAGTATCAAGAGATGTGCGTCTTTATTTCAACATCTGCGTATGAGAAGCATGGGAAACACAACTGAGAGTAAGAAAGTGATGCTCAAGTTTCAGTTTTGAAACTTTAACTTATTGAAAGGAGAAACAGTTGAAGAGATGACTACAAGATTTAGTCATTTAATTGCTGAAATGGACAAGATAAAAATGGAAATTTCTGAAAGAGATAAAATTGACACTATTAAAAGTGTGCTTCCAAGTTCCTACTCAACATTTCTAATGGTTTTGAAAGAAAATGATTATTTTCTGAATGAAGACTTGACAGCACTTGAATTTCTACAAAAGATCGAAGCTAGAGAATATGATCTTAAGTGTCAAAAATCCTCCAAAGAAAATCAAGATCCAGCTTTCTATGGTGGAAGTATGCCTCTTAGTTCAACGATCTCTCCAATCATTGCTTTTTTTACTCATGCTGCAAGTGAAAAAGAATCAGCTATGTTTAATGATCCAAAAGTTTGTTTCTACTCTGCTGGTAATTCGGGTGGTTCTGGAAATTCAACTAATACCAATTCATTTGCTACACCACCTAGTGTTAACATGAAGGAAGCTGAGCAAAATTTTGCTTTTCTGACAGTTTTTATGTCTTCATATGAAAACTTAGTGAGTAGTAAGATTGCCACTGGTGATTTAACAGATGAGGACTATGATCAGATAGATCCAGATGATCTAGAAATCTTGGATTTAAAATGGAACATGGCTATGATCGTTCGTAAAGTTAAAAGATTCATGCAGAGAAATGGAAAAGATCTTCCAGCTTTAAACAAGAAGTTGGGTTTTGACAAATTAAAAGTAAAGTGTTATAATTGTCAAGAATTTGGGCATTTCTCGAAGGAATGTGACAAACCAAGGAAAGAATACACTGGACCTCGTGGTCAAAGTCAAAATGCTTCTACACCACGAGGAAGTGATGCTGAAAAGAAACCATCTTCTTCTACAACACAAGCAATGTTAGCAGATGGAACTGATTGGTCACAACGGTTATTATGCAATGATGTTCAAGCAAATTTGGCTATGTTTGGGTTACATAAAGATTGTCAAGATGCTACTAGTAGTGAGATGTCTTCTGATAATGATTATGGATCTGATTCTGACGACTCTTGCAACAAGCCTTCTGAATCAATGTTTGCTTGTATGGTCAAGATCAATGAGGTTAGTAACTCTATTTCTGCTACTTCAGTTGTTAAAACATCATGTGTTGATTTTGAATCTAACAAATCTAAGTTAGAAGCATTGAAAAATCAAAATGATAATCTTATAAGAGAAATTGCTTCTCTTAAGGATACTTATCGACAATCTCTTGAATCTCAAAGGAGATCTCGAGAAAAGATTGAAGCATTGTCGACAAGTAACCACGATCTCAAAGCCGAATTATCTGTGAAAATGACCATTAATGACCAAAAGTTTCAGGAAATTTTGAAACATCGTTCTAAGATAACTGAGCTTGAGAATGAGGTTCTTGAGTTGAAGAATAAATTGGGGAAATTTAGAAATTCATCTTTTCTGTTGAATGAAATTATTGAGGTATCTGGAAAACAAAAAGATTCCAAGAAAGGTATTGGTTTTGTTGAAATTCCACCACCTTTTCATAATGATTATAAAATTAATCCTTTTGCAAGAAAAGAAGAGGTTTTGAGTCAAAAAGAATCTGTGATTTCTGAAAAACCTAAATTGGTTAAATCTGAAACTGTCAAACCCCAAGTTACTCCTCAAAAACCTTATGTGGAAAGTAGAAAGGTCTTTGTTGAAAATTTTGACAAAGTGATTATTGAGGATGTGTTTGAACCTGAGATTATACACAAGAATAAGAACATTCCTAGTTCTAATCATATTCTTTGTGAACATCAAGAGTTTGAGGAAGCTGTGTATGGTTCATTCAAATCTCAAATGAACAAGGAAGAAATTGTGAAAACCAAACCAGTGAGGGCAAAGAAGTCAGTTAAACCAAAGATTTCTGACGAGGACTTAATGCGTTTTATTAATCCACCAAGTTCTAAGTCTTCATCGGCTAGAGTTTTTAAGTTAAAGGGAATGGATACGATGTTCACTGAAAATGATATTCAAATAAGTATTATCAAACCTGAAATTATTGAGAGTGTTTTTGTCAATGAAACTTCAAAAAATTCAAGAACTTGAACGTGTGTATGCTCAAACAAAAACATCAGTTCAAGCTGACCCATTGACTAAGGCAAAACAATTTGTAAAACAAGCTAAGAAAGTTAACTTTTTGAAGTCAACAGGAACAGATACACTTAAAAGTTTTTCGAACTGTTCTAATTTAGATTTTTATTTAAAGAAAAAATCTAAATTATCTGATGAGTTTGCTAAGAGCATGACTAAAAATGTGAGTCATCTTCAAGTTACTTCATAACATCATCATGTAGACATGCGAATTTGTTTCTTATGCGGTCAACAAGGTCATGTTGTAAGGAATTGTAGTCAGCAGAAATATCATAATCTTCATCCTTTTTTCAAGGACATCCTTGAAACGACCTATGTCGTATGCTGATGATACTTATATTTTGTTCTCTAATGTGAATCCTCGGAAGGTTCTTCATGTCAATGAGACACACAGTCAAGTGAAACCAAAATTCATTCCAACTGAGCCCATATGTCAAAACAAGAATTTAAACATTGTTCAGGCAGCTTATTTAAGACGAAAGTCTAGGATGCCGGTAACTTATTCACAAGTGGCTGAACAATAGTTGAAATCTGTTAAAGTTAATGATCAAAGAGAAAACCACAAGGTGCCCAAGACTGAGGCCTGGGATGCCTTTTTAAACTAATCACTTTTGTTTGTGTGTAGGGTTCATCCAAGACCATTTCTGGTGAAAACTGGATCATGGATAGCGGATGTTCTCGTCATATCACTGGGAATCTCGACCTTTTAACCAACGTAAGAAATATTCAAGGGGGTTATGCAGCATTTGCAGGGAATTCTGGAGGCATGATCACACAAGAGGGTGAAGTTTCAAATGGTCACATTACGTCTGAGAAAGTAAATTATTGCGACAAAGTTGATCATAACTTATTGAGTGTATCGCAGATTTGTGATAAAAAGTACACTACGATATTTACTGACAAAGAATGTCTTATCTTGAAACCGGGTTATGTTATTCCCAAGGACATGGTTGTCATGCGATCACCACGATCAAATGATATTTATGTCTTAAATATGAGTTCTAAAGTATCCGCATCGATCGAAACATGTTTTGTCTAGAAAGCAACCGAGAAAGACTCGATTCTATGGCATCATAGAATGGGACACATACATGTCAGAAAGATGAATTATTTAATGGCAAATGACTTAGTTGAGGGTGTCTCGTTAAAGAATTTTAAGTTATCCGATCACTGCGTTGCATGCAAAAAGGGCAAGAAGAAGAAGCATACACATCCCTCTATGTTATTGAATTCCATTGATACTCCTCTTGAACGACTTCATATGGATTTGTTTGGTCCCGTGAATCGTGCGAGTATTTCTGGAGACTGGTATTGTCTTGTAGTGACTGATGATTATTCAAGATACTCTTGGGTGTTATTTATGAGTTCGAAGAATCAAACACCGGTTTTGGTGCAAAATCTTATTACTAAGATCGAATCACTGTATAAACAAAAGGTGAGGAGAATCCGGAGTGATAACGGTACTGAATTCAAAAACACTATATTGGATTTCTTTTGTATTCAAAAGGGAATTCACAGAGAATATAGTGCACCTTATGTACCTCAACAAAACGGTGTTGCTGAACGGAAAAATAGAACTCTGATTGAAGCTGCGCGTACTATGCTTGCTGATTAAAGCTTCCTGTCCAATTCTGGAATGAGGTAGTGAATACAGCTTGTTATACGCTTAATCGAGTTCTAACTGTGAAACGACTCAAGAAGACAAGCTATGAGATCTTAAATAATAGAAAACCTAATTTAAAGTACCTGGAACCATTTGGGTGTCCGTGTACAATGTTGAAGAAGGATTCGGGTAAATTTGAAGAAAAAGCTATCGAAGGGTATTTTTTGGGGTATGCATCTCCAAAGAAAAGGGTTTATAATTTCACATCTGGTTGTGTTGAAGAATGGTACCATGTGGACTGTCAAAAGTACACAACTCCTCCTCAAGGGAAAGGTCCAGACTGGATGTTTGACTACGAGAGTTTATTTAATTCATTTACTCCTTCGACTGAACACATCGATGAAGATCTGGTTCGAGCATACTTTGAAGATCATTTGACCATTCCAAGATCTTCAAGTTCTAATGAAGTTGAAGCTCAACCAGATGCTCCAACTGAAAAACCTCAAGTTGTTTCTCCAGTTGTTATTGATAATGTTTCTACTTCTTCGGATGATGATCAAGCTGAAGTTCAAGTTATTGATCTTGACAGTGATAATGTTTCGTCTCCCGAGTTGGGTGAACATTACACTAACTTATTCGATAATGTTGTTGTTCCTGATAATCCCACTCTTCGGATTCATGGATATCATCCACAGGAAAACATCATTGGCGAACTTGATGTGGGTGTTCGTACACGTCATCAAGTTGCTTCGTCAAGTGATAATAACATATTGTGTGCTTACACAAATTTACATTCTTCGGGAATTGTGAATCTTGCTAAATTCTATTGCTTTCTATCTCAAATTGAGCCAACGACAGCTCGTAAGGCACTTGAAGATCCTTCTTGGATAGAAGCTATGCAAGAAGAATTACAGCAATTTGCACGTTTGGGTGTTTGGGATTTAATAGACAAACCTGCTAGAGTCAAGAAAGCCATTCCGACTAAGTGGGTATTTAAGTGTAAAAAGGACGATCGAGGGGTGATTGTCAGAAACAAAGCACGTCTAGTGGTGCAAGGTTTTCATCAGCAAGAGGGTATTGATTACACAGAGGTATATGCTCCAGTTGCAAGATTAGAGTCGATTCGAATCTTCCTGGCTTATGCAGCTTATAAAAATATCAAGGTGTATCAAATGGATGTTAAAAGTTCTTTTCTCAATGGTGAATTACACGAGGAAGTGTTTGTCCAACAACCACCTGGTTTCGAAGATCCTGATTATCCAGGCCGTGTTTACCGACTAAACAAGGCTCTGTATGGTCTCCATCAAGCCCCGAGAGCTTGGTATGGCATGCTCGCCGACCATCTGACAGATAATGGCTTCAAACGAGGAACTGTTGACTGCACTTTATTTCATAAAACTGTTGGTGACGATCTTCTTCTAGTCCAGATTTATGTCGACGATATTATTTTTGGGTCTACGAATGACACATTGTGTAAGGAGTTCGAGAAGTCCATACAAACAAATTTCGAGATGAGCTCGATGGGAGAGATGAATTTCTTTTTAGGGTTGCAGGTTCACCAGTCTGCTCACGGAATTTTTATTCACCAGACTAAGTATGTGAATGACATCTTGAGCCGATTCAAGATTTCTGCAGGAAAAATCTATTCTACTCCTCTTCCAGTAGGGCACAATTTATCACCGGATGAATTGGAGGATTCTGTTGATCCTACCCTTTATCGTGCCATTATTGGTTCTTTAATGTATTTAACGGCTTCTCGCTCTGATATTATGTTTGATGTTTGTCTTTGTGCTAGGTTTCAAGCAAGTCCACGAGTGACTCACCTAGCTGCAGTCAAGAGAATTCTTCAGTATTTGAGGGGAAATCCAGACATCGGGTTGTGGTACCCCAAGGATGATACTTTCGACTTTACTGCCTACTTAGACTCAGATTATGGAGGATGCAGGATCAATTTCAAAACAACGACTGCGGGATGTCAATTTTTAGGAAACCGGCTTGTTTCCTGGCAATGTAAGAAGCAAACAACGGTCTCCACTTCAACCGCCGAAGCTGAGTATGTTGCAGCCTCGAGTTGCTGTTCCCAGGTTTTGTGGATACAACAACATCTTCGCGACTGCGGTTTGAAGTTTCTTACTACTCCTATTTTGATTGATAATTCTGCTGCTATTAGTATCACCAAGAATCCCGTACAACATTCTAAAACGAAACATATCGACATTCGATATCATTTTATACGGGATTGCTATTAAAAGAAATTAATCGATCTTGAGAAAGTACATACTGATTTTCAGAAAGCCGATCTGTTTACTAAAGCTTTTGACAAGACACGTTTTAAATTTTTGCTTGATTTAAACGGATTGAAGACCCTCGCTGATATCCTTAAACAAGGATGACTATCTTTATTTTCTGTCATATTTTTCTTTTAAAATTTATTTTGGTTTTAGGGGGTGAAAATCTAGAAAATACAAAAAGAGTGTGTTTTTCGATTGTATAGATAAAATCCAAAAACATTAAAAAAATAATAATAAAAAATAAAAAAATTTCAAAATTCAAAAAATATTGTGATTTCTGTTCTTTAATATTTTTCGTTTAAATATTTAGAAAAACCAAAAACATTTTAGAATTTTTGAAAAACCAAAAAGAATGTGATTTATGTTTTGTACAGAAAAATCCGAAATCCAAAAAGATTGTGAAAGTTATTTTGTTTATAAGAAATTTGAAAAAGACAAAAATATTGTGTTTTTAAAGTTTGTATAGAGAAAAACCAAAAAGATTTTTAGATTATTTTCTCGCTGAAAATTATGTCGGTTATTTAAGTTTGTGAAGCATGCTTGCATGTCCTGGTCCTATTATTCACTTGTGAATTGATGGTTAGCCATTTATTTATAAATTTAAGTTAACTGGGGCGATTAAATTTATCTTTTCTTTACTTTATGCTCCTCAAAATTTTGAGTTTTTGAAGCAAAAAGAGAACATAATAGTACATTGATTATCTTGACCCAAATTCAGCAAAAAGTAAGCTTAAAAGAGTGTGTGCTTAATTGCATTGGTGCATTGGTAGATCTTAAAACAACCTAGTAGAGTATAATATGTGATATAAACCTAAAGAAACGCCAAATTGAAAGGGGTGTTAGTCTCTAGGTTTTGGTGAGGATGGCATAAATGTAATAACCAGTCATACTCAAGCCTTATATTTGTTGATCACCCAAAAATAAAATAAAGCAAATAACAAGCGTTAAGATTCTGGACATTGTGAGTCTTTATGCGGCTTAACCGTCTGGGTATTCATAAGCATGAATATTTCACTCGCTTTCTAGAGCAAACCCAAAGTCATTAAACTTGATAACCGCTGTACTTCGTACAATTTAAATTACTGACTTGATCAAAATCCGTTGTTAGTCATACAATTGTTCCTCCCTTGCGTGCGTCTTAATACCAATAAAAAACAGACCCCAGGGGATACAATGTATGTAAGCCGACAGATGGAATCGTGCATACTCACTCCCAGTAAAGGAAACTTGATGCATTGCTTAAAATTTTGAAATCGGTATCAAAATTTTGATCAACAATATAATGGTTTAAGTCAAGTTGGGGTGATTTGGCAAAAATCAAATTAAGCTTGAACCGAGATTAGAGGCTGATAGTTTCTGATATTTTGTGCTTTAATTGAACAAATTAATCATATCACAACAATACTTGAATGTGTGTTATTAGATTTATGTGGATAACAATACCAATGACCGACTTGTCGCCAGTCATAATATCGCTGAAATATAAAACTGTGATGGAAGGGCAATTTGGTTAATATGATTCTCTGCTCAAACTCAAAAAAAAAATTAAAAAAAAATATCTACTGCTTTTGATAAAATCATTGAAAAACACAAAAAGATTGTCTATTTTTTTTTTTTACCGGATCTTCTTTATACAAAATACTTAAATAATTTTAAGTTATGTTTCGAAAAACTGAAACGTTTTTTTTAAGGTATTTGGTTGTCGGGATAAAAGGTTTCTCGATAACCTAATTTTATTTATTTATTTAATTATTTAATTCATTTAATTATTTAATTTAAAATTAAATAAAATATTTTTTAATTAGAATCTAATTCGTTATTTATGGAGAACGAACTAGGTTGTTCTTTAGCGAACTAGCCTCTGGTTCGCTAACCTAATTCGCTTCCGCACTATGTAACGAATCATCCCTTCGTTATGCATATTTAACGAATCATGACACGAATCATGTCTTGATTCGCTACCTTTAATTTTAACGAATCAAGTAACGATTCGCCAACATAAGGTAACGAATTGAGTTAGCGAATGGGCTAATTCGTTAACTTTATTTTAAACGAATCGTCTGATTCGTACAACCTGTACCTCCGGTTGCGTGCAATGTTATATAAGACAAGAAAACGAACAGTCTTCCACTGTTCGCCTTCTTCCTTCATCTTTAAGAAAACCCTGTTCAAATTTCCTCTGAAATCTCAAATTTCTTGTTTGGATAATTCAAGGATATATTTGAGTGTCTAAGGTATAGCCGATCATGGCGATATAATTATCGTCAAAAATGGCTACGAATTGATAGTTAAATTATGAACTTTTAAGAGTTTAAGGGTTTCCGATGTTTTGAAATCCATTTGTGTATAATTTATGTTAATAACTATATGATTTTGATGTCATTGTGATCGGTATCATATTCCGATACCCTTGGTGGGCTTCATTCATGATTTGATTGTTGTTTGCTGGGTTAATTATTGTTTTGTGTTATTGGTGTTTACTGTGGGTTCGTCTAACCTATGTACTTAGAGATTCTGAGTCTTAATCTCACTTATCTTCGATTACGAATGTAATTCCGAGTACAACGAGCTCATTATTGTGATGATTCGAAGATAGTTATCGCCTAATCGTTTCTGGGTTCATCTGGTTGACTATCTGTGTTCATCCTAATTTTGACATTGACTTTATGAAGTCAAAGAACAAGTCTTAATTATGACCATTCGTTAGTCTTAGTGAATTGGAACTGTTTCGTGTCCAATTCGTTAAGATTTTACACGAACTAGCTAAGCGAATAAGATGTTACATGAATCAGATTTGGATTCGCTTAAAATATAACGAACTAGAGTTTAGTTCGTTAAAATTAAATAGTAATTCGCTATGTTCAGTTCGTTAAGATATTTACTTGATAGCGAATTGCCTGATTCGTTATCTTATTGTAATGAATCAGAGTGATTCCTAACGAATGACATTAATTAAATTCATTTAATTTAATTAAAGGACTTAACTCGTCTAATACGTAAATATATTAATTACACATATCTTTTGATTATATATTTTGAGATCTATTCTTATATTCGGTTTTCTTAATACAGTAAAACATGGCTAATTGATGTGCGAAAAATATATATATAAATAAAACATGAATCGCAACTAAGCTTTAAAAAACCAAACAACCTATCCTAGTTCACACAAACGGCAAGTGTACCTGTCGCGTATAGCAAAGAAAAGGAAAGTCCGGATATCGAACTCAAAGACAAGTGATAACGGCTCATAATATAAACCCTAATCCAAGTCCTACCAAATAATATTTAATTGATTTTTTTATTAAATACTTAACCTAACTTATTTTAACTAAATTAATTAACTAAACTTAACTTAACTTACTGAAACGCTTAACGAAACTCAGAAACTTAACTTCAATCGGAGAAAACGTCTACCTAGGTAAGAATCATATTGAAGGTATATAAGTTAATGGATTGAAGACTCTCACGACACCGGTTCCTAAGGATGACAAAACTTAGGTTCACTCAAGAAAGCTAGATCACCTCTCAGTCTCACTAACAATCTCTAACTTACACTTAGTTGATTTTATGAACAAACCGGGAAACGAATTATTAAAGTGCTCTAATGTCGACTCTTCTCTCGGTCTCACCGACACACTACCCTAATGGAGACAAATACTACGCAACCAAGGACAGAGGAACAATTTAGTTTAACTTAAACTAGATAAACTAATCGCTCATAAAACCCAAACCCGACAAGAACCGAACCCGCTCTCCCGCGATCCTAGTCCTAACAAGTAAAAGCTATGAGACGACCTTACTTCCTATCACCTCTCAGTCTCTAAGAAGGTGTTCACCCACTGATTCTAATCAATTAATATACCCACTTAAACCCTACGGTTGATCATCCCGCAAACAATCTCTAGACACAAAGTAAAGAGTTCAAACAAGCTAAAATCAATCAAAACCTATTCAATTAATAAAATCAAGAGATATATGAGTATAACTAATAAATTCACAGCCACTAAACACAACCTAATTCAATGTTAACCAAACTTTTCATTAACAATTCAAGTCATGATAATCAAAAATCCATATTACTCATTAAAACCTAACAATAAACATCTGACCTAGGTAGAACTAACACGTTTAGCCAATAATAATCAATGAACAATAGATGAAATAGATATAAATGATAAACATGTTCATATAAATCTTATTACAAAAGGTTTGAATGCTTAAAAACCAAAAACGAACTCACAAACGTTAAAATAGTCAAAACCGACAACCGAAGGATAAAAGATGTAACCGTAAGCTTGTCTTCCTTGATTTCTCCTCTAGAGCAGGTGTGGAATGGCTGGAAACTTGAATAATTTCGTTCATAGGGTTTTAGGGTTTATATCTATGTTTAAACACCTCCTTCCTAATATAAAATAGGTTAAAACAAGCCCACTAGGCCCACTAGAAGACAAAATAGACGTGGTAGCTGATCCTTGAACATTCTTAGCAGCCTTGGGACATGTTGGAATCTACCACATGCTTCTTGAATGGAATGACCTGGTCGCGTAGTTCGAACATGACATTTTCTAACGTTTTCTGACTTTCAGCTCGTTTATCTTCGTTTTTGCGTACCGGCTTCATCCGAGCTCCGTTTTAGCTGATTCTTTTTCCATTTGACTCGTTTTCTCGCTCTCTTCAACATGGGACCTATCACATACACAAACATGTAATTTAATGCAAGAATAACAAAATAATCGTTAACATTTAAGCACAAAATAACATAAAAACTATTAGGAAAACATATGTGTTTTACATCGCATCATTGATCAAGAACAACAAAATCAACCACCACAAGAAAAACCTCCACAAGGACAACCACAACAACAAGATCAACAAGCTGAAGTGATCTTACTGCCATTCGATAAGAAGCACAACATCTGTGATTATGTTGATCACGACGTGACTGATTTGAGAACGTTTGGAGCTATGTTAACTTTCTTGCGACGTTCAAAGATATACTATGCAATCACTGCTAAACCTAAAGTGTACCTTAGTATAATCAGACAATTTTGGAACACGGTGGAATATGTTGAGGCAGATAACTGGGTTCGAGCTGCAATTAATCAGACTCCAATTACGATTGATTTTGAGGTCATTTGTCGAGTACTTCAATTTGACGATAATGATGATAACCCGAGTGAATTTGAAAGGACATTGGTTAGGGGTTTATTCACACGCTTGAATTACGGAGATGATATTCGTAAATCTATGTTGAACAAGAATGGGTTGTGTCCACCATACAAGTATTTGTTGCATGTTTTACTTCATTGTATGAGTGGACGTCACAGTGGTTTTGATGAATGTAGACTAAGTTTGCAGTCGGCATTTGTTGCTCTAATCCTGAACAAGCCATTCAACTACTCAGAACTCATCTTTGATCATCTAAAAGAGCAAGTTCAGCAAACTCTACCGTCAAAGAAGTTCTTGATGTACCCTCGCTTTTTACAGCTAATTATTCAGGATTTGATTCCGAATTTGGTGATTGATCGATCGTTGGTGAACGATGTTCTTGATATGGAACATATGAAAGCAGAATCGGTGCATCGTATGTTAATTTATAGAAAAGACAAGCCACAGGATAAGCGGATGATTGGTCATATAATCAATCCGGATTACGTATGTCCTCCTAATGAGCGCCGGATCCACGATGATTCGGATTCCGAGCGTGAAGGGGGAGAAGGTGGGAACAATGATGGTGGAGATGATGATGGTGATGGTGATGGTGAAGCTGGTGAACATGCTCTTAAAGAACAACAGGATGCAGTCGATGCTGCTCTAGCTGCCACCATGAAAGCTCAGCTGGAAAGAAAAAGAAAGGGTAAAGCTGTAGCTACTGGTGAACCATCAAAGAAGCCCCGCGTGTCTGCTGGGGCTGGGGTAATTATTGGAACTCCACCACCACGTCAATCAACTCCTCAAAGCTCGGTGGTGCCGCTAACTACTAGCACTCCGATGCTTACCTTGACGACGACGATGGTGTCACATGAGAGGCTCGGTCTTATTCCTCAAATGGCATTAACCGAAATACCGAGGCCTCCTGCTGTGTTGTCTACAGTATCGTCTACCACATCAATGAGACCTTCTCCTCCGCCAACAACTACTCTTCCTCCACCTCCGCTTAGTGATGTCTCTTTCATGAGAATTACTCGGCCTCAAGGACTGTTCAACCTGTTCATCCATCCGTATACAACTTGCCACCAGGTCGTCAAACTGAAATGCTGTTAAATCTGCTACATCTATATGAAAATCAAATGGCAGCTGACCGTCAAACTCAAGAACGACTCATGGAGAATCAACGACGAATGATGAGTTATATTTCTTTTTGTCAAAAAGAGACTAAGTCGTTACGTATAATTGTTGAGTCTTAGGGGGTGAAATTAAAAGAACAAGAAGAGTTGATTTTACAATTAACTTGTAAAGAAGATGCCCTCAAGAAACTTAAGAATAACGATGATGATCCTGACGAGTCTGATGCAAGAGGTGAGCCTAAACAATCGCATGGTTCATCCTCTGGTGCAGATGTTAGTGGCGGTGATGATTCGAGCAAGCAGATAATTATTTATCAAGATCCAACAGCTGCCAAGCCAATTGAAATGATAGCAGCTAACACAGTGGTATTTGTTGATGGATCAGGGGTAGTTTGTAGTGTGGTAAACAGAGATGAGATAGAGGCTGGCGAGTTTGTGATTAGATCCTTGACACGGGAGCAAATTTCGATTTTGCTTGGGCTGAATGACGATCAGTTGACTGCTTTAGAGACTGAGCCCGATGTCGAAGTGATAACTGAGAAAGAATTGGAAGTTGATCCGTTATTTATGAACACGAACTTTATTTATGAGGATGAAGAGATTGAGATGGAGGATGTTACAGCTGAAGAGTACCCGAACTTGTACCAACACGCAAACTTTGATCAAGGTGCTCCGGTATTTCATGAAGAAGTAATTAAAGAGACTGAGGATGACATGGAAAAGGTTGTGCAGCGAACAGTTCCTTCACTCAAAGAAGTGACTGATGAGGATGTAGAAAGATGGTTCAAACTTCAGAAAGTGGGTAAAATTATCAGTGCTTATCGTTATGTTGATCAAGAAAGAAAAGTTACTGTTGCTGCTTTGATTGAGGCTAATCAGGTGACTACCTTCAAGACTGTTTCAAAGGTACACAGTGATATTGTTTCATGGGCTTATGACTCTGACCTTAAGGTATGTATAGTAAAGTGGGAAAAGGGTGTCCAGTATTACGAGAGGATAATTGATGTTTTAACTCTACCGCGTTGGGATGTACGTACCCTCGCGAGACGTCCATTTATCAATCGTGGGGGTCACCGAATGGCTGAGTGGTTTCATCAACACTTACTGTTCGAGGTCAATCATGGCTTCAAATTCTTCAAACCCCAGGTCCCAAGACGTAAGCGCATTGATGAGATTGATCCAAGGACCGGCTGGAAGAAACTTGTCTTGAAAGTGAAGCCGCCAAAGACGATGAAAATGGTTCTTGTGAAGAAAATGCCTCAAGATATTTATCTGTCTTTCAACCGTTGGTACTATGACAATCGTACTGGCGAGGCCGTTATTGTTCGTGGTCGAGGACTGCAGACTAAGCTCCTCAAGATAATTGACCCAATGTGGTTGGTTAATTTATCAGAGACAGACAACGACGTGCTACACAGGAAGCAGATTTTGTTTGAACGCCAAGAAGATTACGACCTGTCTATGCAATTCCAACGAGTCGTTCGTGTGTGTCATGAACATGGAATTCATAGTTGCAGAGATTGGCAGTCCAAGCGCTTTAAATAAGTTAAAGACAAAGAGCTCAAGACAAGGGGGTGTCTGTTAGTGCACGGTTGTGCGTCTAGAGTCTTTGTATTTATCGTTAATGTTTTATTTATTAATTAATGTAATATTTAATGTTTATTATTAACTAGTTCGTTAAGGTTAAGTCTAGTTCGCTAGGGATGTTAGCGAACTAAGATATTATAATGTATTTGTAACACCCCGTAACCGCAGCGGAAACGTACATGGGATGCAACAGACACATCCGATATCAACAGCATTGCTTATAAAGAAAATACCACTACATTAATTTATAACATATTACATTGTTGCGAGTTTCATTACTGTCTAGGTGTTACACACATATTTTACCGATAAGACATTAATAAATTCATTACAAAACAAAGAGCAGCAAGCTTCCAACAGGTAGCACAGATAGTTAAGCACACATCAATCAATCCAACTTGGGCATACCTAGAAAACATGTAAAGAAAACGGGTCAACTACGAATAGTTGGTGAGTTTCACTAATTTAAATAAACACTGACAAATCATTTTAATAATCATTTATTAACAATATAATCATGCTGGGAACTATGTTACCCCAGAACAATAATAACCCCTGGGAACTATGTTACCCCAGAACAATAACAACCCCTGGGAACTATGTTACCCCAGAATAATAATAACCCCTGGGAACTATGTTACCCCAGAACAACAATAACCCCTGGGAACTATGTTACCCCAGAACAATAATAACCCCTGGGAACTATGTTACCCCAGAACAATAACAATCCCTGGGAACTATGTTACCCCAGAATAATAATAACCCCTGGGAACTATGTTACCCCAGAACAACAATAACCCCTGGGAACTATGTTACCCCAGAACAATAATAACCCCTGGGAACTATGTTACCCCAGAACAATAACAACCCCTGGGAACTATGTTACCCCAGAATAATAATAACCCCTGGGAACTATGTTACCCCAGAACAATAACAACCCCTGGGAACTATGTTACCCCAGAATAATAATAACCCCTGGGAACTATGTTACCCCAGAACAACAATAACCCCTGGGAACTATGTTACCCCAGAACAATAACACATTATAAACATTTTATATATTCTATGCATCAGTCCATATATATATAAATGTACAAGTATTTCCATACGATCGGTATGTACTTAAATACTTTAAATAAGACATGTTTTCCGCCCCGGGAAAATATAATTAAAACAATTCATTAAAAGGGGCTCGTGAAAACTCACCTTGTTGTGAGTCGGTGAGTAATATAAGGAACAGCTACGTGCCTGGATCTGTAATATAATATCTAGTCGTTACTATATAATTCCCATAACTTAAATACGTATCAATCGGTACATCTGGGAACATTGTTAACCCAGTACTGTACTCGATTCGGGGACAATGTTAACCCCGTGACACTTCTAAGGACTCAGATTGACATTGCTTAGAGTTTGACAGTCAATTTAGTTAAGGTGATGAAATTATAGCTCGGTTTGACACCCCGTTTGGCCGTGGGGCCCATTTCCGGTATTTCGGTGCCGAAAACGGTAAAATCGGGTAAAATTACCCAAATCATCCGAATTATTTTCGGATGATTTATTTTTACTTAATTTACTTAGATTTATGAAATAGTCTATTTTTAGAGTTTTCATGTACCAGTCAGCTCGCTTATGCGAACTTTGCCGGTTTACACGTTTTAAGCTTTAAAAACTTGTTTTTATGTTCTTTTTAGCACAAATAATTACCCGATTAGTCTCGGGTCTTGAAATTTTGCACAAAACTTAATTTGACAGAAAGGAATTTTGTAAAAATTTTCCAGATTTATTTTCTTATATTTATATTTATTTATCTATTTTTAAATCTTATTAAAATACTAAATATATCAAAAATACCAAAACACTTTAGAAAAATCCCAAGTTTTTCTGGGATGATCTTTATCATCCTCATAACTTTCTGGAATTTTCCCAGATTTATTTTCCTACATTTACATTTATTTATCTATTTTTAAATCTTGTTAAAACACTAAATATATCAAAAATACCAAAACACTTTAGAAAAATCCCAAATTTTTCTGGGATGATCTTTATCATCCTCATAACTTTCTGGAATTTTCCCAGATTTATTTTCCTACATTTACATTTATTTATCTATTTTTAAATCTTGTTAAAACACTAAATATATCAAAAATACCAAAACACTTTAGAAAAATCCCAAATTTTTCTGGGATGATCTTTATCATCCTCATAACTTCCTGGAATTTTTCCAGAATTTAAAACTTATTTTTCAAGCCATTTTCACCCAAAACCGAGCTAGAAAGCCCTAGAACTCGTTTCACCGAAAAGCCTACTTAGACTTTTCCAACTGAGCTCAAATTTTGTGGGTGACTTTTATATGTTATAAAAAGCTTATCTTAAATTTTCCGGAATTTTTCATCATGTTTTGCTATTTTTCACTATTTTTGGCCAAAACCGAGCATTAAATTCACCAAATATTCATCTTTTATCCAAAAATTACCAAAAATTCACAGATCTCATATTTTCATGTGTAGATCATCTCTGTGAAATTTCGTGACCCGACTCTAAGCACACGTAAATCTGTCCATTTTTTCATAACACACGAAAACCGACTATTTTGTGTTTTCTAGCTTTAGATCGCAAGGATCTCGGTTTCTAGCCTTTGCTAGCCGCTAGATACAACACTTACAAGCACATCAACACCACACCAAGCAAACTATACCAACAATCAAACCATTTCTTTCAAAGTGTCGGTTTTTAAGTAAAAACAAAGGTTTTAACCGTAGAAATCCATTCCCGACTCTTTTTACTCATTTCTTGGACCAAGATCCCTTGTATAACATGTATACATCTCTTGATCATGCAAGAGTCGGTTTCATCTCGGGTTTTCACCCATCTTTCACATGGAAACTCATTTTTACAAGATTTCAACCGTAAAATTTTATTCTAAACACTTTTAACTCATTACTTGGATCAAGATCCTTTGTATAACTTGTATACATCCCTTGATCATACGAGAACCGGTTCCATCTCGGGTTTTCACCCATATTTCACTTGGAACCTTCCTTTTCTCAAGATCATGGAGTTAGAAGTAGGATTCAAGCATCAAAACATGTTCATACCTTGTGATTTTTGGTTAAAAACTCAAGAGCTTGGATGTATGTTTGAAGATTTGAGAGAGTTTGTGTGAAATGTGTTGAAGAAAAAAGAAAATGATATGAATGATAATAACACAAGGACCGATCGGTCCATAAGGTGGATGGGGGTGGGCCCCACACATCAATTCTAGGCCACACATTCGGATTACGCAATCCGGATAATGTTGTGGATAATCTGGTTCAGTTCGTTTCTCGTTTAGACTCGTAATTCGGCTTAAAACGAGCATAAAATGGTTGTTTTTCGGGTCAAAAATAAAATTTACATAAAACTGATTTAAAAACTTTAAAAACTTAACCCATGACATTAAAACATCATATTATCGATATTTGTGCATCTTTTTCGGTTTGATTGATCGTCTCTTGCTTGGTTTGGTGTTAAAGGTTTCGTTTAGCGTACCGACGTACCATTAAATCGAAATCCTTTTTCTGTGCTATAATTTACTTATCCCGAAGCATTAATACTTCGTAAATATCACTAAACATTATATACTTCGTCTATGATGAAACTCCCGATCCGTTCGGGTCTCAATAACCGATTATTGATTAATTGTAATTCCAATACGATTCACTATATAATTGAGTATGATTCATACTGTGAACCATATAAATTCGTATCAACGTGCTATAACTCATATAATCAATATTAAATAACACGTAAATAGTATATTCCGGCTAGGGTATACCTGAATTTGCCGGAATCGTTACATTCTCCCCCCGTTATAAAAATTTCGTCCTCGAAATTTTATGCGTCAACTACTTCCTTTTGAGGAAATAGGTGGGGGTATTTCTTCCGAAATTCATCCTTTCGTTCCCAAGTAAATTCTGGGCCTCGTTGGGAATTCCATCTAACTTTGACCAACGAGATCTTATTGTGTCTAAGTTGCTTGATCTTACCGTCCACTATTTCGATGGGCTCCTCTACGAAGTTGAGCCTATCACTTATTTGAACACCCTCTAAGGGTAACACCGATGTCTCATCCGCCAGACATCTTTTCAAATTCGACACATGAAACACATTATGAACTGCACTTAGTTCCTCAGGCAGTTCTAGTCGGTAAGCTACCGGACCGATCTTTGCAGTAATAATGAATGGTCCAATATATCTAGGGGCCAACTTCCCCGCCTTTCCAAACCTGACCACTCCTTTCCAGGGTGATACTTTCAAATATACCTTTTCACCCTTCTCAAATGACAACGGTTTTCGACGGGTATCAGCATAACTCTTCTGCCGATCCCGCGCGGATTTCAGGTTGTTCTTAATCTCAAGAATCTTGCTGGTCGTCTCCTGGACCAGATCCGATCTAATGATCTGCGGGTCTCCCACTTCAGACCAGCAAAGTGGTGATCGGCACTTTCGCCCATACAATGCTTCATAAGGTGCTGCCTTTATACTGCTATGGTAACTGTTATTATAGGAAAATTCAACGAGTGGGAGATGTTGATCCCAATTTCCCTTAAAGTCCAGTACGCAGGCACGAAGCAAATCCTCCAAAGTTTGAATAGTCCTCTCAGACTGACCATCGGTCTGAGGGTGGTAAGCTGTGCTTAGGTCAATACGTGTTCCCAATGCTTCTTGGACAGCTTGCCAAAGTTTGGAGGTGAAATGGCTATCCCTATCGGAGATGATCGAGATGGGGATGCCATGACGAGACACTATTTCATTTATATAAATTTGCGCAAGTCTCTCAGTGTTAAAAGTATTCCTAATTGGAATAAAATGTGCCGATTTGGTTAATCGATCCACGATTACCCAAATTGCATCATGACCTCGGGGTGTCTTGGGGAGGTGTGTCACAAAATCCATTGTGATCTGCTCCCACTTCCATTCCGGAATTTCCGGCTGTTGCAACATTCCCGAAGGTTTCTGGTGCTCCGCCTTAACTCTCGCACACGTCGTACACTTGCCGACGTATGTGGCTATATCCTTTTTCATTCCTGGCCACCAGTAAAATTCTTTCACATCCTTGTACATTTTATCTGATCCCGGATGTATGGAATATTTCGATTTATGAGCTTCGTCCATGATTAAATCACGAAGGTCATGGAGGGTCGGGATCCAAATCCGATTTTTGAAATAAAGAATTTCGTCCACACGCTGTTCGAAATTCTTCTCATTCCCGTAAAGTCCTTCTTTAACCAATTGGCCCTCTTTCAACGCCTCGCGTTGAGCGACTCGAATCAAATCTGAAAGGTTCGACTGGACTATCATCCCCAACGCTCGCACACGTAGTGGCTTGACTCGATCCTTTCTACTCAAGGCATCGGCTACAACGTTAGCCTTGCCGGGGTGATATCGTATGTCACAGTCATAGTCACTCAGCAACTCGACCCATCTTCGTTGCCTCATATTCAGTTCTTTCTGATCGAATATGTGTTGCAAACTTTTATGATCAGTGAATATGGTGCACTTTGTACCGTAGAGATAGTGTCTCCAGATTTTAAGTGCAAAGATGACTGCTCCCAGTTCCAAGTCATGAGTAGTGTAGTTTTTCTCATGAACTTTTAACTGTCGAGACGCATAGGCTATGACCTTTTTATTTTGCATTAACACGCATCCTAACCCTCTACGGGATGCGTCACAATATACAACAAATCCATCGTCTCCGTCGGGGAGACTTAAGATTGGCGCTTGGCACAATCTTTGTTTTAGCGTTTGAAACGCCGTTTCCTGCTCTTCACCCCATTCATATTTCCGATCCTTTTGAGTCAGGAGGGTTAAAGGTTGGGCGATGCTGGAAAAGTTCTCTATAAATCGACGATAGTATCCAGCTAAGCCTAAGAATTGGCGGATTTCTTTCGGAGATTTAGGCGCTTGCCAATTCTTAATAGCTTCAACCTTACTCGGATCAACGTGTATTCCTTTGTGGTTTATAACATGACCGAGGAATTGCACCTCTTGTAACCAGAAGTTACACTTGGAGAATTTTGCATATAACTTCTCCTGATCCAGGAGCTCTAAAACTAACTTTAAGTGTTGCTCGTGCTCCTCTTTACTCTTCGAGTATATCAAAATATCGTCAATAAATACAATGACGAACTTGTCGAGATAGGGTTTACAGACTCGGTTCATGAGATCCATGAACACTGCTGGCGCATTTGTTAGCCCAAAAGGCATAACTAAAAATTCGTAGTGGCCATAGCGAGTCCGAAACGCGGTTTTTGGGATATCCTCCTCTTGAATTCTAACTTGGTGGTATCCTGATCTAAGATCAATCTTTGAGAAATAGCTCGCGCCTTGTAGTTGGTCGAACAAATCATCGATTCGGGGAAGAGGATATCTATTTTTGATGGTTAATTTGTTCAATTCCCTGTAGTCAATGCACATTCGAAGGCTTCCGTCCTTCTTTTTCACAAATAGTACAGGTGCACCCCACGGGGAATAACTGGGACGTATAAATCCCTTATCCAACAATTCCTGCAACTGGTTGGATAGTTCTTGCATCTCGGACGGTGCAAGTCTGTAAGGGGCCTTAGCAACAGGGCCGGCTTGAGGTAACAGATCGATTCTGAATTCGACCTGTCGGGTTGGCGGTAATCCAGGAAGTTCCTCTGGAAAAACTTGTGGAAATTCGCGTACCACGGGAATATCGTCCACCCGTTTTTCCTCAGAATCAGCGGCCGTCAGGCTCGCTAGATACGCCACACATCCCTGACGTATATATTTCAACACCTTGAGGTGGGATATAAATGGTATCATGGTGCCGGATTTTTCTCCCTGCACTAATACCTCCTCGTCATCCGACACCCGGATCTTGACGGTTTTCTTTTCACAGTTTATTTCTACCCTATTACGTGCCAACCAATCCATTCCCACTATCACGTCAAAACTACCCAATTCTACCGGTAATAAGTCAATCAGGAAGGATTGTTCGCTTAGAATAAAAGGGCAATTCCGAACAATCCGATTAACTATCATGGTTTTACCGTTAGCGACCTCTACGGTGTAGGGTTCTATGGTTTCACCAATAGGAAGGTTTGCTATCGAAAGGAATCTAACGGAGACAAAACTTCTATCGGCGCCTGTATCAAATAATACAGAAGCGTACTGATCAGAGACGAGGAAGGTACCTGTCACTACGCTGGGGTCCTGGCGCGCCTCGTTCGCTCCCATCACAAATGCCCGGCCTCGCGCCGGATTGGACGACGATGGCTGACCCGCGAGTTGTCTCCCGTTTCCTCCCTGATTCAGTTTCGGGCAGTTCCTTTTGAAGTGATCCGTGCTGCCGCATTCGTAGCAAGCACGGCTAGTGGTCACCATCTGGTTTCCTTGCGGGTTCTGCTGTCGGGCTGGTTGAGTTCTAAATGGTTGCGCCCGAATAGGTTGTGGTTGACGGTTCAGGTTGTTCAGATTTGTCTTACAATTTGGTGCGTAGTGTCCAACCCTGCCACACCGGTGGCACACCACCTCCTTGCACACGCCACTATGGTGGTAACCACATTTCCCGCATTTAGGAAACGTTCCCCTCTGCGGTTCTTGCCTTCCGCCCGAACTAGTCATGGCATAGCTCTGGGCAGCGGGCCTAGCTCGTTTGTTTTGTTGCTTCTCTCGGATCCTATTGTCATACGTACCTCGCTTTCCCCCAGCCGACTCTCCCGTCGCCTTTATCGATCCGCTCCTTAAGAAATCATACGTGACAATACCAGCCTGTGTCACTGCACCCTCATACGTCTGGTGCCCTCCCGCGTTAACTATGCTCCTCACTACTGGAGTAAGTCCCCAAATATAACGTTCCACCCTTTTTGACTCTGGGGTGACCAACCACGGCACTAATCGTGACAGTTCATTAAACCGGTTGGTATATCCCAAGTGGTCCGCCCCATGCATCTCTAGGTTCCACAACTCATGTTCCAGTTTCTGCAATTCATTCTTTGGGCAGAAATGTTTCAAAACAAGATCCTTAAGCTCTGCCCAGGTCATGCGGTTTGTCGCCGCCTGACCTCGAGTCTGTACTATGGTGTTCCACCATGTCAAGGCATGGTCTGTGAACGTACAGGTGGCGTACTTAACGACACAATCCTCGGGACAGTTGCTGATATTTACCACTGATTCTATTTTCTCTAACCATTTCACTAACCCATTCGGTCCTTCCGACCCGTTAAATTCTAAAGGCTTGCATAACATAAAATCCTTGATTGAACAACCCCTGGATGGTCCAGTGCGGTTGGTCTCTACAGTAGGGATAGGGCCATTACTGTCGGTAGCGACCACCGTAGGTGGTGCGTCAGTACTCGGCATAGTGTTGTCATTCCTTGGAGGATTAGCGTTATGTTCCCCGCCATTATTTATGGGCGTTTGATTGCTCGGAGGGGTTGGATTAGACGAATTATTAATGCTGGCGGCGATGCGCGATACTATATCCGGTATCGCCGCCTCCAACTGTTGAGCAATCAAACGGCTCACATCTACTTCCGATACTTTCGTTGATCGTTTAGGTGCCATTCTACACAACATCAAGGAAACACATATAATTAATACCATTCCAAATTATGAAACACAAACACATTCCATACATTAATAAACATTAGTACATATTACACAAACATCCATTTACATACTTCCCAGTCATCATTACACAACTAAGTTTTAATACAAAGGGCCTATGTTGGTATCATCCTCGACATAACCCGCAATGGGTCAGTGCTTGAATGATACCCAAAAGTATCGATAATGATATGCCCTACAAGAGACCCCCTATGGGCCAGTGGTTGTACTATAACTAAACAAGATTCACTCCGTGTTAGTATCACCACTAACTACTTACACGGAGTATCAAAAAGCGGTTCAAGATTCTACCATCCAACACGTCTACACATGGTGGTAAACCAACCCCACCAACACCGCCACCAGCACCACCAGCACCGCCATCATAACCCGCATTCGGGTTTCCATCTGGTCGATCAACCAGTGGGAGTATGAGCACTCCCTTTTTAACTGGTTAATAGCATACTGGTGGTCCAGTATGCTGTCCCCGAGGTACGCCCGCCTCTGTACCCCTACGACCAGGGCGGCAGAGTGCTCGTTCACCTGCTCGGTGAGAACACGTAGCCAAGCCGCCAAGTCCCGCTCCTGCCTTGGCAGACCCCACACAGGTAGGGTTGCAGGCTCGGGTTGGGGGCGGGAAGACTCGCCCCGGTGGTATGTGGATCTGGGTGGGGTAACAGTGGGCGGAACATACGGGGCACTGATCCGCGCCGTGAGGCGGGGACCGTGTCTGGGGGGAATCGGGGTGGTCTGTGGTGCGGGCGGGGTAGGAGACCTGGTAACCCTAGCAGGGGAGGGTACACTAGCACTCCTAGCTGGGGTGGTCTGTCTAGAAGTACTATGACTAGCCTCCGAAGGCTCGGAGCTGGGTGCTACACTTGGGCTTCCAGAGGCCCCGGAACTAGCCTCTTCCGGGTCCTCTTCCGTCGACACACTAGGTGTTCTTGCCATTATACCTGCACACAAGTTAACAAACATATAGTCCTTTTCGTAGTGTAATTCATAATTAAATTAATCATGCACTTACTTATACAATTTTGCCACATAATAGTATTATTATACATTTACACATATGTTGCCAATTTTACCTATTTAAGTTCCCCGTGACTTCCCCTGAATTCCCTCGTGCAGACAAGTCTGTTATTATGTTCCGGACCATAATAACCCACTTGTCCATCCAAGTTCATCCCGATCTCGTCACAATATATTATGAGTTGATATTCAGATCCTATAATACTTGAGCTACTGGTTATATTTTAGGTATCTTTTTCAGACATCCTAATTCTTTATAACCAATGGCTCTGATACCAAGTTCTGTAACACCCCGTAACCGCAGCGGAAACGTACACGGGATGCAACAGACACATCTGATATCAACAGCATTGCTTATAAAGAAAATACCACTACATTAATTTATAACATATTACATTGTTGCGAGTTTCATTACTGTCTAGGTGTTACACACATATTTTACCGATAAGACATTAATAAATTCATTACAAAACAAAGAGCAGCAAGCTTCCAACAGGTAGCACAGATAGTTAAGCACACATCAATCAATCCAACTTGGGCATACCTAGAAAACATGTAAAGAAAACGGGTCAACTACGAATAGTTGGTGAGTTTCACTAATTTAAATAAACACTGACAAATCATTTTAATAATCATTTATTAACAATATAATCATGCTGGGAACTATGTTACCCCAGAACATTTCCAATAACTTTCTGGGAACTATGTTACCCCAGAACAATAATAACCCCTGGGAACTATGTTACCCCAGAACAATAACAACCCCTGGGAACTATGTTACCCCAGAATAATAATAACCCCTGGGAACTATGTTACCCCAGAACAACAATAACCCCTGGGAACTATGTTACCCCAGAACAATAATAACCCCTGGGAACTATTGTAACGATTCCGGCAAATTCAGGTATACCCTAGCCGGAATATACTATTTACGTGTTATTTAATATTGATTATATGAGTTATAGCACGTTTATACGAATATATATGGTTCACAGTATGAATCATACTCAATTATATAGTGAATCATATTGGAATTACAATTAACCAATGAACGATTATTGAAACCCGAACAAATCGGGAATTACATTATAATTGAAGTATATAATGTTTAGTGATATTTACGAGGTATTAATGCTTCGGGATAAGTGAATTATAGCACAGAAAAAGGATTTCGATTTATTTGTACGTCGGTACGATAAACGAAACCTTTAACACCAAACCAAGCAAGAGACGATCAATCAAGCCGAAAAAGATGCGTAATTATTAATAATATGATGTTTTAATGTCATGGGCTAAGTTTTTTAAAGTTTTTAAATCAGTTTTATGTAAATTTCATTTTGACCCGAAAAATGACCATTTTAATTTCGTTTCAAGCCGAATTACGAGTTTAAACGAGAAACGAACTGAACCAAATTATCCACAACATTATCCGGATTGTGTAATCCAAATGTGTGGACAATATTTGAGATGTGGGCCCCCCCCCCACACCACCACTTAGGCCGGCCACCCCTTTCCCACACATTATACATTTCATTTTTTTTTTTACAACAATTCTCTCACAAAAACTCTCTCAAACTCTCTCAAATCTCTAACACTTTCAAGCTTTCTTCCAAGATCATCATAGTTTAACCAAGATTTTGAAGGTATAAGCATGTTACATTACATAATTTTTGGTGTTAATTACTTAGTTTTGAGTTGTTTTTGCAAGAACAAAAGGGTTCCAAGTGAAATATGGGTGAAAACCCGAGATGGAACCGGTTCTCGTATGATCAAGGGATGTATACAAGTTATACAAAGGATCTTGATCCGAGTAATTAGTTAAAAGTGTTTAGAATGAATTTTTACGGTTGAAATCTTGTCAAATGAAGTTTCCATGTGAAAGACGGGTGAGAATCCGAGATGAAACCGACTCTTGCATGACCAAGAGATGTATACAAGTTATACAAGGGATCTTGGTCCAAGAAATGAGTAAAAAGAGTCGAGAACGGATTTTTACGGTCAAAATCGTTGTTTTGATGTTTTAACCGACACTAGGAAAGAAATGGCTTGATTGTGGTATAACTTGCTTGGTGTGGTGTTGATGTGCTTGTAAGTGTTGTATCTAGCGGCTAGCAAAGGCTAGAAACCGAGATCCTTGCGATCTAAAGCTAGAAAACACAAAATAGTTCGGTTTTCGTGTGTTTATGAAAAATGGACAGATTTACGTGTGCTTAGATTCGGGTCACGAAATTTCACAGAGATGATCTACACATGAAAATATGAGATCTGTGAATTTTTGGTAATTTTTGGATAAAAGATGAATATTTGGTGAATTTAATGCTCGGTTTTGGCCAAAAATAGTGAAAAATAGCAAAACATGATGAAAAATTCCGGAAAATTTAAGATAAGCTTTTTATAACATATAAAAGTCACCCACAAAATTTGAGCTCAGTTGGAAAAGTCTAAGTAGGCTTTTCGGTGAAACGAGTTCTAGGGCTTTCTAGCTCGGTTTTGGGTGAAAATGGCTTGAAAAATAAGTTTTAAATTCTGGAAAAATTCCAGAAAGTTATGAGGATGATAGAGATCATCCCAGAAAAATTTGGGATTTTTCTAAAGTGTTTTGGTATTTTTGATATATTTAGTGTTTTAATAAGATCTAAAAATAGATAAATAAATGTAAATATAGGAAAATAAATCTGGGAAAATTCCAGAAAGTTATGAGGATGATAGAGATCATCCCAGAAAAATTTGGGATTTTTCTAAAGTGTTTTGGTATTTTTGATATATTTAGTGTTTTAATAAGATCTAAAAATAGATAAATAAATGTAAATATAGGAAAATAAATCTGGGAAAATTCCAGAAAGTTATGAGGATGATAGAGATCATCCCAGAAAAATTTGGGATTTTTCTAAAGTGTTTTGGTATTTTTGATATATTTAGTATTTTAATAAGATTTAAAAATAGATAAATAAATGTAAATATAGGAAAATAAATCTGGGAAAATTTTACAAAATTCCTTACTGTCAAATTAAGTTTTGTGCAAAATTACAAGACCCGAGACTAATCGGGTAATTATTTGTGCTAAAAAGAACATAAAAAAAACAAGTTTTTAAAGCTTAAAACGTGTAAACCGGCAAAGTTCGCATAAGCGAGCTGACTGGTACATGAAAACTCTAAAAATGGACTATTTCATAAATCTAAGTAAATTAAGTAAAAATAAATCATCCGAAAATAATTCGGATGATTTGGGTAATTTTACCCGATTTTACCGTTTTCGGCACCGAAATACCGGAAACGGGCCCCACGGCCAAACGGGGTGTCAAACCGAGCTATAATTTCATCACCTTAACTAAATTGACTGTCAAACTCTAAGCAATGTCAATCTGAGTCCTTAGAAGTGTCACGGGGTTAACATTGTCCCCGAATCGAGTACAGTACTGGGTTAACAATGTTCCCAGATGTACCGATTGATATGTATTTAAGTTATGGGAATTATATAGTAACGACTAGATATTATATTACAGATCCAGGCACGTAGCTGTTCCTTATATTACTCACCGACTCACAAAAAAGGTGAGTTTTCACGAGCCCCTTTTAATGAATTGTTTTAATTATATTTTCCCGGGGCGGAAAACATGTCTTATTTAAAGTATTTAAGTACATACCGATCGTATGGAAATACTTGTACATTTATATATATATGGACTGATGCATAGAATATATAAAATGTTTATAATGTGTTATTGTTCTGGGGTAACATAGTTCCCAGGGGTTATATTGTTCTGGGGTAACATAGTTCCCAGGGGTTATTATTGTTCTGGGGTAACATAGTTCCCAGGGGTATTTATTGATCTGGGGTAACATAGTTCCCAGGGGTTATTATTGTTCTGGGGTAACATAGTTCCCAGGGGTTATTATTGATCTGGGGTAACATAGTTCCCAGGGGTTATTATTGTTCTGGGGTAACATAGTTCCCAGGGGTATTTATTGTTCTGGGGTAACATAGTTCCCAGGGGTTATTATTGTTCTGGGGTAACATAGTTCCCAGGGGTATTTATTGTTCTGGGGTAACATAGTTCCCAGGGGTTATTATTGTTCTGGGGTAACATAGTTCCCAGAAAGTTAATGGAAATGTTCTGGGGTAACATAGTTCCCAGCATGATTATATTGCTAATAAATGATTATTAAAATGATTTGTCAGTGTTTATTTAAATTAGTGAAACTCACCAACTATTCGTAGTTGACCCGTTTTCTTTACATGTTTTCTAGGTATGCCCAAGTTGGAATGATTGATATGTGCTTAACTATCTGTGCTACCTGTTGGAAGCTTGCTGCTCTATGTTTTGTAATGAATTTATTAATGTTTTATTGGTAATATATGTGTGTAACACCTAGACAGTAACGCAACTCGCAACAATGTAATATGTTATAAATTAATGTAGTGGTATTTTCTTTATAAGCAATGCTGTTGATATCAGATGTGTCTGTTGCATCCCGTGTACGTTTCCGCTGCGGTTACGGGGTGTTACAGAACTTGGTATCAGAGCCATTGGTTATAAAGAATTAGGATGTCTGAAAAAGATACCTAAAATATAACCAGTAGCTCAAGTATTATAGGATCTGAATATCAACTAATAATATATTGTGACGAGATCGGGATGAACTTGGATGGACAAGTGGGTTATTATGGTCCGGAACATAATAACAGACTTGTCTGCACGAGGGAATTCAGGGGAAGTCACGGGGGACTTAAATAGGTAAAATTGGCAACATATGTGTAAATATATGATAATATTATTATGTGGTAAAGTTGTATAAATAAGTATGTGTTAATTTAATTATGAATTACACTACGAAAAGGACTATATGTTTGTTAACTTGTGTGCAGGTATAATGGCAAGAACACCTAGTGTGTCGACGGAAGAGGACCCGGAAGAGGCTAGTTCCGGGGCCTCTGGAAGCCCAAGTGTAGCACCCAGCTCCGAGCCTTCGGAGGCTAGTCATAGTACTTCTAGACAGACCACCCCAGCTAGGAGTGCTAGTGTACCCTCCCCTGCTAGGGTTACCAGGTCTCCTACCCCGCCCGCACCACAGACCGCCCCGATTCCCCTCAGGCGCGGTCCTCGCCTCACGGCGCGGATCAGTGCCCCGTATGTTCCGCCCACTGTTACCCCACCCAGATCCACATACCACCGGGGCGAGTCTTCCCGCCCCCAACCCGAACCTGCAACCCTACCTGTGTGGGGTCTGCCAAGGCAGGAGCGGGACTTGGCGGCTTGGCTACGTGTTCTCACCGAGCAGGTGAACGAGCACTCTGCCGCCCTGGTCGTGGGGGTACAGAGGCGGGCGTACCTCGGGGACAGCATACTGGACCACCAGTATGCTATCAACCAGTTAAAAAGGGAGTGCTCATACTCCCACTGGTTGATCGACCAGATGGAAACCCGAATGCGGGTTATGATGGCGGTGCTGGTGGTGCTGGTGGCGGTGTTGGTGGGGTTGGTTTACCACCATGTGTAGACGTGTTGGATGGTAGAATTTTAATCCGCTTTTTGATACTCCGTGTAAGTAGTTAGTGGTGATACTAACACGGAGTGAATCTTGTTTAGCTATAGTACAACCACTGGCCCATAGGGGGTCTCTTGTAGGGCATATCATTATCGATACTTTTGGGTATCATTCAAGCACTGACCCATTGCGGGTTATGTCGAGGATGATACCAACATAGGCCCTTTGTATTAAAACGTAGTTATGTAATGTTGACTGGAAGTATGTAAATTGATGTTTGTGTAATATGAATCAATGTTTACTAATGAATGAAGTATGTATTGTGTTTTATATTTTGAGATGGTATTGATTATATATATTTCTTTGATGATTGTGTAGAATGGCACCGAAACGATCAACGAAAGTATCGGAAGTAGATGTGAGCCGTTTGATTGCTCAACAGTTGGAGGCGGCGATACCGGATATAGTATCGCGCATCGCCGCCAGCATTAATAATTCGTCTAATCCAACCCCTCCGAGCAATCAAACGCCCATAAATAATGGCGGGGATCATAATGCTAATCCTCCACCTACCGACAACACTATGCCGAGTAATGACGCACCGCCTACGGTGGTCGCTACCGACAGTAATGGCCCTATCCCTACTGTAGAGACCAACCGCACTGGACCATCCAGGGGTTGTTCAATCAAGGATTTCATGTTATGCAAGCCTTTAGAATTTAACGGGTCGGAAGGACCGAATGGGTTAGTGAAATGGTTAGAGAAAATAGAATCAGTGGTAAATATCAGCAACTGTCCCGAGGATTGTGTCGTTAAGTACGCCACCTGTACGTTCACAGACCATGCCTTGACATGGTGGAACACCATAGTACAGACTCGAGGTCAGGCGGCGACAAACCGCATGACCTGGGCAGAGCTTAAGGATCTTGTTTTGAAACATTTCTGCCCAAAGAATGAATTGCAGAAACTGGAACATGAGTTGTGGAACCTAGAGATGCATGGGGCGGACCACTTGGGATATACCAACCGGTTTAATGAGCTGTCACGATTAGTGCCGTGGTTGGTCACCCCAGAGTCAAAAAGGGTGGAACGTTATATTTGGGGACTTACTCCAGTAGTGAGGAGCATAGTTAACGCGGGAGGGCACCAGACGTATGAGGGTGCAGTGACACAGGCTGGTATTGTCACGTATGATTTCTTGAGGAGCAGATCGATAAAGGCGACGGGAGAGTCGGCTGGGGGAAAGCGAGGTACGTATGACAATAGGATCCGAGAGAAGCAGCAAAACAAACGAGCTAGGCCCGCTGCCCAGAGCTATGCCATGACTAGTTCGGGCGGAAGGCAAGAACCGCAGAGGGGAACGTTTCCTAAATGCGGGAAATGTGGTTACCACCATAGTGGTGTGTGCAAGGAGGTGGTGTGCCACCGGTGTGGCAGGGTTGGACACTACGCACCAAATTGTAAGACAAATCTGAACAACCTGAACCGTCAACCGCAACCTATTCGGGCGCAACCATTTAGAACTCAACCAGCCCGACAGCAGAACCCACAAGGAAACCAGATGGTGACCACTAGCCGTGCTTGCTACGAATGCGGCAGCACGGATCACTTCAAAAGGAACTGCCCGAAACTGAATCAGGGAGGAAACGGGAGACAACTCGCGGGTCAGCCATCGTCGTCCAATCCGGCGCGAGGCCGGGCATTTGTGATGGGAGCGAACGAGGCGCGCCAGGACCCCAGCGTAGTGACAGGTACCTTCCTCGTCTCTGATCATTACGCTTCTGTATTATTTGATACAGGCGCCGATAGAAGTTTTGTCTCCGTTAGATTCCTTTCGATAGCAAACCTTCCTACTGGTGAAACCATAGAACCCTACACCGTAGAGGTCGCTAACGGTAAAACCATGATAGTTAATCGGATTGTTCGGAATTGCCCTTTTATTCTAAGCGAACAATCCTTCCTGATTGACTTACTACCGGTAGAATTGGGTAGTTTTGACGTGATAGTGGGAATGGATTGGTTGGCTCGTAATAGGGTAGAAATAAACTGTGAAAAGAAAACCGTCAAGATCCGGGTGTCGGATGACGAGGAGGTATTAGTGCAGGGAGAAAAATCCGGCACCATGATACCATTTATATCCCACCTCAAGGTGTTGAAATATATACGTCAGGGATGTGTGGCGTATCTAGCGAGCCTGACGGCCGCTGATTCTGAGGAAAAACGGGTGGACGATATTCCCGTGGTACGCGAATTTCCACAAGTTTTTCCAGAGGAACTTCCTGGATTACCGCCAACCCGACAAGTCGAATTCAGAATCGACTTATTACCTCAAGCCGGCCCTGTTGCTAAGGCCCCTTACAGACTTGCACCGTCCGAGATGCAAGAACTATCCAACCAGTTGCAGGAATTGTTGGATAAGGGATTTATACGTCCCAGTTATTCCCCGTGGGGTGCACCTGTACTATTTGTGAAAAAGAAGGACGGAAGCCTTCGAATGTGCATTGACTACAGGGAATTGAACAAATTAACCATCAAAAATAGATATCATCTTCCCCGAATCGATGATTTGTTCGACCAACTGCAAGGTGCGAGCTATTTCTCAAAAATTGATCTTAGATCGGGATACCACCAAGTTAGAATTCAAGAGGAGGATATCCCAAAAACCGCGTTTCGGACTCGCTACGGCCACTACGAATTTTTAGTTATGCCTTTTGGGCTAACAAATGCGCCAGCGGTGTTCATGGATCTCATGAACCGAGTCTGTAAACCCTATCTCGACAAGTTCGTCATTGTATTTATTGACGATATTTTGATATACTCGAAGAGTAAAGAGGAGCACGAGCAACACTTAAAGTTAGTTTTAGAGCTCCTGGATCAGGAGAAGTTATATGCAAAATTCTCCAAGTGTAACTTCTGGTTACAAGAGGTGCAATTCCTCGGTCATGTTATAAACCACCAAGGAATACACGTTGATCCGAGTAAGGTTGAAGCTATTAAGAATTGGCAAGCGCCTAAATCTCCGAAAGAAATCCGCCAATTCTTAGGCTTAGCTGGATACTATCGTCGATTTATAGAGAACTTTTCCAGCATCGCCCAACCTTTAACCCTCCTGACTCAAAAGGATCGGAAATATGATTGGGGTGAAGAGCAGGAAACGGCGTTTCAAACGTTAAAACAAAGATTGTGCCAAGCGCCAATCTTAAGTCTCCCCGACGGAGACGATGGATTTGTTGTATATTGTGACGCATCCCGTAAAGGGTTAGGGTGCGTGTTAATGCAAAATAAAAAGGTCATAGCCTATGCATCTCGACAGTTAAAAGTTCAGGAGAAAAACTACACTACCCATGACTTGGAACTGGGAGCAGTCATCTTTGCACTTAAAATTTGGAGACACTATCTCTACGGTACAAAGTGCACCATATTCACTGATCATAAAAGTTTGCAACACATATTCGATCAGAAAGAACTGAATATGAGGCAACGAAGATGGGTCGAGTTGCTGAGTGACTATGACTGTGACATACGATATCACCCCGGCAAGGCTAACGTTGTAGCCGATGCCTTGAGTAGAAAGGATCGAGTCAAGCCACTACGTGTGCGAGCGTTGGGGATGATAGTCCAGTCGAACCTTTCAGATTTAATTCGAGTCGCTCAACGCGAGGCGTTGAAAGAGGGCCAATTGGTTAAAGAAGGACTTTACGGGAATGAGAAGAATTTCGAACAGCGTGTGGACGAAATTCTTTATTTCAAAAATCAGATTTGGATCCCGACCCTCCATGACCTTCGTGATTTGATCATGGATGAAGCACATAAATCGAAATATTCCATACATCCGGGATCAGATAAAATGTACAAGGATGTGAAAGAATTTTACTGGTGGCCAGGTATGAAAAAGGATATAGCCACATACGTCGGCAAGTGTACGACGTGTGCGAGAGTTAAGGCGGAACACCAGAAACCCTCGGGAATGCTACAACAGCCGGAAATTCCGGAATGGAAGTGGGAACAGATCACAATGGATTTTGTGACACATCTCCCCAAGACACCCCGAGGTCATGATGCGATTTGGGTAATCGTGGATCGGTTAACCAAATCGGCACATTTTATTCCAATTAGGAATACTTTTAACACTGAGAGACTTGCGCAAATTTATATAAATGAAATAGTGTCTCGTCATGGCATCCCCATCTCGATCATCTCCGATAGGGATAGCCATTTCACCTCCAAACTTTGGCAAGCTGTCCAAGAAGCATTGGGAACACGTATTGACCTAAGCACAGCTTACCACCCTCAGACCGATGGCCAGTCTGAGAGGACCATTCAAACTTTGGAGGATTTGCTTCGTGCCTGCGTACTGGACTTTAAGGGAAATTGGGATCAACATCTCCCACTCGTTGAATTTTCCTATAATAACAGTTACCATAGCAGTATAAAGGCAGCACCTTATGAAGCATTGTATGGGCGGAAGTGCCGATCACCACTTTGCTGGTCTGAAGTGGGGGACTCGCAGGTCATTAGATCGGATATGGTCCAGGAGACGACCAGCAAGATTCTTGAAATTAAGAACAACCTGAAAGCCGCGCGGGATCGGCAGAAGAGTTATGCCGATACCCGTCGAAAACCGTTGTCATTTGAGAAGGGTGAAAAGGTATATTTGAAAGTATCACCCTGGAAAGGAGTGGTCAGGTTTGGAAAGGCGGGGAAGTTGGCCCCTAGATATATTGGACCATTCATTATTACTGCAAAGATCGGTCCGGTAGCTTACCGACTAGAACTGCCTGAGGAACTAAGTGCAGTTCATAACGTGTTTCATGTGTCGAATTTGAAAAGATGTCTGACGGATGAGACATCGGTGTTACCCTTAGAGGGTGTTCTAATAAGTGATAGGCTCAACTTCGTAGAGGAGCCCATCGAAATAGTGGACGGTAAGATCAAGCAACTTAGACACAATAAGATCTCGTTGGTCAAAGTTAGATGGAATTCGCAACGAGGCCCAGAATTTACTTGGGAACGAAATGATGAATTTCGGAAGAAATACCCCCACCTATTTCCTCAAAAGGAAGTAGTTGACGCATAAAATTTCGAGGACGAAATTTTTATAACGGGGGGAGAATGTAACGATTCCGGCAAATTCAGGTATACCCTAGCCGGAATATACTATTTACGTGTTATTTAATATTGATTATATGAGTTATAGCACGTTTATACGAATATATATGGTTCACAGTATGAATCATACTCAATTATATAGTGAATCATATTGGAATTACAATTAACCAATGAACGATTATTGAAACCCGAACAAATCGGGAATTACATTATAATTGAAGTATATAATGTTTAGTGATATTTACGAGGTATTAATGCTTCGGGATAAGTGAATTATAGCACAGAAAAAGGATTTCGATTTATTTGTACGTCGGTACGATAAACGAAACCTTTAACACCAAACCAAGCAAGAGACGATCAATCAAGCCGAAAAAGATGCGTAATTATTAATAATATGATGTTTTAATGTCATGGGCTAAGTTTTTTAAAGTTTTTAAATCAGTTTTATGTAAATTTCATTTTGACCCGAAAAATGACCATTTTAATTTCGTTTCAAGCCGAATTACGAGTTTAAACGAGAAACGAACTGAACCAAATTATCCACAACATTATCCGGATTGTGTAATCCAAATGTGTGGACAATATTTGAGATGTGGGCCCCCCCCCACACCACCACTTAGGCCGGCCACCCCTTTCCCACACATTATACATTTCATTTTTTTTTTTACAACAATTCTCTCACAAAAACTCTCTCAAACTCTCTCAAATCTCTAACACATTCAAGCTTTCTTCCAAGATCATCATAGTTTAACCAAGATTTTGAAGGTATAAGCATGTTACATTACATAATTTTTGGTGTTAATTACTTAGTTTTGAGTTGTTTTTGCAAGAACAAAAGGGTTCCAAGTGAAATATGGGTGAAAACCCGAGATGGAACCGGTTCTCGTATGATCAAGGGATGTATACAAGTTATACAAAGGATCTTGATCCGAGTAATTAGTTAAAAGTGTTTAGAATGAATTTTTACGGTTGAAATCTTGTCAAATGAAGTTTCCATGTGAAAGACGGGTGAGAATCCGAGATGAAACCGACTCTTGCATGACCAAGAGATGTATACAAGTTATACAAGGGATCTTGGTCCAAGAAATGAGTAAAAAGAGTCGAGAACGGATTTTTACGGTCAAAATCGTTGTTTTGATGTTTTAACCGACACTAGGAAAGAAATGGCTTGATTGTGGTATAACTTGCTTGGTGTGGTGTTGATGTGCTTGTAAGTGTTGTATCTAGCGGCTAGCAAAGGCTAGAAACCGAGATCCTTGCGATCTAAAGCTAGAAAACACAAAATAGTTCGGTTTTCGTGTGTTTATGAAAAATGGACAGATTTACGTGTGCTTAGAGTCGGGTCACGAAATTTCACAGAGATGATCTACACATGAAAATATGAGATCTGTGAATTTTTGGTAATTTTTGGATAAAAGATGAATATTTGGTGAATTTAATGCTCGGTTTTGGCCAAAAATAGTGAAAAATAGCAAAACATGATGAAAAATTCCGGAAAATTTAAGATAAGCTTTTTATAACATATAAAAGTCACCCACAAAATTTGAGCTCAGTTGGAAAAGTCTAAGTAGGCTTTTCGGTGAAACGAGTTCTAGGGCTTTCTAGCTCGGTTTTGGGTGAAAATGGCTTGAAAAATAAGTTTTAAATTCTGGAAAAATTCCAGAAAGTTATGAGGATGATAGAGATCATCCCAGAAAAATTTGGGATTTTTCTAAAGTGTTTTGGTATTTTTGATATATTTAGTGTTTTAATAAGATCTAAAAATAGATAAATAAATGTAAATATAGGAAAATAAATCTGGGAAAATTCCAGAAAGTTATGAGGATGATAGAGATCATCCCAGAAAAATTTGGGATTTTTCTAAAGTGTTTTGGTATTTTTGATATATTTAGTGTTTTAATAAGATCTAAAAATAGATAAATAAATGTAAATATAGGAAAATAAATCTGGGAAAATTCCAGAAAGTTATGAGGATGATAGAGATCATCCCAGAAAAATTTGGGATTTTTCTAAAGTGTTTTGGTATTTTTGATATATTTAGTATTTTAATAAGATTTAAAAATAGATAAATAAATGTAAATATAGGAAAATAAATCTGGGAAAATTTTACAAAATTCCTTACTGTCAAATTAAGTTTTGTGCAAAATTACAAGACCCGAGACTAATCGGGTAATTATTTGTGCTAAAAAGAACATAAAAAAAACAAGTTTTTAAAGCTTAAAACGTGTAAACCGGCAAAGTTCGCATAAGCGAGCTGACTGGTACATGAAAACTCTAAAAATGGACTATTTCATAAATCTAAGTAAATTAAGTAAAAATAAATCATCCGAAAATAATTCGGATGATTTGGGTAATTTTACCCGATTTTACCGTTTTCGGCACCGAAATACCGGAAACGGGCCCCACGGCCAAACGGGGTGTCAAACCGAGCTATAATTTCATCACCTTAACTAAATTGACTGTCAAACTCTAAGCAATGTCAATCTGAGTCCTTAGAAGTGTCACGGGGTTAACATTGTCCCCGAATCGAGTACAGTACTGGGTTAACAATGTTCCCAGATGTACCGATTGATATGTATTTAAGTTATGGGAATTATATAGTAACGACTAGATATTATATTACAGATCCAGGCACGTAGCTGTTCCTTATATTACTCACCGACTCACAAAAAAGGTGAGTTTTCACGAGCCCCTTTTAATGAATTGTTTTAATTATATTTTCCCGGGGCGGAAAACATGTCTTATTTAAAGTATTTAAGTACATACCGATCGTATGGAAATACTTGTACATTTATATATATATGGACTGATGCATAGAATATATAAAATGTTTATAATGTGTTATTGTTCTGGGGTAACATAGTTCCCAGGGGTTATATTGTTCTGGGGTAACATAGTTCCCAGGGGTTATTATTGTTCTGGGGTAACATAGTTCCCAGGGGTATTTATTGATCTGGGGTAACATAGTTCCCAGGGGTTATTATTGTTCTGGGGTAACATAGTTCCCAGGGGTTATTATTGATCTGGGGTAACATAGTTCCCAGGGGTTATTATTGTTCTGGGGTAACATAGTTCCCAGGGGTATTTATTGTTCTGGGGTAACATAGTTCCCAGGGGTTATTATTGTTCTGGGGTAACATAGTTCCCAGGGGTATTTATTGTTCTGGGGTAACATAGTTCCCAGGGGTTATTATTGTTCTGGGGTAACATAGTTCCCAGAAAGTTAATGGAAATGTTCTGGGGTAACATAGTTCCCAGCATGATTATATTGCTAATAAATGATTATTAAAATGATTTGTCAGTGTTTATTTAAATTAGTGAAACTCACCAACTATTCGTAGTTGACCCGTTTTCTTTACATGTTTTCTAGGTATGCCCAAGTTGGAATGATTGATATGTGCTTAACTATCTGTGCTACCTGTTGGAAGCTTGCTGCTCTATGTTTTGTAATGAATTTATTAATGTTTTATTGGTAATATATGTGTGTAACACCTAGACAGTAACGCAACTCGCAACAATGTAATATGTTATAAATTAATGTAGTGGTATTTTCTTTATAAGCAATGCTGTTGATATCAGATGTGTCTGTTGCATCCCGTGTACGTTTCCGCTGCGGTTACGGGGTGTTACAACTATGTTACCCCAGAACAATAACAACCCCTGGGAACTATGTTACCCCAGAATAATAATAACCCCTGGGAACTATGTTACCCCAGAACAACAATAACCCCTGGGAACTATGTTACCCCAGAACAATAAAAACCCCTGGGAACTATGTTACCCCAGAACAATAACAACCCCTGGGAACTATGTTACCCCAGAAAAATAATAACCCCTGGGAACTATGTTACCCCAGAACAATAACAACCCCTGGGAACTATGTTACCCCAGAATAATAATAACCCCTGGGAACTATGTTAACCCAGAACAACAATAACCCCTGGGAACTATGTTACCTCAGAACAATAACACATTATAAACATTTTATATATTCTATGCATCAGTCCATATATATATAAATGTACAAGTATTTCCATACGATCGGTATGTACTTAAATACTTTAAATAAGACATGTTTTCCGCCCCGGGAAAATATAATTAAAACAATTCATTAAAAGGGGCTCGTGAAAACTCACCTTGTTGTGAGTCGGTGAGTAATATAAGGAACAGCTACGTGCCTGGATCTGTAATATAATATCTAGTCGTTACTATATAATTCCCATAACTTAAATACGTATCAATCGGTACATCTGGGAACATTGTTAACCCAGTACTGTACTTGATTCGGGGACAATGTTAACCCCGTGACACTTCTAAGGACTCAGATTGACATTGCTTAGAGTTTGACAGTCAATTTAGTTAAGGTGATGAAATTATAGCTCGGTTTGACACCCCGTTTGGCCGTGGGGCCCATTTCCGGTATTTCGGTGCCGAAAACGGTAAAATCGGGTAAAATTACCCAAATCATCCGAATTATTTTCGGATGATTTATTTTTACTTAATTTACTTAGATTTATGAAATAGTCTATTTTTAGAGTTTTCATGTACCAGTCAGCTCGCTTATGCGAACTTTGCCGGTTTACACGTTTTAAGCTTTAAAAACTTGTTTTTATGTTCTTTTTAGCACAAATAATTACCCGATTAGTCTCGGGTCTTGAAATTTTGCACAAAACTTAATTTGACAGAAAGGAATTTTGTAAAAATTTTCCAGATTTATTTTCTTATATTTATATTTATTTATCTATTTTTAAATCTTATTAAAATACTAAATATATCAAAAATACCAAAACACTTTAGAAAAATCCCAAGTTTTTCTGGGATGATCTTTATCATCGTCATAACTTTCTGGAATTTTCCCAGATTTATTTTCCTACATTTACATTTATTTATCTATTTTTAAATCTTGTTAAAACACTAAATATATCAAAAATACCAAAACACTTTAGAAAAATCCCAAATTTTTCTGGGATGATCTTTATCATCCTCATAACTTTCTGGAATTTTCCCAGATTTATTTTCCTACATTTACATTTATTTATCTATTTTTAAATCTTGTTAAAACACTAAATATATCAAAAATACCAAAACACTTTAGAAAAATCCCAAATTTTTCTGGGATGATCTTTATCATCCTCATAACTTCCTGGAATTTTTCCAGAATTTAAAACTTATTTTTCAAGCCATTTTCACCCAAAACCGAGCTAGAAAGCCCTAGAACTCGTTTCACCGAAAAGCCTACTTAGACTTTTCCAACTGAGCTCAAATTTTGTGGGTGACTTTTATATGTTATAAAAAGCTTATCTTAAATTTTCCGGAATTTTTCATCATGTTTTGCTATTTTTCACTATTTTTGGCCAAAACCGAGCATTAAATTCACCAAATATTCATCTTTTATCCAAAAATTACCAAAAATTCACAGATCTCATATTTTCATGTGTAGATCATCTCTGTGAAATTTCGTGACCCGACTCTAAGCACACGTAAATCTGTCCATTTTTTCATAACACACGAAAACCGACTATTTTGTGTTTTCTAGCTTTAGATCGCAAGGATCTCGGTTTCTAGCCTTTGCTAGCCGCTAGATACAACACTTACAAGCACATCAACACCACACCAAGCAAACTATACCAACAATCAAACCATTTCTTTCAAAGTGTCGGTTTTTAAGCAAAAACAAAGGTTTTAACCGTAGAAATCCATTCCCGACTCTTTTTACTCATTTCTTGGACCAAGATCCCTTGTATAACATGTATACATCTCTTGATCATGCAAGAGTCGGTTTCATCTCGGGTTTTCACCCATCTTTCACATGGAAACTCATTTTTACAAGATTTCAACCGTAAAATTTTATTCTAAACACTTTTAACTCATTACTTGGATCAAGATCCTTTGTATAACTTGTATACATCCCTTGATCATACGAGAACCGGTTCCATCTCGGGTTTTCACCCATATTTCACTTGGAACCTTCCTTTTCTCAAGATCATGGAGTTAGAAGTAGGATTCAAGCATCAAAACATGTTCATACCTTGTGATTTTTGGTTAAAAACTCAAGAGCTTGGATGTATGTTTGAAGATTTGAGAGAGTTTGTGTGAAATGTGTTGAAGAAAAAAGAAAATGATATGAATGATAATAACACAAGGACCGATCGGTCCATAAGGTGGATGGGGGTGGGCCCCACACATCAATTCTAGGCCACACATTCGGATTACGCAATCCGGATAATGTTGTGGATAATCTGGTTCAGTTCGTTTCTCGTTTAGACTCGTAATTCGGCTTAAAACGAGCATAAAATGGTTGTTTTTCGGGTCAAAAATAAAATTTACATAAAACTGATTTAAAAACTTTAAAAACTTAACCCATGACATTAAAACATCATATTATCGATATTTGTGCATCTTTTTCGGTTTGATTGATCGTCTCTTGCTTGGTTTGGTGTTAAAGGTTTCGTTTAGCGTACCGACGTACCATTAAATCGAAATCCTTTTTCTGTGCTATAATTTACTTATCCCGAAGCATTAATACTTCGTAAATATCACTAAACATTATATACTTCGTCTATGATGAAACTCCCGATCCGTTCGGGTCTCAATAACCGATTATTGATTAATTGTAATTCCAATACGATTCACTATATAATTGAGTATGATTCATACTGTGAACCATATAAATTCGTATCAACGTGCTATAACTCATATAATCAATATTAAATAACACGTAAATAGTATATTCCGGCTAGGGTATACCTGAATTTGCCGGAATCGTTACAGTATTCCCTCCTGATTCGTTAGGGGATGTTAACGAATCAGGGGGTGGTTCGTTATGTTATTTTATGTAACGAAGGGGAAGCTGGTTCGCTAAGGGATGTTAGCGAACCAGATCACCTTCTATATATAGTGAACTACTGTTCACTTTAATGTAAGTTTTTGAGAATATAGAAAGGATTTTGAGTAATTGCCCTCTCTCAAAGCTTCACCTTAACATTATACATCTAATATATTGATAATATATACATACATAACTTTAAAATCAAGGTTATTATGACCTAGATCTTTAATAGTATTAATCGGATATTCACAGATCTGAGATCTGTTAATTGTTATTGATTGTTAATCCGGGATCCAACAATTAGGTGAGAGACCCTTGGACAAGATTGATATCGGGCACAAAGAAACGTCGAATACATAATGTCTGGCCTAGAAACAGTAAGATACATGAGGGAACCAATCATGGAACGGTGGAGCGTTTCATCTACCTTCTCCCCGATGGGATCAGGACCAATTCCATGATTAACCTGAATAGGAGTGCTAAGCGACGATGACTCTGCCATGTTGAACTTTTCAAGGATATCATTGACATATTATGTCTGGTGAATAAAAATCCCATCAGACTCTTGTTCGACTTGCAATCCTAAAAAAACTTCAACTCTTCCATAGCGCTCGTTTCAAATGTAGACTTTATAAACTCCTCAAAATCTTTGCCCGAACATCATTCGTTGACCCAAAAATGATATCGTCCACATAGACCTGGACTATCAGCAGATGACCATCCGCTTCCTTAGTGAAGAGTGTATAATCAACGGTGCCTCGTACTAAGCCATTGTCAAACGGATGTTGAGACAATGTGTCATACAAAGCTCTCGGGGCTTGGTGTAGACCATAAAGAGATTTGTCGAGTAGGTACACTTTGTCTTTATGAATCAGATCAACAAATCCCGGTGGTTGTCCTACAAAGACTTCTTCACCCAATTTACCGTTCAGGAAATCAGACTTAACATCCAACTGGTAGACCTTGAATCCCTTACAAGATGGCAAGGCTAAGAAAATTATAATTGCCTCAAGCTTAGCAACGGGAGCATAGACTTCGTTGAAATCAATTCCTTCTCTTTGATTAAAACCCAAAACAACTAATCGAGCCTTGTTTCTGGCAATTATACCGTTTTCATCTCTCTTGTATTTAAACACCCACTTGGTGTTAATACACCGTTTATCCTCTGGTAAATCCACAAGCTCCCAAACTCCAAGTTTTTCAAATTGCAGCAGTTCCTCTTGCATCGCATTTACCCAACTCTCCTCATTTTATGCTTGGTTGTATGTTTTCGGTTCGATTTGTGAAATGAAACATTCAAATGAGAACCGATTTTGAAGAGGGGCGACTTGAGAGTAATAACAACTTATACTTTAATCAATTCTGCTTCGAGTACGAACACCGGACCTAAGATCTCCAATGATATTGTCTTCGGGGTGATATGATAAAGTTCAAGGAATAATTTTACCAGGAACTATCACATCATTAGGAAGATTCGTGACATTTTCATCAGTCATCACCACACTAGAAAGCACAGAATCAGTAACCATAGGATCAGAAATAACAGGATCAAGTGTTGGTTGAACCAACGACTCAATCACATCAGTATGATCTTCACCATCATCGTCAAAAAAAGGTGTAGCCGGAGTATCATCAACATGGTTATCAACATCAAGAATCGGATCTTCATTAAAGATTGGAACATCTTGTGTGACATTGTCTTCACAAGAATATTGTTGAAATAACAGTGTGGCCATTTCATCAGTAATTTATTCTTCAGGAAAAAAAAACAGCTCCACAAGCAGTCATAGTCAAACATCCATAAATCACCTATTCTTTGAATAGGAGTAGATATCTTTGACAATCCACATGTCGTACTTGCATAATACGGTTGATGCTAGGTAAATATACTCTTCTTAAAGGACTATCATAACCCATGAAGAAACCTTCCACAGACTTTGCACCAAATTTATCATCAGGATCCAGAACAGTTCATTGAGATCCGAATAGCTCAAGCCACTTTAATGTAGGCTTACGTCTATTAAGTAGCTCAAAACAGGTTTTGCCTTACTTCTTTATTGTCAGGACACGGTTAACAGTGTAACAAGATGAGGCAACAACTTCAGACCAGAAAATCACAGGTAGCTTCGAATCTGTCAACATAGCCCTAGCAGTTTCTGTCAGAGTACAATTCTTTCGTTCAGCAACACCATTTTGTTGTGGTGTATAAGGAGCGCTAAACTCATGATGAATACCCCGGTTATTACAGTATTGAAGGATACGGTTGTTTCTGAATTCGGTACCATTGTCGCTTCTAATGCTTCGGATTAGCAAGTTGTATAACATTTCAAGCTTTTTGAACAAAATCATCAAGTTGTCAAATGTTTCATCCTTTGATTCAAGAAACATTACCCATGAGAAACGTGAATAATCATCAGTGACCACCAAGCAGTACAATTCCTTAGTGATACTTTTAACATTCACAGGCCCAAATATATCCATATGAACCCTCTCAAACGATAAATTGATTTTATTGACAGCTTTTGTCGGGTGCGATTTTTTTTTTCTTACTCTTCTTGCAACTCAAACATTCAGAACTCAAATGAAAGCCTTTAAGATTCACTCCTTCAACCAATTGATTGTGAACATGATAGTTCATTTTCCGAACATTGATGTGACCCATGCGACGATGCCATAAGACACATTCTTTTTTAGATGCCTTGTTGACAAAACATTGAATAGTGCCTTGTGTCGAAGAAGCAACATTCATATTAAGCACGTAAAGATCATTTTTCTTGGTGCTTTCATCAAGATCCACTCTTCTAGAATCTTATACCTAGGCTTGAGAATTAAACAGTCTTGATTTGTAAAATGTATTTAGAAGCCTTACTGAGATTTTCTCAGTAAATTATTCTCCAGCTTAGTGATGTAGTTCAAATTTTCAAACAATACTTTCCCATTTGTTAATGTCCCTTCTCCAAAAATTTGCCCTCCTTGATTTCCTACAAATCCCACATACCCTCCTTGAATAGATTGAACATGTTTTAGTAGATAAAGAGTTCCAGTCATGTGTCGAGAGGATCCATTATCCATTATCAAACGTGAATCATTGGACCTTGAAAGCCCCTACAAAAAAATAAGCAGTTAGAGAAACAAATAAACCCAAGCCCTCTTGGTCTTGGGTTGTTTCATTTTTCCATTCGAAACTTCCTCTAAATCAAATCAGACAATGAATCATCAGACGAACATGAACTCAATGAAACAACTTGTTCATATACTTGATTACCAACCTCATTTAAAGACTCAAAAGATTGTTCATCAACATGATCAGTTAACGACTCATTAGCTTGGTCAACTTGTTCATTTGGTGAGTTAACATTTTCATTACTTTTAACCTTTACCACCCAATTTTTACCAACATAACCTTTCTTTTTATAAAAACTATCATTGTTCTTGGCATTCGAAGATTCGCCAATTCAAAAATCTTTTTGACATATTCCTTGTCTACACCTCTCTTTAATATTTTAACAGGTGGAGGTGTAGATTTAGCCACAGGAACATACAGCTTTTTGTTCACCACATGTTTACTTCTTGACAAAATCTTTTAGGACACTAATAGAACAAGTTTCCTTCTTCATTGCAATAGAAACACTATCTCCTATCAACAAATTTGTTAACAGGAAGGCCATAATTCTCTTGACTTTCTCTTTCAGATTTAAGTTTGTAAAACTCATTATTTGATTGCCTTGTAAAGATATACTCTTTTTGTGCATCTGAGGTCTCACTTTTCACAAACACAATCTTTTGAAAACCATTTTATTTTGTTTTTCAGGCTTTTGTTTATCCTCTTTGAAACCAATACCCTTTCGTTTATAATAAAAACTAGGTTTAGCAAATCTTGTGTTTTGATTATCATTTCTACCAGTTTTACTATTTGATTTGGGTTTTGTTTTCTCAGATTGATTACCACTTTTAACACTTTCTTTAGATGAACTTTCAGATTCATCCAGCACAAATTCAGCAGCCTTTTTACCAACCACACTATCACACTCAGAACTATGAACCGATTGAACACCATGTTCATCACATGAAGTATCATGTTGTGATGAATCAGACACCACATTCAACGCCTTGAAAAACCCTTTGGGTTCTTTAGGAACATAAGAACTGCAAATTGGAGGCGGAACAACATGATATTTTGGAATCTTTTTTGGAACAATGTGATCCAAAACATATTTAAAAGTTGTATAACTTGTCAATTTCGTTTCAACACATTCAAATTCAATTTTAATCTATTCCAATTCTCTTTTTAGTTCTGCTTTTTTATTCACGTGTCTATTAATGGCAATTTGCTTATCATCAACTGTGTGAGTGATCATAGTAATCATTTTTCCATCTTGCAAAACTTTGTTCCACAAGTTTTTCTCACACGATTGAAGCTTTTCATAAGATCTTTCAAATTTTGAAAATCAAGAAACATTTTGTTATAATCATTTTTAAGCAAATTAATATATGTTATCAACGAATTAATAACAAATTCCCTTCATGTGATTCACAAATGCATTGAATTTCATCAGGAGAAAATTTTACCTGACCAGCCATGTTAGCTTGAAGAATAGGAGCATCATCCTCAACTGGAATTCCTTTTTCATCAACCACGTGGCACTTCTTCGCCATTGAACCAACCTGCAAAACTCTCAAAGACATCATGTGGCGAAAATGATTTAAAAAAATTCATTGGGAATTGATTCAAAACTTTTTGGAGAATCCTCATCAGCAGTAGAAATCTCTTCCTCAGCATCACTTATTCCTTCAACCACATCATCATTTTTTGCATCATCCTTGTTCTCAGGCTCTTTAAATATTGAACATTCACCAAACACTTCTGCCACATTAGCTTTATGGAACACGGAATTCCAGTTAAACCCTTCATCCAGTTGAGCATTGCATGCCTTTGAGGACGAAGCTTCATTTTTTATTGGTTATTCAGATTGTGTAGGAGAACTTTGATGATATATAGCTTGTCGATTGTAGTCTCGTCCAATCGGATTAGGATTAGAGTCTCCGACTTCAGGGTTAGTGCATTCTCTCTTGAAATGTCCCTTTTCTTTGCACCTAAAGCATCTGACTTTTGACTTATCCAAACCCAATTTAGTAGTAGTTCCATCCATACAATTCTTTCCAGTGATTTTCCTAAACCTTTGAGCTCTCCTTACCACACTCGCCATACACCAACGGATGTCCAACGTTTCCATCTCTTCGGGGTCAATCTAGTCGTAATATTCTTTTTTCATATTATAATTCCAATCTGACTAGCGATCAAACATTCATAAAACTTCAAAATGGATCCTTAAAACGCCATGTGTTCTTAAACATTTTCCACAGTCAAACCATTATTGTTTTTGGGATTCATAGCAACATTGCATTGAATAACATAAGAAGTTGGATTAGTGGATTTTGATGATTGATCAGAAGATGTTGTTAAACTGGTTCCAACATAAGATCTTGTAAAGTAAGGTATGTTAGCGGGTTGACTTGATTGAGAATTTCCTCCAAAACCACTATTTGTAACATAAGCGGTTTGGAACTTTTGACTTAGAGCAATGACATAATGTGAATAATTTAAATACAAACCAATGTCTTGAACAGCAGATGAATTCTTTATTTTTTGTTTCTTTCTCAACTTAAATTCATGTGCCTCTAGTTTCTCAATAAATCGAGCCAACGTTAGTCTTGCATAATTGATTTGATTCGTTTGTTGAATCATTATGAATGTATTCCAATCATCAGACAACGCATCAACCAGCTTGTCAATATACTCATAATCCTCTTTGTTAATCCCCAGTCTCTCCTTTGACCATCGTGAAAATATCAAACTCTTTGTTAATCCTCTTTGTTAATCAACCAGTGATAATATCTTTCATTCAGCTGAGGCATCGTTTCACCTTTGACCATCGTGAAAATATCAAACTCTTTCGTAAACAAGCTCATCTTGGATTTTCTCATGTCTTCATTACCACGATCTTTATTCATAAGAGCCTCCCATATTGAATAACAAGATCCATTATGTTGCAGGAGTTGAAAGATCTCAAATTTGATGGATTGCCGAAACAAGTTCATCATCCTTTTCTCACACATGAATCTAGGTTTGTCAGCCTCAGGTATTTGAGATAATCTATGACTTGTGACATTGTCATTTCTAGGAAATGTTGAACATATTTAATCTGAAACTTGAATTTGAGGAAGAAATAACCTAATTCACTCTTGCAGAAACATCAAGCATGTAATCACAATCACAATGACCAAATAAATTGCAATATCTTCTGTAAATAAGTGAATAATTGATGAATTTGTGATTGGTTAATCGTTGAATTTGATAGCTTCAAAAATTCATCAAATTAAACTTGAATGTGCTATAATCAATAGTAAATATGAGCCAAACGCACTGATGCCACTTGTAGGAACATGATCCTCATCATGCTAAACATTATGTACGTGAACTCGTAATGATTAGGACCGAAACTTTTATATTTACTATCCTGTATGATATAGCAGAATTATAACATAAAGCAGTCACAACACAATCACTCTTAAGCTTCATTTATATTGATATAACAATGAGAGTACAAACTGAATAAAATGCCCGTTTTTATAATGTATTTTGTTGTTAAAAAATATTAACGTGTGAAAAATTTATGGTCGTTAAAAAGTCATGGGTGTAGTTGATTTAGAACAAGGGGTAAATGTGTAACTATATTATAAATTAAAAAAATAGTTAAAGTTGATGGACCAATATTGTTATTATTTTTGAAACCAAATATGTAACCATTTAACCAACCGTACATCATATGGCCAAATACCATATTACGCTTCGATTTTCAAATTTAAATGCATTGTTGATTGTGCATTAGGCATAAAATATTGAACCTCTTAAAAATTAAGAGGTCCTTGTCATTCTCTTTATATATAGTATATATTAGTAATAGTAATTAAAACCACGTTTATGAGGGTTTTCTAAATTTCTAGAATGTCGAAAATATTGATGTAACACTAAACGACAATACATTGACGAGATTGATATTCAAACGAGTGGAGAAAGCTAATCATAAAGGTAAAATCGCTGAGCACTTCGAAGAAAGTTCATCTAAAGGTGATGCCACAAAGTCTTTACAAAGAATTCAATCAGTGGTATTATGATGACAAGACGGGTGAAGTTGTGATCGTGTTGGGTTCTGGAGATAAGATTATGTTTATTCGGGGTTTGGATCCTATGTGGTTGGTCAACCTATCTGAGTCTGACAATGACGTTTTATTCAACAGTTAGATCAGATTGACATGCATTAAAGACAACGAGCTAGCTATCCAATTCCAATGATTCGTACCAATGTGTCATGCATTTGGGATTAATAGTTGTGTTGATTGGAAGACCACAAGGTTCAATATGTGAAGACACACAATGCTCGAGACGAGGGAGAGTTTGTAGATACATCAGTTGTCGTTTAGTTTTGATATTTGTAATAGTATACAGCCCAATTTTGACAATTATATAAAAGCCATTCGTTAAGCAATGTTAGCGAATGAACCTATATTGGTTTCCTCATACGCTATGGGATGTTAGTGCATGGGATCATAAAGTATAAGGACATTCGCTAGGGGAATGCCAAGCGAATGAGCTCGTCCCTATATAGTCTATAATCAGATTTTAAATTAACGCTTGATTATTTTGATAATTTTTACCTCGTTACTATGTCCAACTATGTCAAAACACGCAGCTACACACTGAGCCTTAAACACTGATGTGGTCCCAAGTGTAGAAGATCGGGCCATCATGTCTTTGGAGGCCAAAGAACTGTTAGTACACGGTTTTGCGTCTCGAGTCTTTGTAATTATCATTTTGTGTTTGTCATTTATTTTAATGTAATATTTATTATTATATTAAGTTAGTTCGTCAAAGGAATAAATCTAGTTCATTAAGGATGTTTAACGAACTAGACCTTAAGTTAATTTTCCTCCTGATTCGTTAAGGATGTTTAACGAGTCAAGGGGTGGTTCGTTATTTAATGTAATGTAATGAATTGAAAAGCTAGTTCGTTACGGAATGCGTAACGAACTAGATTCCATCTTCTATATATAGAGGGTTCCCCCTCTGTTAATGTGAAGTTTTGATGTTAACGTATTGAATTGATGTCCAAGTATTCTCTCAATCAAAGCTTCATCTTATTAATCTATTCCTTAAAATATATACACATATATACAACTAATACTAATATATATATACATAACATATAATCGGTGAGAGTAATTATGAACTTGATCCGTCAATCGTTTATTAGATCTTAGATTTGAGATGGATCCGAGTGTTCACAAGTGGTATAAGAGATTTTGGGGATTCGGTTGCTCTAGATCTATATGTTAATTCGTTAATTAAGGACTTATACGTATTAATTTGGTATTATTTGGTTTTCAATTTGAATTTGATTAAATTAAGTATGAATTTGGTGGAATTTGGATTGAGTTTTGGTTGAATTGTGGTTCATTAAGCTATATGGAAGTATTAGTGGACTGAGTTTGAGAATTAGATTAGTTTTGAATTGGTTTGGTTTGGATCTGGGTTTGGCCGAAACAGGGGTGTTGTTTTTGGTTAAATTGGATTCGAGTTAAGGATAATTGGTTTAAGAGATGGTATTTTTTGGATTCGTGTTAAGTTTCCGAGTATGTTGATAGGTTATTCGTGTAATTTGGTGTAGTAACGAGTTGGTATTATAGATTTGAGTTAGTTGTTGGTGTTCTTAGTTTTTCTAAAAATCTGGAAAATGGTGATGAAGATTTGAAGATCTTAATCACCTGTTGAATACTCTTCTTCGTTAACTTAATTTGTTAAAGCGATCCGTTATTTTTAACCAATTCGTCATCCAGTTCTTTACTTCGTTCGTCATCAATCTAATTCACGTTCTCTAATTCGTTCGACACGTGTATAATTCGTTAACCTTGAATCTAACAAACCTTTGCCACGTGGAAAAAGTGTCAGAGTTTGTTATAACCGTTATAACAAACTGATTCGTTATAGTTAATTCGTAATCAATTATAGCAAGTTCGTTATCTTAACTCATTATCTTGAATTAGAGGATTCGTTACTTGATTCATTAGGTTGGTTCTGTGATTAGTTCAGGTGGTTGAGTGACTCGCTACCTGGATTCGTTACTTTGAGCCTGGATTCGTTAATCTAATTCTTCAAATTGATTTGTCAAGTTTGACCTGAATCGTTGACTTAGTTCGTTTGATAGTTCGTTATACCCTAATTCGTTAACACTATTCACAATTCGTTAACATTATTGTTCACAGTTCGTTTTAAAATATTTTCAAATTCAACCCTTGAAGTTTGATTGTCTTGTTAGTGTTCAAGATGGCTGGTTTTTATGCCTTGGCTTCACAAAATGCGCTCATGCAGCAGATGTTACAATTAGATACCGAGATTGGATCTCACTCAAAATGTCCACGCTTAATGAAATTTAGCGACTTTGCGAAGTGGGAACCCCGATTTCGTGCTCATTTGGGGTCTATTCACCCTGATTGTTCTTATTGCCTCGATGAGGTTTACACTGTTCCTATGATCGGCGATGAAACCATTGGTTTTACCCCAAAAGCTATTTCACAATATTCTGTTGAAGAGAAAAAGTCATTAGAAATCGAAACAAAAGCTTATTCAACTTTGACAATGGCATTACCAGATAATATAGTCCATCAGGTTGGAAGCATCAAGATTTGTGCATCTCAATTCCAACACATCAGAATGATAAGTATGGGTAATACCGAGGAGAGTAAGAAAGTAATTTTAAAGTTCCAATTCAGAAACTTTAACTTACTCAAAGGTGAAACTATCGAGGAGATGAATACTCATTTCAATCACTTAATTGCTGAAATGGACAAGCTTAAGGTTGAACTTTCTGAATCGGATAAGATCGATACAATCAAGAATTCTTTACCGAGTTCTTATTCAACCTTCTTAATGGTTCTAAAAGAAAATGAGTACTTCAAGAATGATGATTTAACTTCCTCTGAGTTCATGCAGAAAATCGAGGAAAGAGAATATGATTTAAAATGTCATAAATCATCAAAAGATAATCAAGATCCAGCACTCTATGGTGGAAGCATGCCTTTGAGTTCTACTGTAACTCCGATCACTGCATTTCTTTCACAGAATGCGAATGAAAATTCAACAACAACATACAGTGATCCACGTGCTTGTTTCTATACTTTTGGAGGATCTGGTTCTTCTGGTTCTTCTAGAAATTCGGCTACTGCATATCAATTTTCAACTCCACTCCATGTGAATATGAAGGAGGCTAAACAGAACATTTTCTTCTTGAGTGCTTTTATGAGTTCATATGAAAATCTGGTTGGAAGTAAGATAGCCACGAGTTAGTTAACTGATGAAGACTATGACCAGATTGATCCGGATGATTTGGAAATCATGGATCTGAAGTGGAATATGGCTATGATTGTCAGAAAAGTCAAGAAGTTTATGCAAAGAACTGGGAAAGACTTTTCATCATTAAACAAGAAAATAGGGTTTGACAAGTTAAAGTTCAAGTGTTATAACTACCAAGAGTTTGAGCATTTTTGTGAAAGAATGCAATAAACCGAAGAAAGAGTATATTGGACCTCGAAACTCAGACAGAAGTCCTTTGAAAAAGAACAATTCTTCTGAATCTTCAGTTAACAAGTCTTCATCTTCTGGAACACAAGCCATGTTATCAGCTGCTGAAGGTACGAATTGGTCTCAAAGGCTTTTGTGTGGTGAAAATCAAGCGAATTTGGCTATGTTTGAACACTTTCATGATGCTAGTGGATCTGAGTTGTCCTCTGATCAAAATGACACTGAGTCTGATTCTGATGACTCTTGTCAAAATCAATCAACGATTTTTGCATGAATGGCAAATATCAGTGAGCCAACCACTACTGCTTGCATGGCCAAAGCTGATGAGGTTAATATTTCTTCTTCTAACTCTGTGAAAATGCATGTTAATGTATTACGTGCTGAATTTGAGACTAGCAAAACCAAGTTAGATGTCACACCCCGGTCGTAATTGGCGGAAAAACCGAGGTGTGGCGACGGGGTCGTGATTGATTGAGCACAATAGATTTAAAAGTCTAAATGCATAAACTTAAAACATGTCAACATTTCAACAATTCAACAGGTAGCAAATTCGTTCCATTACAACAGATAATGCTAACATCAATCCTAAATGTCTTCCATCTAAGGCCTCTATCAGCTATTTGCTACTTCCTGCTTCATTTCCTGAAAACATGTAACAAAAACGTCAACTACATAAAGTAGATGAGTGAATTCATAGGTTTAAGGAAAAAGGGATTATACACAAGCATACTAGACTAAGTTGTAGGGGTTTATATATAGGGGGTACCATCGGCTAAACCACCACTCCTACAACTTATCCTACCATGCTTGGGTATAAAGCCCTGTTTTAAAAAGGTTTGTAAGACAAGACAAGCGTACCAGACTAGGTTGTAGGGGTTTATATATAGGGTGTACCATCGGCTAACCCACTACTCTTCCTACAACTTATCCTACCATGCTTGGGTATGCTTATCAACTCAACCAAGACTGCAAGAGTTATGTATAATGATCCCAAGTATTATTCCCATGCATACAGGTGTAATGATATCAAGGATATATGTATAAAGATACCAAAGAATCATATGTCACCATGTCTTGATGATAATGATGATAATGCATAATGATCACACGAGACCTGACATCAACCCACACAAGACCACACGATGCTACTTGATTTCCATGATGGTAACCCAAATCGATCACTTTGGATACCATGAGAGAATTCTAAGGCGTCCACTTTAGTATCTCTTGGATTCCTAATCGATCACTTAGGAAATCCTTCGGATTCTTAATCGAACACTTAAGAACCCCATAGGTCACGTGTATTCTAAATCGAACACTTTAGAATCCCACATCTAGTGACGGCCTGTCTACCAATCGACCACTTGGAGACCAAACATATGCACTAGTGTGACCTATACTGCCTATGTTCACACGACCACTAGGCTGTCCAATGAATGATGTGTTTTCATGATAATGTATAACGGGCACATGACTTTGATTTCCAAACGTCCATTGTTCCCTAAGCAATCAATGATTCCCATGTTTACTCCTGAATAACTGATTAGACATACACAACTTCCGAGAAAGTTAAGGTATGAGTAACCTGCCATGATTACTTGTTTCCCCAATGTTCATTGTTTGCAAAAGATTTGCCAAGAATGTCTATGATAAAGAATGTTTGAATAAATGAGTTTTGTCAAAACGTGTACAGTTACCATGTTTCCACCCCAATGATTTGAAAAGCTTAAAAGAAAAAAAAGGGAGCTATGAACTCACCTTGTTGGCTAAGTATGGTTGCTAGGGTGGTCGAGTGCTGCCAAACGTCGATCCTCTAAGTCTAGACAAGGACATAATAGGTTAACAACACGCTATAAGTCTAAGAGTATAAGCCTACGCGACCTCGAGCAAAAACCAAGATTTAAAGTTGAAAACAAGCTGATTCTGGCACATTCGGTCGAATAAGGGCAGGTTCGATCGAATCAGCTACTTGTTCGGTCGAATATGGTACTGGTTCGGTCAAAGGGGCTGGGAAGAACACGTTCAGTCGATTGAGGACTCGTTCGGTCGAGTAGGATGTACATTCGGTCGAATACAATCGTATTCGGTCGAATGTGTATTCTGATTCGGTTAGTCTGTTCGTTTGCCCACTGGTTCGACCGAATGGTCTCTTGTTCGACCGAATAGGAGATGGTTCGACCGAATAGGGGTCTATTCGACTCCTTCAAGCCGGATGACGGAGAAACCTACGGGATTTTGACGATTTTCATGATTTTTGCCCAAAATCATTGTTTTATACATGGAAATGCTCGGAATCCATAGGGCTATTGATTCCTAACGTTTATAACAACAAAAGTATGCTTTTTGACACCAAAAATGACGATTTTTGACCAAGAACACACTTGAAACATAAGTTGGGGTTTTTGCTCGATTCGGGGCCGGATTTGATGATAAAAACGTATGATTTTCAAGAAGATCTTACCAAAAACAACAATAAACAGATTGGTGAACTCGAATTTTGGATTGAACAACTTTCTCTCACTACTCTCTCTCTAGAATTGGGGTGTTTGGGTGTGGGTGTGGAATAGATGAAAGAAAATGGTGGAGTTTGTTCTTGCACTACGCTTATATACTCGGTTCTATCGGGTTCGGGTTTTGGTTACCTACGGGTCAAGGCTAGCTGAGTTCATAAGTTTTAACGAGCTAGAACTTTTCAGTAAAAATTTTATAAAAATCATTTTTCAAGTAATCGCTTGAAATCTTTTTAAATAAAAACCTTTTATTTTTCGAAAACACAAAATTAATATTTTTCAAACATAAAAGTTCTTTTTATGAAATAAACATTTTTAGCTGAAATAAACAGATTTTCCAATGATATGGATTCCGAACTTATCGTCCAGAACCCAAAGTGTATAGTTTCCGATGATTTCTTGATTTTAGTTTACCAGTCAAATTCCAGGGCGTTACATCCTCCCCAACTTAGAGGAATTTCGTCCCGAAATTTAGATTTTTAGTATACTTGATGCAACGATGATTAAGATTACATGATCCCATGATGACCACTATGCGCCACTACTTCTAATATTCGTCTCAGATATCACCCAAATCAAGCTGAAGGGGCTTATATATAGGGTGTACCGGCGGCTAACCCACCACTCCTTCAACCTTACTTGAGTGTCTCCTTCGACTCCTATTAGGTTAATGACACACAGGACGACACACTATTTTCCACTACAAGGCATCACCCTCAAGCTTTACATCAGACATATTCATTTCGGATTGAAGGGGTTTATATATAGGGTGTACAGCGGCTAACCCACCACTCCTTCAATCTTCTGTGATTAATTCCCTCAATAATTCTTGAATTTAATGTCTCACAGCTGCCACGCTAACTATACGTCCTAATTCCAAGTTTCGCTTCAGACATATTCAACTCGTGCTGAAGGGGTTTATATATAGGGTGTACCAGCGGCTAACCCACCACTCCTTCAACCTTTGTCGAATAATTCCCTACACGAACCTTGAGTTCACGACTCCTAGTTGCACAATAGCATATTGCTTATACACGTATACACCTGTGACCTTGATGCAATTATATTCCGGACTATAATTACGAGCTCACCTTGTATCAATGTATAAACTCTATTGCGTGCGGCTAGAAAATTTGACACGACACCACACACATACACACAACCATGCTCCATGAATGCTAGAATGATGACAAATTTTGGCTTAAATGATGTATAAATTCCCCAAGGTTTATATGATTGAGTAGATATGACTTGTGCTTTCCAGCATGAGCCCTGAGTAGCCAAAATTTGTGGATGCAAATAAAAGAATACTTATAAGCATAACAAGGCAACATGATATTCATTGAATAACACAGTTATTTGATACATGCTGCAGATTTATATTGACTTCTAGACAATTAGATTACAAGAACATAGACTAAGAGAACAGATGAGGGTATTTCTCCTTCATCTGATCTTCGCGTTCCCATGTAAACTCGGGTCCGCGTTTGTTATTCCATCGAACTTTCACAAGCGGTATGCGGCTACGCTTGGTCTTCTTGACCTCGCGATCCATGATCTCGACGGGTTCTTCAACGAAAAGCAGATTGTCGCTAATTCGAACCTCGTCGACGGGAATGTGAAGGGCCTCGTCAACAAGACACTTCTTTAATTGCGAAACATGAAAAACGTTGTGAACTCTACTGAGTTCCGGTGGCAGCTCAAGACGATAGGCAACTGGTTCGATCCTTTCAAGGATTTTGAATGGTCCAACATACCTTGGAGCGAACTTTCCCTTCTTCCCGAAACGAACTATGCCCTTCCAGGGGGAAACTTTCAGCATGACTCGGTCACCAACTTGAAACTCGAGTGGCTTGCGTCGTTTGTCGGCGTAGTACTTATGCCGGCAACGAGCGTCTTTGGGTCGCTGTTGAATGAAAGCAATTTGATTGGTTGTCTCCTGTATTAGTTCGGGGCCGATGATCTGTGAATCCCCGGTCTCGGACCAACACAAGGGAGAGCGACACTTGCGGCCGTAAAGAGCTTCAAACGGCGCGCATTTAGTGGTAGCGTGGTAACTATTGTTGTAAGAAAATTCTGCCAGTGGCAGATGAGCTTCCCAACTACTACCGAAATCGAGGATACAAGCTCTCAACATGTCTTCTAGGGTTTGTATGGTCTTCTCGCTCTGCCCATCAGTTTCTGGATGATAGGAAGAGCTAAGCTTCACACTTGTCCCAAAGGCCTTTTGCAAAGATTTCCAGAACCTGGAAGAAAAACTGCTGTCACGATCAGACGTGATGCCCTTAGGCACACCATGACGGGAAACGATCTCACGAATGTATACCCGCGCCAACTTTTCCGTAGTGTAGTCTTCACGAACCGGGATAAAGTGGGCGGATTTTCTTAGAATGTCCACAATAACCCAAATTGAGTCATGACCGCTAGGCGTCCGTGGTAGCTTGGTGATGAAATCCATAGCTAACTCTTCCCACTTCCACTGAGGAATAATAGGTTGTTGAAGTAGCCCAGACGGCCTTTGATGCTCTGTCTTGACTCGCGAACAAGTCAAACATCTCATCACGTACGAAGCGATATCTTTCTTCATCCCGGGCCACCAATAATGGGGTTTAAGATCTTGATACATCTTGTTGCTGCCTGGATGAATCGAGTATCTGGACTTGTGGGCTTCATTTAGAATAAGCGTCCGAAGAGGCTCAGAGTTCGGGATCCACGCTCGGTCAAGAAAATAGAGGATGCCGTCTGACTTGGTTTCGAATTTCTGCTCGGCTCCACATGACAAAACGCCCTTGAGATCACCATTCACAAGCGCTTGATTCTGAGCTTCACGAATTAAGGAAGGAAGGTTGGATTGAATCCGAATAGAGTACAGCTGGGTCCTTTCTTTACGACTCAATGCGTCAGCCACCACATTAGCCTTTCCCGGGTGGTAGCGAATTTCACAATCGTAATCGCTGAGAAGTTCGACCCAGCGTTGCTGCCTCATGTTCAACTCTTTCTGATTGAGGATGTGTTGTAAGCTCTTGTGATCGGTAAAAATGACACACTTTGTACCGTACAGGTAATGTCTCCAGATTTTTAGGGCAAACACCACTGCACCCAGCTCCAGGTCATGTGTGGCGTAGTTCTTCTCGTGCACCTTGAGTTGTCGAGAAGCGTAAGCGATGACCTTCCCTCGTTGCATTAAAACGCAACCGAGGCCCTGATTCGAAGCATCGCAATAAACAGTAAAGTCATCGTCACCTTCCGGAAGTGATAGAATCGGTGCATGGCAAAGCTTATTCTTCAGAGTTTGGAAAGCTTCCTCTTGATCTTGTCCCCACACGAAAGGTTCCCCTTTCTGGGTCAAAGTGGTTAAAGGCAAGGCAATCCTGGAGAAGTTTGAGATAAATCGGCGGTAGTAACCGGCCAGACCAAGAAATGAACGGATTTCGGTAGGTGTTTTAGGCGCTACCCAATTTCTGATGGCTTCTGTCTTGGAAGGGTCGACGTGAATGCCGTCGACATTGATGACATGTCCCAAGAATTGAACTTCCCTTAGCCAAAATTCACACTTGGAGAACTTGGCATATAGTTGCTCTTTCCTGAGAAGCTCCAAAATAAGCCTGAGATGAAGCTCATGATCGGTCCTCGAACGAGAATAAATGAGAATATCGTCTATGAAAACAATGACAAACTGATCAAGATATGGACGGCAGACGCAATTCATCAGATCCATGAAGATGGCGGGAGCATTGGTCATTCCAAAAGGCATAACCATGAACTCGTAATGACCATAACGAGTTCGGAACGCAGTTTTCGGGATATCCTCTTCCAGAACACGCAACTGATGGTAACCAGAACGCAGATCGATCTTAGAGAAAAACGTAACACCCTGGAGCTGATCAAAGAGATCATCAATTCTCGGTAACGGGTACCGATTTTTGATGGTGAGTTTATTAAGCTCCCGGTAGTCAATGCACATACGGAAAGTCCCGTCCTTCTTTTTGACGAAGAGTACCGGGGCTCCCCATGGAGACGAGCTAGGGCGAATGAATCCCTTGCTAAGAAGTTCTTGAAGCTGATTTGATAACTCTTGAAGTTCCGACGGAGCTAGACGATACGGTGCCTTAGCAATAGGGAGAGCACCAGGAATAAGATCGATACGAAATTCCACCTGCCTGCTAGGAGGAAGTCCAGGCAGATCTTCGGGAAAAACATCAGAAAATTCACGCACAACTGGAATGTCCTGCAGTCTCTTGTCTTCAGATTCCTTGAGAGTAACATGAGCTAGAAATGCGGGATACTTCTTTCGAAGGTACCGACTGGCCTTTAAGCAAGAGACGATCCTTAGGCATCCACCCGATTTTTCGCCTTGAATAGTTAGAATTTCGCCAGAAGGTAAAGGGATACGAATAAGTTTCTCGGCGCAGATTACTTCCGCGTGATTGCTGGACAGCCAGTCCATTCCCACAACTAGATCGAAGCTTCCAAGACGAAAAGGTATAAGGTCAATACTGAACGATGTGGTGACAAGAGTAAGGGTGCAATTTCGGATGACAGACTTCACTTGTTTGGACTCCCCACTAGCAAGTTCAACAGAAAAGGCAGGGTCCAACTCGGAAATTTTTTTAATTTCAGCAAAGGAACCAATTCGCAAGAAACAAAGCTCCTATCAGCTCCTGTATCAAATAGGACAGACAGCCAGTTGTTGTAAAGAATAAACGTACCAGTAATAACATCGGGGTTTTGGCGTGCTTCGGCAGCTCCAATGGTAAAAGCCCTCCCGCGAGCCGGAGGGATGTTGGTGACGCGGGGGCATCGATTTCTGTAATGGTCCATAGCGCCACACTCGAAGCAGCCTCGAGCAGGGTTAGGCTGAGGGTTAGCATTCCCCACAGCCAGTTGGTTGCCAGGACTCCTGCATCGCTCCACCAGGTGCCCGAATCGTCCACAATTCGTGCACTTGCGGCACGACTCTCTACTTGGGTGATGATAAGAACATAAGTTGCACTTGGGATGTAGCCCAGTATATTCCTTTCTTGGTCTTCCCTGAGCTGTTGTGGCTGGAGTGGGGGCTATGGAGTTGATAGGCGTAGCATCAGTGATTGCAGCTAAGTTGGTCGCTTTCCGCTTCCTATTGCTCCCCTTTTTCGCTTTCCCCTCGGAGGATTTGCCCTTATCCTGTTGCAGAACACCAGACTTGAGCTGTTCCCTGGTCAGACGGGCAGTGAGATCGATCGCTGCCTTAAGTGTAGTGGGGTCAACTCCAACCGCAATGCCCCTCATGGAGTCCGGAAGACCGCTGATGTATTGCTAGACAGCGCGAGAAGCTGGGGTAACCATATGGGGCACCAATAAGGAGAGTTCATGAAATCTCACCGTGTACTTCATGTGATCCGCGCCCTTCATCACGTGCGCCCTAAACTCAGCCTCCAGTTTCTGGATCTCGGTTCTCGGAACGAACTCCTGCGTGACTAGCTCAACAAACTCAGCCCAGGGCAGGGCTAGGGCCGCGTCTCGTCCCCTGGTTCTTATCTCGTTATTCCACCACGTGAGAGCCCGTTTGTGGAACATACTCGTCGCGAATTTGACCCTGAGTTCATCCGGGCAGGAGCACATGTTGAATGAAGCTTCGACTTTCTCGAACCACTGGAGAAGACCAGCGGCTCCCTCGGTTCCACTAAAACTTGTAGGCCTAGTGTTGGTAAAAGCCTTATAGAGCTTATCGGCCTGAAGAGTGGGATTCGGTTCTGGGGCTTGTGGTGCACCCGAGGTTCCTTCTTGCCTCATGTTGTTTACCAGACCCGGGAGAACTGCTGCAATTTGCTGCGCTATGAGGGCAGCGAGGTCAGCGGGGTCAGCATTGACGGATGAGCGACGAGGAGGCATTCTATAAAAGAATAAGAATGCGCATTAGTTAAATTGAGAATAAAGAATAACTGGATAAGGAATTGCCAAAGAGTACATCGCTACTAGATTCACAGTTAATGATGCATCACATGAGCACATAGCAAGCATATAAGTGTGGGCATGTGATAGTGATGCATGAATTATCTAGAGTCAAGGGTCCTAGGTTATAGTCTAGGTCGGTTTCCTAATTCCCTATAACCATTGGCTCTGATACCAATCTGTCACACCCCGGTCGTAATTGGCGGAAAAAACCGAGGCGTGGCGACGGGTTTCCTAATTCCCTATAACCATTGGCTCTGATACCAATCTGATGAATCTCCAAAATTCACACTTGGAGAACTTGGCATATAGTTGCTCTTTCCTGAGAAGCTCCAAAATAAGCCTGAGATGAAGCTCATGATCGGTCCTCGAACGAGAATAAATGAGAATATCGTCTTTGAAAACAATGACAAACTGATCAAGATATGGACGGCAGACGCGATTCATCAGATCCATGAAGATGGCGGGAGCATTGGTCATTCCAAAAGGCATAACCATGAACTCGTAATGACCATAACGAGTTCGGAACGCAGTTTTCGGGATATCCTCTTCCAGAACACGCAACTGATGGTAACCAGAACGCAGATCGATCTTAGAGAAAAACGTAACACCCTGGAGCTGATCAAAGAGATCATCAATTCTCGGTAACGGGTACCGATTTTTGATGGTGAGTTTATTAAGCTCCCGGTAGTCAATGCACATACGGAAAGTCCCGTCCTTCTTTTTGACGAAGAGTACCGGGGCTCCCCATGGAGACGAGCTAGGGCGAATGAATCCCTTGCTAAGAAGTTCTTGAAGCTGATTTGATAACTCTTGAAGTTCCGACGGAGCTAGACGATACGGTGCCTTAGCAATAGGGAGAGCACCAGGAATAAGATCGATACGAAATTCCACCTGCCTGCTAGGAGGAAGTCCAGGCAGATCTTCGGGAAAAACATCAGAAAATTCACGCACAACTGGAATGTCCTGCAGTCTCTTGTCTTCAGATTCCTTGAGAGTAACATGAGCTAGAAATGCGGGATACTTCTTTCGAAGGTACCGACTGGCCTTTAAGCAAGAGACGATCCTTAGGCATCCACCCGATTTTTCGCCTTGAATAGTTAGAATTTCGCTAGAAGGTAAAGGGATACGAATAAGTTTCTCGGCGCAGATTACTTCCGCGTGATTGCTGGACAGCCAGTCCATTCCCACAACTAGATCGAAGCTTCCAAGACGAAAAGGTATAAGGTCAATACTGAACGATGTGGTGACAAGAGTAAGGGTGCAATTTCGGATGACAGACTTCACTTGTTTGGACTCCCCACTAGCAAGTTCAACAGAAAAGGCAGGGTCCAACTCGGAAATTTTTTTAATTTCAGCAAAGGAACCAATTCGCAAGAAACAAAGCTCCTATCAGCTCCTGTATCAAATAGGACAGACAGCCAGTTGTTGTTAAGAATAAACGTACCAGTAATAACATCGGGGTTTTGGCGTGCTTCGGCAGCTCCAATGGTAAAAGCCCTCCCGCGAGCCGGAGGGATGTTGGTGACGCGGGGGCATCGATTTCTGTAATGGTCCATAGCGCCACACTCGAAGCAGCCTCGAGCAGGGTTAGGCTGAGGGTTAGCATTCCCCACAGCCAGTTGGTTGCCAGGACTCCTGCATCGCTCCACCAGGTGCCCGAATCGTCCACAATTCGTGCACTTGCGGCACGACTCTCTACTTGGGTGATGATAAGAACATAAGTTGCACTTGGGATGTAGCCCAGTATATTCCTTTCTTGGTCTTCCCTGAGCTGTTGTGGCTGGAGTGGGGGCTATGGAGTTGATAGGCGTAGCATCAGTGATTGCAGCTAAGTTGGTCGCTTTCCGCTTCCTATTGCTCCCCTTTTTCGCTTTCCCCTCGGAGGATTTGCCCTTATCCTGTTGCAGAACACCAGACTTGAGCTGTTCCCTGGTCAGACGGGCAGTGAGATCGATCGCTGCCTTAAGTGTAGTGGGGTCAACACCAACCGCAATGCCCCTCATGGAGTCCGGAAGACCGCTGATGTATTGCTAGACAGCGCGAGAAGCTGGGGTAACCATATGGGGCACCAATAAGGAGAGTTCATGAAATCTCACCGTGTACTTCATGTGATCCGCGCCCTTCATCATGTGCGCCCTAAACTCAGCCTCCAGTTTCTGGATCTCGGTTCTCGGAACGAACTCCTGCGTGACTAGCTCAACGAACTCCTGCGTGACTAGCTCAGGGCAGGGCTAGGGCCGCGTCTCGTCCCCTGGTTCTTATCTCGTTATTCCACCACGTGAGAGCCCGTTTGTGGAACATACTCGCCGCGAATTTGACCCTGAGTTCATCCGGGCAGGAGCACATGTTGAATGAAGCTTCGACTTTCTCGAACCACTGGAGAAGACCAGCGGCTCCCTCGGTTCCACTAAAACTTGTAGGCCTAGTGTTGGTAAAAGCCTTATAGAGCTTATCGGCCTGAAGAGTGGGATTCGGTTCTGGGGCTTGTGGTGCACCCGAGGTTCCTTCTTGCCTCATGTTGTTTACCAGACCCGGGAGAACTGCTGCAATTTGCTGCGCTATGAGGGCAGCGAGGTCAGCGGGGTCAGCATTGACGGATGAGCGACGAGGAGGCATTCTATAAAAGAATAAGAATGCGCATTAGTTAAATTGAGAATAAAGAATAACTGGATAAGGAATTGCCAAAGAGTACATCGCTACTAGATTCACAGTTAATGATGCATCACATAAGCACATAGCAAGCATATAAGTGTGGGCATGTGATAGTGATGCATGAATTATCTAGAGTCAAGGGTCCTAGGTTATAGTCTAGGTCGGTTTCCTAATTCCCTATAACCATTGGCTCTGATACCAATCTGTCACACCCCGGTCGTAATTGGCGGAAAAAACCGAGGCGTGGTGACGGGTTTCCTAATTCCCTATAACCATTGGCTCTGATACCAATCTGATGAATCTCCAAAATTCACACTTGGAGAACTTGGCATATAGTTGCTCTTTCCTGAGAAGCTCCAAAATAAGCCTGAGATGAAGCTCATGATCGGTCCTCGAACGAGAATAAATGAGAATATCGTCTATGAAAACAATGACAAACTGATCAAGATATGGACGGCAGACGCGATTCATCAGATCCATGAAGATGGCGGGAGCATTGGTCATTCCAAAAGGCATAACCATGAACTCGTAATGACCATAACGAGTTCGGAACGCAGTTTTCGGGATATCCTCTTCCAGAACACGCAACTGATGGTAACCAGAACGCAGATCGATCTTAGAGAAAAACGTAACACCCTGGAGCTGATCAAAGAGATCATCAATTCTCGGTAACGGGTACCGATTTTTGATGGTGAGTTTATTAAGCTCCCGGTAGTCAATGCACATACGGAAAGTCCCGTCCTTCTTTTTGACGAAGAGTACCGGGGCTCCCCATGGAGACGAGCTAGGGCGAATGAATCCCTTGCTAAGAAGTTCTTGAAGCTGATTTGATAACTCTTGAAGTTCCGACGGAGCTAGACGATACGGTGCCTTAGCAATAGGGAGAGCACCAGGAATAAGATCGATACGAAATTCCACCTGCCTGCTAGGAGGAAGTCCAGGCAGATCTTCGGGAAAAACATCAGAAAATTCACGCACAACTGGAATGTCCTGCAGTCTCTTGTCTTCAGATTCCTTGAGAGTAACATGAGCTAGAAATGCGGGATACTTCTTTCGAAGGTACCGACTGGCCTTTAAGCAAGAGACGATCCTTAGGCATCCACCCGATTTTTCGCCTTGAATAGTTAGAATTTCGCCAGAAGGTAAAGGGATACGAATAAGTTTCTCGGCGCAGATTACTTCCGCGTGATTGCTGGACAGCCAGTCCATTCCCACAACTAGATCGAAGCTTCCAAGACGAAAAGGTATAAGGTCAATACTGAACGATGTGGTGACAAGAGTAAGGGTGCAATTTCGGATGACAGACTTCACTTGTTTGGACTCCCCACTAGCAAGTTCAACAGAAAAGGCAGGGTCCAACTCGGAAATTTTTTTAATTTCAGCAAAGGAACCAATTCGCAAGAAACAAAGCTCCTATCAGCTCCTGTATCAAATAGGACAGACAGCCAATTGTTGTTAAGAATAAACGTACCAGTAATAACATCGGGGTTTTGGCGTGCTTCGGCAGCTCCAATGGTAAAAGCCCTCCCGCGAGCCGGAGGGATGTTGGTGACGCGGGGGCATCGATTTCTGTAATGGTCCATAGCGCCACACTCGAAGCAGCCTCGAGCAGGGTTAGGCTGAGGGTTAGCATTCCCCACAGCCAGTTGGTTGCCAGGACTCCTGCATCGCTCCACCAGGTGCCCGAATCGTCCACAATTCGTGCACTTGCGGCACGACTCTCTACTTGGGTGATGATAAGAACATAAGTTGCACTTGGGATGTAGCCCAGTATATTCCTTTCTTGGTCTTCCCTGAGCTGTTGTGGCTGGAGTGGGGGCTATGGAGTTGATAGGCGTAGCATCAGTGATTGCAGCTAAGTCGGTCGCTTTCCGCTTCCTATTGCTCCCCTTTTTCGCTTTCCCCTCGGAGGATTTGCCCTTATCCTGTTGCAGAACACCAGACTTGAGCTGTTCCCTGGTCAGACGGGCAGTGAGATCGATCGCTGCCTTAAGTGTAGTGGGGTCAACTCCAACCGCAATGCCCCTCATGGAGTCCGGAAGACCGCTGATGTATTGCTAGACAGCGCGAGAAGCTGGGGTAACCATATGGGGCACCAATAAGGAGAGTTCATGAAATCTCACCGTGTACTTCATGTGATCCGCGCCCTTCATCATGTGCGCCCTAAACTCAGCCTCCAGTTTCTGGATCTCGGTTCTCGGAACGAACTCCTGCGTGACTAGCTCAACAAACTCAGCCCAGGGCAGGGCTAGGGCCGCGTCTCGTCCCCTGGTTCTTATCTCGTTATTCCACCACGTGAGAGCCCGTTTGTGGAACATACTCGCCGCGAATTTGACCCTGAGTTCATCCGGGCAGGAGCACATGTTGAATGAAGCTTCGACTTTCTCGAACCACTGGAGAAGACCAGCGGCTCCCTCGGTTCCACTAAAACTTGTAGGCCTAGTGTTGGTAAAAGCCTTATAGAGCTTATCGGCCTGAAGAGTGGGATTCGGTTCTGGGGCTTGTGGTGCACCCGAGGTTCCTTCTTGCCTCATGTTGTTTACCAGACCCGGGAGAACTGCTTCAATTTGCTGCGCTATGAGGGCAGCGAGGTCAGCGGGGTCAGCATTGACGGATGAGCGACGAGGAGGCATTCTATAAAAGAATAAGAATGCGCATTAGTTAAATTGAGAATAAAGAATAACTGGATAAGGAATTGCCAAAGAGTACATCGCTACTAGATTCACAGTTAATGATGCATCACATAAGCACATAGCAAGCATATAAGTGTGGGCATCTGATAGTGATGCATGAATTATCTAGAGTCAAGGGTCCTAGGTTATAGTCTAGGTCGGTTTCCTAATTCCCTATAACCATTGGCTCTGATACCAATCTGTCACACCCCGGTCGTAATTGGCGGAAAAAACCGAGGCGTGGCGACGGGGTCGTGATTGATTGAGCACAATAGATTTAAAAGTCTAAATGCATAAACTTAAAACATGTCAACATTTCAACAATTCAACAGGTAGCAAATTCGTTCCATTACAACAGATAATGCTAACATCAATCCTAAATGTCTTCCATCTAAGGCCTTTATCAGCTATTTGCTACTTCCTGCTTCATTTCCTGAAAACATGTAACAAAAACGTCAACTACATAAAGTAGATGAGTGAATTCATAGGTTTAAGGAAAAAGGGATTATACACAAGCATACTAGACTAAGTTGTAGGGGTTTATATATAGGGGGTACCATCGGCTAAACCACCACTCCTACAACTTATCCTACCATGCTTGGGTATAAAGTCCTGTTTTAAAAAGGTTTGTAAGACAAGACAAGCGTACCAGACTAGGTTGTAGGGGTTTATATATAGGGTGTACCATCGGCTAACCCACTACTCTTCCTACAACTTATCCTACCATGCTTGGGTATGCTTATCAACTCAACCAAGACTGCAAGAGTTATGTATAATGATCCCAAGTATTATTCCCATGCATACAGGTGTAATGATATCAAGGATATATGTATAAAGATACCAAAGAATCATATGTCTCCATGTCTTGATGATAATGATGATAATGCATAATGATCACACGAGACCTGACATCAACCCACACAAGACCACACGATGCTACTTGATTTCCATGATGGTAACCCAAATCGATCACTTTGGATACCATGAGAGAATTCTAAGGCGTTCACTTTAGTATCTCTTGGATTCCTAATCGATCACTTAGGAAATCCTTCGGATTCTTAATCGAACACTTAAGAACCCCATAGGTCACGTGTATTCTAAATCGAACACTTTAGAATCCCACATCTAGTGACGGCCTCTCTACCAATCGACCACTTGGAGACCAAACATATGCACTAGTGTGACCTATACTGCCTATGTTCACACGACCACTAGGATGTCCAATGAATGATGTGTTTTCATGATAATGTATAACGGGCACATGACTTTGATTTCCAAACGTCCATTGTTCCCTAAGCGATCAATGATTCCCATGTTTACTCCTGAATAACTGATTAGACATACACAACTTCCGAGAAAGTTAAGGTATGAGTAACCTACCATGATTACTTGTTTCCCCAATGTTCATTGTTTGCAAAAGATTTGCCAAGAATGTCTATGATAAAGAATGTTTGAATAAATGAGTTTTGTCAAAACGTGTAAAGTTACCATGTTTCCACCCCAATGATTTGAAAAGCTTAAAAGAAAAAAAAGGGGGCTATGAACTCACCTTGTTGGCTAAGTATGGTTGCTAGGGTGGTCGAGTGCTGCCAAACGTCGATCCTCTAAGTCTAGACAAGGACATAATAGGTTAACAACACGCTATAAGTCTAAGAGTATAAGCCTACGCGACCTCGAGCAAAAACCAAGATTTAAAGTTGAAAACAAGCTGATTCTGGCACATTCGGTCGAATAAGGGCAGGTTCGATCGAATCAGCTACTTGTTCGGTCGAATATGGTACTGGTTCGGTCAAAGGGGCTGGGAAGAACACGTTCAGTCGATTGAGGACTCGTTCGGTCGAGTAGGATGTACATTCGGTCGAATACAATCGTATTCGGTCGAATGTGTATTCTGATTCGGTTAGTCTGTTCGTTTGCCCACTGGTTCGACCGAATGGTCTCTTGTTCGACCGAATAGGAGATGGTTCGACCGAATAGGGGTCTATTCGACTCCTTCAAGCCGGATGACGGAGAAACCTACGGGATTTTGACGATTTTCATGATTTTTCGCCCAAAATCAATGTTTTATACATGGAAATGCTCGGAATCCATAGGGCTATTGATTCCTAACGTTTATAACAACAAAAGTATGCTTTTTGACACCAAAAATGACGATTTTTGACCAAGAACACACTTGAAACATAAGTTGGGGTTTTTGCTCGATTCGGGGCCGGATTTGATGATAAAAACGTATGATTTTCAAGAAGATCTTACCAAAAACAACAATAAACAGATTGGTGAACTCGAATTTTGGATTGAACAACTTTCTCTCACTACTCTCTCTCTAGAATTGGGGTGTTTGGGTGTGGGTGTGGAAGAGATGAAAGAAAATGGTGGAGTTTGTTCTTGCACTACGCTTATATACTCGGTTCTATCGGGTTCGGGTTTCGGTTACCTACGGGTCAAGGCTAGCTGAGTTCATAAGTTTTAACGAGCTAGAACTTTTCAGTAAAAATTTTATAAAAATCATTTTTCAAGTAATCGCTTGAAATCTTTTTAAATAAAAACCTTTTATTTTTCGAAAACACAAAATTAATATTTTTCAAACATAAAAGTTCTTTTTATGAAATAAACATTTTTAGCTGAAATAAACAGATTTTCCAATGATATGGATTCCGAACTTATCGTCCAGAACCCAAAGTGTATAGTTTCCGATGATTTCTTGATTTTAGTTTACCAGTCAAATTCCAGGGCGTTACATTAGACTCCTTAGAATCTCAAAATGATAGTTTACTTAAAGAGATTGCTTCATTGAATGACAATTATAGGCAATCTTTAGATTCTCAAAAGAAATCTAGAGGGAAAATTGATGCTTTGTCCATAAGTAATCATGATCTTAAATCTGAGTTTTCTGTCAAGATGACAATCAATGATAAAAAATTCCAAGAAATCTTGAAGCATCGTTCCAAAATTACTAAACTTGAGAATGAGGTTCTTGAATTGAAAAATATGTTGGGCAAGTTTAGAAACTCATCATTTTTGTTAAATAAAATAATTGAGGTGTCTGGAAAACAAAAAGATTCTAATAAAGACATTGGTTTTATTGAAATACCTCCACCATTTCAAAATGACTACACTGTAAATCCTTTTGCTGGCAAAGAAGAAACTGTTGTTTCTCAACCGATTGTTGACACAAAATCTAAAAATGTTAAAACTGAAAAAGTAACATGTCAATCAACATCACAAAAACCTCATCTTCAACGTAACAAGATCTTTGTTGAAATCAATGTTGAAAAAGTCCATGTTGAGGATGTTTTTGAACCAGAAATTGTACACAAGAATCATGATATTCCACGAGCAAATCATATTCTATGTGAACCTCATGAAATTGAGGATGCAGTATATGGTTCACACACAACTCACAAGAAAGAGGAGACACAGGTCAAGGTTAAGGTAAAAAAATCTGAAAAACGAAAGATTTCATATGCAGATTTGTTATGTTTCATCAATCCTGTTGGTAAGAAACCATCTTCTGACCGTGTGTTTAAGTTAAAAGTTTTAAACACGATGTTCAATGAGAAAGCAATTCAGATTAGTATTATCAAACCGGAGCTGATTGAAAGTGTCTTTCACAATGAAACGTCCAAGATACAATATCTTGAACGCAAGTTTGCTTGTGCTAAAATATCAAACACATCAGACCCATTGATTAAAGCTAAGCAATTATTAAAAATTGCTAAGAAAGTTCAATTTGTAAAATATACTGGAACTGACGCATTGCAAAGTTTTTCTATTTGTTCTAATCTTGATTTTTACTTTAAAAAGAAATCGGTGTCGTCTGATGATTTGGCCAAGAGTTTTACTAAACATGTGAGTCATCAACCTTCTGGTACATCGGTTTTTCCCAAACCTCAACATGATCGTTTGGACATGTGAAGTCGTTTTCTTTGTGGTCAACAAGGTCATGTGGTGAGAAACTGTGGACAGAATAAATCTCAAAATCTGCATCCATTTGTCAAGGACCGATCAAAACCGGTTCCTGTGATAAAAGAGATTCTCAAACGACCCTTATCGTGTGATGATGACACTCACATAATGTTTTCACATGTGAATCCACCTAAGGTAATTCATGTGCATGAACCTCTGGTCAAGTAAAACCAAAATTTGTTCCACTTGAACCAATTTGCAAGAACGTGAACTCAAATGTCGTTCAAGCAGCTTATTTAAGAAGAAAGTCGAGAAGGCCTGTAACTTATTCTCAAGTTGCTGAACAACAAATGAATTCAGCTAAATTTAATGTTTTTCATGAAAATCAAAAGGTGCCCAAGACTGAGGCATGGGCTGCCTTTTTGAACTAATCATTTTCTTTTATATGTAGGGTATGTCCAAGACCATATCTGATGAGAACTGGATTATGGATATCGGATGTTCTTGTCAAATTACTGGAAACCTCAACCTCTTACAAAATCTGAGAATTATTCATGGGGGTTATGTGGCTTTTGCTGGGAATTCTGGTGGTATGATAACACAAGAAGGTGAAGTTTCAAATGGTCACATTACATTTGGGAAAGTAAACTATTGTGACAAGGTGGACCATAATTATTAAGCGTATCGCAGATTTGTGACAAGAAGTACACAACAGTATTTACTGATAAAGAATGTCTGATTCTGAAACTGGGTTACGTCATTCCAGAGGACGTGGTTGTCATGCGATCACCTCGATCGAATGATATTTATGTTTTAAACATGAGTTCTAAGGTATCAACATCTATTGAAACGTGCTTCGTTTCAAAAGAAACTGAAAAGGACTCTATTCTATGGCATCGTTGGATGGGTCATATTCATGTTCGCAGGATGAATTATTTAATGGCGAATAACTTGGTCGAGGGTGTTTCCTTGAAACATTTTAAATTAACCGACCACTGTGTTGCCTGCAAGAAATGTAAACAGAAGAAAAAGTCGCATCCTTCTAAGTTATTCAATTCCATTGGTACACCGTTAGAACGACTTCATATAGATCTGTTTGCTCCTGTGAATCGTGCTAGTATCGCTGGAGATTGGTATTGTCTTGTAGTTACAAATGACTACTCGAGATACTCATGGGTTTTATTTATGAGTTCTAAAGACCAAACACCTGTTCTTGTTCAAAATTTAATCACTAAGATCGAATCACTATACAATCAAAAAGTGAGGAGAATTCAAAGTGACAATGGTACTAAATTCAAAAACAATGTATTGGATTTCTTTTGCATTCAAAAAGGAATTCATCGAGAATACAGTGCCCCTTATGTACCACAACAGAATGGTGTTGCTGAACGAAAAACAGAACTTTGATTGAAGCAGCTAGAACAATGCTTGATGATTCTAAGCTTCCCGTCCAATTTTGGAATGAGGTTGTGAAGACAGCGTGTTATACGCTTAATAGAGTTTTAACAAGTAAAAGGCTTAAGAAGACAATCTATGAACTCTTAAATAACCGTAAACCTAATTTAAAGTACTTGGAGCCATTTGAGTGTCCTTGTACAATGTTGAAACGAGACTCAGGTAAATTTGATGAGAAAGCCTTTGAAGGTTATTTCTTGGGGTATGCGTCTCCTATGAAAAGGGTATTTAATTTTTCTTCTGGTTGTGTGGAGGAATGGTATCATGTTGATTGCCAACGATACACCACACCTCCTCAAGGCAAAGGACCTGACTGGATGTTCGATTATGGTAGTTTATTCAATTCATTTACTCCATTAACCGAACAACCAGATGAGGATTTGGTTCGTGCGTACTTTGAAGATCAACTTGCCCTATTCTGGTTTTAACCCTATTGACACTCCACAAGAAGAACAAATTGTTGATTCTCCGGTTGTACCTAATTATGTCTCTGTCTCATCTGATGATGATCAGGTTGTTGAACCTGTTCCAGTTGATCCGATTGAAAGTGATGATTCATCTCATGAACTTGGTGAACATTACAATAAATTATTTGAAAATGTTGTTGTGCCTGAAAATCCGACACTTCGGACTCATTCTTATCATCCGCAAGAAAACATTATTGGTGATCTTGATGTAGGTGTGCAAACACGTCATCAAATTGCTTCTTCTGGCGATGATCATATTTTATGTGTTGATGCTGCAATGCACACTTCGGGGGTGTTGAATCTGGCTAAATATACTTGCTTTCTTTCACAAGTTGAACCATCAACTGTTCGGATGGCCCTTTCTGAACCATCTTGGGTTGAGGCTATGCAGGAAGAACTTTAACAATTTGCAAGATTGGGATTATGGGATCTTATCGTTAAACCTGCTAGAGTTAAAAAGCCGATCCCTACGAAGTGGGTTTTAAGTGTAAAAAGGATGATCGTGGGGTGATTGTTCGTAATAAAGAAAGACTTGTTGTGCAAGTTTCCATCAACTAGAAGGGGTGGACTACACCGAAGTATATGCTCCTGTCGCTCGACTAGAAGCTATACGTATTTTTTAGCCTATGCAGCTTATAAGAATATTAAAGTCTACCAAATGGATGAGAAGAGTGTGTTTCTCAACGAGAATTGCATGAAGAGGTGTTCATCTTACAGCCTCCTGGTTTTGAAGACCCTGATTATCCGGACCGAGTTTATCATTTAAACAAGGCCCTATAAGGTCTCCATCAAGCCCCGAGATCTTGATACGGCACGCTTGCCGACCATCTGACAAATAACAGCTTCAAGCGAGGGACTGCCGACAGCACTCTCTTTTATAAGACTATTGGTGATGATCTGCTCCTCGTTCAAATTTATGTCGACGACATTATCTTTGGGTCCACAAATGACAAATTGTGCTAGGATTTTGAAAAGTCTATGCAAACGAAATTCGAGATGAGTTCGATGGGAGAAATGAACTTTTTCTTAGGGTTGTAGGTTCACCAGTCTGACAAAGGAATTTTCATTCATTAGACGAAGTATGTGAATGATGTCTTGAGCCGATTCAAGATAAATGACGGAAAAACCCCTTCTACTCCTCTCCTTATGGGTCATAATTTATCACCGGATAGATTGGAGGATACCGTCGATCCAACCCTCTATCGAGCTATGATAGGGTCGTTATTATATTTGACTGTCTCTAGACCTAACATTATGTTTTTCGTTTGTCTTTGTGCCAGGTACCAATCAAGTCCATTAGTGACTCATCTGGCGGCCGGTAAACGTATACTGCAGTATCTGAGGGGTAATCCTGACATCGGGTTATGGTACCCCAAGGACGATAACTTTGAATTGGCTGCGTTTTCCGACTCGGACGATGGAGGTTGCAAGATCAACATTAAATCGACTTCAGCGGGTGGTCAATTCTTAGGAAACCGGCTTGTTTATTGGAAGTGTAAAATATGTTGCAGCCTCTAGTTTATGTTCCAAGGTTTTGTGGATTCAACATCATATGTGCGACTACGGTTTGAAATTTTTTTACTACTCCAATTTTGATTGATAACTCTGCTGCAATTAGTATCACCAAGAATCATGTGCAACATTCTAAAACTAAGCATATTGAGATTCGATATCATTTCATACGTGATTGTTTTGAAAAGAAACTTATCGATATCAAAAAAGTGCACACGGATTTTCAACGAGCAGACTTGTTTACCAAGGCATTTGACAAAACTCGTTTTAAATTTTTGCTTGGTTTAAACGGTCTGAAACCACCTGCTGAGGTCCTTCAACAAGGATAACTATCTTGCTTATTTTGTTTATTTTCCTATTTTTGTTTTCATTTTGTTTATGTTTTGGGTTTTAGGGGGTGAAAATGGAAAAAGACAAAACTATTGTGATCTCTGTTTGTATAGATAAAAACCAAAAACATTTGAAAATTTGAAAAATACAAAAATATTGTGCTTTTTGTTTTAAGAAAAATCCGAAAAACTCAAAAATATTGTGCGTTTTGTTTTATAAATTTATAAAAAGACAAAAAGATTGTGATTTAAGTATGTAAAGAGAAAATCCAAAAAGATTTACACTAGAATAGTTTTACACTTAGAAAATCCAAAAAGATTTAAGTATGTAAAGCTACCAGGTCTACTATAGAGGGCAGAGCACAGAGCCTACTCGAAAATGACAAGGGAACAAAGCCTACCCGGAAGACCTGTTTTACACTTAGAATAGTTTTAAATATGTACTAATCATTAGGGTTTCTAGAAGGAATGACAATTGTCAAAAGGTGGCAGGCCTATAAATAGAATGTTTTAGGGCACGCCGCCAACGGAAAAGATGGAAAATACGGATTAGCCTTTACACTTTTCAGAAAACAACGAACATTTCTGTATGAGTGTGACGGCTGTCCTAGGTTATAATTAAATATACATTCCGACAAGAAAACGCTAATTGATTATCATTTGTATGAAATTGTTTATATAAATGGAAATCTTTTGAGTTATTATTGTTCGTGTTTGTTACTATTATTAACCTATTTGCAACAAAACTTGTTTTCTGATTCCGCCTTTTACAAACAATAATCTTTCCTTATTTAGCAATCCGTCATTAACCTTCTTGTCGACACAATATGTGTGGGTTATGACATCGTTATTGATTATGGGGTGATTATTCGGGACCAACAAGTGGTATCAGAGCCTGTTGATTGTTGATTTGAAAGATTTGTTGCTGATTGAATATCTGTAGAAGAACAATGACGTAAGCAGAGCACTGTTTCATGGGAGAGTGACGTCAGCTACTCTGTTCATCTTATCCGTCCAGATCCACTGATATTTGGTGTTTTCTTTTCCTTATTTTAGTTAAAGTTTACATTTTTATTATCATTTCTTGTTCTAATCGGACTAGATTCATCAGATCTGAGGATTTGATTGTCAGATCTGATTGTTTTCATATAAAACTTTGAGTTTTTACTCTTAGTCTGTTTTTCATTCAACCAAAATGTCTTGTCTTGAAGAACAAGAAGTGTCCACTTACAAAATACCTAGACTCTATTGACAGGAAAACTTCACCAAATGGAAAGTTCTATTTGAAGCGGCTGTGTGCTACAATGATGTAGACATGTGGAACTCAATCAAAAACGGGCCATAAGCCACTGATGGTGCAGCTACTAATGGTGCTGTTAGAGATAGGATGAGGAAAGTGGATAACAAGGCCTTAGCAATGATCAAGCTATGAATGTCTTGGGAGATACTTACCAAGGTTGCAAAGGAGATGTATGATGCCATCCTTGAAATGTTCAAGGGAAACACTAAGCTGAAGAACATTAAGAAGCAAAGACTCAAGCAACAGCTTGAAAGATTTAAATACAAAGACGGAGAAAGGTTGAAAGGTTGAAGTCCATCCTTGAAAGATTCTTAGCAATTGTGAATGACCTACGAACAACTGACTATATCATGACTGATTTTAACCTAAACACCAAGCTGCTGACCTCAATGCCTAAGGAATGGTACACTGCCTGCAAATTCACCCTCCAAAAGCCCAACTTCAATGATTTAAAAGTGGATGATGTAGTGTGCTTCCTTCAGGCTGCTGAGATTGAAATGATTTACAATGAGATGATCAAAGAAGAAAAGCCTTGCTTTAATGTTTCCAATGCATTAATTGCACCCGTAGGAAATTTGATTGCCAAGAACCAACAACAAATTCCCATCATTGAAGAGCCAGCAGAACATGGTGTTGACAAACCTAGATCATCTGTTGGTGGTAGCTCAAGTCACCATAGGATACATTATAACAGATAGAATTGTGTATCGTATTGTATGATGTGTGTATCACCTAGACGATAATGAAATACAAGATAATGTAATTTGAAGTATATTAATGTATTCTGTTTTCTTTATAAACAATGTGGTTGATATCAGAGGTGTCTGTTGCATCCCGTTTACGTTTCCGCTGCGGTTGCGGGGTGTTACATCTTTCAAATATAATTCATAAACATTTATATAGAATACACTTGCCACTTAAGGTAAACGTATTAACTAAACACATAGTAGTATGCACATAGCCCCAGAAAACATAACAGAGAAAAGGGGCTAGAAACTCACCTGTGTCTGGTTCCTTTATGAGTTTATGGTCACACCTCTTCTCAGATGGGCACAAGTAATTGTTTAGAAATTACTAGCATCACTTAACTAGTTCTAATTATATCATATTTCTAGGTTAATGAAACCCCTAGTTCTAATTACTAGCATCACTTACTAGCATCACTTAACTGTTTAGAAACGCTCTTAGCATGAACTCGTCATCCATTAGATATCAATGACTGACCCCTGGACATCCCTTTAGATACTTTTGAATCATTTTGACGATCATCAAGTGTGAGACCTTCAGGTTGGACTAATATCGGGCACATAAACCATGTTGCATACATGATATCCGATCGTGAAGTGGTATTATACATAAGAGAGCCAATCATAGAATGGTATATATATATATATATATATATATATATATATATATATATATATATATAGAGGGAGAGGTAGGTTCAAAAGAGAACTTCAAAAAAGTGGTGAACGAGGGAACTCCATTCCCGTAGCCCTTGATCATTTCCACTAATCTTATGATACACCATATATCACCTACATCACATCATTTTCGTATGGCAAAAAACATAAAAAATCCCTCTACAAAAAAATCATAGAAATAATTAAAAAATCTATAAACCCAAAAAAGCAATAAAGTAAAAAACCAAAAATTTGTATAATCCTCGTTCAAAAATAAAAGTGAAAACAAAAAAACTATCCCGATTTAGCCTACAGGTTTAGTTTGGTTGGTTGGTTTTACTTTGACTTTTAGAGTTAGGCTTTTAGGGAGTTTAGGTATTACCGGTTGTGGTCAGTTTTTTAGGGATGTGTGTGTGTGTGTTGGGTGGGTGGGTGGGGGGGGGGAGGGTGGTAGCTTTTTTAGCTAGGGATGGGCTGGGGGTGGGTTACCTTGTGTATCATTCATCAAAATTTGTATTTGTGTTTGAATATGTTTACCGAATTCGCTTTGTAATTTGGATCTTTGTGTTATCAATAAAGTGGATTATTTATCGATTATTTATGCATGTTATGTTATGTTATGGGAATGTTATGTAAATGTTTTCAAGTTGAATTCATGTATTTAGAACCATAATTGCATCCAAAACAAAGTCCAAGTACCATTTGTGTCAAAAATAAAAAAATGATGTTCTAGTCACTTCTCGTGTCGCGGCGTACACCAAAGGTAGCCTTCGCGTAGCACGGCACAGTCAAGAATGCGTAATGATCTTGTTTGCGTCACGCGCAACAGTTTTAAGTAATTCATGTTTTGATATTTTGATATTTCATTCACCTTAGAGATGGTTTTACGTGACAGATATGTAGTAACTATAAAGGGAACATACTTGTTTTTCAAACCCTTGTCATCAAAGTTTTAAACCTAAGGATAAGAAATGCGCATAAATCTGATAATGAATGAAGAACAAATCAAAGTTGTTTCGTTATGAATTTTAATTTATAGTTCATTCGTTAACGGTGTTAACGAATGAACCAACGAATATGGACCATTCGTTAATTTTGAATTAACGAATGGGTTCATTCGTCTGTCCTGGGACGTTTGCAAGCTTGTTATATATAATGTACAGGATATGAACGAATCGTTCATTCGTCCATCTCGATATTCATGAAACCCAAGCAAAACTATTGCAAATTTTTCCCAGAAACTCGACCTTCACCAAATCATCTCTTGATTAGTATTTCAGATTCCTAAGGTATAGACGAACTAAATGTGTTGACTTTCATCGATTTTCATCGATAATGGATTGGTTAATTAGTCATAGTTTTAACCGGGTTTAAGTTATGCACATAAGTCACTGTAATAATAGTTTTTAACCTTAATGGTAGTTTGGGATTAAGTATCAATGATATTGCGAGTTCATTCATGCTCAAATTAAGCTGATTCATCGTCTTACATGGTTTAATTGGATTTCCAATTGCATGTTGACCGTCATTGTTATTATTTAATTTTGAATTTGACTAGTTGGAGTCAAGGTTGATAATTGTTGTGGTTATTCGTTACAAACAACGAATGGATACTCATTCGTGTTTATGGTCCATTCGTTGATCCTTTCGTTGGCTTATATAACGAATCAGTCCATTCATTATTATTGATTCGTTAGTCACTTATTCGCCAACATGACCATAACGAATCATGTCATTCGTTATAACGAATGATACCATTCGTCATAATGTATGACCTAACGAATGGCACTTGTAATTTAATTTCAAAATGGAAATTTTTAAAATCTTAAATAAATTAATAGTATGTTCGTTTTTCCTAATCCTTGGGTTTATATATTTATAGAAATGGCAGATGAGATTGTACAAGATGTTCCCATTGAGAATCCACAACAAGTTGTTTCCGAACAACAACTTGTATAGCAACAACAAGCTCCTGCTACTCCTCTGTTGCCATTTGACAAAAAAGCACAATATCTATGCTTTTGTGCAAGACAATTTTACAGACCAGGACATATTTGGAGATGTCAATGCATTCCTACGCAGATCTAGGATCCACTATGCCATAAATGCCGATATATCTTTCCACTTCAATGTCATTCGTCCATTCTGGAACTCAGCACGATATGTAGAGTCAGAGAATTACACTGTTTCTGAAATCAACAAAAAGCCGATCATTATCTCTCCTGGTGTTATCCGACGTGTGCTTCGGTTTGTGGATAACATGGATATTCCATGTGAGTTCGACAAGACTTTTATACGAGACTTATTTCAGAGATTATTTTATTCTGGAGACCTTGATTGTCCCAGTATAACAAGGAGTACTTGTGTGCTCCGTACAAGTACTTATTACACGTTCTAATACACTGCCTTGGGGGACGCAAGGGCGAATATGACGAGAGTCGGATTATTCTACAATCCGCATTCGTAGCTCTTATATTGAACAATCCGTTCAATTTCTCTGAGCTTATATTTTATCACTTGAAGGAGAACTGCTTGATCAAGAATCGTCGCAACAAATTTCTTATGTATCCACGATTCATACAATTAATTATTCCGGATTTGATTCCTGATTTGGTGATAGAACAAACATTAGTGAATGATGTGTTGAATTTGGAACACATGAGTGCTGATACGATGAAGAGGATGAAGATGTATCGTAGTAAAGAGCCGGAAGATCGTCCAAGAACCAAACGTTTGATTGGTCACTTGGCGAATCCAGCATATGAATGTCCTTCTGATGATCGTTGGATTCACGAAGACTCAGATTCTGAACGTGAGGAAGGACCAGGTGGGAACGGTGGTGGTAATGATGATGGTGAAGATGATTGTCAAGGAGGTGTTGGACGACCTGTTGATGTTGAGGCAGCCAACTCGTATGCTGCTCAACGAAAACGTAAGGGCAAGAAAACAGTGAAAGAACGACCACCTAAACGTATTGGTCCGCAAGTGCCTAGGTCGTTTGCACAACAAAGGTCGGTGGTGTCGCTTACTACTAGCTCCCCGACACTTACATTGACGACGACCATTACTTCTGATCCACGACTTGGCTTAATTCCTCAATCAGTGTTATCTCCAATGCTAAGGCCGGCTACAACATAAACAGTGGTTCCTTCTACACTGACTATGATTCTAACACAACCCTCAGACGTCTCATTTATGAGAATCAGCCATCCACAGGGTCCTGTACAGCCAGTCCTGGCTTCATTTCATGCTTTGACCCTACCCATCGGATGGATATGCTTTTGAGTCTGATTCACTTATATGAAAATCAAATGGCTGCTGATCGTTAAGTTCAAGAATAGATGATGACAAATCAACGTCGTCTGATGGAATATGTATCGTATTGCCAGACGGAAACAAAAGATCTGCGTGAGATTGTAGTGGCTTAGGGGGTGAAAATGAAGGAGGATGAGGAACTTATTCTTCAATTAACGTGTAAAGATGACGCGTTAAATAAACTGAAGAAGGATGAAGAAGAAGATAAGGATCCTGATGCTTCTGATGCTCCTAGTGCTAGTGGAAGTGAGCCGAAACAAGCTCACGGCTCGTCTGATGTTGGTACAAGTGGTGGTGGTGAAGGTAATGATCAACATATAGTTGTGTATCAAGACTCGACTAATGTTAAACCTATCGAGTCGATCAAAGCCAACACCGTATTATTAGTGGATTATAACAAGGGGTGGTGATGAGGACTGCCAATGCAGATGAGATTAAAGAAGGATAATTTGTCGATCATGCCCTGACTCCTGATCAGATTTCATTATTATTAGGGCTGAACGATGAAGAATTAGATACGTTGGAGGCTGAGGAGGACATGGAGGTTGTTAATGACGATGAGGTGTTGCTTGATATGAGTATTCCAAATGGGAAGACGTCGTTTATTTATGAATATGAGGAGATTGAGATGGAAGATGTGACAGCAGGGAAATACCCCGATCTTTATCATCGTTCAAACATTGATCAGGGTGTTCCAACATTCACCGAAGAATATGTCAAAGAAGAAAGAAAAGATGTCAGAAAAGGAGTTAAATCATTCTGAGTCTGACATCGTAAGTTGGTTCAAGAATCGCAACAACGCTCGAACTTCAAAGATCATTGAAGCTTATGGATATATGGATCAAGAACAACAACTGGATGCTGCTGCACGGGCTAAATCCAATCAGAAAACCACATTTAAGGCTGTGCAAACAGTTAAAGGTGATCTTGTTTCTTGGTTGTATGATTCAGAATTGAAGGTTTGTATAATTAAGTGGGAGAACGGCGTTCAGTATTTTCAGTATATCACTGACGTTCTCTCACTGCCGAGGTGGGACGTGCGGGCGCTCGCCAATCGGCCGTTTATTAATCGTGTTGAAGATCGATTAGCAGGATGGTTCCACCAACATATGCTCTTCGAGGTCAACCACGAATTTAAAATCTTTAAACCGTAGGTTCCAACCCGTAAGTATGTTGATGAGATTGATCCTCGTACGGGTTGGAGGAAACTTGTCCTTAAAGTTAAACCGCCTAAGACAGTGAAACATGTACCGATGAAGACTTTTCCACAGGATCTTCACCTATCGTTCAATCGACAGTACTATGATAATAGATCGGGTGAGGTGGTCATCGTCTTGGGAAAGGTCTTGAAGACTAACTTTATACATGTCATTGATCCGATATGGCTGGTTAATTTATCGGAGAACGACAACGATGTATTATTCGAGAACAAGATTTTGTTTGAAAGACATGAAGATTACGATCGAGTTATGCAATTCCAATGTGTTATGCGTGTGTGTCATGCGTTCGAGATTCATAGTTGTCGAGATTGAAGGCTAAAAAATTCTAGTAAATTAAAGACAAAGAGCTCCTTGATAAATATCGATATATATTGATATTATCCTTTCACCTATGACTTGGCATTGCAGGTAATGATCAGCCATTAAGTCTCAACTCAAGACTCGGTCAAACATTCAATACTAGGACGTTGGAGCTATAATAACCACCATTTAATGAAGAAGATATGCAAATATGTAACTGCTTCAGGATCCTCGGAAGGACAATTAATGCTCATTATGACTTTCATTTGCTAATCACAACTCATGTGACTATATATAGAAGCTGTCAAACACTTCCAACACTTGTAATTTTTCGTTTAGTTAGTAATAATGTTTAAGGAACGTCGAATTTCAGTCGCCTCCGGAGATTTTGTGCCAGCGATCCTTAAGAATCAAAGGTTTTCCTCGTATATCATTACGTTATTATACCCACTACACACAAGCGTCCTACCTCACAGTCTAATTTTGGTTACTAGATTATCCTTGTGTTATTTTTAAAGAAAATAGGGATCAGAATGAATGCTTAATCAATGAACAGTAAATAACAGTTCTAATCCCTTAAATAGATTGGATACACTTTAATTGACTTCATAATTAATTATGAACTAGCTAGTGTTATTAGAATTAATGCAGTGGAATGTAAAATATATAAGCTTTTGAAGGATGCATGTAGAAGAGCCACTTTGATAGATTTAATCAAAAGATTACAATTAGATTGTTCTCTCTCATCTTTAGCTCATTATCTTCTCTGGTATTTTTAGCATATCGTAATACTTTAAGAAGTGTTTGAAAATGTGTTAATGCAGAAGAGACTCTCTTTTTCACTATATATACAAAGTGAAAGTGTAGACGAAGCTAAGGCTGAAAGCAACGGCTAATGGAATTTATTTCAAACAACTGGTAAAATAAAAACTACTAAACAACTGATAAATACAATAAACAAATTAAACTTCTAATCTTCAAAAACAACTGATGTTTGATCATAAGTTGTTTATCTTCAGTAGCTTGCATCAATTGATTGTCTTCAACATTTTCTAGCCATCAGAAGTTTGTTGTCAGCAGTTTGGGAGCAATACTTTTATTCTTTAACCATAATAGATAACAACCGATATTAATCAGTTGTTTACTTTCTAACCAACAGTCCTTTGACAAGTTCAACAGATATTGAGGGCTACGCAGCTGATTCGGTTAATCCTAATATGATATGCAATTTCCATCTCTTCTATAATCGACACTATGAATATCGTTAGATAAGAAAGCTGCTAGCAGAGGGTGATCGTGAATTGGTCAAGTTCCGTGTACTGATTCTCCTCGATATTGGGTTGGTGTTTTAATAAATTTGATCAGCAGATAAAATTTAAAAGTCTCTTGTTATCAATCAACTTACTAAAAAAACTATACCATTACTTATTATCATATCATATGTAACAACTACACTCTTTTAAGTTATGACGTACGAGTTACATCCAACAAATATACATACATGATAAGCTCCAACATAGCATAACTAACTCCTATTCCAGATGTATGTCACTAAAACCGACAACAATCTAGGGTAATCGAACACACAAAAAAAAATATATATATATATATCCTTCATATTTAAGAAATAACAACACAACATTTAACTAAAAATGCAAAAGGGTAAATCTTATATGTAAATAGTAAATCTTACTACCTACACTACAAACATGTAACATGCACACATTAAATAGGAAATCTGACAACCTACACCACAAACAGCCGACAAACGTGTATCCTACACATAAGACATAACGCTACATGATTTTTTTCCATAATGCCCTTCCTATTCACGATGTAAGTCGAGGTTGCCACAATGTAAAAAGCAGTCACTAAATGTACCATCATTTCTTTTTTCTTTTTGAACTGGCAAACTTCTCATTAATCAAAAAGGAATACACGAACTCAGCCAGAGGCTAAAACAAACACAAACAAAACAAAGGGGAGCATCAACAACAGCCTACACCTAAACACCCAACACCAAGTAGCATGGAGCAGAAAGACCTAGACCACCCATGAACCTATTCACTTAATTCTTCAAGACCTTCTTTGTGAACAATTTGACCAGACCCCTTTATCTCTGCCCGCCCCCCCCCCCCCCCCCCTTCTTTCTTGCACTCCCGCCAAGAATCATTTTAACAAACTTTTGACCATCATTATGTAAATATGAAACTACACAACTTTTCTTGCACTCCTGCCAAGAATCAATTTGACCATCATTTCTACTTGACAAACTTTTGGTGCGATTAAAATTACCATCATTTCTATTAACTTTACTGATTGTACTTCTCTCCTGAAATTATCAAATCAATTATTATTTTTATTTAGCATTATTTATATACATATTTGTTCATAAAATATATTTTCAATTAACATTCTTTGCTTAGTATCAAATTGAAACAATTAAGTTATTGTTAATCTATTATTATTGTAAGTGTTATTATATTTTTTAAATTTTTAACAGTGTTAATATTAATATCAATCTTAATACTAATATATAGTTCTATACTTATGTAAATATAATAATGCATTGATACATATAATAACAAAAAATATTATTATGAGCATGAAAAACAAGTATGTGTGTGTCTATATATATATATATATATATATATACCAGATATATATATATATATATATAGGGTTGGTATATATATATATATATATATATATATATAGGGTTGGTATCATTTAAGAACTCTAAAAAAGTTAAGAACTCTTAGAAACTCTTAACAACCAAACATTTTCTTAATTTTTTTTATATATTATCATTATTTATGAGTAGTTTTATCATATTTTATATATAAATTTTTTATTACATATATTAATCACAAGTTTACATATATGTAAAATTTAAGTACTAACAAATTTACATATATGCAAAAAAAATATAGATATGTATAAAAACTAATTTTTTTAAATGGTATTCGTAAATATATATAAAAGACAATGATAAAACTGCACTCAAATAACACTAACATACAAAAAAATTTATAAAAAACGATAGTTTTCAAGGGTTCCTTCAAGTTCTTAAATAATTTAGGAGTTCTATAATGATACTCATCATATATATATATATATATATATATATATATATATATATATATATATATATATATATATATATATATATATATGGGAGGGTTATTTTGAGAACCATGGTGAGTTTTAAGAACTTTAAGAACTCAATTTTGAACCACACATTTAATTAAATGATATGAAATGTGTGACTGAGATTAAATTTAATTAAAAAATGAAGCAGGAGAGAGAATAAGTATTTTTGATAATTACACAAGTTTAAACGTTAGTTACACATGTGTAAAACGTCGATTCGGTGTGTAAAAAAAAATACTGTAATTTTTTGTACATCACTTACACTTACGCATTACACATGTGTAAAAAAAATTCGAAAAAATAAATTTGTTACGTTGAGTTCTTTCGAGTTCTTAAAACTCAAAGTGGTTCTCAAAAGAAATCAATCCTATACATATATATATATATATATATATATATAGGAGAAGGTTAACGCACAAATGAAATTAACATGTTAAACGTGGGAATCAAGTAGAGTAATTATATATACAAGTAGAGTAATTATGTAATTACTCTATGATAATTATACTTGTTCATATAATTACTCTACTTGATTCTCACGCTTACCACGTTAATTACTCTACTTGATTCTCACGTTTACCACGTTATATATATAGAAAAGTGTTCAAATAAAAAACAATTGATTTGTGAGAAGTGTGAGAAATATTTAAAATAAAGTACACCATCTAAATAGGACACTATAACATGTAAATATGAAACTATACAACTTTTATAAACTACCAATCTCAACCACTAAAACCTATATCCAAGTGTGTACATCTATTCTTATACTTCTTACCAATCTATTGTTTTTTACATTAACTTTTGATCTAATATCTTAGAGGAGAGTAAAAAGTCAAATAAAATTGTTAAAAGAATTAGAAGTTTAAAAAAATATAACAAATGAGGAGATTGTACGTTTATCCTAACCTAAAGTTATTGTTGCATAATTCATTTTTTTTTCTATAACAAACAAATGTTTCACATAAATAATGTGCAATATTGGAGTTTTTCTTCATGATATATGTTCTTCGTAAAAAATTGTATTCTTGATACTTTTAGCATGATCACAAAGAAAGGAAAAAAGTGACATGGTCCGCTTGATTCTTTATTACAATTTAAACTTTAGCATATGCCCAATTTAAAGTGGAACTTCAGAACTAATCAAATTTAAAAATAACAAAAATTGAATTCAAATTGAGTAGAAATTACAAATCATAACGACTACAATTAACTCAAGTCTCGATCGATAAAACAAATATGAATTAAACTAGTGGCAAAGCTTGGACACAAATGTCAGGGGGCGGACTCAAAATGTATTATAAAAATCATAAACGAGGGGGGGCTCAAACTTTTGGCCGAAAACAAGTAAAGTTACACTATGTATACAAAATTTCAGGCGAAAAACAATTAAATTTACACTAATGCACGAAAAAACGGGGGGGGGGGGGGCACCCCTGGCCCTTGATATCCTTTGCCCCTGAATTAAACGACTAACTCTCGTTTATATTAATCAGAAACTACAAGTCAAAAAATCTTATTACAATTCAGTGAAGCCCTAACTCGATTTGATTTTTGATGAACCTTAACTCGGTTGAATCTAGATGAATCCTAATTCGGTTACATCTTGTGTGTGTCTCTAGATGAACCTTAAATCGGTTGCATCTCATATATTCTATAATGTTTAAACATAACTCGTTTTATATAGGCTAACCTAACTTGGTAGCCAATACATTACTAATTATAATTACAAAAAAATTAAAAAACATATAGTAATTAGGAAACAAAACCAACTATGATCGACTTGTCATTATTGGTCCTTCAAGTTCACCGACTTGTGTCTTTAAAGTCCGAAATTACGTCCAACAATTCCCTCCCCTAATTTCCGACTCGAAATAGGTTGTCTTTAACTTTAAACTTGTATCCTTTGACAATCCTGATTCAACACACGATTTTGACCTTCTCGGCTTTCACAATCATCTCGGTCTTCATCATCTTGGTCTTCATCATATTGGTCTTGCCCTCCAAGAACTTCTCTTGATCCATATATGTGTTCGTTCGGCTCTCCCGAACTCGACTTGCTTTGTTACCCTATCGCTACCATTCACTCGGTCGTATGAACTTGCACAACCGTACCTTTCGTTGCGATTCTTGTCATCTAATTGAGTGAACATCAATCTTCCTTGATCATCTCTTGTTCCTGAATCAAAACATGAGCATGTCGTTTAAATCAAAACCTTCAACCAAAACTTAACTCGTTCAAACTATATGAAAACAAACTCTAAATTGAACCATTTATCCAATCCGTTGAAGCGTACAAACCGAAATAACCCCGAACTGCTTTACAAAATAAAACCGTTTGTTTGGAAAATTTTACTCCAAAGAAAATTAGTTGCTTAAAATTTTCATCTCTTTTTCTCCTTTCTTTTTTCGTAAGCAAAAAAAACAATTCCCTTTTTAATTCATTTAACTTTTGTGACACCCTGTATTTATCACAAAAACGAAACAAAACTGCAATTCAAAATAGAGAACAACCCAAACGAACTTGGCTTCTTTTATTTGCTATCGCAAAAGTGTTAACGGTGCTCCTTGATCAATCAACACCAAAGCGGACACTTGATATCCGATTGAACAAGTTTTACGTACCTCGATCATGGCTTTCGATCATGGCTTTCGATCATGGCTTTGATCGTACATCGTAAACAAGTCTTGATCACCATGTCAAAACCCTAGTCACGGACTCACGGATTTTAGATCCATCTTGATCGAACCTCCCTTGAAGATCACAACTTTGTTCGACTTTAGATGTTCCTTCTTCGAACTTTGATCAACGAACACCTAAAAGTTTCTCCGGTCACCAAATCTCAGCCCATTGTCGACCTTTGTCTCAATCGTCGACCCTCGCCTACATTCTTGTCATCATAAAGAATGTTTGCATTTCTTCCATTTCTTTGAACATTTGAGATTATTACAGTCATCACCCTTATCATGCTGATACATTCTCCCATAGTTGAACAATGTATGCTACATGCAGTTTCAACTCTGGGTATTTCTGCGATATTGGGCCTTCTTGTATTTTCAGTTTGCATAAAAAAGTAAGATGTCAATCTAGTTTCCGTTGACACCTTTTCCCTCATTTTCTTCTCAGTATGAGAATCATTCATCTTTCTCCTTTCATTCATCTTTCTCCTCATCATCTATAGGTTTAGACAAATTCTTATCCAGAATCTTACTGGTTTTCTTTTGTGATTCTGTCATTGAAGGGCACAATGTTGTCAATATCACCATACAATAACTACAAGTCATCTTGAAGATATGGATCTTCAATCTTCATTTCATTTGTTTGTATATCAACATGTTCTCTTTTTACCAATGTATCCTCATCATTTTCATGAATCACTTCATTTTCTGCTTCATGCAAGACTTCATTAGTTACATTCGTAACTAACTTCTAACTTCTCTAATGTGTCATCATACACATTCAATAGTTGTAGAGCATTTTCTTCTGGATTAACCATTTCATGATCTTAATCATCATTTTCATACATAGAAAGAATATTTAATGCATTCTCCCCCTGTTTTGGTGCATCTGCGGTCTACTCAACCTCAGATTTTAGGGCTCGAATCTCTTGTAATGCCTTATGCATTTTATCTTCCAATTTTGTTAGACGATATCCATATAATATAGAGCACTTGGTTGAGGCATATTTCAGAGTTGAGGTGTTCAAATCGTTGATCATTGGTTCCACAGACTAATTGTCTCCAATCAACTGAAGAGAAGCATACATTTTGTTTTTGGATAGAGATTTGCAAGGCATTGTTTTCTACATTATGACAGACAAAACACATTCAAAACAAAATTTGTTAAATTAGTATCAATTATTACGAAGAATAAAAGATAAGTCTTTCGTGAACTGGTTCTTCGACACAGTGTTTACCTGCATATAAAAGAGATGTAAGATAAACTTGAAACTGAAACCCTTGACCTGGTTAAAAGAAGTCAGATATTTATAATAAGACACTTAAAAGTGACAAAACATTAAGAAAAATTTTCATATATGATGACGATTTGGTCTTAGGGTACAAGTATGCAATATGTGAAGAGAAAAAGTGACTAAATAGTTTTTTATTCCCTCATTACTATTGTACACTAGCTGTTTTTAAAGTTATGTTTAAAAACTTTTGTCGTTTGGTACATGAATACTGCCAACAACCTAACCTTCAAACTTTCAAACACAAATTTTGCTCAAGAAAGGTATTTTATCAAATTTTGCTTGAAAATCAATTTAATCAATTTAAAGAGTCAGCTGTGTTCATAGATATATCATCAAGTATGCTCGAAAAACGAAGTTTACTCAAATTATACCAAGGCTACTCGGTAATCTTCAAACTCATCAAGTATGGTTGAAAACACTAAGTTTATCAATTCATAACAAAAAAGTGTACTCGAATCATAAAGTGTACTCGACACAACACAATTTACTCGAAAACACTTATATTTCATTTCAAAACAGTCAAGCATACTCAATTAGCACATTCACTTCAAAGATACATCAAGTTTACTCGAAAGAGATAAATCAACAATTAAAACATTCAAGTATACTAGAAAAAACATTCAAGTATACTTGAAAACATGTTTTTCATACCAAATCACTAAAGTATACTAGAAGATACTTAGTAATCAAAAAACATAATCAGAATACCATTCGGTCAACCTTTTTATCTTAAACTTCAAGCTAAACAAGTTTTCTTTGTGGATCAAGAGTTTAAGAACCAAAAGGGTGTAAATTGAGATCCAATTTCAGTTTTTCATTTCAAAACATTTCCTTTTATGAAAAGATCTCAGCATTTTATTGTATCAAAACAACAAGTTTTTTTTAGCCAAAATGTGATTATGAAAACTTGATGTGCGAAAATGTAACTATGAAAATTACGACTCTAAATTAAGCTTTAAATTAAAACGTAGTAACCTAACAAAACTTCGCACAACCGGCAAGTGTACCAATCGTATGTAGTAAAGACTAAGGAAGCCCGAGTATCGAACACAAAGACACGTGAGAACGATTTTGTTACATAACCGTAACTAAGACTTACCTAAGAATAATATTTTAATTGAATTTATTGTTTTTTATCTATTCTAAACTAATTTTAATGATTAACGTAACTTAACTTACTTAACAAAATTAACTGGAAACTTAACGGGATTTAACGATAATAAGAAAACGAATCACCTAGGTAGGATGATTTATCGGTTATAGGATGACTCAGGTGCTAACACGTGGTTGAAATCACGGTTTTAAAGATGAGCTAGCATAGGATAGGTCAAGGCATTGGGTCCCTATAGTCAGTTTTACTAATAAACCCTAACAACGTCTAGATAGCTTTTACTTCTTGGTTGTTTTATATAAGTAACCTAATGACTCATCACTTGGTCCATGTCTAAATCACAAGTCTCACTAAGGCTCGAGCTAATTACAAACCTAGGAGAAAAAGGGTAACTCTATACAAAGGACAAAATAACTAAACTCACAAACTCACCTAGTCGACAGTTGGAAAATCGCACGTGGTCTGGCAACGAAAAACCAAATCAACTAAACAGAAAGATAAGCTGACACCTAAGGTTTTGGTCCAACTCAAAGGAGGTGAACCTACTGATTTTAATGATCTAAGCAACACAAACCCTAGTGATACGTCTACCACAATCAATCAAGACACAAAGTATTAACCGAACTACGCAATTAACGATGACACGAAATTAATTCATGCAATTATCAACCACACGAGGCACATGAAACCTGAAATACATCTATGGCAGTGGGTAAACACAGAATAATATTACAAAATAAGAGCTTTACAATAGACAAACAATCAACCACACGTTAAGCAACCTAAACTAGTTAATTTAAACCGTTAAACATCAAACCTAGGTGATTCAAACAAGTTTAGCTAAACATAATAAATGAAAGGCAGATAAAATAGATTAATATGATAAACATGTTCATTAGAATCCGATTGCAACTTGTTTGAATGTTTAAAACTCAAAAACGAACTCACAATTTGTTAAAGTACTCAAAACCGACAGCCGGGTGATGAAACTCGAAACCAGAAGCTCCCCCTCCTTGGTATTTCATCTGGAACAGATGTGAGATGGCTGGAATAGTATGGTATTTCGTTTAGGGTAAATACTCTATATATAGATAACTTAAACTTGCTTAACAAGCCAAAACATGGAACAAACGCAAGCCCACAATGCCTAGTAAGGCAAAATAGTCATGGTCTTATGATTTCTGAATAATAAGGGAAGCTAGGATGCCACGTAGCGCGGCGTTAATGGCCGGACCTTGTCGCATAGAGCGGCGAGGTCCCTGGACTACGTTTTCTTCGTTTTTCGCTCGTTAAACTTCGTATGCGCGTTCCAGCTTCTTCTCGATCGTCATGCGAGCTAATTTCCTCTTGTTAAAGCTCGTGTTCTGCTGCTCTCATCCACGGGACCTACATCAAACATAAGTATGTAATTTTACGCCAAAGCACTCGATAAGCATCAAAGTTATACTTAAAATGACATCAAAATGAACATTTGAACATGTGTGTTTTACAACACATCAACATGAATATTTTCACTTTTGTAACAAATTTATCATTTCAAAAATTTTCAAACTTTGAGCTTGAACGTTGGACTTACATGCCACACAGTTCAGACTTACAAATAATCCATTCAAGGTGTTTTGGACTTATAGTGATGCCCCACCTTTGTACTTCTTGTTTAAACCCTCAAGTTTGTATACTTTATAACCTTTTGGTTGATATATAATACTTTTGCACAATTTTATTCTTAGTCATGTATAAAATGAATCATTTTTAGTCACCAAATACCAACATGCTTATGTATGACTAGGTAGTTACCTTTCAACCTATCATTTGGAGAAATGTATCTTGAGACATGCACCTTTCATCAATTTTCTATCATATCTCAAAAGGTTGGATCAATTTCCATTTAAAACCTTTTTAAGCTTCTTTAAAGCTTGAACTAAATAATCTTATCATGTCCCTCACCAAAATTTTGTTCTTTTAAAACATTTGTGCTATTGTAAAACTTCTTTGATAAATCATTTAATAACTTAAGTTTTAGCACAAAACAGTTTTGACAAAGACAAACTGTTCACATAATCAAGTACATAATCAGACATATCATTAGCAATTGCATTAATGCAGAATCACAAGTAATAAATACATGAAATTCATTTAAGATACAACATGCATAAACAACTTGTCCTAAGCATACAATGCATAATCATTTCAAAGTATCATGATCAATTTTCAGACAAATGTGTAGATAATTCATGTAACACCCCGTAACCGCAGCGGAAACGTAAACGGGATGCGACAAACACCTCTGATATCGACCACATTGTTTATAAAGAAAACTGAATGCATTAATATACTTCAAATTACATTATCTTGTATTTCATTACCGTCTAGGTGATACACGCATCATACAATACGGTACACAATTCTATTTGTTATAATGTATCCTAACATCCTGCACGCAAATCTTACACACATCAAGCACTTAGCACGTAAGCAATCACTTCATCTTAATTGTACCTGAAAAGCATGTGAGAAAACGGGTCAACTACGAATAGTTGGTGAGTTTAACAATTTTAGTAAACCATGATAAATCCATATCATAATATAATATTATCTGGGGACACTATTAACCCAGTACTGTACTCACTCCGGGGACAATGTTAACCCAGAAACACTTCTAGGAACCCCTGGGACACTGTTAACCCAGTACTGTACGCACTCCGGGGGCAATGTTAACCCGCAAACACTTCTAGGAACCCCTGGGGACACTGTTAACCCAGTACTGTACTCCCTCCGGGGGCAATGTTAACCCGGAAACACTTCCAAAGACATCTGGGGACACTGTTAACCCAGTCCTGTACCCATTCCGTACGATTCCCGTACAATCAAATATTTATAAACACATGCAAGTCCATGCGTTCAGTATGTACTTAAACATTTTATTAGCAACATGCTTCCGCCCCGAGAAAATATTTGAAAACAATTCAGAAAAAGGGGCTCGTGAAACTCACCTTAGCACATGCAAGCAGGTAACAACAATCATTATCAGTTAACACGTCCAATCTGTAATATGATCCCTACGATCGTTACTATACACTCATTATTAATATAACTTTAACCAAGTTAACCGGTACATCTGGGGACACTGTTAACCCAGCACTGTACCCGTTCTGGGGGCAATATTAACCCAGAAACACTTCTCCGGACTCAGATTGTGATGTCGTTTAGAGTTCCATGGTCACAACTACTATTAGTCGTTTTTCTCGTTTTGCGTGCCTAGCACGGTTATCCGTTTTTACGTTTCAAAAATGAGTTTGGTCACACACGACCCGAATGTAGTGGTTGACTGATAATTTAATTAAAGATGTGAAATTAGAGCTCGGTTTAGACGTCCCGATTGGCCGCGGGACTCGTTTCCGTCCTTGGCGTACCGGAAACTGTTAAAATAGGTTAAAATTACTCAAATCATCCGAATTATGTTCGGATGATTTATTTTTACTTGTTAAACTCTATTATATGAAAATAGTTCATTTTTAGGGTTTTTATACACCAGTCAGCTCGATTAAGCGAACTTCATCGGTTTACGCGTTTTAACTTTAAAAGTTTGATAATTAGCACAAATAATTATCCGTTTAATCTCGGATCTTGAAATTTTGCACAAATCACTTTTTAACAGTGGGGAATTTTATAAAAATATTTCCAGAATTAATTCTTATATTTAAAATTTATTTATCTATTTTTAAACACCATTTAAACACTAAATATGTCGTAAATACCAAACGATCTTAGAAAAATCCCAAATTTCTCTTGGATGTCCCCTGCCATCCACATAGTCCCCTGTAATTTTTCCAGATCCAAAATCTTCTTTTACATGCCATTTTCACTAAAACCGAGCTAGAAAACCCTTGAACTCGTTTAACCGAAACGCCTACTTAGACTTCTCCAACTGACCTCAAATTTTGTGTGTGACTTATACATGATATAAAAAGCTTATCTACAATTTACCAGAATTTGTCATAATATTTAACTATTTTTCACCATTTTTAGCCAAAACCGAGCATTAAATTCACCAAATATTCATCCTTTATCCAAAAATTACCAAAAATTCACAGAACTCATATTTTCATGTGTTTAACACCTCTGTAAAATTTCATGACCTAACTCTAAAGCATCAAAAATCTGTCCAAATCTCCCAAAACCAAACATAACCGAATATACCTTTCGTTTTCCGCCACTACAAGCTACAAACTCGTCTTTCCGCCTTATCTACCACTAAACATAGAACCTACAACCAACATACCACAATACCAAGCAAGTTACACTCACGATCAAGCCTCTTACACTATAGTTTCGGTTATGATTCAAAAACAAAGATTTAAACCGTAAAAATTCGTTTTTGATTCGTTTAACTCCTTTCTTGGACCAAGATCCCTTGTATAACCCGTATACATCACTTGATCATGCAAGAATCAGTTTTCATCTTTGAAACCTCATTTTCTTGCAAACAAACTCAAGAAACAAAGATAGAAACGTGATTAACTCGATTCTTTACCTTGTTTTCTTGCTCCAAAAGCTCGGGTTTTTGATTATGAAGTTGAGAGGTTTGAAGGATTGTTGGATTTTTTGGATGAAAAAAAAGAAATGAAGGCTTGGGGTTATCCAATAATTCCGATCGGAATTGATAGGGGGTGGGGTGGGACCCACCTCTTCATTTCTAGCCACACATTCGGATATCGGAGATCTGGATAATGTTTTGGATAATCTGGTTCAGTTCGTTTTTCGGTTAAATGTTTAATTCGGCTTAAAACGAGGCTAAAACGGTCGTTTTTCGGCTAAAAAATGAAATTTATATAAAACCGATTTAAAAACTTCAAAAACTTAAATCATGACATTTATTAACTTAAAACGTCACATTATTAATTATTACGCATCTTTTTCGGCTTGATCGATCGTCTCTTGCTCGGTTTGGTATTAAAGGTTTCGTTTAACGTACCGACGTACTATTAAATCGAAATTCTTTTTCTGTGCTTTAATTCACTTATCCCGAAGCTTTAATGCTTCGTAAAATCACTAAATATCATATATCTCGTCTATAATTGAACCCTCGATTCGTTCAGGATTCAATAACTATCGATCGGTTAATCGCATATTCAATGCGATGAATTATATATTCACGTAAAATCAATACAGTGAACCATGTATTCTCGTATAATTACTATGGTAATTCATGTACCCGACGTTAAATGTAACGTAACTATTGTCTACCGGTTAGGGTATACCGGGTTTTGTCGGAATCGTTACATTCTCCCCCCGTTAAGAAATTTCGTCCTCGAAATTTTACACGTCCACTATCCCCTTCCGAGAGAAAGGCGGGGGTTTTTCCTTCAGAATTCACCCCCGCGTTACCAGGTATAATCTGGTCCTCGCTGTGAATTCCACTTAATCTTAATCAATAAAGCTTGGTATGTCCAAACTGTTTAGTTTTCCCGTCTACTATCTCTACGGAATTATTTATGATATCAAGTATGTCTTCTATGAGTACCTCCAATACTAGTACTTTCGTTGCCTCATCGCTTAGGTACTTTTCAATCCGTATACATGGCAAAACATCATGTATAGTACTTATCCCCTGGAGTACTTTAATCGATAAAATAAATGACCAATCATGGACATAGTTTCATGAGGTCCAATATATTACGGAGTTATTTTCGGTTTTGCCAAACCTCATATCACCTCTCTAAGGTGATGCCTTAAAAATACCTTGTCACCTCTTTCCAGTGACAATGGTTTTCTTTGAATGTTGGCATAAATCCTTTGCCAATCTCGCGCTGCTTTCAACTTACCTTAAATATTATAAATCCGATTGGTTGTTTCTCGAATCAATTTGAAAGAAATGGCTTGATTGACGCCCATTTTCAATTTAGCAAATTGGTGATAAATACTTCAACCATAGAAAGCTTCAAGCTCTCGATGCTTCCTCCCCCGCCTTCCAATAATGGAAGTAGGATGGCTATTTCGATCTGAGATAATTGAAAATGGTACTCCACGACGAGATACCATTTCACCATTAGGAATTTGGGCGAGAATTCATTGTGGTAAACGTCATAGATTGGAATGAAATGCGAGGATTGGTTAATCGATCCGCGATTACCCAATTGTCCTCATGCCTTTGATATATCTTGGGAATTTGCGTCCCGAAATCCAATGTAATTTATTCCCACTATCATTGGCGAATTTTCTGTCGTTGTGGCGTTCCCAAGGGTTTTCGGTATGTAGCCTTATCTCTTGCACAACTTAAATATTCACCAACATACGTAACCATATCCTTCTCCAAACTCGGCCATTAACAAAATCCTTTCAGATATTCGTATCATCAATAGTCTAATCCTATCCCGGATGTATGGAATATTTCGATCTATGCGCTTCGTCCATGATTAATTCACGAAGGTCATGGAGGGTCGGGATCCAAACCCGATCTTTGAAATAGAGAATTTCGTCCACGCGCTTGTTCGAAATTCTTCTCGTTGCCGTAAAGTCCCTCCTTTTCCAATTGTTCCTCTTCCAACGCCTCACGTTGAGCGACTCGAATCAGGTCCGAAAGGTTCGACTGAACTATCTTCCCCAGCGCTCGCACTCGCAATGGCTTAACCCGATCCTTCCTACTCAAGGCATCGGCTATGACGTTAGCCTTGCCGGGGTGATAACGGATGTCACAGTCATAATCGCTTAACAACTCGACCCATCTTCGTTGAATATGAGACAGCGGTCTCTCATCATCTATAAAATTTGTACATTTGCGTAGTACAAAGGATTATGAATTGGGTAATGCTAAAAATTCTTCAGTCAACCGCTGATAGTCTCCGGCTAGTCCTAAAAATTGGCGCATTCCCTTTTGGTGCCTTGGGTGACTGCCAGTTTTAATGGTTTCTATTTTATTTGGGCCTATGTGAAATCCTTGTTGCTTTACAACATGACCAAGGGGTTATGCCTTCTTTATTCAACATCATATTTCGAAAACTTCGCGTACAACTCCTCTTGCTTTTACACTTCCACAATTTTCCTTAACCGTCGTTCGTGCTCTTCCTTACGTTGCAAATATATCAAAATATCATCAATGAATGTTATGACAAATTTGTCAAATTAAAGTTTATAGACTCGGTTCATGAGGTCCATGAGCACTGCCGGCGCATTTGTTAGCCCGAGAGGCATAACTAAGAATTCATAATGGCCGTAACGAGTCCGAACGCTGTTGTTGCAACGTCCTCCTCTTGGATTTTTCATTTGGTGATAACTATATCTAAGATCAATTTTCTAAAAATAAATCGCCCCTTGCAATTGGTTAAATAGATCATTTACTTCGAAGAAGTGAATACCTATTCCTGATCGTCACTTTATTCAATTCTCCCTAATCAATACATATCCTAACACTTCCGTCCTTCATTTCCCAAATAACTCTGGTGCACCCCATGGTGACTAACTAGGTCGTATAAAACCTTATCCAACAATTCTTGTAACTGATTGAATAATTCTTGCATCTCGGACGGTGCAAGTCGGTAGGATGCTTTAGCAACAGGGCCAGCTTGAGGTATTAAATCGATTTTGAATTCGACCTGTCGGGTTGGCGGTAATCCAGGAAGTTCTTCTGGAAAAACTTCTGGATATCTAAGTATCACCGAAACATCTTCTATATGTTTTCTTTTAAATACTTTGGCAATCGCGTTTGTTAAATACACCACGTCTTCTTGTCGTAAATATTATAACATCTCAAGATGAGATTAGAGTGGTAACATAATACCGTACACTTTTCTCTGTATCTAATCGCTTCATCGTCCGAAAGAGAGCTTCTAATCATCTTCTTGTCCTATTTGATCTCAGCTTCATGTTGAGTTAGCCAATCCACGTTAACTATTACGTCACAACTTCTTAACTTTACTGGTCGTAGGTTAATAAGGGAAGGTTAATCGTTCAGAATAATAGGACAATTCCGAACAATTTAATTAACCATTAGGGATTTACCGTTAGCGATTTTACCGTATGGGGTTCTATAGTTTCACTAATCGGTATCTTTCCAAATGATAGGAGGTTAGCAGGAACTAACTTCTATCGACGACCGTAAAAATATCACTGAAGCCTATTGATTTAAAACTACAACGTACTTAATACCATTTTTGGATCATGACGTGCTTTATTTGAATTACTCACAAAAGCACGGCTCCTTGCTTGATCAGAGGTTGATGCTTGTCTTGAGGTTCATCTTCCAACAACACCTTGGTTCACTTTGGGCAATTTCTCTTGAAACGTTCTGTACTGCCACATTCATAGCAAGTACAACTGTTTGGAATAATTTGATTTCTTTGGATGGATTGTTATTGAAGTTCTTGGGTTCGGAGTGGTTGTACACGAATGGGTTGGTGTTGCCGGTCCACATGGCTTCAGTTGGTTCTACAATTGGGGCATTACGTCCATCTTTACCATACCTGTGGCCTACTATCACCCGACATTCTTCTTTCTGCCGATAACTATATTTTCCACATTTAAGGAAGGACCCTTTATGCGGTTCATGTTTTCACACCAGAACTAGTCTTAGTATAATTCTGGGTTGTAGGACATACCTACTTATTCACAAGTCTATCTTGCACTATACCTTTATCATTTCCCTTCTTTAACACTCGACGTTTCACCTAACGTCCTTCCATTCCGCTTCCCATAGAATCAAATATATCAATGCTGGCTTGTGACACAACCCTTCCAAAGGTTGTATATTTTACAGGGTTGACTATACTCCTTATTGATGGAGTTAGCTCCCAATATAGCGCTCACTTCGCTTAATTTCAGGAGTAATTAGCCATGTTACCAGACATGATAATTCCTTCAAACGATTAGCGTGTTCTAAGTGATCAGTACACAACATTTCTATCTTTCATAGCTCAGTTTCCAATCTCTGAGTTTAATTACTCGAATAAAAGTGCTCTAGCACAAGAATTTTAAATCCTGACCATATCATCTGAGCAATAATTTTCTAACTATAATTTTGTACCATCGTGTTCCATCACGAGACAACATAATCTACCAAAATATCTGTAGCATATTTCACTACACAATGTTCTAGACTCTTACCAATATCCTTAACCATTTCGATCTTTTCTATCCACTCGCTAATCTATTCCTCCCTTTACCATCAGTAAACTATTAATAATCCCCTTAACACAACCGATAAACATATCCTTCATACCAGATCTAATTCATTACGACTACTATTCATGTTTAGTTTATAACTAATACTTGTAGTCATAATAGTATTCGGTGGGACATTAACACTCTTAGTAATAACACTAAGAATTGAAATATTCATAATCATGTGATTGTCCGATCTATAAGTCTGCGATCACATTTGCATCAACACTAGCAGTGATCTGTGATACGATATTCGGTATCATCATCTGCTATCCTTGAGCAATCAACTGATTCATATCAATCTCCATCATTGGAGTTACTCATTTTACGTCATTCTGCCGTACTCATCCCGAACGAAGTAATCAATACTAATCTCACCATATAACTCGTTACCAGCTCAATCATAACAGCAGGTACACATACACACCAAATATTATCATACATATTACACATACCAGTATCTAGTATATATATGTCCCACAAATATAATAACACTTTGACTTAACCTGACGTCGGTTAACGTTTAAATATGTTTCATAACCCTTGTCACCAACTGACATATAGATCTTTCTCAACAAAGATTAATGTTTAATATACTTGATTTCAATATCCTTCTGCATGTCAGCATAACCGACACATGCTCACTGTGAGCATCAAACGATTACGTACCACGGTGTTATAATATCCGTGTTTATTCGTATATCCGGCATACACAGTATACCACCTACGAACGAATAATCAACTATGCTATAATGGTTCCAACACCTCTCTGTGTATGGGTAATCATTCTATTCGAGTATACATGGGTATAGGCATCTAAAGGATGTAAGGTTAACATAGGGAGTTGCAAGGTTCAAGGTAATCGCACGACATGGGTTGCCTTCATATATTATCAATTACTATTATGGGAAACTCTATCACTTGCTCAATCAATGTCCTCAGGCGTTCTAGGTTTGCTAAAATCGGTAATTCTCGATCTTGAGGTGGTATGTCTCATATGTTTGAGAGTGAGAAATACACATATATACTTCTATATATTATTTTTATCTGCTCATTTATTATCAAATTTATTATTATTATTTTATTTTTATTTTAATGGAATAAGGATGGGTTCAGGTACAGGTTCGTCCGTACGTGAGGGTCGATGGTTCGGGTGAACATAGGGGGCTATTAGGATATACGGTACCGGTGTTGGTAGGGTAAGGGATTTATAAATTTTGGTTGGGAGTGACGGTTACTAGATATTTCTGGTTAATGTCAAACGGGAGATCTAACTTGGTACCATCATAATTATGGCCCGATAAGTCAGACTTATCATCAACCGATGCTCTAGAAATCTCAGCATCCTCGGTACTTTTATTATTTTATCCCCCGGTTCCTTATCCGGGTCCTATTTCTCAATACATGTACCCACAAGATATGCACATATATATATATATATTCACATTAGCACGCATAAATAATATTATATACTTTACACATAGGTTGCCATTTTTACCTATTAATGCTCCCCGTGACTTCCCCTGAATTCCCTCGTGAGGACAAGTCTGTTATTATGTTCCGGACCATAATAACCCACTTGTCCATCCAAGTTCATCCAGCTCTCGTCACTATAAATTATTAGTTGATATTCAGATCCTATAATACTTGAGCTACTGGTTATATTTTAGGTATCTTTTAAAGACATCCTAATTCTTTTATAACCAATGGCTCTGATTCCAAGTTCTGTAACACCCCGTAACCGCAGCGGAAACGTAAACGGGATGCGACAAACACCTCTGATATCAACCACATTGTTTATAAAGAAAACTGAATGCATTAATATACTTCAAATTACATTATCTTGTATTTCATTACCGTCTAGGTGATACACGCATCATACAATACGGTACACAATTCTATTTGTTATAATGTATCCTAACATCCTGCACGCAAATCTTACACACATCAAGCACTTAGCACGTAAGCAATCACTTCATCTTAATTGTACCTGAAAAGCATGTGAGAAAACGGGTCAACTACGAATAGTTGGTGAGTTTCACAATTTTAGTAAACCATGTTAAATCCATATCATAATATAATATTATCTGGGGACATTGTTAACCCAGTACTGTACTCACTCCGGGGACAATGTTAACCCAGAAACACTTTTTAGGAACCCCTGGGACACTGTTAACCCAGTATTGTACTCACTCCGGGGGCAATGTTAACCCGGAAACACTTCTAGGAACCCCTGGGGACACTGTTAACCCAGTACTGTACTCCCTCCGGGGGCAATGTTAACCCGGAAACACTTCCAAAGACATCTGGGGACACTGTTAACCCAGTCCTGTACCCATTCCGTACGATTCCCGTACAATCAAATATTTATAAACACACGCAAGTCCATGCGTTCAGTATGTACTTAAACATTTTATTAGCAACATGCTTCCGCCGCGGGAAATATTTGAAAACAATTCAGAAAAAGGGGCTCGTGAAACTCACCTTAGCACATGCAAGCAGGTAACAACAATCATTATCAGTTAACACGTCCAATCTGTAATATGATCCCTACAATCGTTACTATACACTCATTATTAATATAACTTTAACCAAATTAACCGGTACATCTGGGGACACTGTTAACCCAGCACTGTACCCGTTCTGGGGGCAATGTTAACCCAGAAACACTTCTCCGGACTCAGATTGTGATGTCGTTTAGAGTTCCATGGTCACAACTACTATTAGTCGTTTTTCTCGTTTTGCGTGCCTAGCACGGTTATGTTGGGGTTTATACAAGTTTATCAAAGTCAAGTTAACCATATTTAACTAGAAAACGCAACGGAAGCTTAGATTATAAATCTTGTTATGAACATACCATTATGTTAAAACTAAAACCCAATTAACAAGGATCAAAATTACAAGAACATAATGCTCACAAAATGTAAGTGTACCTTCTTCTACCTTTAGAAGAACAAGCAAGATGTTGAAGATGATGGTGGATGAATGGCAAGCCTCCAAGGAAGAAGACCTCAAGAGTGTGATACCCCAAGCTTTTGCAACAACACCAACTTGATTGCTAGGAATTATGAACACTTAAACAAGCTCACCAAGCTCTCCCAAAATGCCAAGGTTGGCCGTGGGGTGTGTAGAGAGAAAGAGAGTTTGAAAATTCAAAAGTTTACTTGAGAATCCAAGAAGGGGACAAGACACAAATGCATGTAATTTGAATGGAGATATAAAGGGATGGTCAACACAAAAGGACAAAACATTTGGTTGGACCAAAACCTCCACCCACATGGGGTGGCCGGTTTTTTTTTTTTTTTTTTTTTATTTTTTTTATTGTTGTTTTGTTTTAACATTTAAAAAACATCTCCATTTATTTTATAAAACTCATTTTTATAAAATGCACATACATTTATGTAATTATTTAACCAATTAAATAATTATTTTATATAAACAAATTATCCAGATAATTTATTTAAATCCTCAAGTGTGTTTGTTTAGAAAACCAATTTTCTAAACACGTAGTGTTCGGTATTCGTTTAAATGATCAAATCACTAAAAGAATACATTTGGTGTTGTCTAGCTTGTTATTGGGTATGACCCGACTTGGATCAAACACAGTTAGCCACATTAATATAAGTATGTGTCTCGGGCATACGTAATTCCAACAATCTCCCACTTGCACGAGATACATAGAAAATTAATGCAAGTGGTGAATACCGCCTAACAACAGTTCACCACCCCTAATGTGTTTGACGAAGTGCCATTCAATAACATCATCCCTTCAAGTCCCTTACTTGATATGATTTAGGTGAATCTATCATTATATCCCTTTGTTACTAGATGTCATGTTGAATCTAAGAGACATAGGTGATCATTCTCTTTACAATTCAACTTTATCAGGCCTTAGACATCTAAACTCTCAACACATAAGAGGAACAAATTCCGTCTTGACTGTATACGCCTCTCACTATCACTTTATACTCCACCTGAGCTCATCCTTATGTACCATCTTTTACGAATAGCGAAGGGGAGAGTCAAAGTGTAATACTCGGTGAAAATCAAGACCCAATATACATCTCAGGTCTAAGGATAATATGAAATTCTCCTTTACTCAAGATTACTAATGATCAAGTCAATCGACTCCATGTAGTAATATTGAGAGCGGGTCAGTCCAATATTTGTATCCCACAAATATCTATGAACTTTGGCAGCAAACCTATGCTCCATATTCATTTCTTATGAATATCCACCAAACCTAGTTCATAATAGTCTTGCTTCATATTTGTTCCCACAAATGTGATCGACTACGGACTTTTAGAATAAGATAACTTATTCATGGATTAAACATGCAAAATTAGAATTTAACTCAAGATTCCATAATCATATAAAAGAGTTAAATTACAAAAGTCTTTTAAACTTTAATACAAAATAGATCAAATCCAATTACTAGAATATCGAAGTCCTAAGCCACTCGCATGACGCTCATGTTTCGGTCTTTCTAGGAGTTTTGTGAATGGATCCGCAAGATTTTGATCAGTTCCAACTTTGCGAATACATATCTTTCCCTTTTCAACTTCATCCCTTATGTAGTTGAATCTCCGCTCTATGTGCCTTGTCTTTTGGTGCGAACGAGGTTCCTTGATTTGTGCAATCGCACCCTCGTTGTCACAAAAGATTTCTAGGGGGTCTTGAATGGAAGAGACCACCCCTAGATCAGTAATGAATTTCTTCAACCATGCAGCTTCCTGAGCTGCCAATGAAGCGGCGATGTATTCTGATTCTGTAGTGGACAATGCTACCACTTCCTGTTTTGAGCTCTTCCAAGAGACAGCTCCTCCATTAAGAGTGAACACATACCCAGATTGTGATCGAGAATCATCTCGATCAGTTTGGAAGCTCGCATCCGTGTAACCTTTTATAGCGAGTTCCTCCTCACCAGATCCATATATCAGAAACATATCCTTAGTTCTCCTAAGGTATTTCAATATGCTCTTAACAGCCATCCAATGACTGTTTCCTGGATTCTGTTGGTATCTGCTTGTCATGCTCAAAGCGCATGACACATCCGGTCTAGTACATATCATCGCATACATGATGGATCCTATAGCAGAAGCATATGGGATTTGTTTCATCGTCTCTTGCTCACCCTTTGAGCTTGGACATTGAGCTGAACTCAATATGGTCCCTCTTTGAATAGGTACAAAACCTTTCTTGGAGTTTTCCATCTTGAACCTTTTCAAGATCTTATCAATGTATGTACTTTGGTTCAAACCTATCAAGCGCCTTGACCTATCCCTATAGATCTTTATTCCCAAAATATAGGCAGCTTCACCTAGATCCTTGATGGAAAATCTACTTCCAAGCCAAGCCTTAACGCTTTCCATGGTTGGAATGTCATTTCCAAATAGTAGAATGTCATCGACATACAATACTAAGAATGTAATTATACTCCCACTAGCCTTTTTATACACACAAGCCTCATCAGCGTTTTTGATGAACCCAAAACTTTTGATTTCTTCATCAAAACGATGATTCCAAGTTCTAGATGCTTGTTTCAATCCATAGATTGATTTCTTTAACTTGCATACTTTATTAGGATGTTTTGGATCGACAAAACCTTCAGGCTGAACCATATAGACATCTTCCTCAAGATATCCATTTAGGAAAGCGGTTTTGACATCCATTTGCCAGATTTCATAATCATAATGTGCAGCTATGGCAAATAATATCCTAATAGACTTTAGCATTGCCACAGGCGAAAAAGTTTCATCATAATCAACCCCTTGAGTTTGAGTGAAACCTTTAGCTACAAGTCTTGCTTTATAAGTATCCAAGTTTCCATGCATATCGGTTTTCCTTTTGAAAACCCACTTACTTCCAACAGCTTTGGAGTTGAGTGGTGGTTCAACCAATTCCCAAACTTGGTTGTCATACATGGATTGCATCTCAACGTTCATGGCTTCAAGCCATTTGTCACAATCATTCTTGGACATTGCATCACGGTATGTGGTTGGTTCATCCGAATCTACCACGTAGCAACCTTCTACAAAAAATCCATATTTTTCAGGTGGATTGCTAATTCTACCAGATCTGCGAACGTTTTGTGTGTTTTGATCAACCACTTGATCACTTTCAACAACCTCTTGTTGAGTGCTAGTATCAACCAATTGTGTATCATCTTGTGATTCTTGATCCTCATCAAATTTCACTGTTCTACTATTAGTTCCTTCCTCAAGGAACTTAGTTTCCAAGAACTTACCCTTTCGAGCAATAATAACATTTTGCTCACTAGGATCGTAAAAGTAATATCCTAAATCATCTTTAGGATAACCTATAAAGATACACTTAGTGGATCGGACTTCTAATTTGTTTGGGGTGTATTGCTTTACATAAGCTTCACAACCCCAAACTTTTAAGAATGATAGCGATGGAGCCTTTCCATGCCATACTTCAAAAGGTGTCTTCTCCACTTTCTTGGTTGGAGCCATATTCAATATGCGAACAGCGGAAAGTAAAGCATAGCCCCAAAATGATAGAGGTAAAGTGCTTCTAGCCATCATCGATCGAACCATATCTAATAGGGTACGATTTCTCCTTTCAGACACACCATTATGTTGTGGTGTTCCAGGTGGAGTAAGTTGTGAAATAATTCCACAACTCTTAAGATGATCTTGAAAAACACCACTTAGGTATTCACCTCCTCTATCACTACGAAGTACTTTGATTGTGGTTTTGAGTTGCCTTTCTACTTCAGTTTTGAAGTCTTTGAACATTTCAAAAGCTTCATCTTTGTGTTTCATTAAGTACACATAACCATATCGACTATAATCGTCAATAAAGGTAATGAAGTATCTTTCACCATTCCTAGTCATTGGTCTAAAAGGACCACATACATCCGAATGTATGATACCCAATAATTCTTTTGACCTTTCAAAAGTTTTATTAAAGGGTTGCTTTGTCATTTTGCCTTGTAAACAAGATTCACATACATCAAATGAATCAAACTCATTGGTTTCTAGAATACCACTCTTGCGAAGAGTTTGCATGCGATTCTTGCTTATATGTCCAAGGCGACAATGCCAAAGATAGGAATCACCCAAGTCCTTCTTGAGTTTCTTGGTGTTGACATTATACATTGAACTATTATGTGACATACCACTTTGATCTATTTCATATATACCATTCATGGGTATAGCTTTAAAATAAAATATGCCATTCATCAAAACATGAATATCATAATCAATAAACTTAAGATCAAAGCCACATTGTTTTAAAAGAGACACGGAAATAATGTTTCTCCTTAACTTAGGAGCATACAAAACATTCTTCAAAATTACTTCCAAACCACTTGGAAGCTTTAATATGTAGTCTCCTTGGGCTTGGACTTCAACTCTTGCTCCATTGCCCATAAAGAGACTAATGTCCCCTTTGTTGAGTTGTTTACTTCTTTTGAACCCCTGCAACAAATTGCAAATGTGAGTTCCACATCCGGTATCAAGTACCCATGTATTTGAAGAAATAACATTTAGTTCAATATGTATAGTAAAGATAATACCTGAGGTATGCCCCGCATCCCTCTTATCTTTTAACGCATTGAGATAGGTCGGACAATTCCTTTTCCAATGACCTATCTCTCCACACTCAAAGCATGGATCTTGCGCCGCAACCTTTTGCTTCTTTTCCTTCGGTTTGATGGGCGTGATGGCTTTTCTCTTTCCCTTTCCTTGGACGTGGCCCTTGCCCTTAGCAACACTTGCTTTGGGGTTGGAGTTATGTCCCCTTTTGCCTTCATTGATTGTTAGAACGGGTAAAACCCTTTTACCCATTCCCGCTTCGGCCGTTCTTAGCATTGCGTGAAGCTCACCAATGCTTTTGTCCCACCCGTTCATGTTATAGTTCATGACAAATGTTTCAAACCTTTTGGTCAAAGAGTTGAGAATCAAATCCGTAGCCAACTCATTAGAGACGGGACAATTCAACCTACGAAGCTTTTCAATGTAGCTTTTCATTTTTAGGACATAAGATGAGACGCTTTGGGTTTCCTCCATACGACATGCATGAAACGCTCGAACCGTTTCGAAACGTTCCGCTCTAGCTTGTTGAAGGAACATTTCCTTCAATTGAGTTATCATGTCGTATGCCCCATGATGCTCGAAATCCTTTTGGATTTCGGGAATCATAGTCCCCAACATGAGGCAAGAGGCTTGCACCGAATCTTTGGTGTACTTGACCCAATCGTTATACGCCTCCTCATCTTCCACGTTAGGCTCATCGGGAATGGGATCGTCTAAGACATATGATATCTCTTCTTGTTTGAGAACTATTCTCAAGTTGCGATACCAATCCATAAAGTTATTATGGTTTAGACGATCCTTTTCAAGGATGGTTCTTAAGGATAGGTTACGGGTGTTATGGGTAGAGGTGTTTGCATTGTTAGCGGCCATCTACAAAATTTAACAAAGTTTTATTTTAGTATTATAAACAATTTAATTATTAATACCCTTTTATTCCAAATTTTAAAATAATAATTAAATTCTAGAATCCAACGATAAATCAAATTTCGGTTAGGTGACCTTTATCCCGTTATTTGATTTAACAAGGTAGTCAACCTTGACAATTGCAACCCTTTGCAACTTCTAGAGGTATGGGACCATTCGAAATCCTTATTTCGTGTTGGCATGTTTATCCCATCAACACCATTGGACCCCATGCTTAGGTGACCTTTATCACATGGTTTCCAATTCAAGTCGTCCTACTTGTATAAACATGTAAGATTAACATACAAGTGGTTAGGTGACCTTTATCCCACAAATATGTTAATATTACCTTAAGTATATTAGTTTGCTCTAAAATGGTTAGGTGACCTTTATCCCATTTAAAGTTTCCTAATACGTTAAGTGTCTTACAAAAGGATGGTGTTAGACTTGTTTCCTTGGTAATTATGAAAAAGGGATTTTAAGTTTTCCAATATTCTAGTTTGAAAAACATTATGCCATATCCTAACATGCATTTAGTAATATGGCGATTTTGAAAACCAATTTTCAAGGTCCAAGTTATAATAAAACCAATTTTATTATATGTGAGTAATCGCTTAGTTTTAATAAACCCATTTTATTAACTAATTGACGCGATATTACCAAATATATATAGAACCCGTTTTATGCTAGTTGTCGTTCCTATGTGACGGTTTGGATATCCTAATATCTATCAACCACACATTACATAAAGTAAAACAAACAACCAAGCATACATGCAAAATATAGTCATAACCGAGAACCGCTAAGTTTGACCATACTTGTTAGCCGAAACAAGTATAGGTCATAAGTCTCACCTAAGGGACAAAACATGACACAAGGATGGAATGTTGACTCCCACTTGATCTTGCATCCAAATGCTTCAAGTATCCTTTCCAAGTTGTTGTGTTCTTGTTGGGCTTGTAAATGGGCTCCAAACTTCCAAAAGTCTTCTTGGGCCCAAGAGTGAAATTTATGGGCCTAATGGGCTTGAATCCCATGATGGGCCGGTGAGGCCCAACAAGCCCAAAATTTGGTCCAAGGCCCAAATCCACCAATTCTTGCATCTTCAATTTTTACAAAATGTATCCTAATACATATTTTTCTAAAACAAAGAAAATGCAACTAATCTATTTATTACATACCAACTTATGAATAAATAAATTACACAAGCCTAAAATATGAATTATTACAACCATATTGAATAATAAATATAACCAACATACACATAACAACAATCAACACATCCAAGGTCTCGGTTTCGGTTATGACACATCCAAACATACCAAATGTTCTAAGCATGCAACCTAAGCAACCATTGCCCAAAAACATCAAAGGAATCGGCCCCCCCCCCCCCAAGAGGCTACGGCCCAAACCCCCCCCCCCAAAATTTTACAATTTTCAACATGCAAATGTTAATAATGGTTTCCTAAGATCTTTCCATGCATGTCAAGATCTTACAAAACCATGGGGGTTAAATCCACCAAAATTTCGGACCCCTTTTTCACCCATGAAAAAACCCGAAATTTATGAACATGCAAGGAGCATAAGTCCTTGTAACCGGCTCTTGATGCCATTGTTGGGGTTTATACAAGTTTATCAAAGTCAAGTTAACCATATTTAACTAGAAAACGCAACGGAAGCTTAGATTATAAATCTTGTTATGAACATACCATTATGTTAAAACTAAAACCCAATTAACAAGGATCAAAATTACAAGAACATAATGCTCACAAAATGTAAGTGTACCTTCTTCTACCTTTAGAAGAACAAGCAAGATGTTGAAGATGATGGTGGATGAATGGCAAGCCTCCAAGGAAGAAGACCTCAAGAGTGTGATACCCCAAGCTTTTGCAACAACACCAACTTGATTGCTAGGAATTATGAACACTTAAACAAGCTCACCAAGCTCTCCCAAAATGCCAAGGTTGGCCGTGGGGTGTGTAGAGAGAAAGAGAGTTTGAAAATTCAAAAGTTTACTTGAGAATCCAAGAAGGGGACAAGACACAAATGCATGTAATTTGAATGGAGATATAAAGGGATGGTCAACACAAAAGGACAAAACATTTGGTTGGACCAAAACCTCCACCCACATGGGGTGGCCGGTTTTTTTTTTTTTTTTTTTTTATTTTTTTTATTGTTGTTTTGTTTTAACATTTAAAAAACATCTCCATTTATTTTATAAAACTCATTTTTATAAAATGCACATACATTTATGTAATTATTTAACCAATTAAATAATTATTTTATATAAACAAATTATCCAGATAATTTATTTAAATCCTCAAGTGTGTTTGTTTAGAAAACCAATTTTCTAAACACGTAGTGTTCGGTATTCGTTTAAATGATCAAATCACTAAAAGAATACATTTGGTGTTGTCTAGCTTGTTATTGGGTATGACCCGACTTGGATCAAACACAGTTAGCCACATTAATATAAGTATGTGTCTCGGGCATACGTAATTCCAACAGGTTATCCGTTTTTACGTTTCAAAAATGAGTTTGGTCACACACGACCCGAAAGTAGTGGTTGACTGATAATTTAATTAAAGATGTGAAATTAGAGCTCGGTTTAGACGTCCCGATTGGCCGCGGGACTCGTTTCCGTCCTTGGCGTACCAGAAACTGTTAAAATAGGTTAAAATTACTCAAATCATCCGAATTATGTTCGGATGATTTATTTTTACTTGTTAAACTCTATTATATGAAAATAGTTCATTTTTAGGGTTTTTATACACCAGTCAGCTCGATTAAGCGAACTTCATCGGTTTACGCGTTTTAACTTTAAAAGTTTGATAATTAGCACAAATAATTATCCGTTTAATCTCGGATCTTGAAATTTTGCACAAATCACTTTTTAACAGTGGAGAATTTTATAAAAATATTTCCAGAATTAATTCTTATATTTAAAATTTATTTATCTATTTTTAAACACCATTTAAACACTAAATATGTCGTAAATACCAAACGATCTTAGAAAAATCCCAAATTTCTCTTGGATGTCCCCTGCCATCCACATAGTCCCCTGTAATTTTTCCAGAACCAAAATCTTCTTTTACATGCCATTTTCAGTAAAACCGAGCTAGAAAACCCTAGAACTCGTTTAACCGAAAAGCCTACTTAGACTTCTCCAACTGACCTCAAATTTTTTGTGTGACTTATACATGATATAAAAAGCTTATCTGCAATTTACCAGAACTTTTCATAATATTTAACTATTTTTCACCATTTTTAGCCAAAACCGAGCATTAAATTCACCAAATATTCATCCTTTATCCAAAAATTACCAAAAATTCACAGAACTCATATTTTCATGTGTTTAACACCTCTGTAAAATTTCATGACCTAACTCTAAAGCATCAACAATCTGTCCAAATCTCCCAAAACCGAACATAACCGAATATACCTTTCGTTTTCCGCCACTACAAGCTACAAACTCGTCTTTCCGCCTTAACTACCACTAAACAAAGAACCTATAACCAACATACCACAATACCAAGCAAGTTACACTCACGATCAAGCCTCTTACACTATAGTTTCGGTTATGATTCAAAAACAAAGATTTAAACCGTAAAAATTCGTTTTTGATTCGTTTAACTCCTTTCTTGGACCAAGATCCCTTGTATAACCCGTATACATCACTTGATCATGCAAGAATCGGTTTTCATCTTTGAAACCTCATTTTCTTGCAAACAAACTCAAGAAACAAAGATAGAAACGTGATTAACTCGATTCTTTACCTTGTTTTCTTGCTCCAAAAGCTCGGGTTTTTGATTATGAAGTTGAGAGGTTTGAAGGATTTTTGGATTTTTTGGATGAAAAAAAAGAAATGAAGGCTTGGGGTTATCCAATAATTCCGATCGGAATTGATAGGGGGTGGGGTGGGACCCACCTCTTCATTTCTAGCCACACATTCGGATATCGGAGATCTGGATAATGTTTTGGATAATCTGGTTCAGTTCGTTTTTCGGTTAAATGTTTAATTCGGCTTAAAACGAGGCTAAAACGGTCGTTTTTCGGCTAAAAAATGAAATTTATATAAAACCGATTTAAAAACTTCAAAAACTTAAATCATGACATTTATTAACTTAAAACGTCACATTATTAATTATTACGCATCTTTTTCGGCTTGATCGATCGTCTCTTGCTCGGTTTGGTATTAAATGTTTCGTTTAACGTACCGACGTACTATTAAATCGAAATTCTTTTTCTGTGCTTTAATTCATTTATCCCGAAGCTTTAATGCTTCGTAAAATCACTAAATATCATATAATCTCGTCTATAATTGAACCCTCGATTCGTTCAGGTTTCAATAACTATCGATCGGTTAATCGCATATTCAATGCGATGAATTATATATTCACGTACAATCAATACAGTGAACCATGTATTCTCGTATAATTACTATGGTAATTCATGTACCCGACGTTAAATGTAACGTAACTATTGTCTACCGGTTAGGGTATACCGGGTTTTGTCGAAATCGTTACAATTCAATTCAAATCGGATACACTTTACTCAACAGTTATCATGAATTACAACACAATTTCACACTTAAGTATCATAGACACCTATGTCATAAATATTCATTTAAGCACACAATTATTGAAACAAAAATCAGATAATCACACATAGATCACACAATGAAACATATATAATCAATCAGACTTCATTAGATTGATCATGCCTAAAGCTTTTAATAAGAAATTGAATCAAGTCTTATCTAGTGGCTTGGTGAACAAATAAGCTAATTTGTCACTAGTTTCAACTCTCTTCATTTCTATTAGACCTTTCTCATTGCAATCTCTGATGAAATGGTTTCTGATTTCAAAGGTCTTTGAGTGTTGAATAAGATTCTTCGCAAGAAACATAGCAGAAGTATTATCATTAAAGACCATAACCAAGTAGTTGATTCTGAATCCAGAGGACCTAAGCACAACAAGCAGATAAAGCAATGTATTCAGCTTCAGTAGTGGAAATTGACATTGTTGTCTGCTTTTTGCATTGTCATGAAACCATCCTGTCTCCTGAGAATTGACACCTAACAGATGTTGAATTCCTGCTCATGTTGTATCAATCATAGTCATTGTCAGTGTCGGAAAGAAGATCAAAGGCATTGATCTCTGGATACCAAATTTGCAAGTCTGGGTTTTGCTTAATATATTTGAGGATTCTATTGGCAGCCATCATATGTGAAACTTTCGAATTTGCTTGATATCTTGCATAAACACATACAACAAACATGATATCTGGTCTTGAAGTTTTCAGATACATTAGTGTAAGTCCATGTAACGGATCTTTCAATGTGATATCAAACAATCTCAACGTTAAGAGGAAATTAACGTGAGATGATTCATAGTAAAACAGTTGAAAACGTAAAAAACACACGAGGAATGATTTAAAACACACGTATTATTAAGTCTGGTGCTTAACCACTTTGTTACACAATAATTCGTTCAACAATCTTATGAACGGCCAACCTTAACAACCTAAATACAATGTATATATATAGGTACTACACCTTAGCCCAACATAAGCTAAAAGCCCAACGAGATCATTTGGATCTAGGTTTAAATATAAGCCCAAAACAAGATACAAACAAGCCCAAAACTAAAGTGCAAACCAAACTAATATAAGCCCAACAATCTCCCCCGTGGTTTGTATTTTCATCATCAATCATGCTCAAGAATATTCGCATCTGCTTCTCTATATCCACAAAAACACAAGCCCGTTCTGATAATCGATCTCACCATCTGTGTAAACTCTTTAGCGGCAGGCTCGAATAGTGGTTCAGCCACAATTTGAAAATTGCTAAGAGTCTTGATATCTCTTTCATGGAATTTTTAGCAAATCACGTGGATCGACAAACCGATATTTTCCCTTTCGTAGACGAATGACAACTGTAGCAGTTTCACTGTCGTACGTCCAGAACTTCATTTCATCAAGTGACCCCTCTAGAATAGAAGTAGACAGAGGATGTGAGTTTCTTATTGGTTGTAGGCCACATCACATTGACCATCGTCTTTCCGGTCTTCGGATTTCGAACTCCCTTTGCCTTCTTCAAGAATGACTCAGCGGTGGACATGTTCGAGAATCCTTTATCAACATGTTTTCTCATTAAATTCCAAAAATCGATAGCCATCTTGTCATTATTGGGGTTGTGAAATGGAACATTAATTAGATCGCTAAGATCCACCTTCGTCCAGTATCCAAAATCCTTCATTTTCCTATAATATTCAGTATTTCCGGACCTTTGTTTCAACCACCACATGGATTTATCTACATCAAACCCCCAGACATAACACCAGATCGATCGCCATACTTGTCTGAGAACCATTTCTTGAATTCTACAATAAACTTATCTGGATGACAGAAGATTCCATGTTTTGATTCAAATTCTTCAAAATGAGAATCTTCTTTTGAAGTCTGTCAGATTGTTCGGCTGCTCTTGAAGGTGCAGAGAGATACTATTCTAGTCGTTCAGATGCATCGATATTTAAAGTCAGACACGCACTGGAACTGCCACCTTGATCATAAGCAGGTGTCTTTGTAGCAACGTCTTCACCACTTTTGAATTCATCTCCAAACTTATGAATAAGCTTTTGTTGGAGGTCCAAGTACATAGCGGTGAGACCACCTATGTTAGCTTGAAACTCTATGATCTTCAAATATTTATCAATGTTTCTAGCTTTAAGCTCTTCGATGAGTACATCCTTCACAACTGAGTCTTGTTCGAGTTCAAAGACTCGTCGTTGTAAGGCCTGTACATCAATAAGTTCAGCATCAAGGGTGATCCCCTTGCCTTTATCTTACATAAATTTATTTTGCATAGCAAGAATGTGAGCAATCGTTTTCAGCAGCGTTTGAGCTTGACTGACCAATCGGGTTAGATGATCCTGATGGCTCGTCAACAAATGGAATATCATAATCAAACTTGAACTCGTGAGAAATGTCATTAAAAATCTGTTCTTGAGTCTGAGTTTCAGAAGAGGATGGACTTGTATCAACATGAGTCTCAGAAGGTTCCGACTCATGTTCTGGTTGTTGGCTTGTCGGTGTAGTTTCAGTAACTAGCACATTGGGTCTTGGATCTTTTTTCTTCGCTTTCGTGGAATAAGATCGGTGGCTGGTTCTTCAAGAATCTCTTCATCATGTGCCGCAATGACTAATTGAGGAGGTTTCAATGCAGTCGACTGGAGCTGATCTTTGAATTTCTCAAAATCTACTAGTTGATCAGCAGTAGGTACGGATTCTTGTTCTTGGTGTTCTATCTCCATGTGTTGTACTAGAGAGCTTTCTGGCTCATCATCATCAGCGATGGTTTCAAACGAATTAGTGAACCTCCGAGCAGGTGTTACATGCTCATCAGCAATCAACGCACTGGCAGGGTCAGCCTCATTTTCATCAAACCTTCCAAACTTAACCAATTCGTGAAGGCCTTTGTACACAACCTTCGATCCCTTCCTTGATTGCTTCATTAACCCAAAGGTATTGGGACCCATGGCTTTCAGATCGATCGTTTCTACAAAGTTGACAAGATAAGAATAATGTGAGTAAAAGATCATCTGCATAAACCTCGGGTACATAAAAAACATCTTTTTCTTCTTCCCCTGGAGATTGCTCATCATCTCATCGAACACGAACTTAGAGTAGTTATAGTTGCAGTCCATAATCAAAGAAACCACAACCAACATCGGAATGTAGCTAATTTAGTCCGAACCCCCTTTGCGTTATGGGACACACGTAAAGAACGTTTGAATCAAGAACCTCCAGTATGGAGGAAAAAGCTTCTTGATAGCTGGAGGGTAAGATCCTTCGTATCCCATTCTCAGTGAAACTTCATCAAGGCATCAGCTGGATATTAAGTTGGATAGTCTGGTTGATCGCTAAATAATAACACTTCATAAATGATGGCCTCTAAAATGACGATTGGCTTCTTTTGAATCTTGGAGTCAATTGTAACGAGTCCCCCGGCACCCCGTTCATTGATGGAGGCGTTGTTCCATAACTCCGTCACCATCTTCTTGCAAATAAAAAGCGTTTCTTTTATAGCGTGCGAAATCCTGCATGTGTTGAGCCTCACTATCATGGATTTGAATTTTTTGTGCACCAGGGGTGGATCATATAAGTATCCGGCTATATTGTTAGTATCTACAAACTCAATGGTACTTGATCAGCAATTACTGCAACCATCGTGTAAACTTAATAAACCATTCAATTAAATTAACAATTACTCAATATTATGAGGATAAATATTTAATTTTCAAGAGTGCAGGGACCAAGAATGTAAATTCAGATAATATTGGTCATTAAAATAAATTAATGTCAATTTAATATTAGTTTTTGGTCGAAGGTTGATTTTTCTGTCCAAACACTGAGTTTTTTGTCTAAGTAATAAGTTTTCGGTCCAAAACTTGAATTCTCAGTCCAGATCCACCGAGAACAGATTTTCTTGGTCACTCAGAATAGGTTCTCAGTCAACAAGTCAACCAAGAACCCTTTGTTTGATCACATGTTTTCAGTCAAACGTCCCAAGAAAACCGTTTGAGTTTCTACTCGAAATCCGGGTAGTCTTCTCCAAAATAGCAATATCCGCCATTGATAGTATACCTGCAACCTTAATTACTCACGATATGTTAAGCCAACAATCTCACATACATCATAATCTACATTCCAACCAAAATTTATAACAAGACTAACAACAGTTTGTCAATTTCGTCTAGTTATCGTTACAGTTAACCGAGAAGCCCTTTATCAAGCATTGGTTTATCTATTAAACAACAATGATCACAGGAGAACTTGAAATATAAGAGTTAAGATGCTTGATGATACAGAAGATCAAGAGGTTTTGGCCTTTTAGAGAGACTTTGAAGATATTAGATTTGGAATTATGAGACCAATAATGCACAGAGATATCTTTTATATTTATAAATTTTTGAGATGGGCCGAAAACCCTGATGGGCCGAGAACCAATTAAGAATCAGGACCAGATCATCAAACCAAACCAAATGTTTATGGGCCACATGGGCTGAAAACAATTTTATACTCAACGATGATTTGATCCATGGTTTTTAAAATCGATTCCTTATAGCATTCGTTTCGACAAGAGTAATTGAGAGGAAAAAATAGAATAAAATAAAATAAAGACTAAAACCAACAAATAAAACAAAATTTAATCACTCGGTCTTCTTGTAATTTTAACAAAATTTTGGGATCAGATTTCAGTTATGATAAAACCGCAACCTCTAAAGAAAAGATCCGAACATGGAATCACATTGATTAAGATGCTTTCACAAATATTCATGTTCAGCATTATTGTGACATAAAGAAACAGGTTGATAGCAGGTATAATAACTTATCATGATTTTCAGTGCATCAGTGATATGAGTTAGGTTCAATTTGGCATAAATCTTAGATGGACATCACTCATGGACCTGTGATGCCTCCTATCTATTCTGAAAGCATATTTGGCTTTCCTCAGATCACCCCAATTTGACTCCAACCCCCTTGTGATTGATCAAAAGGTTTTTTTATAGATTTTTAAGCTTTAAGGTTGAACGTTGGACTTACAAGCTATCTGGACTTACATGCCCTACATTCAGAGTATTTAGTACGTATTTGAATGCCCCACCCTTGTAGTTCTAGATTAACCTTTAAGCTTTTGAAATAAGAATTTTACAACTCAATATATATATATATTATACCAAAACAATGACATAATAATTTTTGGAGATCAAGACTAACGAGCTCGTGTATGACTGGGTAATAACTTTTCTGCCTATTATTAGGAGAGATGTATATGGAGATATGCACATTTTTTCTGAATGACTCTCCACAGTAAGTTCAGCATATTTAGTTTATATCACTTCAACTTTTATGCATCATGGAAAGCTTTCATGCAAATCAATGATTGTTCTATAGCCTTTTAAGCCTAGTAACTTCACCCGTCAGGAACACAAAATCAATTTTCCTATCATTTTCCAAAGGTTGTATCAATTTTCATTTGAAAATATTTAAAACTTCTGAAGAGCTCTTAACTGAATAATCATATCACTTCCCAGAGAATTACAGAAGACAATTTTTAAACTCAGTCGCCCCAGTCACTTTTAGCTCTCAGGTGAATGGCTATCCCGTATGTCTATAGATAGATTACAGGGCCAAGCATATATATAGATACATGTCCCTCAAACTTAGAGTAACCGACATAATTTTAAGCGAAAGAATTAAAATCAAAACACACCACAATTGCCATAATTGTTTTCAGTCTTTAGGTGAATGGTTATCCCGTATGTCTACAAGTAGATGACAGGACCAAACATATACAAGTATATGTCCTTCAAACTTGAGAAATTGGAATGATTTTAAGCGAGAATGTTTAAAAAATTTTTTTTGAATAAAGACACACACACACACACACACACACACACTCTTTTTGAATTTTTAATTTTCTCCCCCCTAAATTTGTGCAAGTTTAAAAAGGATGTACAAATTTAACATCAAAAAGACTCAATCATCGAAACGAAGCATTTTAAGAAATCCCAGAAACACATTAAATCTGGTTGTTCCGACCGGTTTTGTAAATAAGTCCACCACATTATTATCAGTGTGAACTTGCTCAAGATGAATCAATTTAAGGTCGTAACATTCAGGAATAAAATGAATTTTAATGTCTATGTGCTTGGTTTTTGAATGCTGAACAAGATTTTTAACAATAGCAATAGCAGCATCATTATCACAAAAGATTGGAGTGTTAAGAAATTCCAAACCGTAATCCAGCAATTGATGTTGCATCTAGATAACCTGTGAGCAGCAAGCTGACGCAGCAACATATTCAGCCTCGACAGTGGACGTGGACACCGTTTGTTGTTTCTTGCACTGCCAAGAAATGAATCGATCACACAATAATTAACAACTAGCCGTTGTGGATTTCTTGTCAATATCATTTCCAACATAATTACTATCAGCAAAAGCATTCAATTCAAAATATGAGTTTTTGGGATACCAAAGACCTAGCTTCGGTTGCCCTTTAAGATATCTAAAAATACGTTTAACCACAATAAAATGAGATAGTTTAGAGTTAGCCTGGAATCGGGCGCATTGGCAGACAGCAAACATGATGTCAGGGTGACTGGCGGTAAGATACATCAGGGATCCGACCATTGATCGATAGTACGTTTGGTCTATAGGATTCCTTTCATGACTAGAAGACATAAGAGGTCTTTCCGCCATAGGAGTTGCTGCGCTCTTAGAATTTTGAAATTCGAACTTTGCTAGCATGTCTTCAACATACTTTCCTTGATGTAGCAAGATTACCGTCAAACTCTGACGAACCTGTAATCCCAGAAACGTTGTCATCTCCCCCAATGAACTCATTTCAAATATTTTCTTCATCACTCCTCAAATTCTGAACACAATGTAGTACTTGTAGATCCGAAGATGATGGCATCCACATATATCTGAACCATGATCAAATCTTTGCCAATAATTTAAAGGAACAGAGTTTAATTGATGGTTCCTCTCTTGTAGCCATGCCCCAGAAGCCGTCAAAGTTGCATACCACGCTCGAGGCACCTGATGAAGGCCGTAAAGTGCTTTATCTAACTTGTACACATGAGTTGGACTCTTTGAGTCGACAAACCCCGATGGCTGATCCATATAAATCTCCTCCTTGACTTCTCCATTCAGAAACACTATTTTGACCTCCATCTGATAAACCGTGAATCCCATGTAGGAGGCATATGCTAGAAACATCCGAATGGCCTCAAGTCGAGCCATGGGAGCATACACTTCAGTGTAGTCTAAGCTCTCAACCTGACAAAAACCGCGAACGACGAGCTGTGTTTTATTTCCAATGATAACCCCAATATCATCTTGCTTGTTGCGGAAACCCATCTTGTATCTAACACTTTCTTTCCAACTGGCAGTTCAACCAATATCCAAACTTGGAGTTTATCAAACTGAATTAATTCCTCATTGTAGGTTCCCAGCCGGATCTACACAGGAGTGTCTCGTAGCACGAGGGTGCGGAATCCCCACGTATACGATACGAGTGTCGAGACGATTAATACATTGAATATTAACAAACACACAAGAACATAAGACGATACTTGATATATTGATAACATGTGATTCAGAGAATCACTAAAACCAATCGTCCAAAACCTTAACCAAAACCAGCCGAAGTGAATGTTTTATAAACCTCGACAACTTCGCCTAACATCCTAGGCGAAGTTGTCATAACTTCGCTAACCTATCAAGTTCGCCTAAAACAAATGGCGAACATATAATAACACGTTTAACAAAAGAGCAACAGTTTAAACGATTACAGACACAAATAAGCACGAGATATTGAACTACTGGCATCATGCACCAACAGACTCCCCCTTGGCAGTAGCTTCATATCTCTATCTTCTTTCTCGTGTCTTGTAATCCAACAATCTCGTACCACTCGTCTTCAAGCATGAACTCCCTGTCTTATGCAGACAGAGACCACCCTATGGTACTTCTTAGTTTCTTCCTTCCACGCAGGAATGTAGAATATCTTCTTATCATTGAGTACCTGCAGATCAGCTTGAGACAAATTAACCAAGTGCATGGGATCATACACTCTTAGAATCTCCTGTTCATCCTCATCTTCCATAACAGCTTCAGCAGTCTGGAAATCAACGTACCACCACTTGAGATCCTTCAACACAACCTGGGCATAAGCTTTATCGGAACCTCTTTCAAGCATCGAATCGGCTTGTACTTCATCACCATCCAAGGCTTACCATCAGCCCTCATACCCCTTTCCTTGTCTTCGACTAACTTCCCTTTCTGTGTTTTCAACAACTCGAACGTTTTCTCTTTCACACTTTCTTTCCACACAATCCTTCCAACCCATCTTGCAAAATTGTCATCACTTCGATTAATCAACCTCAAATTTGCCAAATGTTTCACCTCACACTCAGGTAAGGTGTTAAGCGATCTCAAGGCCTTCATAAAATACTGAATCCCATCATAACGCTTAATCACAAACAACTTCAACTGCTCGTCATAGAACCACCAAATGATACCTTTCTTTGACTCAGCGTAGCCCTTGATATTGTAACTCTTATTAAACATTGTTGGCACCGCGGGCTTCTTTGTCTTGAAGAACCACTAAGCACAGCTTTCTTTCCATCTCGGTTGTTCTTCCCACTCAGACTCATCTGACACATTTGCATCTTGACTCAAGTTCACCTCATCAACCTTTGGAATATCATGCTCTATACCATCATCAACAATCTCCCCTTCTTCTAACTCACTATCAATCTCTATCTGTTCTCCAATATTTTCAATCTCATCAACCATTAACACATCATCAACTAACTCCTCATCATCTACCACTACCACACTCTCACCACCTCTACCACCTGATGTACCAGCAGACTCCCCCTGAGATGTGGAAGTCCCAAGAGTTTGTTCAGTTCTTGGTAACTCACCACCTGCATCTTTCGATGCATTGGGATCATCGTCTCTGTCTTGCCTCTTCTTGGTTCTTAATTCTTGGTAACTCACCACCCTTGCAGCTAGTCTCCCCCTGAGATGCTAAGAACTGTTTAAGAGCACGTTTACCGTGTTCAACGAGGAGGGACGATTGTATCTGATTCTCTGCCACAAGCCGCTGGATAGCTTGAGTCTGGATGAGATTGATTCTTGACTGTTCAACAACTACCCGTTCAAGATCCGCTATCCTTTCAGAGTCAGACAAAGTAGCATCAAAATCAAAGCGCATGTGAGAAATATCTTGAGCATATGGCGGTGGAATTCCCAAACTAGCTGGAATATCAGAGGTAGGCTGAAAAGTAACCGCGAGTGGTATTGAGACAGGTAACCCCACAGTAGCAACCAACGTCGTCTCAACAAATCTAGCAACAACCTCTGATGGAGTAAGAGTAGGAGGCGGCAAGGAAACTATCTCCGGTGCTGTAAACTGAAACGTGGTTGGAGGAGTACCAAATGATGACGACGTGGTCACCAATGGAACACTTGTGGTGATCGGTAGTGTGATTGTAGAAGCAACAGGTAACATAGTCATACCGGACAACGATGGTGGAGAAAAACGAACAACCCTTGAACTTTTTCACCAACTCTAGAACTTTCACCAACCCTTTCCTTCTTTGATCGTCGTACCAGACGATATAGATCCTCCTCATAATCTGATTCACTGTCATCTGAGTCTCTCTTTCGCTTATGAATCCTTTCTAGTCTGGCAAGAATTTGCTGTGCTTCAACTATATCGTTCGTGGAGGAATCAGAGTCAGTTCTTTCTGAGTCCGCCAAAGATGTAGCGACCATGGAAACCTATACACCAGACACCTCAGCTACTGAGGCTTGAACTTCAGCAGCAGGATCAATCCGTTCCATGTCAAAGAACCCTTGCCCTCCAAAGGCAACTTCAAGATCAACCTGTTCTTCCGGAGCTGCAACAGGATCAGCAGGCGGTGCTTGCTGTACCACTGGTGGTGGTTGAACCACAGGAGGTGGTTGAGGAACATCGGCCTGTTGCGATGCCGGATCCAGAAATTCATCACCTGGAGGAGCAACATAAGCAGGATTCACTAAGTACCCAAATAAAGCTGTGTGCCTTGGACGTAACTCCTCCCTGCTACGTGCACTCGAAGAATGACACTGTGCCAAGATTCTCTTAGACACACTCTCTACATAGGAAATCGGACGTCGTTGTGGCAAATTTGGAGCCACATGATTGAAGATCATCTGTAAGAATCTCGGATACATCAGAAACCTTTCTCGAGCCACTGCACGTCTCTAACGATCAATCTCATAAAATATCATCTGACTGAAACTATTGGGCTTGTTGTAGGTCAAAGCAGTCATAGCCGATTGCATTGTCGCACCCATACCGTCTGTACCAGCTTTACGACCTGACATGCACACTATCATCATATGCATCAGAAACCTCCACTAATCTAACAGAAATCCCTTTCGTCTCTGTGAATCTTCCAAAGGACCCGAGTACCCCATACGAATAAAGGCACTATTTCGAATAGTGGCCGAAAAGTCAGTGGGGTCATTGGTAGTTTCAACCCCAAATTGTAAAGCTACCCTTATTTGATCGGCCGGGAACTGCACCACTTGATTGTTAACTGTAGCACACATCACAGGTGGATCAACGTGACAGTCAAATACAACGGTTCTCCAAAAGTCTTCAATATTTGGTAGTGAGATCGGAAGAGTAGTAGTAATAACATGAAAGATGCGTGAGCGTATGAGAAACGATATGATCTCACGGTAATCGTTAGTTCCCCGAGCATCCGGGTCCAAGGTGATATACATGTTGTGACCCGGAAAGAACTGTCTGTTATTATCTCCACCTTCATCACCACCAGCGCCACCAGCACCTGCCACAACAGCCATATCTGCAAAACAAACGAGCCAGATCAGTTCAGTATGATAGCAGGTTACAACTTCGCCCTGCATGGTACAGGCGAAGTTGTAGCGTTTGCGAAGTTAAGGGAGTGGCGAACTTGTTAAGTTCGCCAAAACCCTAACTTCGCCATTTGAACGACGCACACTTCACACCCAGTTAGGGTTAGGAATGGCTGATCAAAGAGTAAAAACATGAATGAGATAGTTCCGATTAAGATCCAGATACACTTATTTTCACCAAAACAGTTTCAAAATAGATTGATAAAAGTGGGCTAAGAATTTGTTGCGAAGTGATTACAAAAGGATCATTGAGAAACAGATTAGCAACACGCAAAACAAATTATGAGTCACGAGGATCTTACAAACCTTGAACACGGACGAAAAACAGGTTTTATCAAGTTTTGATTCAGAGGATTAAGTTCGCCAAGGGTTTGAGTTTGAAAATAAATTGACCAATTGACCATTGCTTCACTTTATATAGTTTTTAGAAACCCCGGAGGCGAAGTTGGGTTTAACTTAGCAAAAAATCAACTTCGCTCAGTCAACGCGAGGTCAACTTCGCCTACTTCGATAACTTCTCCACAGGCAACATCGCTCACCAATTAACTTCGCCGTTAAGTTAAGTTCGCCCTTTATAACTTATAAACAGAAATACATAAAGTTGACTGGTCAACTTTGCTTTAAAATTATCCGAAAAAGATTTAAACTTAACGATCGAAGAACCAAGTAACCAAAAGAATAAAAGTCTAAACATAATACCAAATACATAACGCTTAATTGAATAATATAATAAACGGGATCAAATTTCAGTCTTGACGAGAACCTGCATGTTTTAGAAAAGATCCGAACAGGAATCATACTAATTAAATGGCTGTCACATAGATCCATGTTCAGCGATATTATGACATAAAGAAACAGGTTGTAGGTAGGTATAAAACTTAGTATGGTTTTCATCGCTTCTGTGAGACAGATTAGGTTCAATTAAGCTCAAAATTTAGATGGACATCACATGAGAGATTGTGATGCCTCCTATCTATTCTCAAAGCGTATTTAGCTTCCCCAAGTCACCCCGAGTTGACTTCGACCCGTAGTTTCTGATTAATCAATGAGCACACGTCGATCTTCGAAGTCTTTTTCCCGTTCTTTCTTATACTTTGAAATATTCTTTCTTGCCTCTTTCTAGATTTTTGTAATAAAATAAGCTTCAAAAGGCTTAACAATAATAACTAGAGTTTTTTTTTTTTTTTTTTTTTTTTTTTTTTTTTTTTTTTATCAAAGACATTAATACAACTTCAAATTGAAGACAACTGCAAGTCCCGAATCTGGATCACTGCAGATACTTAACACTATCTTCGCGGGAATCAGAACACTCACGGGCTCGTGTATGACTGGGTAATCACTTTTTTGCCTATCATTCGGAAAGATGTATATGGAGACATGCACAACTCAGAATGATTCTCCACATTAAATCGAGAAGATTTAGTTTGTATCACTTCTACTTTTATGCACCATAGAAAGCTACCATAACATACAATGACTGTTCTAGAGTCTTTTAGGCCTAATAACTTCACCAGTTAAGCACACAAAATCAGTTTTTCAATCACTTTCCAAGGTTGGATCAATTTTCTTTTAAACACCATATTGAAACTTCTTACGAAGTTATATACTTGAAAAATTATATCATCTCCCAAAAAAATTTTTAAATTCTATCGCCCCGATCAAGTCAATGTCTTTAGGTAAACGGCTATCCTGAAGATCCAGTGGATCAGCCGGACCGACCACATACGAGTATGTGTCCCTCTGACTAAGTATGAACGACTAATTTTAAGCGAAAGAATAAAAACCCATCATAAACCGCCCCGGTCATTTTCAGTCATCTGGTTAATGGCTATCCTTATAATCTACATGTAGAAGTAAGGACCAAACATATCCTTGGATATGTCCTTCAAACTTGAGAAACCGACATAATTTTAAGCGATAGTGATGTTTTTTTTAAGATAAAAGAGAAAACATGGTTACTCGGGATTGATCATCCCATCAAGCTCAACAAGATTTTGAAAACGGGATCAGTCAAATGCTTTAGTAAAAAGATCGGCAAAATTATCCAGTGAATCAACCTTTTCAAGCACAATTAATTTCTTCTCAGTACAATCCCGTATAAAATGATGACTAATATCAATATGTTTAGTTTTACTGTGTTTAACGGGATTGTTAGTTACTGAGATAGCAGCAGTGTTATCAATACAAATAGGAGTTTGAGTGAAATCAGACCATAATCACGCATTTGTTGTTGTATCCATAAAACCTGGGAGCAGCAGTTCGATGCTGCCATGTATTCTGCTTCACAGGTGGAAATGGCTACAGAGGTCTGCTTCTTGCACTGCCACGACACTAATCTTCCTCCGTGAAACTGACATCCACCGGTGGTTGACTTCCTGTTCTGATTGCAACCTCCATAGTCAGAATCGGTGTAAGCTACCAAATCCAGTTCTCCCCCTTTCGAGTACCATAGTCCCAACTTAGGATTTCCTTTAAGATACCGCAAGATTCTTTTCACTCCCTTCATGTGTGATTCCTTCGGGTTTGCCTGAAAACGAGCATAAAGACAAACTGCAAACATAATGTCAGGTCTAGATGCAGTTAGATACATTAAGGAACCTATGATTGCCCGATATTGAGTGGCATCCACATCTTCATCACTGTCGGAGTCAGCACCCAGTTTGTGATTGACGCAGATAGGAGTGTCAAATGGGGTACTATCATCCATCTTAAGCGTTTAAGCACATCTTGGACATACTTCGTTTGATGAATAAACATGCCATCTCTCTTCTGATCTACCTGCAAGCCCAGAAAGTAAGTTAATTCGCCCATGGCGCTCATTTCAAACCTCTTCTTCATGACTGCTTCAAACTCCTGACACATAGAAACTCTTGAGGCAGCAAAGATGATATCGTCCACATAAACCTGAACGAGTAGAATATCTTCCCCTTTCCTCTTGACAAACAACGTACTATCAATTTTCCCCCTCTCAAACCCATTCTCTAGCAAGTAGTCTGACAATGTTGCGTACCAGGCACGAGGAGCCTGATGTAACCCATATAATGCTTTGCTCAGTTTGTACACATGATCAGGAAAATCTGGGTCAGGAAAACCCGGAGGTTGTTCAACATACACTACCTCATCGCCTTTACCATTAAGAAATGCATTTTTCACATCTAACTGGAACACTTTCATCTCTTTGTGTGCCGCAAATGCCAGAAACAGACGAATTGCCTCCAGTCTTGCCACAGGAGCAAACACTTCATTATAATCTATTCCTTCCTGCTGATTAAACCCTTTCACTACCAATCTTGCCTTGTTGCGTATGATTATTCCCTTCTCATCTCGCTTGCATTTAAAAACCCACTTTGTACCGATAGCATTCATTTTTTGCGGGTTTTCAACTAACTGCCATACTTCCATCTTCTCAAAATTTGCCAGTTCTTCCTGCATGGCTTGAACCCACGTGCTATCCTTCAGTGCCATTTGATAATTCTTTGGTTTGATCTGACTGATGAAACAGGTGTACAAGCACTCGTTTATTATACCCGTGTCTTTAATGCTTGCATACATACATATGTGTTCATCTAAACTTCTTCTAGTATGTACACCGTCAGAAGGACCGATCACATTCTCCAAAGGATGATTCTTGTGAATTTTGGTGGTCTGTACCGGACCGACTTCCAGATTATTCTCAAGATTTGAAGAGAGTTCATCAGAGTGAGTCTGAGGTTGAGTGTGAAATGGATTGTAGAATTCATCTTCATTCGAGACAACATGAGTTTCAACGGCACTTGACGAGGTCGGTGGATTTTCATTATATTGCGGACGTTGTACGATGGTCTCTTCTTCGTCATACAGCATCTGTGAGGCCACTTTCTCATCAATATCTGCAAAATCCAAGTAAGGTATATTAAAATATTTGAATAGCTTATCATAGTCGAAAGCCTATGCCGGTCCCATGCTAGGCCTTGGTGATTTGTAACTCGTAATGTCCGTGTTACAGACCACCTCAACCTTGCTGTTTGATAGATTTAAAACTCTTCTGTTGGGTGTCCCAACTACATAGCCAACTAAGATGCCTTCGTCAGCTTTCTCACCAAATTTAGAGTTAGTATTTAATATCGAACATGGGGACCCGAAGGGTTCAAGACCCTTCAAGTTTGGCTTTATTCCATGCATAAGTTCATAACAGGTTTTATTTAATCTTTTAACAGTTAAAACACGATTAAGGATATAACAGGCTGTAGCAACAGCCTCAGTCTAGAACACCATGGGAAGTTTAGCATCCGCCAGAATGGTCATGGCGCCTTCGATTAGCGTTCTATTCTTCCTCTCAGCTACTCCATTTTGTTGCGGAGTATATGGGACACTGTACTGATGCTCGATCCGCTTCTGTAAGAAAAACATCTCCATATGATAGTTCTTGAACTCTGTACCATTATCACTCCTGATGTACTTCACCTTTCTCCCAACAATATTTTCCACCTTGGTAATCAAGTTAATTACCAACTGAACTGTCTCATCTTTTGCCTTCAGAAAATATACCCAATAGTATCGAGAGTAATCATCGGTTACCACCAAACAATATGAAGTTCCTCCTAGACTCTTTACATTCACAGGACCAAAGAGATCCATGTGATGTAGGTCCAAGGTGCTGACAATTGAGTTAATTTTCTTGGAGTGATGAGGCTTCTTGTGCTGTTTTCCTTTCTTGCATGACACACATTGGTATTCAAAATTGAAGTTCTTCAAAGGAACCCCTAGTACCAACCAATTCTTGAAAATGTAGTTCATCTTACGAAGATGTATATGACCCATTCTTCGGTACCACAATTCTGACTCAGACTCTGTTGCTTTTGACAGAAGACATGACTCTTCTGTTGTCATCTCGGTTGATCTCATATCCATTACATACGTGTTCTTCTCTCTTGGAGCTCTCGTCACAACCTAGGTCTCTGGTATCTTGAAACCAGGATAAAGTACGAGTGCCTCATCTTTAGTGAAATGAACGGTGTATTTTTTGACACAAATCTGAGAGACACTCAACAGGTTGTGTTTCAATTCTTCCACGAAATTCACCTTTTCTAACTTTATTCTTCCGTTCGTCACAGTCCCAATACCACTAATTCTTCCTCCACTTTCTCCTACGAAACTAACCCTTCCTCCTTGAACAGACTTCCAGTCACGTAAAAATTTCTTGTTACCAGTCATGTGCCGGGAACAGCCACTGTCAACAACCCACATATTGTTTACAGCCCTGTTTGACTGTTCCTGCACAAATGAAGAAATATATTAAAATCTGGGGACCCAAGACCTTCTGGTCTTGGGTCGATTAAATTTGTTATCCGGCATCCAGTACCTTCGTTGCCCAAAGTCAGTTTGAGGAGAGTTTCTATAAGTTCTGTAAGAAAAACTTCTAGATGTCTGGCTATGAGGCCATCCAAATCTTCGTGAATTAATAAATCGTTAGTTTGGTAATTTACTGGGAAAAAACGAGACTGATTTCTTTGAAACCTTGGATTAGTCCAATGATTGAAATTTGGTGTGTTAGCATTCTTACCAGCATCATAATTAGTACTCGTTTTATTCTCAGTTTTAGTAGGCCTTATATTTCTAGATTTTCTCCGTTTCAGAGGAAAATCAGCGACAAGATGTCCTATCCTGTTGCACCTAAAACAACTTCTGTTCGAACTATTATGGTTGTTTTGGAATTTCGTCTCAAAAGTTGTTGCAGATGTCTAGGTTGCGTTACTATCCATTTGTCTCACATATGGTGGGACGAATGGACTTAGGGAAGATTTCTTCTCATCAAACTTATAGTCCTCCCCTCGTTTTAGTAACACCTATTCTTTTATCTCACCCGATTCGGACGTCTTGTCCGAATTTGACGAGACAGAATTAGAGATAGAACTTGTGACATTTGAACTTGTGTTACTTGTTTCACTTTCATTAACTTCAGTTTCTTTAGCAGAAACTTTTATTGGTACTGTCTGACTAATTTCAACATTAGCAGATTGCTGATTACTCGGATCATAAGTATAATTTTTGTTGTATGGTGGTGGAACTTCAGATAATCCAATTCCCCCTTTGTTAACTGGGGAACGTTGAACACTTATGATGTGATCTAACATTGCAGAAGAGTTTCTAGATTGTTCAATTTTTCTGTTCAGTTCCACCACTTTTACCTGGTAATCAACTATCTGTTTATCTTTTTCAACAATTAGTTTGGTCTTTTCTTCTAACACTTCATAACTAAGATCAATCACCTGTATTTTTTCAGCTAGAGTGGCTTTAAGACTTCTGATATCCTTTTCAGTAGCTTTTATTTTTACCGAGTAACTATTTTCTTTAGTTTTAGAATAGTGATGTTCTTCTTTTAAATTTTTAAATTGAGTATCCAAACTAACAAACTGATCAGTTAATTTTTTCAATTGATCAGACAGATTTTCACATTGTTCACAATGAAGTTCAGAACTTACCTCAGAGAGCTGATCGTTCACTTCTGCCATGTATGCTTGATCTTCCCCCGTCTCTTTTTCACTTACTCCAGTTTTGATGTTTACCAAATTTGCCTTTTAGAACACCTCCTCAACTTGTATATTCTTTTGACAATCGTCAATTTCAGGTTAACTCCGTTAACTCAACTCCGTCAATTCAAACTTAAGATCATTGAATCTATAACACACACTTCATTACATTTAAACTAGGGTTTAAATGACGCTTAACACTTACTACATGTGTAGTCTTTCGGGATTTGCACCGAAACGCAAACGAGTTGACGCAAACGATTGATAAGTAAACGAAAAACGTCAAAACAGTAATTATGTGATAATTATGTGTTAGACTTATGTGTTATGTGATAACATGGTTATAAACGTTAACTCAAGATGAAAACAAGTTAGTTAGGCTAGAAAAGTAATACTTAGAAGTGGAGGGACTTGAGTGTAACTTGTGTGTTTATAAATAGATCCTTAACCTTAACCCTAACTATTATTCTTCTTTCCCACAAGTTCCGATCGCAAACCCATACCGCTCCCTCACGGCTGCCGTCCATCAATACACACACATACAACATCAAATCAAGTGTTTGATTGAAGAACTAGGTGCTAGGAAGGTATAATTGATCATCCTATACATATTTACTACTTGATTTTGATGTTTGTTGGGTTAATAACAAACCCTAGCTGGCCGATTTCATGAGTGCATATAGTTAATATGATTGTTGTTATTTGGATGATGATTTGATAACTAGATTGAATCTTGTTGCATGTTGATTGTTGTGTCTTTGATTTGAGTTCAAACACAAACCCAAATCAAGTATGTAATATGTAATTGATGTGCATGGATGGTGTTTATGGAGTCTAGAGGGTCATATGAATGCATGATAGTTCATAGGTTGTTAATATATTGAGTTTGGATGCAAACAGTTTCTGGACAGAATGTGTATTTGATGTTTAAGTGACTGTAACGAAGTATAAACATGAAAATTGGTTGAGATTGTTGGTACTACAGTAAACTAGGCTGAGTCTAGTTTCTAAAGAATATAAACTTGTAATTTTTGGACAAGTAGAAGTTAACTTTTATGATTTTACAAAAACGTTGTGCAAAGCTGAGCTGTTAGACCTGCTGTTAGGTTATGTTGTAAATGTTATATCTCATGAACTACGAGACCAATTGGGTTGGTTCCACTTCTAGAAGTTGACTTATTGAGTTAGGAACCTAACCCAAGTGGTCTTGCATTTATTGGATTTTTCGTTTAACGGGAATTGCTAATAACATTCTGTTGTGCATGAATTTGACTGTTATGAGTTTGCTGTAATGATTTGATGATTGTGAGAAAACTATGAGAAATAAAAATGTAATAAAATATGTTCTGGAAACCTAAGACATATGTGCTTCTGTGATGATTTTTGGTAAATTAATTGAGATGCTATGATTGGTGAAGTAGTACAATCTTTCTAGTAGGATTTCTGTCTCGGTGAAACTATCTGCTGAGTTTTGTGAAAATGCATGAAATATGATACTTGCTAATTTATTATCGTGTTTTGACCAAATTGCCCTTGAGGGGAAGATTGCAAGATAATTGTCATGTTTTGACTAAAATGCCCTTGCGGGGAATAACTGCTAATTGATTGTCATAATTTGACCAAAATACCCTTATGGGGAATAATGGCTAGTTAATTGTTAATTGTTGACCAAAATGCCCTTACGGGGAAGAATTGCTAGTAATGTACGTTATGAATACATGACACGTATACGGTTGCTTACACATGTGATGTGTCACAAAAACACTTGTTAAAGTCACACACGATTCACGAACGAAACACGAAACATGTTATGTGCATAGGTATTATGTGCCGGGTCTAGAGACTCGATAATATTCCGACACTTAGAAAAATCTCTTTGTTGTTTTAGAACGTTAGAGAGAGTTTTTCGGTGACGCGCATCTTGGTGATTTATTTTGGGAAATTCTTCGCAAACAGTGAGTTTCACTTTCCCCTCTTTAAACTGTTTTCAAACGCTTTTCACTTGGGGGAGATAACATACTCCACAACGCATTTAAGATTTTGTTATAAATTATATATCACTTGTAAAGGCTAAGTGGCAAACGAAATATTTGAAGTCCTACACATCGAACCGGTTAATATTTAGAATAGCGAGTCACTGTTGAGTAGTACTACTGGGTTTGACAAACCCCACCCAACGCTAAACTCGACTGGAGGTCGAGCGGGTGTAATTTTGGCTAACACGTACCATGGTCTGGAGGACCTGGTGACAAGGCACTTATTAAACGAGTCAGCTTCGGTGTCGAACACTTAGTAATACTTGTTGTATAGACTAGCTACCTATCGATATATAATTTGACATAACACTATCTGGTAACGCAAAACGCTTAACGCAAAACGCCATAACGTGGTTACGCAAAACGCTTAACGCAAAACGCCGTAACGTGGTTACGCAAAACGCTTAACGTAAAACGCTGAACGCAAACGCTAAACGATTTATTTTATATAACTTGTGAACTCACCAACCTTGTGTTGACACTTTTAGTATGTTATTCTCAGGTAGCCGAGGCGGGCGCGCGGTTTAGGAACATGCATTGATTGAAAACACTTTTGTCCTGCAAACTTATTTTTAACGATTATCTTTGGTTTTAAGTCGTCCTGCGTGACGCAACTTTTGATTAAAGGTTTTTACGCTTCCGCATTTAATTACTCGTAAATGTTTTCATGGTTTTGAAACTTTATTTTATGGTTTGATTATAACTGATGATTCCGATCCTGCCAGTTCACACCCTCTGACGGTAAAACTCCGTTAGTGGATTTTGAGGGTGTGACAGTTCTAGTTGTATCATCCGTTCTGTTGAGATACCATAGCCTTATTTTCATTACCACCCCTATTCTGTTGATCAGGCCTGTTCTGGCTTCGTTCGACTCTCTCATTTGTACATTCATTAGCAAAGTGACCATTTTGTTGACAGTTATAACAACAAACTTTTGACTTATCAAACCCCGGTCTTTCTCCAACGAACTTTCTACCAGTTTTCTTCATAAATCTCTTTACCCTTCTTACTATCATAGCCATCTGCCACTGTATATCCATTTCTGATTTTGAACTTGAGTTTGTAGTGACTTTTGCACCATACATTCCCGGATCCTGAACCTGATCAGTCGTTGTCTCCTTTCGAACCATGTTAAGTTCAAAATTTCGTAACTTATTTACCACCGTCTCCAAATTGATATTCTCAAAGTCTTTATCTTCTCGCATCTGAACTGTGTACATTTCCCATTTTGGTGGGAGAGCATCAAGAAGCTTTTCCACTATCTCTTCTTCCGTGTATTCAATGGAGTAGTTATCTAGATCTGCCATCAGATGATAATATCGTGTGATGATATCATCAAGTGATTCATTTTTCAGATACTTGAATACGAAGAATTGAGTTTTCAGCAGTTTTGTCTTTGATGTACGTATTCCAACATTCCCTTCATATCGATTCTCTAGTGCTTCCCATAGCTCTCTAGCAGTTTTCTATTTCTAAAAAGTATGAAGAATCTCTTGTGGAAAAGCCATGGTTATAGCTGCATGCGCTTTACTTTCTGCCTCATACATTTTCTTTTCATCATCTTCCATCTTACTGTACTTCTTAATCTGTTCTCGACCTTCAAACATGGATGTTGGTGGAATGTACCCGTCTTGAATGCAAACCCACATCTTTGCATCCTGATACTTCACATACTGTTCAAACCGATCTTTCCATGCAACGAAATCAGTACCTTTCAGTAGTTTTGGAGCTTTAGTTGCAGAACTAGCCTCAACCTCCATCTTTACTAGTTCTGTGATGTTTATCGAAGTCATACTTGAACGAAACGAGACTTAGAATTTAAAAATAGGATACTGGGTGTAGTAGGCAGCGAAGTTACTACAACTTCTCCTGTAGAACTTCGCTTAAGACAACTTCGCCTGCCACACAAGTTCGCTAAGGATAACTTCACTAGTCACAACTTCACCGATACAACTTCGCTAGTAACTTAACTTCGCAGAAACCCTATATCTTCGCCAAAACCCTAGTTTGGGCGACGACAACTTCGCCAGAAGAACGAGTGGTTTTGCAGGTTTGGTTACGGCTAATTTTAAAGGTTTCGAATGTAATAGGATAGTGTTTTTGATGAATAATGTTGAGAAACTGATGGAGAAGCAAGATATGATATAAACCGGTTCTGTGAATAGTCGAACGGAAAGAGTTTTAACACTCGTGTGATAATCTCGAACTACACAATCACGAGCAAAAGCTTTGATACCAATTGTAGGTTCCCAGCCGGATCTACACAGGAGTATCTCGTAACACGAGGGTGCGGAATCCTCACGTATATGATACGAGTGTCGAGACGATTAATACGTTGAATATTAACAAACACACAAGAACATAAGACGATACTTGATATATTGATAACACGTGATTCAGGGAATCACTAAAACCAATCGTCCAAAACCTTAACCAAAACCAGCCGAAGTGAATGGTTTATAAACCTCGACAACTTCGCCTAACATCCTAGGCGAAGTTGTCATAACTTCGCTAACCTATCAAGTTCGCCTAAAACAAATGGCGAACATATAATAACACGTTTAACAAAAAACCAACAGTTTAAACGATTACAGACACAAATAAGTACGAGATATTGAACTACTGGCATCATGCACCAAAACTCATGCGTAACATCCACCCAGCTTGGTTCTTGTACTGCCATTTACACTAACTTAGGCTCTATCTAAAAGACGAAACAGGAGAACAAAGAGCTGTTGATGTGTCCGGTCTGACTTCTGGTGGACACACCTGTCTCAAGAGGACCTATAACATTTTCAATTGGATGATCACTTTGAATTATCGTTGGAATTTGATGTTCGGGAACAGAGCTGGTAGTAGGAAAATTTGTTGGATTTTCAAGAATTTCAGATAGAGGGTTCTTCCATCCAGATGTTGTTGTAGTGTGAGAGTACGAAATGCGGCAATATATTAATTGGGTATGACATCTGGGCATAGAGTACTTTCGAAGATTTGACGAATTGGACTCTCCCGCTCAACTGTTCAACCATCAACTACAGATGCTGGTGAAGATACGGTTTCAGTAACATTTTCTGGTTGACTATCTGACATCGACAGATTTGTATCCAGAGATTCCAAGGGATCAATACCCAGCATCGTAGATATTTGAAATGTAGTGCGCAAGTCTTCCCATCAGCAGTTTCAGAAGTACCAGTACCGGAGGTTTCTGTAGTGACACATGGAAATATATTGAATGGCTTGAAGTGCTCAGTATAATCGAACAACCAGTCAGGACCAACGTGTGCATCAGTCTCATTCTCCTCTAGCCAGCGCACGTCATAAGATTCCATAATCTGCTTAGTTGATTTGTTGTAGACTCTGTAGGCAGTACGACCAACATATCCAACGAAGTAACAATCATCAGCTTTGGCCATAAACTTTGGAGTCGATTCAAGATTCAGCAGAGTACATTGACACCCAAAGGCCCGAAAATGTGCGACTGTGGGCTTGTGACCGTAAACAATCTCATAGGGAATCTTCAACTGAGACTTGGTGATCAGCACTCTATTTTGAACATAGCAGGTCGTGTTAACAGCCTCAGCCCAGAAGAACAAAGGTAGCTTGGAGTCACACAGCATAGTTCTCGCTTCCTCAATAAGATTTATGTTCCTTCTTTAAGCAACTTCATTTTGTTGTGGAGTTCGAGCTGAACTGTATTGTCAAAGCGCCCCTTTTTCGGCAAAAAAATAATTAAGTGTGGAATTCTTGAATTTCGTGCCTTTGTCACATAGAATACCCTTCAGCTTCAAATTATGTTGATTCTCCATAAGCATCACAAAGAGTTTTATCAATTCTGTAGTTTCACTCTTATTTGACAAGAAAAACACCCAAGTAAAACGTGAGTAATAATCAGTAATAACAAGACAATAAAAACTGCGAGAAAGACTCAAAACATGTACGAGACCGAACAGGTCCATATGCAGCAACTGAAAGAGTGATGAAATGGTGTTAACGAGTTTTGGCTTATGAGATTTATGATTGTGTTTACCCAAGGCACAGGCCACACAATTTTCAATAGTAACAAAATCTTTGGCGGGTAAACCACGCACCAAGTCGTTTTAGCAAGACGGTTTAGGTTTTTGATATTGCATGACCAAGACGTCGATGCCAAAGCATGGAATTATGTTCTGACACTTTTGAAAATAAGCAGGTTATTTCATCAGGAACATTTTTGTTCATGTCGATCACATAAGCATTATCTTTTCTCTGTGATCGAACAAGAACCCAATCTTATGGTATAATGATTCCAGGTTTTAAAATCAAACACTCTTTGTTAGAGAAATGGGATGAAAAACCTTTATCACAGATCTGCGAGACACTCAGTAGACTATGCTTCAACTCAAGAACAAAATTAACATTTGCGAACTTTAGAACACCATTACTTACTGGACCCTTCTGTGTAGTATTCCCTTTCCCTCCTCCCGCAAAGGAAATATACCCACCGTTAAAGATTCATATAAACTTGTCACGAGTTGCCATGACATGTCTTCCCGATTATCTAATCTAGAATTTGATGACTTGATCACCAAATATTTAGGCAACCATTCATGTCTAGCTTTAGAAAATTTACTGTTGTTTGTATGATGGATGACTTAGTCTCTGGTTTGCGAGTGGGAGACACAGATGACTTTTTCTTACTATCTTGTTTCGGTCCGAAAACTGAGTTGGTTCTTAAGACCAAAACACAGTTTCTACCACTTTTTCGAAACATGTTACGCTTGGTCTGATGAGGACTTAACCTACCAACATTGTTTCCGTTTAGTCACCATCAGAGGGATTTGCCTTGTGATACCTTAAGTCTCTTCGATAGGTATTTCGAGGCATATTCCTCTGATAGTATCCATAATATGGGACATATGGACGGTCTGGACAGTTTCTAGAAATATGACCAGGAGTGCCACATTTAAAACATGTTTGACGTTTTATGTGAAATTCATTGTGGTTAACTCCTTGTCTGGACCTGTTGTTGAGCTAGTTGGTTTAGCCTTGCGTTTACCACCTAACATATTGTTTGGTTTATCACACTTTTGATCATTAGAGCATCCTTATTTAACAAACTTAGGTGATGAATATTTATTAGAATTTTTTGTATTTTTAAACTTATTCAAAGACACATCACCAGATTTCAAAGTTTTAAAGTAATCTACCACACAATTGTCTTTGCTCTTAAAACCAGAGCCCACACAAACAGTTGAAATAACCGTTTGAACCTGAGATCTAAGATCTGTAAATACGATTAAAGGATCTAGTTCATTGATTACTCTTAATTAGGTGGTTGTATATATATATATATGATATATTAATTGTATTATGTGCGTTATGTATAGATTAACGAAGTTTGGATCGACAGAGAATTGAACGAAATGTTATTATGCTAAAACCAAAACTTAAATTACCAGAGGTATGAACCTCTATATATGGAAGATGCATATGATTCGCTACACAAGCCGTAACAAATCAGCATCCACTTTGTTACATTACAGACACAAATAAGAAACATAACGAATCACTTGATTCGTTATGCCCCATTCGTTAACATTCCATGACGAATGGGAACATACATAACGAACTAAATTCCCATTCGTTAAACATCCTTAATGAACGGGTGATACATTAAGTAAACTAATTATTTCGTTAAACATTCTAAACAAACTAGCTTCACTATAACGAACTAACTTAATATCATAATATCTTTTTCATTAATAAATACAAAACGATAAATACAAAGACTCGAGACGCAAAACCGTGCACTAACAGGCACCCCCTCGTCTTGAGCTCTTTGTCTTTAATTTACTTGAAGCGCTTCGTCTGCCAGTCTATGTAGCTGTGAATTCCGAACTCATGACAGACACGAACGCCAGGTTGAAATTGCATCGCTCGGTCATAGTCTTCACGGCGCTCGATCAATATCTTATTCTTGAACAGCACATCATTGTCGGTCTCAGTAAAGTTCACGAGCCACATTGGATTATTAATCAGCTCGGTCTTTAAACCCTTCCCCAAAACATTAACGGCCTCGCTAGTACGATTATCATAGTACCAACGGTTGAACGATAAATAAATTAAACAATACGAACACGAACACGTTAAATACGGTTTACTACATTAATGGTGGAATGGATACATTATAGTGTAAATAATAACTTATGGAGAGAATATATTATAGCTAGGATCTCACTCACTCTCATATGTGTGATCTTACTTCACAAATGAGCATGAATCTGCCTGTTTATATGCAATATGCTCTCATTCGTTAAGTTAATTTAATTCGTTATATTTTAGTAACGAATTAGACTCCATTTGTTATGATTTCATAATGAATGGTAATAACTTAACGAAGTAGCCCTCATTCGTTATGCTTCCATAATGAAAGGGTTATACCTTAACGAACTAGTCTAATTAACTTACGAATGGACCTCAATCTCTATACAATCCATAACGAATGGGCCATTTTACATTAAATAAACAACCTAGACTATCTATAATTATTTGATCTCTACAGACACCAAAACCGTGCACTAACAGACACCCCTTTTCTGTAGCTATCGAATACTTTAATCTCGAATAATTTAACTGCAAATCACAAGTCACAAAACCGTGCACTAAAACAAATTGTTCAAATCTTGATTTTTACATGAACAAGAAGTCTGTGACATTTAATGATTTGGACAAAGGTCCCATTCCTAGTGTTTATCATCAACCTTCTGTTGCAAAAGTTTCTACCAAACCACAACGTGAGCGTGTTGATATGAGAACGTGTTTTCTTTGTGGTAAACAAGGTCATGTGGTCAGAAATTATGGATTGAAGAAATCACAAAATATTTTGAGAAGACCTATATCTTTTGATGATGAAACTCATATCCTGCTTTTAGATGTGAATCCTTGTAAAGTGATTCATGTTAGTGAAGATTCGAGTAATATAAAACCCAAATTCCTTCCTACTAAACCTATTTGCAAGAATGTGAATACAAATGTAGTTCAAGCTGCATATTTGAGATGAAAGTCAAAATGACCTGTGACTTATTGACAAGCGGCTAAACCATATTTGGATTCACTCAACATTAAAACTTCAAGTGAAACTGTAACGATTCCGGCAAATTCAGGTATACCCTAGCCGGTATATACTATTTACGTGTTATTTAATACTGAATATATGAATTATAATGTGTATATACGAGTATGTATGATTCACGGTACGAATTATACTCGATTATACCGTTAATCGTATTGGAAGTACGGTTAACCGATTGACGGTTATTGAAACCCGAATGAATCGGAGATTACGTTATAGACGAAATATATGATGTTTAGTAATGTTTACAAAGCATTAAAGCTTCGGGATAAGTGAATTATAGCACGGAAAAAGAATTTCGATTTAATGGTACGTCGGTACGTTAAACGAAACCTTTAATACCAAACCAAGCAAGAGATGATCAATCAAGCCGAAAAAGATGTGCAGTTATTAATAATATGATGTTTTAAGTCAATAAATGTCATGGTTTAAGTTTTTTAAAGTTTTTAAATCGGTTTTATATAAATTTCATTTTTAAGCCGAAAAACGACCGTTTTAGCCTCGTTTTAAGCCGAATTACACGTTTAACCGAAAAACGAACTGAACCAGATTATCCAAAACATTATCCGGATTACACAATCCGAATGTGTGGCCAAGATTGGAGGTGTGGGCCCCACCCCCACACCTTATGGAGACCGATCGGTCCATGTGAAGACATTAGTCTTCATTTTTTTCTTTTTTCTCAATCAACCAAACTCAAATTCTCTCAACCCTTCAAACATTCATCCAACTTCCCTTTGATTTATACCAAGAAACCGAGGTAAAGATCGGATTATAGTCGTGTTCATCTTCTTTTCTCGAGTCATTTACAAGAAAATGAGGTTTCAAATGAAAAATGGGTGAAAACCCGAGATGAAACCAATTCTTGCATGATCAAGTGATGTATACAAGTTATACAAGGGATCTTGGTCAAAGAAAGGAGTTAAGAGTCAAAAACGAATTTTTACGGTTAAAATCTTTGTTTTGATGTCTTAACCGAAACCATGAAAGAAATGGCTTGATTGTGGGTGTAACTTGCTTGGTGTGGTGTTATTGTGCTTGTAGGTGTTATATCTAGTTGCTAGCAAAGGCTAGAAAGCAAGATCTTTGCGATCTAAAGCTAGAAACACAAGGTAGTTCGGTTTTTCGTATGATTTATATGATTTGGACAGATTGTGATAGACTTAGAGTAGGGTCATGAAATTTCACAGAGATGATCTACACATGAAAATATGAGATCTGTGAAAATTTGGTAATTTCTGGACAAAGGATGAATATTTGGTGAATTTAATGCTCGGTTTTGGCTAAAAATGATGAAAAATAGTTAAACATCATGAAAAATTCTGGAAAATTCCAGATAAGATTTTTATAACATATAAAAGTCACACACAAAATTTCAGATCCGTTGGAGAAGTCTAAGTAGGCTTTTAGGTAAAACGAGTTCTAGGGTTTTCTAGCTCGGTTTTGGTGAATATGGCATGAAAAATGAGATTTTGGTTCTGGAAAAATTACAGGGATCTATGTGGATGGCAGGGATCATCCCAGAAAAATTTGGGATTTTTCTAAGGTCGTTTGGTATTTTCGATATATTTGGTGTTTAAATGACGTTTAAAAATAGATAAATAAATGTTAAATATAAAAATTAATTCTGGAAATATTTTTATAAAATTCCTTACTGTCAAAAAGTTATTTGTGCAAAATTTCAAGATCCGAGACTAAACGGATAATTATTTGTGCTAAAAAGAACATAAAAACAAACTTTTAAAGCTTAAAACGCGTAAACCGGCAAAGTTCGCCTAAGCGAGCTGACTGGTGTATAAAAACCTTAAAAATGAACTATTTTCATGAAACTAAGTTAATCAAGTAAAAATAAATCATCCGAAAATAATTCGGATGATTTGGGTATTTTTACCCGATTTAGCAGTTTCCGGTGTATTAAAGACGGAAACGGGCCCCGCGGCCAAACGGGGTGTCTAAACCGAGCTCTAATTTCACCACTTGAATTGAAATATCAGTAACAACTATTTTCGGATCGTGTGTGACCAAACTCATTTTTGAAACATAAAAAACGGATAACCGTGCTAGGCACGCAAAACGGGGAAAACATAACAATAATAATTTTGACGGTTAAACTCTAAGAAATATCACAATCTGAGTCCTGAGAAGTGTCTCTGGGTTAACATTGTCCCCGGATCGAGTACAGTACTGGGTTAACAGTGCCCCCAGATGTACCGGTTGACACGGATTTAATTTATGGAAATTGTATAGTAACAACTTAGGTATCATATTACAGATTCAGGCTCATAGCTGTTCACTGTACTACATACTGACTCACGAGAAGGTGAGTTTCACGAGCCCCTTTTTACTGAACTGTTTTAAATATTTTCCCAGGGCGGAAAGCATGTTTCTATCAAAATGTTTAAGTACATGCTGATCGCATGGAAATGAATGTATTTATATAATGTTTATTGTACGGGAATCGTACGGTAATGTATTAAGATGGTAATTGTCTGAGTTGCTAACATTGTAAGGCCCGAAACAGTGTTCTGGGTTAACAGTGTCCCCAGAGGTTATTAAATGGGTTTCTGGGTTAACAGTGTCCCCAGAGGGTATTAAATGTGTTTCTGGGTTAACAGTGTCCCCAGAGGTTATTAGATGTGTTTCTGGGTTAACAGTGTCCCTAGAGGTTATTAAATGTGTTTCTTGGTTAACAGTGTCCCCAGAGGTTATTGGATGTGTCTTTGGGTTAACAGAGGTTTCACTTGTGGGCTCAGCATAATTTCATCGCTAATATATGATTACTATAATGATTTGTCATGATTTATTTAAATTAGTGAAACTCACCAACTATTCGTAGTTGACCCGTTTTCTTTACATGCTTTCTAGGTACTCCCAAACTGGAATAATTGATACGTGCTTGATGATGCGTGCTTTTGTGGAGGCTTAGTGATCTTTATTTTGTATTGAATATGTTAACGTATTATCGGTAAAACTTATGTGTTAACGCTTAGATGATAACGAAACTCGGAACAATGTATTGCGATGTAAATTAATGTAGTGGTGTTTTCTTTATAAGCAATGCTGTTGATATCAGATGCGTCTGTTGCATCCCGTTTACGTTTCCGCTGCGGTTACGGGGTGTTACAGAACTTGGTATCGAAGCCATTGGTTATAAAGAATTAGGATGTCTTAAAAAGATACCTAAAATATAACCAGTAGCTCAAGTATTATAGGATCTGAATATCAACTAATAATTTATAGTGACGAGATCTGGATGAACTTGGATGGACAAGTGAGTTATTATGGTCCGGAACATAATAACAGACTTGTCTGCACGAGGGAATTCAGGGGAATTCACGGGGGACTTTAATAGGTAAAATTGGCAACATATGTTAAATATATGATAATATTGTTATGTGGTAAAGTTGTATAAGTAAGTGTATATTAATTTGATTATGGTTTACACTATGGAAAGAACTATATGTTTGATTAACTTGTGTGCAGGTAAGAATGTCGAGAACTCATAGTTTATCGGTGGAGGAGGACCCGGAGGAAGTCACCTCCGGGAACTCTGGGAGTCTACGCATATCATCCAGCTCTGAGCCTAGCGAGGCTAGTCGTAGGAGCTCTAGCCAGTCCTCCCCAGTCAGGATTGTCAGATCCCCCACCCCAACCGTACCACTGGCCACTCCTATCCCTCCCGGATTCGGACCCCGCCTCACGGCGCGGATCAGTGTCCCGCATGTCCCACCTACCTCTCCCCCACCCAGACCTGCTACCCGTCGGGGCGAGTCCTCCCGCTCCCAGCCCGAGCCTGGGACTCTACCTGTGTGGGGTCTTCCTAGGCAGGAAAGGGACGCGGCGGCATGGCTTCGAGTGCTCACCGAGCAGGTGAATGAGCACTCCGCCGCCTTGACAGTGGGAGTGCAGAGGCGGATGTATCTGGGGGACTGCATACTGGACCACCAGTATGCGATTGCGCAGCTAAGGAGGGAGTGCTCATACTCCCAATTGATGATTGATCGGTTAGAGGCGCGGGTCCGGGGTGGGTTGGCAGTGATGGTGGTGTTGGTGGCAGTGATGGTGTGGTGGGTATACCACCGTGTTTAGTGATGTTAGGATGGTAGAAGTCATGGACCGCTTTTTGATACTCTGTGTAAGCAGTTAGTGGTGATGCTAACATAGAGTGAATCTTGGGTAGTTATAATACAACCACTGGCCCTTAGGGGGTCTCTTTTGGGGTATATCATTATAGATACTTTTGGGTATCATTCAAGCACTGACCCATTGCGGGTTATGTCGAGATGATGCCGACATAGGCCCTATGTATGAAAACTTAACCTATGTAATGATGACAGGAAAGTATGTGAACTGACGTTGATGTAATATGTACTGATATTTATTAATGAATGGAATGTGGGTTGTGTGTTATGATTGGAACTTGTATTAATTATATGTATTTTCTTAATGTTGTGTAGAATGGCACCAAAACGATCAGCTCAAATGTCGGAAGTAGATGTGAGCCGTTTGATTGCTCAACAGTTAGAGGCGGCGATACCGGATATAGTATCGCGCATCGCCGCCAGTATTAACAATTTGACCAATCCAACCCCTCCGAGCAATCAAACGACCACCAATAATGACGGGGAAAAAAATTTTAATCCTCCACAGAACGATAACACGATTCCGAGTAATGACGCACCGCCTAGGGTGGTCGTTACGGACAGTAATGGCCCTATACCAACTGGAGAAACGAACCGCACTGGACCGATTCCTGTATCCAGGGGTTGTTCAATCAAAGACTTTATGTTGTGCAAGCCCCTAGAGTTTAGCAGGTCTGAAGGACCAAATGGGTTGGTTAAGTGGATCGAGAAAATAGAATCAGTTGTGAACATCAGCAACTGCCCCGAGGATTGTGTTGTTAAGTACGCCACCTGCACATTCACGGACCATGCCTTGACATGGTGGAACACCATAGTGCAGACTCGCGGTCAGGCGGCGACAAACCGCATGACCTGGACAGAGCTCAAGGCTCTTGTACTGGAACATTTCTGCCCGAAAAACGAATTGCAGAAATTAGAAAATGAATTGTGGAACCTGGAGATGCAGGGGGCAGACCACTTGGGTTACACGAACCGGTTTAATGAGTTATCGCGATTGGTGCCATGGCTGGTCACCCCAAAGTCGAAGAGGGTTGAGCGTTATATTTGGGGACTAACTCCAGTTGTAAGGAGTATAGTCAATTCTGGGGGACACCAGACGTATGAGGGGGCGGTGACGCAAGCTGGTATCGTCACGTATGATTTCGTAAGGAGCGGGTCACTGAAGGTGGCAGGAGAATCCGTTGGGGGAAAGCGGGGTACACATGACCATAGGATCCAGGAGAAGCAGCAAGGTAAACGTGCTAGGCCCGCTGCCCAGAACTACGCCATGACTAGTTCAGGCGGAAGGCAGGAACCGCAGACAAGGACGTTTCCTAGGTGTGGGAAATGCGGTTATCAGCATGGGGGCGAGTGCCGGGGAGTAGTGTGCCATCGGTGTGGCAGGGAGGGGCACTCCGCACCGAGATGTAGGGCAAACCTGAACAATCTGAACCGACAACCTCAACCTATCCGTGCGCAACAAGTTAGGACCCAACCAGCCCGACAACAAAACCCACAAGGAAATCAAGTGATGACCACCAGCCGTGCTTGCTTTGAATGCGGCAGCACAGATCACTTCAAGAGAAACTGTCTGAAACTGAACCAGGAAGGAAATGGGAGGCAAACCGCGGGTCAGGCATCGTCGTCCAACCCGGCAAGAGGCCGAGCATTCGTGATGGGGGCGAGCGAGGCACGCCAAGACCCCAGCGTAGTGACAGGTACCTTCCTCGTCTCTGATCATTACGCTTCTGTATTATTTGATACGGGCGCCGATAGAAGTTTTGTCTCCGTTAAGTTCCTATCGATAGCAAACCTTCCAATTGGTGAAACCATAGAACCTTATACCGTAGAAGTCGCTAACGGTAAAACCATGATAGTTAATCGAATAGTTCGGAATTGCCCTTTTATTCTGAACGATCAATCCTTCCTGATTGACTTGTTACCGGTAGAATTGGGTAGTTTTGACGTAATAGTGGGAATGGATTGGTTAGCACGTAACAAGGTAGAAATAAACTGTGAAAAGAAAATCGTCAAGATCCGGGTAACGGATGACGAAGAGGTATTAGTGCAGGGTGAGAAGTCGGGCAATATGATACCGTTTATATCCCACCTCAAGGTGTTAAAATATATACGCCAGGGATGTGTGGCGTATCTAGCGAGCTTGACTGCCACAGATTCTGAGGAGAAACGAGTGGACGATATACCAGTGGTGCGCGAATTTCCACAAGTTTTCCCAGAAGAACTTCCTGGATTACCGCCAACCCGACAGGTCGAATTCAGAATCGATTTATTACCTCAAGCTGGCCCTGTTGCTAAGGCGCCCTACCGACTTGCACCATCTGAGATGCAAGAATTATCCAATCAGTTGCAAGAATTGTTGGATAAAGGATTTATACGTCCCAGTTATTCCCCGTGGGGTGCACCTGTACTATTCGTGAAAAAGAAGGACGGGAGCCTTAGAATGTGCATCGATTACAGGGAATTGAACAAGTTAACAATCAAAAATAGGTACCCTCTTCCCCGAATTGATGACCTGTTCGACCAACTACAAGGTGCGAGCTACTTCTCAAAAATTGATCTTAGATCGGGATACCATCAGGTTAGAATTCAAGAGGAGGATATCCCAAAAACCACATTCCGGACTCGCTACGGCCATTACGAGTTCTTAGTTATGCCTTTTGGGCTAACAAATGCGTCAGCAGTGTTCATGGATCTCATGAATCGAGTCTGTAAACCCTACCTCGACAAATTCGTCATCGTGTTTATTGACGATATTTTGATATACTCGAAGAGTAAAGAAGAGCACGAGCAACACTTAAGATTAATTTTAGAACTTCCTAATCAGGAGAAGTTATATGCAAAATTCTCCAAGTGTAACTTCTGGTTACAAGAGGTGCAATTCCTCGGTCACGTTATAAACCATCAAGGAATACACGTTGATCCGAGTAAGGTAGAAGCAATTAAGAATTGGCAAGCGCCTAAATCTCCAAAGGAAATCCGCCAATTCTTAGGCTTAGCTGGATATTATCGTCTATTTATAGAGAACTTTTCCAGCATCGCCCAACCTTTAACCCTTCTGACCCAGAAGGATCGAAAGTATGAATGGGGTGAAGAGCAGGAAACGGCGTTTCAAACGCTAAAACAAAGATTGTGCCAAGCGCCGATCTTAAGTCTCCCCGACGGAGACGATGGTTTTGTCGTGTATTGTGACGCATCCCGTAGAGGGTTGGGATGCGTGTTGATGCAGAATAATAAGGTCATAGCCTATGCTTCCCGACAGTTAAAAGTACACGAGAAAAATTACACTACTCATGACTTAGAACTGGGAGCGGTTATCTTCGCACTTAAAATCTGGAGACATTATCTCTACGGTACAAAGTGCACCATCTTCACCGATCATAAAAGTTTGCAACACATATTCGATCAGAAAGAACTGACTATGAGGCAACGAAGATGGGTCGAGTTATTAAGCGACTATGACTGTGACATCCGTTATCACCCCGGCAAGGCTAACGTCGTAGCCGATGCCTTGAGTAGGAAGGATCGGGTTAAGCCATTGCGAGTGTGAGCGCTGGGATGATAGTCCAGTCGAACCTTTCGGACCTGGTTCGAGTCGCTCAACGCGAGGCGTTGAAAGAGGAACAATTGGAAAAAGAAGGACTTTACGTTAACGAGAAGAATTTCGAACAGCGAGTGGACGAAATTCTCTATTTCAAAAATCGGATTTGGATCCCGACCCTCCATGACCTTCGTGAATTAATCATGGACGAAGCGCATAAATCGAAATATTCCATACATCCGGGATCGGATAAGATGTACAAGGATGTGAAGGAGTTCTACTGGTGGCCGGGTATGAAAAAGGATATAGCCACATACGTTGGCAAGTGTACGACGTGTGCGAGGGTTAAGGCGGAGCACCAGAAACCCTCGGGGATGTTACAACAACCGGAAATTCCCGAATGGAAATGGGAACAAATCACGATGGATTTTGTGACACATCTCCCTAAGACGTCCCGTGGACACGATGCAATCTGGGTAATCGTGGATCGATTAACCAAGTCGGCACATTTTATTCCGATTAGAAATAATTATAACACCGAGAGACTTGCGCAGATTTATATAAATGAGATTGTGTCGCGACATGGGATACCCATTTCAATCATCTCTGATCGAGATAGCCATTTCACCTCCAATCTTTGGCAAGCTGTCCAAGAAGCGTTGGGAACGCGTATTGATCTAAGCACAGCTTACCACCCTCAGACCGATGGTCAGTCTGAGAGGACCATCCAAACCCTGGAGGACATGCTTCGTGCATGTGTACTGGATTTTAAAGGAAATTGGGATCAACATCTCCCACTCGTTGAATTTTCCTATAATAACAGTTACCATAGCAGCATAAAGGCAGCACCTTACGAAGCATTGTATGGGCGGAAGTGCCGATCACCACTCTGTTGGACTGAAGTGAGTGACACACAGGTTATTAGATCAGACCTGGTCCAGGAAACGACCAGCAAAATCCTTGAAATTCTGAACAATCTGAAGGCCGCGCGGGATCGGCAGAAGAGTTATGCCGATACCCGTAGAAAACCGTTGTCATTTGAGAAAGGTGATAAGGTGTATTTGAAAGTATCACCGTGGAAGGGTGTGGTTAGATTTGGCAAGACGGGGAAGTTAGCCCCTAGATACATTGGACCATTCGACATTACTGCAAAAATCGGTCATGTAGCATACCGATTAGAACTGCCTGATGAACTGAGTGCAGTTCACAATGTGTTTCACGTGTCGAACTTGAAAAGGTGTATGTCGGATGAGACATCGGTGTTACCCTTAGAGGGTGTCCAAATAAGTGATAAGCTTAATTTCGTAGAGGAACCCATAGAAATAGTGAACGGGAAAATCAAGCAACTTAGACACAATAAGATCTCGTTGGTCAAAGTTAGATGGAACTCGCAACGAGGCCCAGAATATACATGGGAACGAAAGGACGAATTTCGGAAGAAATACCCCCACCTATTTCCTCAAAAGTAAGTGGTTGACGCGTAAAATTTCGAGGACGAAATTTTTGTAACGGGGGGAGAATGTAACGATTCCGGCAAATTCAGGTATACCCTAGCCGGTATATACTATTTACGTGTTATTTAATACTGAATATATGAATTATAATTTGTATATACGAGTATGTATGATTCACGGTACGAATTATACTCGATTATACCGTTAATCGTATTGGAAGTACGGTTAACCGATTGACGGTTATTGAAACCCGAATGAATCGGAGATTACGTTATAGACGAAATATGTGATGTTTAGTAATGTTTACGAAGCATTAAAGCTTCGGGATAAGTGAATTATAGCACGGAAAAAGAATTTCGATTTAATGGTACGTCGGTACGTTAAACGAAACCTTTAATACCAAACCAAGCAAGAGATGATCAATCAAGCCGAAAAAGATGTGCAGTTATTAATAATATGATGTTTTAAGTCAATAAATGTCATGGTTTAAGTTTTTTAAAGTTTTTAAATCGGTTTTATATAAATTTCATTTTTAAGCCGATAAACGACCGTTTTGGCCTCGTTTTAAGCCGAATTACACGTTTAACCGAAAAACGAACTGAACCAGATTATCCAAAACATTATCCGGATTACACAGTCCGAATGTGTGGCCAAGATTGGAGGTGTGGGCCCCACCCCCACACCTTATGGAGACCGATCGGTCCATGTGAAGACATTAGTCTTCATTTTTTTCTTTTTTCTCAATCAACCAAACTCAAATTCTCTCAACCCTTCAAACATTCATCCAACTTCCCTTTGATTTATACCAAGAAACCGAGGTAAAGATCGGATTATAGTCGTGTTCATCTTCTTTTCTCGAGTCATTTACAAGAAAATGAGGTTTCAAATGAAAAATGGGTGAAAACCCGAGATGAAACCAATTCTTGCATGATCAAGTGATGAATACAAGTTATACAAGGGATCTTGGTCCAAGAAAGGAGTTAAGAGTCAAAAACGAATTTTTACGGTTAAAATCTTTGTTTTGATGTCTTAACCGAAACCATGAAAGAAATGGCTTGATTGTGGGTGTAACTTGCTTGGTGTGGTGTTATTTTGCTTGTAGGTGTTATATCTAGTTGCTAGCAAAGGCTAGAAAGCAAGATCTTTGCGATCTAAAGCTAGAAACACAAGGTAGTTCGGTTTTTCGTATGATTTATATGATTTGGACAGATTGTGATAGACTTAGAGTAGGGTCATGAAATTTCACAGAGATGATCTACACATGAAAATATGAGATCTGTGAAAATTTGGTAATTTCTGGACAAAGGATGAATATTTGGTGAATTTAATGCACGGTTTTGGCTAAAAATGATGAAAAATAGTTAAACATCATGAAAAATTCTGGAAAATTCCAGATAAGATTTTTATAACATATAAAAGTCACACACAAAATTTCAGATCCGTTGGAGAAGTCTAAGTAGGCTTTTCGGTAAAATGAGTTCTAAGGTTTTCTAGCTCGGTTTTGGTGAATATGGCATGAAAAATGAGATTTTGGTTCTGGAAAAATTACAGGGAACTATGTGGATGGCAGGGGTCATCCCAGAAAAATTTGGGATTTTTCTAAGGTCGTTTGGTATTTTCGATATATTTGGTGTTTAAATGACGTTTAAAAATAGATAAATAAATGTTAAATATAAAAATTAATTCTGGAAATATTTTTATAAAATTCCTTACTGTCAAAAAGTTATTTGTGCAAAATTTCAAGATCCGAGACTAAACGGATAATTATTTGTGCTAAAAAGAACATAAAAACAAACTTTTAAAGCTTAAAACGCGTAAACCGGCAAAGTTCGCTTAAGCGAGCTGACTGGTGTATAAAAACCTTAAAAATAAACTATTTTCATGAAACTAAGTTAATCAAGTAAAAATAAATCATCCGAAAATAATTCGGATGATTTGGGTATTTTTACTCGATTTAGCAGTTTCCGGTGTATTAAAGACGGAAACGGGCCCCGCGGCCAAACGGGGTGTCTAAACCGAGCTCTAATTTCACCACTTTAATTGAAATATCAGTAACAACTATTTTCGGATCGTGTGTGACCAAACTCATTTTTGAAACATAAAAAACGGATAACCGTGCTAGGCACGCAAAACGGGGAAAACATAACAATAATAATTTTGACGGTTAAACTCTAAGAAATATCACAATCTGAGTCCTGAGAAGTGTCTCTGGGTTAACATTGTCCCCGGATCGAGTACAGTACTGGGTTAACAGTGCCCCCAGATGTACCGGTTGACACGGATTTAATTTATGGAAATTGTATAGTAACAACTTAGGTATCATATTACAGATTCAGGCTCATAGCTGTTCACTGTACTACATACTGACTCACGAGAAGGTGAGTTTCACGAGCCCCTTTTTACTGAACTGTTTTAAATATTTTCCCGGGGCGGAAAGCATGTTTCTATCAAAATGTTTAAGTACATGCTGATCGCATGGAAATGAATGTATTTATATAATGTTTATTGTACGGGAATCGTACGGTAATGTATTAAGATGGTAATTGTCTGAGTTGCAAACATTGTAAGGCCCGAAACAGTGTTCTGGGTTAACAGTGTCCCCAGAGGTTATTAAATGGGTTTCTGGGTTAACAGTGTCCCCAGAGGGTATTAAATGTGTTTCTGGGTTAACAGTGTCCCCAGAGGTTATTAGATGTGTTTCTGGGTTAACAGTGTCCCCAGAGGTTATTAAATGTGTTTCTTGGTTAACAGTGTCCCCAGAGGTTATTGGATGTGTCTCTGGGTTAACAGAGGTTTCACTTGTGGGCTCAGCATAATTTCATCGCTAATATATGATTACTATAATGATTTGTCATGGTTTATTTAAATTAGTGAAACTCACCAACTATTCGTAGTTGACCGTTTATTTACATGCTTTCTAGGTACTCCCAAACTGGAATAATTGATACGTGCTTGATGATGCGTGCTTTTGTGGAGGCTTAGTGATCTTTATTTTGTATTGAATATGTTAACGTATTATCGGTAAAACTTATGTGTTAACGCTTAGATGATAACGAAACTCGGAACAATGTATTGCGATGTAAATTAATGTAGTGGTGTTTTCTTTATAAGCAATGCTGTTGATATCAGATGCGTCTGTTGCATCCCGTTTACGTTTCCGCTGCGGTTACGGGGTGTTACAGAACTTGGTATCGAAGCCATTGGTTATAAAGAATTAGGATGTCTTAAAAAGATACCTAAAATATAACCAGTAGCTCAAGTATTATAGGATCTGAATATCAACTAATAATTTATAGTGACGAGATCTGGATGAACTTGGATGGACAAGTGAGTTATTATGGTCCGGAACATAATAACAGACTTGTCTGCACGAGGGAATTCAGGGGAATTCACGGGGGACTTTAATAGGTAAAATTGGCAACATATGTTAAATATATGATAATATTGTTATGTGGTAAAGTTGTATAAGTAAGTGTATATTAATTTGATTATGGTTTACACTATGGAAAGAACTATATGTTTGATTAACTTGTGTGCAGGTAAGAATGTCGAGAACTCATAGTTTATAGGTGTTGGAGGACCCGGAGGAAGTCACCTCCGGGAACTCTGGGAGTCTACGCATATCATCCAGCTCTGAGCCTAGCGAGGCTAGTCGTAGGAGCTCTAGCCAGTCCTCCCCAGTCAGGATTGTCAGATCCCCCACCCCAACCGTACCACTGGCCACCCCTATCCCTCCCGGATTCGGACCCCGCCTCACGGCGCGGATCAGTGTCCCGCATGTCCCACCTACCTCTCCCCCACCCAGACCTGCTACCCGTCGGGGCGAGTCCTCCCGCTCCCAGCCCGAGCCTGGGACTCTACCTGTGTGGGGTCTTCCTAGACAGGAAAGGGACGCGGCGGCATGGCTTCGAGTGCTCACCGAGCAGGTGAATGAGCACTCCGCCGCCTTGACAGTGGGAGTGCAGAGGCGGATGTATCTGGGGGACTGCATACTGGACCACCAGTATGCGATTGCGCAGCTAAGGAGGGAGTGCTCATACTCCCAATTGATGATTGATCGGTTAGAGGCGCGGGTCCGGGGTGGGTTGGCAGTGATGGTGGTGTTGGTGGCAGTGATGGTGTGGTGGGTATACCACCGTGTTTAGTGATGTTAGGATGGTAGAAGTCATGGACCGCTTTTTGATACTCTGTGTAAGCAGTTAGTGGTGATGCTAACATAGAGTGAATCTTGGGTAGTTATAATACAACCACTGGCCCTTAGGGGGTCTCTTTTGGGGTATATCATTATAGATACTTTTGGGTATCATTCAAGCACTGACCCATTGCGGGTTATGTAGAGATGATGCCGACATAGGCCCTATGTATGAAAACTTAACCTATGTAATGATGACAGGAAAGTATGTGAACTGACGTTGATGTAATATGTACTGATATTTATTAATGAATGGAATGTGGGTTGTGTGTTATGATTGGAACTTGTATTAATTATATGTATTTTCTTAATGTTGTGTAGAATGGCACCAAAACGATCAGCTCAAATGTCGGAAGTAGATGTGAGCCGTTTGATTGCTCAACAGTTAGAGGCGGCGATACCGGATATAGTATCGCGCATCGCCGCCAGTATTAACAATTTGACCAATCCAACCCCTCCGAGCAATCAAACGACCACCAATAATGACGGGGAAAAAAATTTTAATCCTCCACAGAACGATAACACGATTCCGAGTAATGACGCACCGCCTAGGGTGGTCGTTACGGACAGTAATGGCCCTATACCAACTGGAGAAACGAACCGCACTGGACCGATTCCTGTATCCAGGGGTTGTTCAATCAAAGACTTTATGTTGTGCAAGCCCCTAGAGTTTAGCGGGTCTGAAGGACCAAATGGGTTGGTTAAGTGGATCGAGAAAATAGAATCAGTTGTGAACATCAGCAAATGCCCCGAGGATTGTGTTGTTAAGTACGCCACCTGCACATTCACGGACCATGCCTTGACATGGTGGAACACCATAGTGCAGACTCGCGGTCAGGCGGCGACAAACCGCATGACCTGGACAGAGCTCAAGGCTCTTGTACTGGAACATTTCTGCCCGAAAAACGAATTGCAGAAATTAGAAAATGAATTGTGGAACCTGGAGATGCAGGGGGCAGACCACTTGGGTTACACGAACCGGTTTAATGAGTTATCGCGATTGGTGCCATGGCTGGTCACCCCAAAGTCGAAGAGGGTTGAGCGTTATATTTGGGGACTAACTCCAGTTGTAAGGAGTATAGTCAATTCTGGGGGACACCAGACGTATGAGGGGGCGGTGACGCAAGCTGGTATCGTCACGTATGATTTCGTAAGGAGCGGGTCACTGAAGGTGGCAGGAGAATCCGTTGGGGGAAAGCGGGGTACACATGACCATAGGATCCAGGAGAAGCAGCAAGGTAAACGTGCTAGGCCCGCTGCCCAGAACTACGCCATGACTAGTTCAGGCGGAAGGCAGGAACCGCAGACAAGGACGTTTCCTAGGTGTGGGAAATGCGGTTATCAGCATGGGGGCGAGTGCCGGGGAGTAGTGTGCCATCGGTGTGGCAGGGAGGGGCACTCCGCACCGAGATGTAGGGCAAACCTGAACAATCTGAACCGACAACCTCAACCTATCCGTGCGCAACAAGTTAGGACCCAACCAGCCCGACAACAAAACCCACAAGGAAATCAAGTGATGACCACCAGCCGTGCTTGCTTTGAATGCGGCAGCACAGATCACTTCAAGAGAAATTGTCCGAAACTGAACCAGGGAGGAAATGGGAGGCAAACCGCGGGTCAGGCATCGTCGTCCAACCCGGCAAGAGGCCGAGCATTCGTGATGGGGGCGAGCGAGGCACGCCAAGACCCCAGCGTAGTGACAGGTACCTTCCTCGTCTCTGATCATTACGCTTCTGTATTATTTGATACGGGCGCCGATAGAAGTTTTGTCTCCGTTAAGTTCCTCTCGATAGCAAACCTTCCAATTGGTGAAACCATAGAACCTTATACCGTAGAAGTCGCTAACGGTAAAACCATGATAGTTAATCGAATAGTTCGGAATTGCCCTTTTATTCTGAACGATCAATCCTTCCTGATTGACTTGTTACCGGTAGAATTGGGTAGTTTTGACGTGATAGTGGGAATGGATTGGTTAGCACGTAACAAGGTAGAAATAAACTGTGAAAAGAAAATCGTCAAGATCCGGGTGTCGGATGACGAAGAGGTATTAGTGCAGGGTGAGAAGTCGGGCAATATGATACCGTTTATATCCCACCTCAAGGTGTTAAAATATATACGCCAGGGATGTGTGGCGTATCTAGCGAGCTTGACTGCCACAGATTCTGAGGAGAAACGAGTGGATGATATACCAGTGGTGCGCGAATTTCCACAAGTTTTCCCAGAAGAACTTCCTGGATTACCGCCAACCCGACAGGTCGAATTCAGAATCGATTTATTACCTCAAGCTGGCCCTGTTGCTAAGGCGCCCTACCGACTTGCACCATCTGAGATGCAAGAATTATCCAATCAGTTGCAAGAATTGTTGGATAAAGGATTTATACGTCCCAGTTATTCCCCGTGGGGTGCACCTGTACTATTCGTGAAAAAGAAGGACGGGAGCCTTAGAATGTGCATCGATTACAGGGAATTGAACAAGTTAACAATCAAAAATAGGTACCCTCTTCCCCGAATTGATGACCTGTTCGACCAACTACAAGGTGCGAGCTACTTCTCAAAAATTGATCTTAGATCGGGATACCATCAGGTTAGAATTCCAGAGGAGGATATCCCAAAAACCACATTCCGGACTCGCTACGGCCATTACGAGTTCTTAGTTATGCCTTTTGGGCTAACAAATGCGCCAGCAGTGTTCATGGATCTCATGAATCGAGTCTGTAAACCCTACCTCGACAAATTCGTCATCGTGTTTATTGACGATATTTTGATATACTCGAAGAGTAAAGAAGAGCACGAGCAACACTTAAGATTAATTTTAGAACTTCCTAATCAGGAGAAGTTATATGCAAAATTCTCCAAGTAACTTCTGGTTACAAGAGGTGCAATTCCTCGGTCACGTTATAAACCATCAAGGAATACACGTTGATCCGAGTAAGGTAGAAGTAATTAAGAATTGGCAAGCGCCTAAATCTCCAAAGGAAATCCGCCAATTCTTAGGCTTAGCTGGATATTATCGTCGATTTATAGAGAACTTTTCCAGCATCGCCCAACCTTTAACCCTTCTGACCCAGAAGGATCGAAAGTATGAATGGGGTGAAGAGCAGGAAACGGCGTTTCAAACGCTAAAACAAAGATTGTGCCAAGCGCCGATCTTAAGTCTCCCCGACGGAGACGATGGTTTTGTCGTGTATTGTGACGCATCCCGTAGAGGGTTAGGATGCGTGTTGATGCAGAATAATAAGGTCATAGCCTATGCTTCCCGACAGTTAAAAGTACACGAGAAAAATTACACTACTCATGACTTAGAACTGGGAGCGGTTATCTTCGCACTTAAAATCTGGAGACATTATCTCTACGGTACAAAGTGCACCATCTTCACCGATCATAAAAGTTTGCAACACATATTCGATCAGAAAGAACTGACTATGAGGCAACGAAGATGGGTCGAGTTATTAAGCGACTATGACTGTGACATCCGTTATCACCCCGGCAAGGCTAACGTCGTAGCCGATGCCTTGAGTAGGAAGGATCGGGTTAAGCCATTGCGAGTGCGAGCGCTGGGGATGATAGTCCAGTCGAACCTTTCGGACCTGGTTCGAGTCGCTCAACGCGAGGCGTTGAAAGAGGAACAATTGGAAAAAGAAGGACTTTACGGTAACGAGAAGAATTTCGAACAGCGAGTGGACGAAATTCTCTATTTCAAAAATCGGATTTGGATCCCGACCCTCCATGACCTTCGTGAATTAATCATGGACGAAGCGCATAAATCGAAATATTCCATACATCCGGGATCGGATAAGATGTACAAGGATGTGAAGGAGTTCTACTGGTGGCCGGGTATGAAAAAGGATATAGCCACATACGTTGGCAAGTGTACGACGTGTGCGAGGGTTAAGGCGGAGCACCAGAAACCCTCGGGGATGTTACAACAACCAGAAATTCCCGAATGGAAATGGGAACAAATCACGATGGATTTTGTGACACATCTCCCTAAGACGTCCCGTGGACACGATGCAATATGGGTAATCGTGGATCGATTAACCAAGTCGGCACATTTTATTCCGATTAGAAATAATTATAACACCGAGAGACTTGCGCAGATTTATATAAATGAGATTGTGTCGCGACATGGGATACCCATTTCAATCATCTCCGATCGAGATAGCCATTTCACCTCCAATCTTTGGCAAGCTGTCCAAGAAGCGTTGGGAACGCGTATTGATCTAAGCACAGCTTACCACCCTCAGACCGATGGTCAGTCTGAGAGGACCATCCAAACCCTGGAGGACATGCTTCGTGCATGTGTACTGGATTTTAAAGGAAATTGGGATCAACATCTCCCACTCGTTGAATTTTCCTATAATAACAGTTACCATAGCAGCATAAAGGCAGCACCTTACGAAGCATTGTATGGGCGGAAGTGCCGATCACCACTCTGTTGGACTGAAGTGGGTGACACACAGGTTATTAGATCAGACCTGGTCCAGGAAACGACCAGCAAAATCCTTGAAATTCTGAACAATCTGAAGGCCGCGCGGGATCGGCAGAAGAGTTATGCCGATACCCGTAGAAAACCGTTGTCATTTGAGAAAGGTGATAAGGTGTATTTGAAAGTATCACCGTGGAAGGGTGTGGTTAGATTTGGCAAGACGGGGAAGTTAGCCCCTAGATACATTGGACCATTCGACATTACTGCAAAAATCGGTCCTGTAGCATACCGATTAGAACTGCCTGATGAACTGAGTGCAGTTCACAATGTGTTTCACGTGTCGAACTTGAAAAGGTGTATGTCGGATGAGACATCGGTGTTACCCTTAGAGGGTGTCCAAATAAGTGATAAGCTTAATTTCGTAGAGGAACCCATAGAAATAGTGAACGGGAAAATCAAGCAACTTAGACACAATAAGATCTCGTTGGTCAAAGTTAGATGGAACTCGCAACGAGGCCCAGAATATACATGGGAACGAAAGGACGAATTTCGGAAGAAATACCCCCACCTATTTCCTCAAAAGTAAGTGGTTGACGCGTAAAATTTCGAGGACGAAATTTTTGTAACGGGGGGAGAATGTAACGATTCCGGAAAATTCAGGTATACCCTAGCCGGTATATACTATTTACGTGTTATTTAATACTGAATATATGAATTATAATTTGTATATACGAGTATGTATGATTCACGGTACGAATTATACTCGATTATACCGTTAATCGTATTGGAAGTACGGTTAACCGATTGACGGTTATTGAAACCCGAATGAATCGGAGATTACGTTATAGACGAAATATGTGATGTTTAGTAATGTTTACGAAGCATTAAAGCTTCGGGATAAGTGAATTATAGCACGGAAAAAGAATTTCGATTTAATAGTACGTCGGTACGTTAAACGAAACCTTTAATACCAAACCAAGCAAGAGATGATCAACCAAGCCGAAAAAGATGTGCAGTTATTAATAATATGATGTTTTAAGTCAATAAATGTCATGGTTTAAGTTTTTTAAAGTTTTTAAATCGGTTTTATATAAATTTCATTTTTAAGCCGAAAAACGACCGTTTTAGCCTCGTTTTAAGCCGAATTACACGTTTAACCGAAAAACGAACTGAACCAGATTATCCAAAACATTATCCGGATTACACAATCCGAATGTGTGGCCAAGATTGGAGGTGTGGGCCCCACCCCCACACCTTATGGAGACCGATCGGTCCATGTGAAGACATTAGTCTTCATTTTTTTCTTTTTTCTCAATCAACCAAACTCAAATTCTCTCAACCCTTCAAACATTCATCCAACTTCCCTTTGATTTATACCAAGAAACCGAGGTAAAGATCGGATTATAGTCGTGTTCATCTTCTTTTCTCGAGTCATTTACAAGAAAATGAGGTTTCAAATGAAAAATGGGTGAAAACCCGAGATGAAACCGATTCTTGCATGATCAAGTGATGTATACAAGTTATACAAGGGATCTTGGTCCAAGAAAGGAGTAAAGAGTCAAAAACGAATTTTTACGGTTAAAATCTTTGTTTTGATGTCTTAACCGAAACCATGAAAGAAATGGCTTGATTGTGGGTGTAACTTGCTTGGTGTGGTGTTATTGTGCTTGTAGGTGTTATATCTAGTTGCTAGCAAAGGCTAGAAAGCAAGATCTTTGCGATCTAAAGCTAGAAGCACAAGTTAGTTCGGTTTTTCGTATGATTTATATGATTTGGACAGATTGTGATAGACTTAGAGTAGGGTCATGAAATTTCACAGAGATGATCTACACATGAAAATATGAGATCTGTGAAATTTGGTAATTTCTGGACAAAGGATGAATATTTGGTGAATTTAATGCTCGGTTTTGGCTAAAAATGATGAAAAATAGTTAAACATCATGAAAAATTCTGGAAAATTCCAGATAAGATTTTTATAACATATAAAAGTCACACACAAAATTTCAGATCCGTTGGAGAAGTCTAAGTAGGCTTTTCGGTAAAACGAGTTCTAGGGTTTTCTAGCTCGGTTTTGGTGAAAATGGCATGAAAAATGAGATTTTGGTTCTGGAAAAATTACAGGGAACTATGTGGATGGCAGGGGTCATCCCAGAAAAATTTGGGTTTTTTCTAAGGTCGTTTGGTATTTTCGATATATTTGGTGTTTAAATGACGTTTAAAAATAGATAAATAAATGTTAAATATAAAAAATAATTCTGGAAATATTTTTATAAAATTCCTTACTGTCAAAAAGTTATTTGTGCAAAATTTCAAGATCCGAGACTAAACGGATAATTATTTGTGCTAAAAAGAACATAAAAACAAACTTTTAAAGCTTAAAACGCGTAAACCGGCAAAGTTCGCCTAAGCGAGCTGACTGGTGTATAAAAACCTTAAAAATGAACTATTTTCATGAAACTAAGTTAATCAAGTAAAAATAAATCATCCGAAAATAATTCGGATGATTTGGGTATTTTTACCCGATTTAGCAGTTTCCGGTGTATTAAAGACGGAAACGGGCCCCGCGGCCAAACGGGGTGTCTAAACCGAGCTCTAATTTCACCACTTTAATTGAAATATCAGTAACAACTATTTTCGGATCGTGTGTGACCAAACTCATTTTTGAAACATAAAAAACGGATAACCGTGCTAGGCACGCAAAACGGGGAAAACATAACAATAATAATTTTGACGGTTAAACTCTAAGAAATATCACAATCTGAGTCCTGAGAAGTGTCTCTGGGTTAACATTGTCCCCGGATCGAGTACAGTACTGGGTTAACAGTGCCCCCAGATGTACCGGTTGACACGGATTTAATTTATGGAAATTGTATAGTAACAACTTAGGTATCATATTACAGATTCAGGCTCATAGCTGTTCACTGTACTACATACTGACTCACGAGAAGGTGAGTTTCACGAGCCCCTTTTTAGTGAACTGTTTTAAATATTTTCCCGGGGCGGAAAGCATGTTTCTATCAAAATGTTTAAGTACATGCTGATCGCATGGAAATGAATATATTTATATAATGTTTATTGTACGGGAATCGTACGGTAATGTATTAAGATGGTAATTGTCTGAGTTGCTAACATTGTAAGGCCCGAAACAGTGTTCTGGGTTAACAGTGTCCCCAGAGGTTATTAAATGGGTTTCTGGGTTAACAGTGTCCCCAGAGGGTATTAAATGTGTTTCTGGGTTAACAGTGTCCCCAGAGGTTATTAGATGTGTTTCTGGGTTAACAGTGTCCCCAGAGGTTATTAAATGTGTTTCTTGGTTAACAGTGTCCCCAGAGGTTATTGGATGTGTCTCTGGGTTAACAGAGGTTTCACTTGTGGGCTCAGCATAATTTCATCGCTAATATATGATTACTATAATGATTTGTCATGGTTTATTTAAATTAGTGAAACTCACCAACTATTCGTAGTTGACCCGTTTTCTTTACATGCTTTCTAGGTACTCCCAAACTGGAATAATTGATACGTGCTTGATGATGCGTGCTTTTGTGGAGGCTTAGTGATCTTTATTTTGTATTGAATATGTTAACGTATTATCGGTAAAACTTATGTGTTAACGCTTAGATGATAACGAAACTCGGAACAATGTATTGCGATGTAAATTAATGTAGTGGTGTTTTCTTTATAAGCAATGCTGTTGATATCAGATGCGTCTGTTGCATCCCGTTTACGTTTCCGCTGCGGTTACGGGGTGTTACAGAACTTGGTATCGAAGCCATTGGTTATAAAGAATTAGGATGTCTTAAAAAGATACCTAAAATATAACCAGTAGCTCAAGTATTATAGGATCTGAATATCAACTAATAATTTATAGTGACGAGATCTGGATGAACTTTGATGGACAAGTGAGTTATTATGGTCCGGAACATAATAACAGACTTGTCTGCACGAGGGAATTCAGGGGAAGTCACGGGGGACTTTAATAGGTAAAATTGGCAACATATGTGTAAATATATGATAATATTGTTATGTTGTAAAGTTGTATAAGTAAGTGTATATTAATTTGATTATGGTTTACACTATGGAAAGAACTATATGTTTGATTAACTTGTGTGCAGGTAAGAGTGTCGAGAACTCATAGTTTATCGGTGGAGGAGGACCCGGAGGAAGTCAGCTCCGGGAACTCTGGGAGTCTACGCATATCATCCATCTCTGAGCCTAGCGAGGCTAGTCGTAGGAGCTCTAGCCAGTCCTCCCCAGTCAGGATTGTCAGATCCCCCACCCCAACCGTACCACTGGCCACCCCTATCCCTCCCGGATTCGGACCCCGCCTCACGGCGCGGATCAGTGTCCCGCATGTCCCACCTACCTCTCCCCCACCCAGACCTGCTACCCGTCGGGGCGAGTCCTCCCGCTCCCAGCCCGAGCCTGGGACTCTACCTGTGTGGGGTCTTCCTAGGCAGGAAAGGGACGCGGCGGCATGGCTTCGAGTGCTCACCGAGAAGGTGAATGAGCACTCCGCCGCCTTGACAGTGGGGAGTGCAGAGGCGGATGTATCTGGGGGACTGCATACTGGACCACCAGTATGCGATTGCGCAGCTAAGGAGGGAGTGCTCATACTCCCAATTGATGATTGATCGGTTAGAGGCGCGGGTCCGGGGTGGGTTGGCAGTGATGGTGGTGTTGGTGGCAGTGATGGTGTGGTGGGTATACCACCGTGTTTAGTGATGTTAGGATGGTAGAACTCATGGACCGCTTTTTGATACTCTGTATAAGCAGTTAGTGGTGATGCTAACATAGAGTGAATCTTGGGTAGTTATAATACAACCACTGGCCCTTAGGGGGTCTCTTTTGGGGTATATCATTATAGATACTTTTGGGTATCATTCAAGCACTGACCCATTGCGGGTTATGTCGAGATGATGCCGACATAGGCCCTATGTATGAAAACTTAACCTATGTAATGATGACAGGAAAGTATGTGAACTGACGTTGATGTAATATGTACTGATATTTATTAATGAATGGAATGTGGGTTGTGTGTTATGATTGGAACTTGTATTAATTATATGTATTTTCTTAATGTTGTGTAGAATGGCACCAAAACGATCAGCTCAAATGTCGGAAGTAGATGTGAGCCGTTTGATTGCTCAACAGTTAGAGGCGGCGATACCGGATATAGTATCGCGCATCGCCGCCAGTATTAACAATTTGACCAATCCAACCCCTCCGAGCAATCAAACGACCACCAATAATGACGGGGAACAAAATTTTAATCCTCCACTGAACGATAACACGATTCCGAGTAATGACGCACCGCCTAGGGTGGTCGTTACGGACAGTAATGGCCCTATACCAACTGGAGAAACGAACCGCACTGGACCGATTCCTGTATCCAGGGGTTGTTCAATCAAGGACTTTATGTTGTGCAACCCCTAGAGTTTAGCGGGTCTGAAGGACCAAATGGGTTGGTTAAGTGGATCGAGAAAATAGAATCAGTTGTGAACATCAGCAACTGCCCCGAGGATTGTGTTGTTAAGTACGCCACCTGCACATTCACGGACCATGCCTTGACATGGTGTTCCACCATAGTGCAGACTCGCGGTCAGGCGGCGACAAACCGCATGACCTGGACAGAGCTCAAGGCTCTTGTAGTGGAACATTTCTGCCCGAAAAACGAATTGCAGAAATTAGAAAATGAATTGTGGAACCTGGAGATGCAGGGGGCAGACCACTTGGGTTACACGAACCGGTTTAATGAGTTATCGCGATTGGTGCCATGGCTGGTCACCCCAAAGTCGAAGAGGGTTGAGCGTTATATTTGGGGACTAACTCCAGTTGTAAGGAGTATAGTCAATTCTGGGGGACACCAGACGTATGAGGGGGCGGTGACGCAAGCTGGTATCGTCACGTATGATTTCGTAAGGAGCGGGTCACTGAAGGTGGCAGGAGAATCCGCTGGGGGAAAGCGGGGTACACATGACCATAGGATCCAGGAGAAGCAGCAAGGTAAACGTGCTAGGCCCGCTGCCCAGAACTACGCCATGACTAGTTCAGGCGGAAGGCAGGAACCGCAGACAAGGACGTTTCCTAGGTGTGGGAAATGCGGTTATCAGCATGGGGGCGAGTGCCGGGGAGTAGTGTGCCATCGGTGTGGCAGGGAGGGGCACTCCGCACCGAGATGTAGGGCAAACCTGAACAATCTGAACCGACAACCTCAACCTATCCGTGCGCAACAAGTTAGGACCCAACCAGCCCGACAACAAAACCCACAAAGAAATCAAGTGATGACCACCAGCCGTGCTTGCTTTGAATGCGGCAGCACAGATCACTTCAACAAAACCCTCTGGGTTAACAGAGGTTTCACTTGTGGGCTCAGCATAATTTCATCGCTAATATATGATTACTATAATGATTTGTCATGGTTTATTTAAATTAGTGAAACTCACCAACTTTTCGTAGTTGACCCGTTTTCTTTACATGCTTTCTAGGTACTCCCAAACTGGAATAATTGATACGTGCTTGATGATGCGTGCTTTTGTGGAGGCTTAGTGATCTTTATTTTGTATTGAATATGTTAACGTATTATCGGTAAAACTTATGTGTTAACGCCTAGATGATAACGAAACTCGGAACAGTGTATTGCGATGTAAATTAATGTAGTGGTGTTTTCTTTATAAGCAATGCTGTTGATATCAGATGCGTCTGTTGCATCCCGTTTACGTTTCCGCTGCGGTTACGGGGTGTTACAGAAACTAAAGAGGTGCCCAAGACTGATGCCTGGGCTGCCTTTTTGAACTAATCATTTTACATCTGTGTGCAGAGTTCATCCAAGACTATATCTGGTGAAAACTGGATTATGGATAGTATATTACTAAAGAAGGTGATGTTTCAAATGGTCATATTACATTAGAAAAAGCTAATTATTGCGACAAAGCGGATCACAATTTGTAGAGTGTGTCACAAATTTTTGATAAGAAATAAACCACTTTATTTAATGATAAGGAGTGTATAATACTTAAACCTGGATACGTAATTCTAGAAGACATGATTGTTATGCGATTTACTCGATCAAATGATTTTTATGTTTTAAATATGACTTCTAAGGTAACTACTTCTGTTGAAATGTGTTTTGTCTCTAAGGCAACTGAGAAAGACTCGATGATATAGCACAGGTGGATGGGTCATATTCATGTCAGAAAGATGAACTATCTTATGGCTAATGAATTGGTTGATGGGGTTTCCTTGAAAAACTTCAAACTGACTGATCACTGTGTTGCATGCAAAAAGGACAAACAGAAAAAGAAGTCACACCCTACTAAGTTAATTAATACCATTGATACTTCTTTGGAACGACTTCATATGGATTTGTTTGGTCCTGTGAATCGTGCGAGTATTGCTGATGATTGGTATTGTCTAGTTGTCACTGATGACTATTCAAGATACTCTTGGGTGTTATTTATGAGTTCAAAATATTAAAAACCGGTTCTTGTTCAGAATATAATCACAAAGATCGAATCACTATACAAGCAAAAAGTGTGACGAATTCGAAGTAATAATGGTACGGAGTTCAAAAACAATGTATTGGATTTCTTTTGTATTTAGTAAGGAATTCATCGAGAATACAGTGCTCTATATGTACCTCAACAGAATGGTGTTGCTGAAAGAAAGATCCGAACACTGATTGAAGAGGCACGAACTACGCTGGCTGATTCTAAGCTTCCCGTTCAATTCTGGAATTAAGCTGCGAATACTACTTGCTACACGCTTAATCGTGTTTTGACTATGAAGAAGCTACAAAAGACAAGCTACGAGCTTCTGAACAAAAGAAAGCCTAATTTAAAGTATTTGGAACCATTTGGGTGTCATTGTACTATGTTGAAGAAAGTTGCGGGAAAATTCAAAGAAAAAGCAATTGAAGGTTTTTTCTTAGGTTATGCATCACCTAAGAAACGTGTATTTAATTTCACTTCGGGTTGTGTTGAAGAGTGGTACCATGTCGATTGTCAACGATACACCACACCTCCCACTGGCAAAGGTCCTGATTGGATGTTCGACTATGAGAGTTTATTTGACTCATTTACGCAAATAGTTGATAAACCTGATGAAGACTTGGTATGTGCTTATTTCAAAGATCAATTTTTACTTCCAAGATCTTCAGGTACTATTTATGATAATGTCCCACAAGATGATCTTCCGGATACATCTAATGTGATCTCTATCTCATCAGATGATGTTCATTTTGTTGATTCCTCTTCAGCTCCATTTCCTGAAACACATGACATTGGTGAATCGTCTCATGATGCTGAAGAGAATCTGACTAATTTAGCTGATAATATTGTTGTGCCTGAGAATCCAACTCTTCAGATTCATACTTATCATCCTCAGGACAACATCATTGGTGATCTTGATGTGGGTGTGCAAACAGGTCATCAGATCGCTAATTCAAGTGATGCTATTGTATTATGTGCGTATACCGATACGCACTCATTGGGAATTATGAATCTTACAAAATATACTGGCTTTTTATCTCAAATGGAACCAACGAGTGTTTGTAAGGCGCTTGAAGATTCTTCATGGGTAGAAGCAATGCAAGAAGAGTTGCAACAATTTACTCGATTGGGTGTTTGGGACCTTATTGACAAGCCTGCTTGTGTTAAAATGCCAATCCCTACAAAATGGGTATTTTATGTGCAAAGAAGACGATTGTGGGGTTATTGTCAGAAACAAAGCTCGTTTGGTTGTTCAAGGCTTTCATCAGCAAGAATGCATAGATTACACGGAAGTGTATGCTCTAGTTGCTCGATTGGAAGCTATACAAATATTTTTGTCCTATGCATCTTTCAAAAACATTAAGGTTTATCAAATGGATGTCAAGAGTGCGTTTCTCAATGGGAAACTTCATGAAGAAGTGTTTGTGTTTCAGCCTCCTGGTTTTGAAGAAACAGATTATACGGACTGTGTTTACAGATTAAACAAGGCTCTTTATGGTCTACACCAAGCCCCGAGAGCTTGGTACGGCACATTTGCTGACCATCTTACCGACAATGGCTTCAAACGAGGAACTGTGGACTGCACTCTCTTTTACAAGAATGTCGGTGATGATATGCTCCTTGTCCAAATATATGTCGAAGATATCATATTTGGTTCAACAAACGACAAGTTGTGTAAGGAATTTGAGAAGTCGATGCGGACGAAATTTGAAATGACTCGATGGGGGAGATGAATTTCTTCTTAGGGTTGCAGGTTCATCAGTCTGACACGGGAATCTTTATTCATCAGACAAAATATGTGAACGATGTCTTGAGCCAATTCAAGATAACTGCCTATAATTCCCTTCGGCACCTCTTCCCGTGGGTCACAATTTGTCACCGGACAAATTGGAGGATACCGTAGATCCAACCCTTTACCGAGCAATGATTGGTTCATTAATGTATTTAACTGCTTCTCATACTGATATCATGTTTGCTGTTTGTTTGTGTGCTAGGTATCAATCGAGTCCTGAGTGAGTCATCTAGTGGTGGCCGTTAAACGTATACTTCACTGCCTGAGGGGTAATCCTGACATCGGGTTATGGTATCCTAAGGATGATAGTTTTGATCTCACTTCGTTTTCTGATATCGATTATGGAGGATGCAAGATCAATTTCAAATCTACTACAGCGGGTTGTCAATTTCTAGGAAGCCGGCTTGTTTCCTGGCAGTGTAAAAAGCATAAAACAGTCTTCACTTTAACCACAGAAGCAGAGTATGTGGCAGCCTTGAGTTGCTGTTGACAAGTTCATTGGATCTAGCAACACTTGCGGGATTACGCTTTGAAGTTTCTTACTACTCTCATCTTTATTGATAACTCAGCCACTGTTAGTATCACCAAGAACCCCGTGCATCACTCTAAGACAAAGCATATCGAAATTCGATATCATTTTTCATGATTGTTTTGAAAATAAATTAACTGACATTGAAAAAGGTACACACGGATTTTCAGAAAGCCGATGTGTTTACTAAAGCATTTGACAAAACGTGTTTTAACTTTTTGCTTCGTTTAAATGGATTGAAAACTCTTGCTGATATCCTTAAACAAGGATAGTTATCTTTACTTTTATTTTGTCTATTTTCTTTTGTTTATTTTTTTTATGTTTTGGGTTTTGGGGGTGAAAATGATAAATACAGAAACATTGAAAAATTTGAAAAGTCAAAAATATTGTGATTTTTTGTTTTTATAGAGAAAATCCAAAAACATTGAAAAATTTGAAAAGTAAAAAATATTGTGATTTTTTATTTGTATAGTGAAAAACCAAAAACATTCAAATATTTCAAAAATGTCAAAAATATTTTTGCACACTGTCACTTGTATATGTTTGGTCCTGATATCTAATTGTAAATGTTCGGGATAGCCATTTACCTGAAAATGGAAAGTACTTGGGGATATTGCTGTGTGTTTTTATTCTTTCTCTGAAAATTATGTCGGTTATTTAAGTTTGTGGAACACGTTTGGTCCTATTATCTACTTGTAGAATTATAGGATAGCCATTGATCTATAAACTGAAAGTGACTGGGGCGATTGAATTTTTATGCTCCTCAAAAATGAATTTTGAAGCAAAAAGAGAAAATGATAGTACATTGATCATCTGGTCCCATATCCAGAAAGAAATAAGTTTAAAAGGCTATGTGCTTAATTGTATTGGTGGATTGATAGGTTTAAAACAAGCTGTTAAGGTAATGATGGCAGAAATGTAATAGCCTATCATCCTCAAGCCTTATATTTGTCTGATTACCAAAAACAAAAAATGCGAAATAAAAGGCATTAGGCTTCTGGACACTGTTAGTCTTTATTCGGCTTAATCATTTGGGTATTCATAAGCATAAATATTTCAAAAGCTTTTAGAGCAAAACCAAAGTCATTAAACTTGATCACTGTAGCACATCGTACAAATTGAATTACTGACTTGATCAAAATCCGTTGTTAGTCATACATTTTTTCCTCCCTTGCGCGCGTCTCAATACCAACAAGAAACGGACCCCAGGGATACAATGTATGTAAGCCTACATATGAACTTGTGCATATTCATTCACAATAAAGGAAGCTTGGTGCATTGATCAAAAATATATATAAATGTCCTCATTTTGATCGGCAATATAATGGTTTAAGTCAAGTTGGGGTGATATGGTAAAAGTTAAATTAACCCTGAACCGAGACTAGAGGCTGATAGTTTCTGATATGCTGTGCCATAATTGAAAATTAAATCATATCACAAAAATACTCGAAGGTTTGTTATAAGATTTAAGTGGATAACAATATCAATGCCCGACTTAACGCCAGTCATAATAGCGCTGAAAAATTTAAATTGCCATGGAAGGACAATTTGGTCAATATGATTCTCTGCTTAAACTCACAAAAATATGTATTGCTTTCATAACTTAATTTTCATATTTGATTTTGTTTATAAACCTTTATTTCAAAAATATTCAAAAAGACAAAATATTTTTTCTATTCTTTTTGTTTTTTAGTTTATCTTCGTTTTTAGGGTTTAAGGGTAAATATTGAAAAGGAAATAAAATACCAAAAAGATTTTCTCAAAATTTTTATTTAATTCTTTTAAATTATTTGTTTTTAAGTTATATGTTTTGAACGTAAAACATGTTAAGATTTTGTATCTTACTTCGACGAGTAAGATCGTAAGGTAAAGTTCATAGGGACACGGATCTCGATGCATTATTTATTTCTTTTAATTCTTTTATTTTTAAAGTGAACGGATTTTATTTTTAATTTAATGGATATTCGTTATGAGTAGTCATAACGAATGATGTTCATTCGTTATCAATCTTGATAACGAATTAGTCTATTCGTTATCGTAATTCGCTTCCGCTACACTGATAATGAATGACCCCATTCGTCATCTGTTTTGGTAGTGAATGAAGTGCGAATTTACATTAATTCGTTATGATCTTTAAGATGTCACTAATTCGTTAACGGTGTTTACGAATGAGGTAACAAATTAGACCATTCGTTAATTTTTAATTAACGAATGAGCTTATTCGTTTTCTGGGAATATATGCGAGCTTTGTCATATATAATGAACAGGAATAGAACGAAAGGACTCATTCGTTCACATTGTTATTCGTGCCTCCCTAACAAACCTCTGGCCAAATTTTCCAGAAATTTCGAACATCACTAAACTCAAGTTTGATCATCGTTTTGGACTCAGATGGTAATCGCGATCAAAACGCAATATGAATCGTCAAAATCTATGGACGTTTCATGGGTTAATTAGTTGATTATAGCTTCGGGGTTTAACTTATGAACATAACTCTAAATATACTTCGTTTTTACCTAAATGGTTGTGATGAATCGGCTATCGATGTCATTGCTAGCCGATTCATGCTTAATATTGGTTGACACATCGTCTTACATGGGCTAATTGATTCTGCTAGTGCATGCTGACTATCTGAGTTCATACTCAATTTTGACTTTGACTCGTAATAGTCAAAGTTGATAATTATTGTTGGCCATTCGTTACAGCTAACGTATGGATACCCATTCGTGTTCAAGATCTTTTCGGGACCCATTCGTTAAGTTTAAAATAACGAATCAACTCATTCGTCTATATAGATAACGTATGAACTCATATTCGTTATGGGTAATTCGTTATTCCTTCGTGATTGATTCGTTATTAAACATTCGCTTTAGTTATTTATAACGAACCAAGCCTTCGTTATAGCGAATAACCTCATTCGTTATAGCGAATGAGCCAAGAAAAATAACGAATGACACTTTTATTTATTTTCAAAAATTAAATTTCTAATTGATAAATAATTTAATTTTTAAATGTTTGTTGATCATGAGGCTCCGGTCGTTGATCAGCCATAGGTTCAGCAACAACAACAACCTGCAATCTTGCTCCCGCCGTTTGACAAAAAGCACAACATTTGTGCTTCCGTTCAAGATACTTTGCTGATCAGGATGTATTTGGGGATGTGATAGCATTCCTTAGACGATCTTGGATTCACTATGCTATTACTGCTGACATATCAGTTCACTTTAGTATTATACATCCATTCTGGAATTCAGCTCGTTACATTGAGTCTGAAAACCATATTGTCGGCAAAGTCAACAACAAGTCGATTATTATAACACCTGGGGTTATCCGAAGGGTGTTGAGGTTTATGGATAACATGGATAACCCATGTAAATTTAATAGGTCGTTGACATGTGGATTGTTTCGACGTTTATTCTACTCAGGTGACCTTCCCAATACAATAAGGCTTACTTGTGCGCCCCGTACAAGTATCTACTACATGTTCTTATACATTGCCTTGGGGAACGCAAGGGTGGATACGAAGAATGTCAGATCATGCTACAATCGGCATTCTTAGCTCTAATTTTGAACAAACCATTCAATTTTTCTGAGCTTATATTTTATCAACTCAAGGAAAACTGCTTGGTCAAGAATCAACGCAGTAAATTCCTCATGTATCCACGGTTTGTCTAGCTGATCATTCAGGATTTAATTCCTGATTTGAAGATTGATCGGACTTTTGAGAATGATGTGTTGAAACTGGAACACATGATTGCGGACACGATGAAGAGAATGAAGACCTACAGGGGTAAGGAACCACAGGATATTCCAAGGACCAAACGCCTAATTGGTCACTAGTCGAATCCGGCTTATGAATGTCCTTCTAATGATCGTTGGATCCACGATGACTCGAATTCCGAATGAGAAGAGGGACTAGGTGGGAATGATGATAGATATGATGATGATAATGAAGGTGGTGATGGACGACGTGCTGATGTTGAGGCAGCAAGCTCACAGGTTGCTCAACGAAAGCGTAAGGGCAAGGTGATACCTCACGATCAACTGCCCAAACGTCGTGTGATGCACGGTTCTGGTGTGTCATTTGGTCCCCAAGAACCTAGGTCGTCTGCACTTCAACGACCAGCGATGCCGCTTACTACTAGCACCCCGATACTCACATTGATGACGAAAATCACATCAGATTCGAAGCTTGGCGAAATTCCTGATTTTGTATTATCTTCTACAACAAGGCCTGCTGCTGCAACATTGGTGGTTCCTCCGACAACGACTTTGATTTCTACACATCCTTTGGATGTCTCTTTTATGAGAATCAGCCGTCCACAGGGTCCGGTACAGCCTGTCCCAACATATTTTCATACTTTACCCCCAACCCATCAGATGGACATGTTCTTGAGTTTAATTCACTTATACAAGAATCATATGGCGGCCGATCGACAGGCTCAAGAGCAAATGATACTCACCAACGTCGTCTGATGGGGTATGTTTCCTACTATCAAAAGGAAATGAAAGAGCTCCATGAGATTGTAACGGATCAGTGGGCGAAGATTAAGGAGCAGGAAAATCTCATCCTTTAGTTGACATGCAAAGACGACGCTCTGAAGAAACTGAAGTGTTGAGTCAAACAATTGACCTAAGGGGGGAGATTGTTGAGTCAAAGATTTGACCAAAATAAAGTACATTGAAGATTGGAATCTTCTCAACCTCCTCAGAATTCTCTAAGTATGGATCCAGGCACACCTTAGACATCCGAGCAAGGTTTTACTTAGCCGGGTACGAGATTTTATCTATCAGGCAAGGTTATCTTCAAGTAGTCTTCTTTAGTGGATATCCGAGCAGGGTTTGCAAATTAGTGCTTTGCCGGGCAAGGTTCACTAGTTTATGTAGATCCGGGCAAGGTTCACTTTATCAAGCAAGTCTGTTCTTCAAAGCCAAGTAAGGTTCACTCCTAAGTAAGCTTTTGGCTAACCAAGTCCATGAAGCCAAGTGATTGGAAGACCGGGCAAGGTATTCATTAATAATATTGGTCCGAACAAGCTTGATGATCTAAAGGAATATCTTTAAGTAATATCGGGCAAGGTTCAACTCAAGCAAGGAACAGTACTCCTGAGTACACTTTGCTAATAAGTTATTTTATAGCAAAAAGTTGAAATGGACCATTGAAGAACAAGGTTGCTCGTAAGGGTTTGTCGGGCAAATTCTGGCAAAGTCAAGAAGACTGAAGTCTACCCGGTGAGTATTTTACTTGGTAAAATACTCTTCAAGTAAAGTCTACCCGGAAACTGATCCCGGGCACACTTCTATGTTACCAAGTCCTGAAGGATGGCAGAGTACACAGCGTACTCGGAGAATGAAGATTAATGCAAAGCCTACCCCGAAGACTTTTTTTACACTTAGACTATTTTCTGATTATGTAATTTGAATATGTATTTACGTTTGGGGTTTCTAGAAGGAATGACAGCTGTCCTAGGGGGCAGGCCTATAAATAGAATGTTTTAGGGCACGCCGCCTAAGACGGTAAGCAGCTGTTTAATGTATAAGCAATTCTTTAGTGGTCGCACCGGTACGATGGAGGTTGGGGGATACGGACAATGGCAGACAGACACGTTTATTAAGATAGAATATTGTGTGTGACGGCTGTCTTTGTATGGATAAACCCTCCTTCAAGAAACCCTAAATCGATTATCCAAGTTGTATGATGAATATTATATGAATGGAAATCTTTTGAGTGAATCTTGTTTGTGTTGGTTATCATTGAATACTGATTATGCAACCGTATGTTTGTTATTGATTCCGCATTTAACAAACGGTCATCTTTCTAAATATAGAAACCCGTCATTAACTCTCTTGTCGACACATCTATTTGTGTGAGCTATGACATGATTAAGTAAGATCCAGCTGAAATCAAGGGACCAACAAGTAGTATCAAAGCTTATCACTGCTATTTTGGAAGATTGTTGCTGATTGAAGATTTGAAGAAGAATGACGTAAGCAGACCACTGTTACATTGAAAAATGACGTCAGCAGCCATGTTCTTCATTTTTCTTCCAGATCTACAATCTTTTGGTGTTTTCTCTTCCTTGTTCTATTTAAAGTTTTAATCTTTATACTTAAATCTTGTTCTTATCGAATCAGACACCTCAGATCGGAACAATCAATTTTCAGATCTGAATATTTTTGAAACTCTGTTTTTATAAAGAAATTACTTTTGATTTCACAAAATGTCTGGTTATGAGGAACAAGAGGTGTCTACTAACAAGATTCCTAGATTGTATGGACAGGAAAATTTCACAAAATGGAAGGTCTTGTTTGAAGCAACCGTTTGCTATAATGATGTTGATATGTGGAACTCCATCAAGAATGGTCCACAAGGGGAAGTTGAAGAAGGTGCCAATCCAGCAGCAACTGATGCTGTGAGAGAAAGGATGAGAAAGGTTGATGACAAGGCTTTAGCTATGTTGAAGCTAGGTCTGTCTTGGGAAATACTTACCAAGGTTGCACACCATCCCAATGCCAAGGCAATGTATGATGCAATACTTGAAATGTTTGAAGGAAATGTTGAACTAAAGAACATCAAGAAGCAGAGGTTGAAGTAGCAGCTAGAAAGATTCAAGTATAAAGAAGGAGAAAGGTTGAAATCAATTCTGGAGAGGTTTCTGGGAATTGTGAATGAGCTCAGAACCACAGACTATGTCATGACTGACTTTGACCTTAATACCAAACTACTCAACTCTATGCCAAAGGAATGGTATACTGCCTGCAAGTTCATCCTTACAAAGCACAACTTTAATGAGCTAAAAGTAGATTATATAGTGTGTTTTCTTCAAGCTGCTGAGATAGAGATGATAGAGAATGAGATGATAAAGGAGGAAAGACCCTGCTTCAATGTTTCAAATGCATTGATTGCACCTATGGGCAATTTGACTACCAAGAATCTGCAACATATTCCTATTATTGAAGAACCTGTTGAACTCAATTCTGATACTCCAAAATCATTTGTTGGTGTTAGCACAAGCAATCAAGGAAACCAACAAAGATTCAATGTGCAGCTGATTGATGACACTGATTCTGCCTCTATGGCAAGTGGGAATGTTCCTCACACTGGTGGAGGAAATGGTCAAAGCAGTGATACACAGGCATTGCTTTCAATGTTCACTGAGTCATATAATGAATTTGTTGCAAAGAATTTAATTCACACAAGTGTAGTACAAGATGATCTTGAGCAGATAGATGCTGATGATTTGGAGGACATGGATTTGAAGTGGCAAGCAGCTATGTTGGCTCTTAGAAGCAAGAGGCTTTACAACAGGACTGGTAGGTCACTCCTATCATGACCAAATGAAAGAATTGGTTTTGACAAGTCAAAAGCCATTTGCTACAATTGCCAACAGCCTGGTCATTTTGCAAGAGAATTCAACATGCCAAGAAATTTCCAAGTAAACTAATATCAGAGCCAAACCTGAAATCAACACCCTCAGTATCAACAGCAGCCTCAATATCAGCAGAGACCCAACACCAACAACTTCAACAACAATCCCAACAACAACTATAATCCCAACTTCAACAACAACTTCCAACCTCAAATGAACAATCATGATCAAGGAGTGCCTCAAAATCAAGGTTTTCAAAGAAATAATCAAAACATTCAAAATGTTCCAAACAACACTGTTCCAGCCAACCAAAACCAAATGAGAAATCAAGGAAATGTTGTTGTAACAACACAGCATGAAGGTAACTTTGATTGGAGCAATCATGAAGAAGATATTGCAGATGATATCAAGAGGGCAAATGTGGCATTAATGGCTATAATTGAGAAAGAAGCTGGATCATCATCTCAGGTACATTCTGCTCCTACTATTGATTTAACTGAAGTTAACAATGAACTGAAAATGAAAGTAGGCAAGCTGGAAAGTGAGTGTTTTAAGAAACAAAGTATTATCATGCATATGAGGCAAGTGAACTAGTGAGTGTAGAAAGAATGAAATGTTTGGAAGAAGATTGTGTAAACAGTTACAGAGCTCAGAAAAGATTCACCACTGAAATTGATGAGTTGAAGAAAATGATTATAGAAGAGAAAGTACTGAACACAAAACTGCAAACTGACAATGAATTCTTGAAGAACTTGGTCTCCACTGGAAACATCTGTGGAATTTTAAACCAAGTTAAGGAAGAAGACAAGTACAAATCAGTACCACCACCTTCAACGACAACTTTATGCCAAAACTTGATAAAGAGAAAAGAAATGCATATCTACAACAATTCAAAGATGTCTTTCAAGACAAAGAACTTGTGGATTTGTACAAGAATGTTGAGGTGAGTGAAGAAGGAGAGTTTGTTGTGAAGAAAGAGTTGAAAGAAGAAAAGTCAATTGGAGTTCAAGTCTCTGAAGATGACCTTGAGCCAATTGATTTGAATCAAGATGACTTGAGTGATTTGAGTGATCAAATTACTGAAGAGGAAATCAAAGCTGCTGAAAGAGGAAGAAGATTCAAGAATCCAGAATCCATTGACAAACTTCCAAAACATCCACCTGTCACATCAAGAATGTAGAAACAGAATGAAAGAACAAAAAGAGAACATTTGCCTTTGACATATGTGAAAGGAAGAAGGTAAAATACAATGATGTAAGGCCTCCAAGCCAAGAAGTATTGGAAAGGATAAAGCAGAACAACAAGAAAAGGGTGAAAGGAGATGTGAATGTTGAGAACTTTATCCCTGTTTATCCTATTTTCTCTAATCATGAAGTTCTTGATGTTGGAGAAGTGGAAACTATGGAAGAATATGAGAAAAGACAATCAAGACATAGAGAAAATCAGGATGAAGAACCACTGAATATGCAAAAAATTGTGTTTGTAAAGAGCAAGACTGAAAGAAAAGACATCAAGATTGAGGAATTTGTCCTTTTCTCAATCAACTTTGACAGTCTAAAGAACAAGAAGACCATTGGAGTCAATGAGCCAAGACCAAGTGAAAGGTTCAAGAAACCAAAAGAACATGAAATATTCAAAGGAAAGGTTTGGTGCAAGAAGTGTGATGAGTATGGGCATCATACAGACTCCTGTAATGAAAGACTCAAATTCAAGCCTTTTCATGTCCCATATGAAACAAAGTATGGACAAGACTTTGTGGCCTACAAAATGAAGTATGAAAAATACTTAGGTATGGGAAAGGTCTGTGAAAAGGAAGTTCTGGAGAATGAGAGCCAAAGGTCTTTAATGAAAGCCAAGAAACATGAAAACAAACCTGTTAAAAGGGGTAAATCTCCAATGAAGCATGTGAAAAATGTTAGAAAGGGCTCTCAATCCTTGAGAATAATCCCTAAAAAGGATACTCAATCTGTCAAATCTGATAGTTCTCAAGGATCATTAAGCAGTGAGAAAACTAGAAGAAAAGATGCATATCCTAGAAAGAAACCAACATAACTCACTGGTGATGAGAAGTTTCTGTTAAAACATGGATATGAACCACAAGGTTTTCTTTGGAAACCTAAAACAGAAACAAAGGTTGAGAAAATTCCTGATGTGAGAGACTACTCTGAAAAAAAGGACTATGTGATAAAGGAGTATTCCTCTGACTCAGCTGAGTACCAGAACTCAACCTCACTAGTCAAAACCCCAAGAGAGTGTGGGTATGAAACAGACAATTCAGACAATCTGGAACTCACTCATGAAGATCGTGAACCAACAACACTCACTTCCCAAGCTGTGTCTGAAACTGATTCTGATGAGCTGCAAGTTGATAAGGCCTGCACTTCATCACTCAACTAATCAAACTTTCTTTGTATGTGCAGGAACAGTCCACTCCTCTAAATGATATATGGTACATGGATAGTGGTTGTTCTAGGCACATGACTTGTGATAAGAGATCTCTTGTCAATTATGAAGAAAAGTATGAAGGTCCTGTAGCTTTTGGGAGCGATGAAAATGGTGGAAAGATTGTTGGAAAAGGAATCTTAACAAATGGGAAAGTCTCATTTGATAATGTGTTTCATGTTGAAGGTCTTCAGTACAATCTGCTGAGTATATCACAAATGCGTGATAAGGGATACAAAGTCAGTTTTAATGATTCACATTGTTTCATTCTAAAACCTGAGTTTGTGATTCCACCTGAAATGATTATGATGATGGCACCAAGAAATGGCAACTTGTGTGAATTGAATATGAAAGAAGCTGTTTCAAGAGGAGGTGCATGTTTTGTTTCCAAAGCCACTGAAAATGAGTCAAAATTGTGGCATAGGAAACTGTGTCATATGAACTTGAAGAACATGAATAGACTTGTTAAAGGTGAGCATGTTATAGGCTTACCTACAAGAGAGTTCAAATTGGAAGATCATTGTAGTTCATGCCAAAAAGGAAAACAACACAAATCTACTCATAAGCCAAAACTCATCAACTCAATTGATCAAGTACCTGAATTACTTCACATGGATCTCTTTGGTCCTGTGAGTGTACCAAGTATAGGAAAGAAAAGATATTGTCTTGTGATCATTGATGACTATTCAAGATATACTTGGGTTTATTTCCTAAGTACCAAGGATGAGACTGCAGAGTTGATTAAAGGTTGTGTAACAATGATTGAGAACAAGTTGAATAAGAAAGTTAAAATGATGAGAAGTGACAATGGCACTGAGTTCAAGAATGGAGTTATGCAAGAATTCTGTGAAGTAAAAGGAATACAACAACAATTCTCAGCTCCTAGAACTCTTGAACAAAATGGTGTTGCAGAAAGAAGAAATAGAACTCGGATTGTAGCTGCAAGAACCATGTTAGCATATGCTAATTGCCTGTCACTTTCTGGGCTGAAGCCATAAACACAGCCTGCTATGTTTAGAACAGGGTACTTGTCAACAAAAGGCATAACAAAACTCCATATGAAATATTCAATAATAGAAAGCTTTATATCAAGTTTTTCAAGCCCTTTGGATGCAAATGTTTTCTTCTGAACACAAGGGACTATTTGAACAAGTTTCAAACAAAATCCCTGGATTGTTTCTTTGTTGGATATTCTACACACTCAAAGGCTTACATAGTTTATGTGAAAGATCACTTGAGTGTTATAGAATCATCTGACATCATCTTTAATGAGAATCAATTCAATACAGTTGATGGTGCAGCATGGCTGTTTGATCATGAGAAATTGATAAGGTCCTTCAAGATTTATCCTGAAGACTTTGATGAATCTTTCTACAAGACCAGTGCAATTGAAGAGAAAAAGAAGAAATCACTGGACTTGGAAGAATTATGGAAGAAGGTTGCTAGAAAAGAAAAGGAGTATACTTTTGTGAAGAATTCCTCATGTAACATTGGTGAACATGATCATGCTGAGAACATTCAAGACAATCAAAATGTGCAGAATGATCAAGTTCAGAATGGGGATGACACAAGCAACCAAGCAAGTGGAGAAGAAGCTGTATCTACAGCAAGATTTCAAGATCTATTTCAAAGATTGAACTTAGAAAACAATTGTGCATCTACTTCAGGACAACATAATGATGAAGCACTAGAATTTCATGATGCAGAAACTGATTTGATCATTGAAGAACCAGAGCTCAATGAAACAAATCTTGACACAAATTTGTCTACCAATATGATTATACAAACTCCTTATGTGGAAAATAATCATCCTTCTGAAAACATGATTGGAGTTTTGCATGAAAGAGTTACAAGAAGTCATTCAGAAATTGCAAACATCTGTCTCTACTCTTGCTTTCTATCCCAAATAGAGCCAAAGAACATTGCTCAAGCACTAAAAGACAATAGTTGGGTAGAAGCAATGCAAGAGGAACTGGTACAATTCAGAGACCTACATGTGTGGGATCTTGTTGAAAGGCCACTTGACAGATATGCAATAGGAACCAAATGGGTTTTTAGAAACAAAAGGGATGAAAGGGGTTTGGTTATTAAGAATAAAGCTAGATTTGTAGCACTGGGATGTCTTCAAGAAGAAGGAATAGATTTTGAGGAAGTCTTTGCTCCTGTTGCAAGACTTGAAGCTATCAGAATTTTTCTTGCATATGCTGCCTCAAAGAACATTAAAGTGTTCCAGCTTGATATTAAGTCTGCATTTCTAAATGGAAAGATTGATGAAGAGGTGTATGTAGCTCAACCTCCAGGTTTTGAGGATCCAATGTATCCAAACAGGGTGTATAAGCTAAACAAAGCCCTTTATGGATTGCATCAGGCTCCTAGAGCATGGTATGATGAGCTGTCAAATCATCATCTTCTTGAAAATGGTTTTACAAGGGGAACCATTGACAAAACACTCTTCTACAAAAGAAAGGGATCAGATTTACTTCTGTTACAAGTGTATGTGGATGACATCATCTTTGGATCTACAAATGAACAAATGTGCATGGAGTTTGAAGGGGTAATGAAGTCCAAATACAGCATGAGTTCTATGGGAGAAATGAACTTCTTTCTTGGATTGCAAGTTCAACAAAAGGCTGAATGGATCTTCATTCACCAAAACAAATATGTGCAGGACATCTTGAACAAGTTCAACTGTCATGAGTACAAGACTGCTTCAACTCCAATAGACACCAAAGAGAAGATGATTGCAGATGAAAAGGGGGAGCCCGTAGATGAACATGAATATAGAGCCAAAATTGGATCTCTGATGTATCTGAATGCAACAAGACCAGATATCATGTTTGACGTATGTGTGTGTGCAAGATTCCAATCAATTCCAAAAGTCTCTCACATGAATGCTGTTAAAAGAATATTCAGATACTTGAAGGGAAGACCAGACTTAGGAATTTGGTATCCAAAGAACCAATCTTTTGATCTGATTGCATATACTAACAGTGATTATGATGGCTGTAACATGAGTAGAAAGTCAACCTCAGGAGGATGTCAATTTTTGGGTGAAAAGCTAGTGTCATGGCAATGCAAAAAGCAGACTACATTCTCAATCTCTACTGCAGAAGCTGAATATGTTGCTGCATCTGCCTGTTGTGCACAAGTTCTATGGATTCAAAATCAGATGCTGGACTATGGTTTGAATTTTCTGAACACCCCTATTCTTATTGACAATACTGCTACATATTTTACTGTTAAGAATCCAGTTCAACATTCTAAAACTAAGCACATTGAAATCAGGCATCACTTCATCGAAGATTGCAGTGAAAAAGGTTTGATTGAAATGCAAAGAGTTGATACAAGTGATAATTTGGCTGACCTATTCACCAAACCACTTGATAGAACCAGGTTCAACTTTCTTCTGAAAGCCCTGGGAGTGATCAACTCTGATGAGATCTGATTAAGGATGTGTGCCTAGTTGTGTACCTCTATGTGCTAATTGATTACTTTGTTTAGAGTTTTTACAAACTGAATTTTATGTGAATATGCTTGAGTATGATACTGATTATTCTACTGAATATGTGAATTGATATGTGCCTAAACTGATTTAGTGTGCAAAGGTTTAACATGATTGATTTGGTTGATATGTTTGCATGTTTATCAGTGGATGTGCATTTGTGATGTTAGGTTAAGTATTCATTATATGATCTATTTGTTAGAACAAGTTTACCTAATATCATTGCCCAATTGCTTGAATATGTGCTTTATCTGATCTTCTGATGTTACTAAGATAGGTTAGACTTTGAATGTTAGTGCTGTCTACTTGTCTTAATGATATCATGTGTGATTAAGATTTGATTATGGTACAACTGTTTATGTCAAAATGAGTCTTATGTCAAAATTGAGTGATGAAATGAAGTTTTTCCAATGAATTTTGCATAAAAACTTTGTTTTGATCAAAACATGAGCATGTTGTTAATGGTGTAGAGATATGATAAGATTATTCAGTTCAAGCTTTATAGAAGCTTAAAATAAGGATTTTTAAAGAAAAGTCTCAAGTAGTTGTTTTTGCTGAAAACTATGTCATTTGCTCAGTTGGAAGGACATGCACTTGTGTATGTTTGGTCCTTAAATCTCTACATATTCAAAGGATAGCCATTGACCTGAAAACTGAATGCATTTGGGGAAATTATGACTTGTTTCTTATTCCTTCACTTAAAACTATTTCAATAACTCTGACTTTGAAAGGACATATAGTCACATGTATGTTTGGTCCTGTTAACCACTTCTGGTCAAACAGGATAGCCATTTACCTAACAATGAAGAGATATTGGGGTGATTGAATATTAAACTGTTTTTATATGGGAAATGATAGTACATTGACTACTTAGCCAATCATATGGATTTAATAGGCTAAAAGGACCATAGTATAGTCATTAACATGTATGGTTGCTTTCTCATGATGATGTAAAATCTAAGGTGATATAAACGTAATGAATATGCTAATCTTTATGTGGAGATACATATTGACTTTGCATGTCTCAAGATAATCTCTCCAAATGATAGGCAAAAAACTGATTACCCAGTCATACACAAGCCTGTTGTTATTTGGTCAACCAAAAATGAAACATCTTTAAATATGACAAATAACATGTATTAGAAAATTTGAGAAAATATCTAAAACAAGGGGAAGAATGAATAAATCAACCAAAAGTTGATAAGTGTTTTAAATATTTTATCAAACAAGAGGGTCACAACTAGAACTACAAAGATGTTGACAAAATCTGTCTCATCTTGAATGAAAGGCTTGTTATATAACAGTAAGTCCAACGTTCAACTTCTATATATGTTTGATTATCAAAAAATATAAAAAAGATCCAATAAGTTCTGTCATACAAAAACAAGTTTTTGACCAAATACAGGAGGTTGGAGTTAAATTGGGGTGATCTGGGGAAAGCCAAATAAGCTTTGAGAAGATATATGAGGCATCATAGCACAGTGTTGACCATTAATGCATTATGCTTAAATTGAACCTTAATCATATCACCAAAGAAATGAAATTCATGCTAAGTTTATACCTGCTGTTAACCTATCTATGTTGTTATAATAATGCTGAGAATGAAGTATTGAGAAAGCTACTTAGTCAATATGATCCCATTCTTGAGATCTTTTCAGTTAAAGAAACAAACTGTTTTGAAGTGAAATATAACTGAAATTTGATCTCTAAATGCACCATTTGCTCTTAAACTATGCTCTTTAATGAAAGATATAAACAGACAAATGGTTTAAGTCAAAAAGTGTGCATTTTTCCTTTAATTGGCTGAATATGTAAGTTCGGGTAAGGTTTGATGCTTTATGACCTTTCCGGGCACAAAACAGTTGAATATGTTTGAATATGTTAATTCGGGTAATGTTTGATGATTTATGACCTTTCCGGGCAAGCTTAGTCATTTTTGACTAAGTTTATGATTTTTGGGCATGCTTTAAAGTGTTTACACTTTCCGGGTAGAGTACACTGTTGTACTCATTTCCCGAGCAAGCTTGAAGTCTTGAAATGATTATGTGTTATAGCTAGCTTTTAACACGAAATTCTTGTTTCGGGCAAGCTTTGCATTTTATATGCTGATTGTTAGTTCAAGCAAACTCTGTGAACTTAGCATTAGTACACCGAGTAAGCTTTGATAACCTTTCCTGGCACACTTAGATATTATTATTTAAGTTTGTCATTTTCGGGTATGGTTTGATATGTTGAAATCCCTCGGGTAGAGGCATACCTGATGATTAAATATGTGTATCCTAGTAAGCTTATTGCTAACTTAGGTGTTTTCGAGCAAGGTATTTGAAATTCTATATTGTAGCACACTTAACTGTTTATGTGTTTTAATTTCATTCCTAGCATGCTCTGTGATATTTGTGTTTATGTTTTTTTTTTGAAATTACAAGTGTTTTCGGGTAAACCTTGTTTTCCGGGCACACCTTATATTCCGGGTACACTCTTGTTCCCTCAATATACTTGGTAATTTCAAAAGTTGACTTTCCGAGTACACTGTATGCTAGAAGTTCTCTTTCGGCCACACTTTGTATTCAAGGAAGGTTATTCGAGTATACTTTGCATAAGAATGTTGTTCGGGCACACTATACATTTGAAAGGTTGCTCGGGCACACTATGTTTCCTAGTATGCCTGATTGAATATGATTTTGGTATGATTGTTTGATTATGATTCTTATTTCATTAGGGTTTATGCTAGATCAAATCATTTAATTTGAGTTCAAGAAATTAATATGGGGATCTTAATTGATTCCTAGCAAGGATGTTTATTTGATGCTATATACTTGATTATTTGCCTTGTGATTAATTTCTCAAGAAATCTGGTATTTCAGGTAAGCTTCCTTTATTTCACTTGAATTTATTTTAAGAATTACTTTAACTTTAAATACTTTACCATTTCTAGACATATTCCAAAGCAACCATTCCTTATGTAGATAAGGAATTTATGAGCTAAAAGACAACACACTTTTTAAGTTTCTCACTTTACTTGGCATGTAAAAGAAAGGGGTAGAATCAAAAGAGCTTTATCTACAGCTTTTCTGCCAAAAATTTGCAGAGATGTACTTTACATTTGTCTTAACTCACATTAAAAGGAGACCTACATATGTTGTTCAATATTGAAACTTCACACTTCAAGAGTAACTCACTTTTCTGTTTTGTGCAGATTTCAATACCATTCAAGACAATTGTTTGAATCGAAATATTCTTTATGCCTTAATCTTTATTTGTCTTAATAACACTTATTTAGAGATGTAACTAACAATTGTGTGTTCATTGCTTAACAGAGAATCAGCAATGGAATCTACTCCAAGTAACTCCAACTCCTACAAACATTATCTTTCTAAATAACTGAAGAAAGAGTTGCAACGAGTTCAAACCCTAATGTCTGAGGTTGAGAAGACCTCAGCTGCCCCAAAACAGGGGGAGAAATTACTGAATCAGGTGGAGAATTCGTTAAAGCTTCTTTCTATTTATGAAGAAAACAGTTCAGATTCTGAAACTGACAATGTTCCAGAACATGAAAAGAAATATCTTGAGGAAAGAAAGAAATTAAAAGGGATAAAATTGCTCTAGAAGATGATAAAATTCAGACTTTCCTTGAAGAAAATACAATGGAATCAGACATGGATGAATCTGAATTAGAAGCCGAAAGAGTCTATGTACAAAGAATGACAGAAATTTATGACAGAGAGCTTCTAAATCAAATGCTGACTGACAAAGACTTCGAAGAACAAGAGAGTCTGATGAAGCTATTTGAAGACAATAAGAAATTAAGGGATGAATCAAACTATGAAGATCAGAAGGAAGTCCCTCAAGAATTGATTGAAAATTGCATAAATGACGAGGAAATTCCAAATGGTGTGCTAGTATCCCTGCTCAAGCTGATTAAACAGGAAGAACCAGAGACAGCGGTAAAAGAGAAACTAGACATTGTTATTGATAAAATTTCAAAAACATTGAATGAAGAGACTGTTCAAAACAAAATGAAAAATTAATTGGAAGAAGAAATGAACACTCAAAAGTTCTTGAGCAGATATGGTGGAAACCAAAATTTTTGGTTAAAAATGGAATTCCTTTTGATTCAGTAAAAGTCATGACAAGAAAAGAGATCTTAAGCAACTTCAAGAAAATGAAAGGACAACAGTTGAACATAAAGAAGGAAGCTGCTCAGTCTTTAGTTGGTAAAAACAAAGGAACATCCAAAAGGATGGTTGATCTATCAAAGATGACAATGAAGGGGAAATCCAAAGTAAAGGAATTCTGCAAACAGACAACATCCTTGGTCTCAAAACAGAACAATACAAAGAAAAGGAAGATGTCTGCAACTACTCAAGAAAAACCAAAGCAGATGCACTTGAAGATAGACAAACCCTCTGTAAAGGGTGCAGCAAAAGTCAAAAACCCTTCAGTCAACCATAATATTATGCCAAATGGAGTATTCTATGACTCCATGACTGAACATCTGATTGTTATGATGGAAAATGGAGAAATGGTGAAGATTTTCTCTAAAAATGACTTCAGAAAATTCAATCTATGGCAATTGACTGTGATTGCAGCACCGCATCTCTCTGATTATAATGAAAGGCAAAGGCCTACAAGTGCTAAGCAAGCAGAACTGTTAAGGTTCTTGAGGAAGCAACAAGAGTTGAACTTCCCATGCCTAAACAAGCATCTCTGGCTAAAATGAAGACAAGATCAATAGAGTAGGTTTTGTTTTGTAATGTCTTCGGACAGCTTTTGATTATGTAATTTGTTTATGTTGTTTGATTATGTAATTTGAACTTTAATTTAATGTGTATTTTTGACTAAGTGTAGTAACCTTAGAAATGTTTTGGGTCAGCTGAGGTGTTCCAATCTAGGGGGAGATTGTTGAGTCAAACAATTGACCTAAGGGGGAGATTTTTGAGTCAAATATTTGACCAAAATGAAGTACATGGAAGATTGGAATCTTCTCAACCTCCTCAGAATTCGCTAAGTATGGATCCGGGCACACCTTAGACATCCGAGCAAGGTTTTACTTAGCCGGGTACGATATTTTGTCTATCGGGCAAGGTTATCTTCAAGTAGTCTTCTTTAGTGGATATCCGAGCAGGGTTTGCAAATTAGTGCTTTGCCGGGCAAGGTTCACTAGTTTATGTATATCCGGGCAAGGTTCACTTTATCAAGCAAGTCTGTACTTCAAAGCCAAGTAAGGTTCACTCCCGAGTAAGCTTTTGGCAAACCAAGTCCATGAAGCCAAGTGATTGGAAGACCGAGCAAGGTATTCATTAATAATATTGGTTCGAACAAGCTTGATGATCTAAAGAAATATCTTTAAGTAATATCGGGCAAGGTTCAACTCAAGAAAGGAATAGTACTCCCGAGTACACTTTGCTAATAAGTTATTTTATAGCAAAAAGTTGAAATGGACCATTGAAGAACAAGGTTGATCGTAAGGGTTTGTCGGGCAAAGTCTGGCAAAGTCAAGAAGACTGAAGTCTACTTGGTGAGTATTTTACTTGGTAAAATACTCTTCAAGTAAAGTCTACCCGGAAACTGATCCCGGGCACACATCTATGTTACCAAGTCCTGAAGGATGGCAGAGTACACAACGTACTTGGAGAATGAAGATCAATGCAAAGCCTACCCGGAAGACTTTTTTTACACTTAGACTATTTTCTGATTATGTAATTTGAATATGTATTTACGTTTGGAGTTTCTAAAAGGAATGACAGTTGTCCTAGGGGGCAGGCCTATAAATAGAATGTTTTAGGGCACGCCGCCTAAGACGGGATACGGACAAGGGCAGACAGACACATTTATTAAGATAGAATATTTTGTGTGACGGCTGTCTTTGTACGGATAAACCCTCCTTCAAGAAACCCTAAATCGATTATCCAAGTTGTATGATGAATATTATATGAATGGAAATCTTTTGAGTGAATCTTGTTTGTGTTGGTTATCATTGAATACTGATTATGCAACTGTATGTTTGTTATTGATTCCGTCTTTAACAAACGGTCATCTTTCTAAATATAGCAACCCGTCATTAACTCTCTTGTCGACACATCTATTTGTGTGAGTTATGACATGATTAAGTAAGATCCAGCTGAAATCAAGGGACCGGACATGAAGAATGACGATGACGATCCTGATGCTTCGGGTACTGGAGGAAGTGAGCCGAAACAAGCTCATGGTTCATCTTTTGGTGCTGGCACTAGTGGTGCTGAAGACAATGATAAACAATTGGTTGTTTATCATGACTCGAAAAAAGCTCAACCTATCGAGTCAATCAAGGCTAACACCGTACTATTTATGGATGACAAGGGGTGGAGAGGAGCATTGCTAACGCGGACGAGATTGAAGAAGAACAATTTGTCGATCGAGCCCTAACACGCGAACAGATTTCATTATTGTTAGGGATAAAGGATGAAGAGTTAGACGCGTTGGAGGCAGAGGAGGATGTCGAGGTTGTGAATGACGAGGAAGTGCTACTTGATGCGAGTATTCCACACGGGAATACGTCGTATGTATGAAGAAGAGGAGATTAAAATGGAGGATGTGACAGCAGAGGAATATCCTGATCTATACCATCATTCAAATGCCGATTAGGGTGTTCCTACATTTACTGAAGATTACGTTAAAGTTGTTGAAGATCATCTGGAAAAGACTTCTAAGAAAAAGAAGAAGATGCCTGAACGAGAGTCTAATTCTTCTGTAGATGACATCATAGGATGGTTCAAGTCTCGCAACAAGGCTAAAAAAACAAAGATCATCGAAGCCTATCGTTATGTGGATCAAGAACAACAAATGGATGTTGTCACACGAGCTAAAGCCAATCAGAAAACATCTTTCAAGCTCATGCAAACAATTAAAGGTGACATTGTTTCTTGGTTATACGATTCTGAATTGAAAGTTTGTATTATCAAGTGGGAGAACGCTGTTTAGTATTTCCAATATATTACTGACGTTCTCTCACTGCCGAGGTGGGATGTTCGTACACTCTCCAACCGACCATTTATAAATCGCAGTAAAGATCAACTAGCATAATGGTTTCATCAACATTTGCTTTTCGAGGTTAACCGTGGTTATAAATTATTTAAGCCACAAGTCCTAACTCGTAAGTACATTGATGAAATAGATCCTCGTACGGGTTGGAGGAAACTTGTACTTAAGGTTAAACCACCCAAAACGATGAAACGTGTACCGTTTAAGACGTTCCCGCAGAACCTTAACCTATCATTTAATCGTTGGTACTACGACAATCGAATGGGCGAGGCAGTCATTGTGTTGGGTAAAGGCTTGAAGACCAGTTTAATACGAGTTATCGATCCTATGTGGCTCGTTAACTTATCCGAAACTGACAATGACGTGATGTTTGACACAATTTTGATTGAACGACGTGAAGATTACGATCGTGCTATGCAATTCCAACGTGTTGTATGGGTGTGTCATGCATTCAGGATTCATAGTTGTCGAGACTGGAAGACTTCGAGGTTCAAGTAACTTAAGGACAAAGAGCTCAAGACGAGGGGTGTTTGTTAGTGCACGGTTTTGTCATCTCGATTCTTTGTAATTATCGTTTGTAATTTTTATTATTATAATGTTAAAGGGCATTTTAGTAATTATGTCTTATTCGTTATGTAAGTCTCATTCGTTATGGATGTTTAACGAATGAGCCAATTCTTTATTAATTATAGTTCATTCGTTAAGGTTGTTTAACGAATGAACCCTGATTGTTATTTGTAATGGTCCATTCGTTAAGGATATCTAACGAATGGACCTCATTCGTTATGTATTAGATCCATTCGTCATAGAATGTTGACGAATAGGGTATAGCGAATGAGTCATTCGCTATACCATAGTGTTAACTCATGTAATGATAACGAATGGAGGCCATTCGTTACGGGATGTGTAACGAATGGCATCCCATCGTCTATATAAGGCTTGTTGTGCCTTTGGTAATTTAAGTATTGATTAAGTTTTAAATCGAACCTCTGTCCAAACGTTCTCTATCAATTACTTCATTAGTATTATTATTCTACAATTACCTAATCTATAGCATATCATATAACTAGATCTACTATCTAATCAATACAATATGAATCGGTGTTGATTGGATCTCGGTTTTTTAACATAACCACATAAACTTGCGAGCCAAATTGATACCTTATTAAAATGAATTTTCTAAATAGATACCTTTTAAAATGATCCAAACCAATTTATTACCATTTTAAATCGAGCTAGTTGATCAGAACCAAAATATTACTTTATTCTTGGCATATTATCTTTAGTTTCTTTTGTTACCCAAAATATAAAAATAGATGATCGACCAGACAAAATAACAACATAACAATTTGCAAAAAGGTATGAATTCTTCATTGATTTGTAATACACCACGTTCATGTCTTTAGACCTAATTCTAATACAACTTTAACCCTTCTACAATACTTAAATATAAAAAACTAACTAAAACATAGTATGACTTATTTACATAACTAATCCTAGACTTTAACTTGGAGGGATTAAATTTAACAATTATCCCATTAATCATGAACAAGTAAGTCTTCAAAACCGAGTAGTTCTCTCATTGTAGCAAACTTGATCCTTGCCAATGCTTTTGTTAAGATGTCTGCTCTTTGAATGATAATGGGTTTCAATGTGTTTGCTTCTTTCATGAAACACCAAGGTCTTCATTTGCGCGATAGCAGATATGTTGTCGACAAGACAATAATCTTTTCTTCCTTCCATCCGTGAGTTCACTTAGCAATCTTTTTAGCCATAGTGCTTGACATGTTGCAACCGTTGCAACAATGAATTCAGATTCATATGAAGAGAGTGCCACAATTTTTTCTTTTGTGTGCACCAAGTAATGAGAGAATTCCCAAAATAGAACACTACCCCGTAGTGCCTATTCCTTCTTCAGTATTAACACCATAGCTGCCATCATTGTAGCCAGTTATTTACATCCTTCATTCCTCTTATAAGTTATTTCAATGTCTCTATTGCCTTTAATATAACGAAGCACTTGATGAGTGGCTTTGAAATGGTGCTCTTTACGTTACTGCATAAACCTATTGAGTAAACAACCTGAATATGACAAATTTGGTCTAGTGTGAATGAAGTGATCGAATAAACTAGGGGTAGTTCAGTCATCATTGTATTATGTTGAAACATGTCCCATTCGCTAAGTCTGTTTTGCGAATGGAGTCCATTCGTTAGATGAAGTGCCATACACTAAGATATTAGTGAATGACAACCCATTCGCTAGCCTTGAAGCACATACGATGAGGGTGTAGCGTATAATGGCTCATTCACTACTAGAGAGCCCATTCTCTAAGCGTGTTTAGAGAATGGGAGGCTATTCACTAGTTAGGAAGCACCATTCACTAGTTTGTGTCTAGCGAATGGGGGTTGCCTACCTTTCTTAGTGAATGTTGCCTAAGGATTCGTGTCATTCTTACATTATTCATATCGTTACCATGCCGGATTCTCTCTAGAATGATAAGCCGTCTCGAGGTACACATCGAGGCGGATCGAGCTTAACCGAGTATGTATGTATGTATGTATGTATCAATCCTTGTAATCATTCAGTTATCGTTATTAATGAAACAATCATTCGACTCGATTATCGTTCTATTCATGTGTCATTTGATCCATTATATGTGATGTATCCAATTATGACTAGATATTGGCTCGTATAACGATTTCACAATAAGTAGATACCTTAAGCATCCAATCAGACTTCTATATTCAGTGGAATCAACCGGTTTTTCCACCTTCGATTTAAGTCAAGTGCGTACCAGGGTCCATAGGGATCTTGGTTTTATTACTATCCAACATTCAACCATTCTTTAGAATCTTTGTAATGTACCTAGTTTGCTTGATAGATATTTGCCCCTAACTAGGTAACTTCTATACCAAGATATAAGCCAATAACCCAAGTTTACTCATCTCACATTAGTTTCTCGTTTGTTAGGGAATATCGGACCCGAACTAGCCTTGAATCTTCTTCGGATCTGGATCTGGAATGGAGAAAGGAGGTGTGTGTGTGAAATTTTTTTCATTTCTCATTTTCCTACCATTTCATCCTTTAAATGATATCGGAAACATGGTGTTAGAGTTTATGGAAGGTGTAAGGAGTGAAATCTTGATATGTGAAACAAAATATCGAGAGCTATATAGAAAAGTCACTCTCTCTGTTTTGTTTTGTTTTGTTTTCAAAAACCAAAACCATGTGGGTAGGTGACACACAATTGTATATGTATTGATCTATTGAGGAATCACGTCAATATATTTAAAAACTATATATTTTGTTCTTTATAAATAAAATGCAACCATATTCCATCAGTTACTAATTTTGACCATATTATAATGGCTGCCCATGCATCCTTTCAACCACAACCGGTAATACGTACCTCATAAATTCGTTAGTGGCCCATTCCCACTTGAGCTAACATCTATATATATATATATATATATGTTAATACAACATATACATAATACATATACGTATATATAAATCAGTTAAGGCTTGTGCAATATCAACAATAACACGGCAGGCAGAGTAATTACTACCTACGATCATTCCCTCTTAACTCTATCAAGCATCCGACAGGTCACAAGCTTTCTGCTCACGGACTATTAAGAAATGAAGGTACGATTTTAGTTTCATGTTGTTTTTGATAATGAAATAGCTTTAGTAGTCATGTAATCACTGTATAAATCTTCTTTCCTTCGATAACACTAATAGGTCATTCGACCGCAAGTTGATGTTAACAAAAGAATCGATGAACTCAAAGAAAATACGCGAAGAGCTTTAATGATGACTTCAGATCCAAAAGAGAAATTGAAACTAATTGATACGATTCAAAGGCTGGGAGTTGGGTACTATTTTGAAGAAGAAATCAAGATAAAGTTACAAAAACTTACACCAGTGCTTCCCCGTGACGACGATTTATATACTGCAGCTTTACGTTTTCGCCTTCGACGCCACAATGGCCTTTCTACCAATCCTGCAGGTGCTATTTCATTACAACGTTGTTTAATTATTTTGCTGAACTTTCTTTCAACCTAAATAGAATAAACATTACAGGGGATAAGTTTGCAAACTTTGCAAAGTACTTATCACTATGCAATGCAACGGAGCTTAATTCGTTCGCTATAATTGTGTTGATTGTCACAAAATTTACCCACCAATTATAAACCTCAGTAAATTGCGACTAACAGCTACAAGATTCGTCATGGTTAGCTTAGCGAGAGATTAGGATGGATAAAAAATAAAATTTCTTATTGTTTAAAACCACAAACTATATCATTTGCTCTAAACTTAATCCCAGATCTAATCCCCCTTCCACGGTATCTTAATAACTCCCCTTTTCCCTCAAGTTAGAGAACATTATTTCCCTGGTATCTTAATGAACAACTAGTGTATTACCCTAGTTGGTCTGTGTCACATTCGTTACGGCACCGAAACTAAAACAAAATTGGAATGCAGTCGTTTTCTATTACATTTGTGACGGTAATGAAACTGAAACATCGGATGATCGAATTCGGTCATTTCACTTAACAACATAACCATCCTACACCAAAGTTAAAGTTAAAAGACAACGATTCTCACACATACGAAAACATAAATAACAAATAAAAAAAATTAATAAATAAAAAACCTAATGTTTACACAATCAGAGTCGAAGTTAAAAAAAAAGGAAAAAAGAAAAAAACAATGTTTGCACTAATAATCAGAGTCAAAGTTAAAAAGAAAATGAAGAAAAACAACAATCAGTTGCGGATCCAGAAAATTTAGTCAGTGGGTGCAAAAAAAGTTTAACCTAGAACTCGTCAATTCAAACTAAAACAAGTCAAAGCAAAATGGGTCGGGTCAAACCGAATGTGAAGCCACCATCACCCTAATTTGTTCGCCTCTCACTAATTCCAAATTTTCAATTAAAGTGGTTGAGTAATTAACTAATATGGGCTTAATTTTTTATTGTTCGTAACAAAATTAAATTTAGGCTTAAAAAATTTTGTGCTTAAAATTTAAAAATTTAAGTTTAAGGCATTAAAAAAATTATGAATGGATCACTAAAATTTTTTTGATGGGTCATTAAATGTTTTTGGGATAGGTCATTTGGGTCTTTAAACCTAATATATTACAAATTTATAATCAAAACTATAGACTTGAGTGGATACAAACGCTCCCCTGACCGAATACTGAATCCGCCCCTGACAACAACAATGTTTGCACCAGATTTAAGTCCAAAGATTCAAACCTAGTCTCCAAGCACTTAACCTTAATAAGACAACCATGTAGTCAACACTAAATAAAATGCTGAAAGACAAAATCATTACTATACATACAAAAAATAAAACGCTCTTATGACAGCAAAATTCTCGATGGCTCTAATTAGATAATAATTTAATTTAGAATTGCATATTAACTATACACGTGAAATGATTGCACACGTAAAGGCAATCATTGAACAACTTGCCCATTAAATTAAGGTAAAATTCATAAAATAGTCCCAAACTTTTAAAAATTCTTAAAATATTTCATGAAAACTTATTTGCATCGATATATTGGTAAGCGTGACGTGAGATTTGAGTAGTCAGTCACAATCTAACACGTGTAAATATAATATGAAAGTTTCAACGAAATCTGTCTCCGTCGATAGTTTTCAAGCCAAAATCATCTTCTCAGAAACCATGACTTCGAATGAAATTTATCGGTCCCGTAAGTTTTTAAAAAACATCGTTTTCAGCGTTTTTTTTGAAATTCATCTCCTCCGACGCATTTTAGTTGAATTTCATCTTTTTTTGCATAAAAAGAAGAGTTGTCAGAAAAAATAGATTTTATTACAAATTATTTCAATTTGATGGTTTTTAGATGAAAGTTATTTTTTTTACATAAAAAGTATAGTTGACTATAAAACTTTTTTAAAATCATATCAACCACTCATCACCACCACCCACCGCCATCATCCACCACCACCACCACCACCATCCACCACCTTCTTGACACAAGTTAGCAACCAAAAATCTTTCTTAATAACCATATCAACCACCACCACCCACCGCCATCATCCACCACCTTCTTAACATAAGTTGGCAACCAAAAATCTTTCTTCACCACCACCACCCACCGCCACCATCTACCACTGTAATGATTCCGACGAAACCAGGTATACCCTAACCAGTAGACGTTAGTTACGTCATATACAATGTCGGGTACACGGGTTACCATGGTAATTATATGAGAATACATGGTTCATTGTATTGATTGTACGTGAATATATAATTCACCGTATTGATTATGCGATCAAACGATCGATAGTTATTGAAACCCGAATGAATCGAGGGTTCAATTATAGACGGGATATATGATATTTAGAGATGTTACGAAGTATTAAAGCTTCGGGATAAGTGGATTAAAGCACAGAAAAAGGATTTCGATTTAATAGTACGTCGGTACGTTAAACGAAACCTTTAATACCAAACCGAGCAAGAGATGATCGATCAAGCCGAAAAAGATGCGCGATAATTAATAACATGGTATTTTAAGTTAATGGAAGTCATGGTTTAAGTTTTTAAAGAGGTTTTATATAAATTTCATTTTTAGCCGAAAAACGACCGTTTTAGCCTCGTTTTAAGCCGAATTAAACATTTAACCGAAAAACGAACTGAACCAGATTATCCAAAACATTATCCAGATCTCCGATATCCGAATGTGTGGCTAGAAATGAAGAGGTGGGTCCCACCCCACCCCTTTACTTGGACCGATCGGACCATAGGTCCTCATTCCATTATTGTTTTCTTTTTTCATTCAACTCAACTCAACAATCTTCATTCCTCTCAACTCCTTGATCAAAAACCGAGACTTTTTAACAAGAAAAACCGAGGTAAGGATCGTGTTATGTACGTGTTTATCTTTGTTTCTTGAGATTGTTTGCAAGAAAATGAGGTTTCAAAGATGAAAACCGATTCTTGCATGATCAAGTGATGTATACGGGTTATACAAGGGATCTTGGTCCAAGAAAGGAGTTAAAAGAGTCAAAAACGAATTTTTACGGTTAAAATCTTTGTTTTGATGTCTTAACCGAAACCATGAAAGAAATGGCTTGATCGTGAGTGTAACTTGCTTGGTATTGTGGTATGTTGTTTGTAGGCTCTGTATTTAGTAGTAGATAAGGCGGAAAGACGAGTTTGTAGCTTGTAGTGGCGGAAAACGAAAGGTATATTCGGTTATGTTCGGTTTTGGGAAATTTGGACAGATTGTTGATGCTTTAGAGTTAGGCCATGAAATTTTACAGGGATGTTAAACACATGAAAATATGAGTTCTGTGAATTTTTTGTAATTTTAGGATAAAGGATGAATATTTGGTGAATTTAATGCAAGGTTTTGGCCAAAAATGGTGAAAAATAGTTAAATATCATGAAAAATTCTGGAAAATTGCAGATAGGCTTTTCATATCATGTATAAGTCACACAAAAAATTTGAGGTCCGTTGGAGAAGTCTAAGTAGGCTTTTCGGTTAAACGAGTTCTAGGGATTTCTAGCTCGGTTTTGGTAAAAAGGGGATGTAAAAGAAGATTTTGGTTCTAGAAAAATTACAGGGGACTATGTGGATGGCATGGGACATCCAGGAAAAATTTGGGATTTTTCTAAGATCGTTTGGTATTTACGACATATTTAGTGTTTAAATGGTATTTAAAAATAGATAAATAAATTTTAAATATAAGAATTAATTCTGGAAATATTTTTATAAAATTCCCCACTGTTACAAAGTGATTTGGGCAAAATTTCAAGATCCGAGGGTAAACGGATAATTAATCGTGCTAATTAGCAAACTTTTAAAGTTAAAACGCGTAAACCGGTGAAGTTCGCTTAAGCGAGCTGACTGGTGTATAAAAACCTTAAAAATGGACTATTTTCATATAATTGAGTTAAACAAGTAAAAATGAATCATCCAAAAATAATTCGGATGATTTGGGTATTTTTAACCGATTTAACAGTTTCCGGTATGCCAACGACGGAAACGGGTCCCGCGGCCAATCGGGACGTCTAAACCGAGCTATAATTTCACATTTTAAATTAAATTATCAGACAACCACTATTTTCGGGTCGTATGTGACCAAACTCATTTTTGAAACATAAAACGGATATTCGTGCTAGGCACGCAAAACGAGAAAACGACTAATAAAAATTGTGACCATGGAACTCTAAACGACATCACAATCTGAGTCCGGAGAAGTATTTCTGGTTTAACATTGCCCCCGGAACAGGTACAGTACTGGGTTAACAGTGTCCCCAGATGTACCGATTGATAAGGTTAAAGATTATATAACCAATAATTGTATAATAACGATCGTAGGGATCATATTACAGATTGGACGTGTTAATTGATAATGATTGTTGTTACCTGCTTGCATGTGCAAAGGTGAGTTTCACGAGCCCCTTTTTCTGAACTGTTTTCGAATATTTTCTCGGGTCGGAAGCATGTTTTTACTGAAATGTTTAAATACATACTGAACGCATGGATTTGCGTGGATTTATATATATTTTATTGTACGGGAATCGTACGGAAATGTATTAAGATGGTAATTGTCTGAGTTGCTAACATTCTAAGGCCCCGGAACACTAGTGATTAACTGAAAGCCGGTAGAGTGTGAATAGTACTATTGGTCTGACAAACCCAACTGGTCCGGCATGGAATTGCTGATGTTTCCCAGCCAGTTGCACATGTCTATTTTGTTGTTATTTATTTTGCTATGTAATGTTAGACATAGCGGTTTTGGGCAGTTCCGTGGACGGGGGATATGTCACGGGTCCGTGGGCGGGGGATATGCCACGGGGGTTGTGTGTGATAGTCAGAGGTTTCACTTGTGGGCTCAGCATAATTACATCGATATTATTATATTATGATATGGATTTATCATGGTTTACTAAAATTGTGAAACTCACCAACTATTCGTAGTTGACCCGTTTTCTCACATGCTTTTCAGGTACAACTAAGATAAAGTGATTGATTACGTGCTAAGTGCTTGATGTGTGTAAGGTTTGCGTGCTGGACGTTAGGATACATTATAACAAATAGAATTATGAACCGTATTGTATGATGTGTGTATCACCTAGACGGTAATGAAAGACGAGATAATGTAATTTTGAAGTATATTAATGCATTCGGTTTTCTTTATAAACAATGTGGTTGATATCAGAGGTGTCTGTCGCATCCCGTTTACGTTTCCGCTGCGGTTACGGGGTGTTACAGAACTTGGTATCAGAGCCATTGGTTATAAAAGAATTAGGATGTCTTTAAAAGATACCTAAAATATAACCAGTAGCTCAAGTATTATAGGATCTGAATATCAACTAATAATTTATAGTGATGAGGTCTGGATGAACTTGGATGGACAAGTGAGCTATTATGGTCCGGAACATAATAACAGACTTGTCCGCACGAGGGAATTCAGGGGAAGTCACGGGGTACATTAATAGGTAAAAATGGCAACATATGTGTAAAGTATATAGTATTATTTATACGTGCTAATGTGTATATATATATATGTACATATCTTGTGGGTACATGTATTGAGAAATGGGACCCGGATAAGGAACCGGGGAAGGAAATAATAAAAAGTACCGAGGATGCCGAAATTTCTAGAGCATCGGTTGATGATAAGTCTGACTTATCGGGCCATAGTTATGATAGTACCAAGTTAGATCTCCCGTTTGACATTAACCAGAAATATCTAGTAACCGTCACTCCCAACCAAAATTGATGAATCCCTTACCCTACCAACACCGGTACCGTATATTCTAATAACCCCAGATGTTCACCCGAACCGTCGACCCTCACGTACGGACAGATCCGTACCTGAACCCATTTTTATTCCATTAAGGTAAATAAATAAATAAAATAATAGTAATAATAAATTTGATAATAAATCAGCAAATAAAAATAATATATAGAAATATATATGTATTTCTCACTCTCAAACATATGAGACAGACCAACTTCAGATCGAGAATTACCGATTTTAGCAAACCTAGAACGCCTGAGGACATTGACTGAGCGAGTGTAGAGTTTCCCATAATAGTAATTAATAATATTTGAAGGCAACCCATGTTGCGCAATTACCTTGAACCTTGCAACTCCCTATGTTATCCTTACATCCGTTAGATGTTTACACCCATGAATGCTCGAATAGAATGATTACCTATACACAAAGAAGTGTTGGAATCATTATAGCATAGTTGGTTGTTCGTTCGTAGGAGGCATATTGTGTATGCCGGATATACGAATAGACACAGATATTATAACTCCGTGGTACGTAATCGTTTGGTGCTCACGGGGAGCATGTATCGGTTATGCTGACATGCAAAAGGATATTGAAATCAAGCATATTAAACATTGATCTTTGTTGAGAAAGGTCTATATGTCAGTTGGTGACAAGGGTTATGAAACATATTTAGACGTTAACCGATGTCAGGTTAAGTCCGTATGTTATTATATTTGTGGGACATATATTTATACTAGATGTCAGTATGTGTAATATATATGATAATATTTGGTGTGTATGTGTACCTGTTGTTATGATTGAACTGGTAACGAGTCATACGGTGAGATTAGTATTGATTACTACGTACGGGATGAGTACGGCAGAATGACATAAAAAGAGTAACTCCAATGATGGAGATTGATATGATTCAGTTGATTGCTCAAGGATAGCAGATGATGATACCGGATGTAGTATCACAGATCACTGCTAGTGTTGATGCAAATGTGAACGCAGAATTATAGATCGAGCAATCACATGATTATGAATATTTCAATTCTTAGTGGTATTACTAAGAGTGATAATGTCCCACCGAATGCTATTATGACTACAAGTATTAGTTATATACTAAACATGAATAGTAGTCGTAATGAATTAGATCCGGTGTGAAGAATATGTTTATCGGTTGTGTTAAAGGGATTATTAATAGTTGACTGATGGTAAAGGAAGGAATAGATTAGCGAGTGGATAGAAAAGATCGAAATGGTTAAGGATATTGGTAAGAGTCTAGAACATTGTGTAGTGAAATATGCTACAGATATGTTGGTAGATTATGTTGTATCGTGTTGGAACACGATGGTACAAAATTATAGTTAGAAAAATTATTGCTCAGATAATATGGTCAGGATTTAAAATTCTTGTGCCAGAGCACTTTTATTCGAGTAATTAAACTCAGAGATTGGAAAATGAGCTATGAAAGATAGAAATGTTGTGTGCTGATCACTTAGAACACGCTAATCGTTTGAAGGAATTGTCATGTCTGGTAACTTGGCTAATTACTCCTGAAATTAAGCGAAGTGAGCGCTAAATTGGGAACGAACTCCATCGATAAGGAGTATAGTCAACCCTGTAAAATATGCAACCTTTGGAAGGGTTGTGTCACAAGCCAGCATTGATATATTAGATTCTATGGGAAGCGGAATGGAAGGACGTTAGGTGAAACGTCGAGTGTTAAAGAAGGGAAATGATAAAGGTATAGTGCAAGATAGACTTGTGAATAAGTAGGTATGTCCTACAACCCAGAATTATACTAAAACTAGTTCTGGTGCGAAAACATGAACCGCTTAAAGGGTCCTTCCTTAAATGTAGAAAATATAGTTATCGGCAGGAGGAAGAATGTCGGGTGATAGTAGGCCACAGGTATGGTAAAGATGGACGTAATGCCCCATTCGTAGAACCAACTGAAGCCATGAGAACCGGAAACCCCAACCCATTCATGTACAACCACGCCGAACCCAACAACTTCAATAACAATCCATCCGAAGAAATCAAATTATGCCAAACAGTTGTACCTGCTATGAATGTGGCAGTACAGAACGTTTCAAATGAATTTGCCCAAAGTTGAACCAAGGTGTCGTTGGAAGACGAACCTCATGACGAGCATCAACCTCGGATCAAGCAAGGAGCCGTGCTTTTGTGAGTAATTCGAATAAAGCACGTCATGATCCAAAGGTGGTATTAAGTACGTTGTAGTTTTAAATCAATGGGCTTCAGCGATATTTTTACGGTCGTCGATAGAAGTTAGTTCCTGTTAACCTCCTATCATTTGGAAAGATACCGATTAGTGAAACTATAGAACCCCATACGGTAGAATCGCTAACGGTAAATCCCTAATGGTTAACTAAATTGTTCGGAATTGTCCTATAACTCTGAACGATTAATCCTTTCCTTATTGACCTACGACCAGTAAAGTTAAGAAGTTTTGACGTAATAGTTAACATGGATTGGCTAACTCAACATGAAGCTGAAATCAAATATGAAAAGAAGATGATTAGAAGCTCTCTTTCGGACGATGAAGCGATTAAATACAGAGAAAAGTGTACGGTACTGTGTTGCCACTCAAATCTCATCTTGAGATGTTATAATATTTACGACAAGAAGACGTGGTGTATTTAACAAACGTGATTGCCAAAGTATTTAAAAGAAAACATATAGAAGATATCCCGGTGGTGCGCAAATTTCCACAAGTTTTCCCAGAAGAACTCCCTGGATTACCGCCAACCCGACAGGTCGAATTCAGAATCGATTTAATGTCTCAAGCTGGCCCTGTTGCTAAAGCATCCTGCCGACTTGCACCGTCCGAGATGCAGGAATTATCCAATCAGTTACAAGAATTGTTGGATAAGATTTTATACGACCTAGTTAGTCACCATGGGGTGCACCAGTTTTAATTGGGAAATGAAGGACGGAAGTGTTAGGATATGTGTTGATTAGGGAGAATTGAATAAAATGACGATCAAGAGTAGGTGCTCACTTCTTCGAAGTGAATGATCTGTTTAACCAACTGCAAGGGACGATTTATTTTTAGAAAAATTGATCGCGGATATAGTTATCACCAAATGAGAGATCCAAGAGGAAGACGTTGCAACGACAGTGTTTCGGACTCGCTACGGCCATCATGAATTCTTAGTTATGCCTTTCGGGCTAACAAATGCGCCGGCAGCATTCATGGAACTCATGAACCGAGTCTGTAACTTTATTTTGACAAATTTGTCATAACGTTCATTGATGATATTTTAATATATTCGCAACATAAAGAAGAGCACGAGCGACGATTAAGGAAAATTGTGGAAGTGTTAAAACAAGAAGAGCTATACGCGAAGTTTTCAAAATGTGATTTTGAATAAAGAATGCATAATCCCTTGGTCATGTTGTAAAGCAACAAGGATTTCACAAAGATCCAATTAAGATAGAAAACCATTAGAATTGTGCCAAGCGCCAAATTTAAGCCTCCCCGATGGAGACGATGGATTTGTCACGTATTGTGACGCATCGCGTAAAGGGTTAGAATGCGTGTTGACGCAGTATATTAAGGTCATAACCTATGCTTCCCGACGGTTAAAAGCACACGAGTAAAATTACACTACTTACGACTTAGAACTGGGAGGGGTTATCTATGAATTTAAAATGTGGAGACATTGTCTCTACGATACGAAGTGCACTATCTTCACCGATCATAAAAGTTTGCATCACATATTCAATCAGAAAGAACTAAATATGAGGCAACGAAGATGGGTTGAGTTGTTAAACAATTATGACTGTGACATCCGTTACCACCCCGACAAGGCTAACGTCGTAACCGATGCCTTGAGTAGGAAAGATCGGGTTAAGCCATTGCGAATGAGGGCGTTGGGGATGATAGTCCAGTCGAACTTTTCGGATCTGATTCGAGTCGCTCAACGTGAGGCGTTGAAAGAGGGACAATTGGAAAGGGAGGAACTTTACGGCAATGAGAAGAATTTCGAACAACGCGTGGACGAAATTCTCTACTTCAAAAAAAAAATTGGGTTTGAACCCCGACCCTCCATGACCTTCGTGAATTAATCATTGACGAAGTGCATAGATCGAAATAATCCATACATCCGGGATCGGATTTGACTATTGATGATACGGATATATGAAAGGATTTTTATTAATGGCCGAGTTTGGAGAAAGATATGGTTACGTGTGTTGGTGAATATTGAGTTATGCCAGAGATAAGGCTGCACACTGAAAACCCTAGGGAACGCCACAACGACAGAAAAATTCGCTAATGATAGTGGGAATAAATTACAATGAATTCTTGCCCAAATTCCTGATGGTGAAATGGTATCTCGTCGTGGAGTACCATTTTCAACGATCTCAGATCAAAATAGTCATCCTACTTCCATTATTGGAAGGCGGGGAAGGAAGCATCGAGAGCTTGAAGCTTTCTATGGGTGAAGTAATTATCACCAATTTGTAAATTGAAAATGGCCGTCAATCAAGCCATAAGATTTGAATTGATTCGAGAAACAACAAATCGGATTTATAATATTTAAGATGAGTTGAAAGCATCGCGAGATTGGCAAATGATTTATGCCAACATTCATAGGAAACCATTGTCATTGGAAAGAGGTGACAAGGCATTTTTAAGGCATCACCTTAGAAAGGTGATATGAGGTTTGCCAAAACCGAAAATAGCTCCTTAATATATTGGGCCTTATGGGATTATCTCCATGATTGGTCACTTAGTTTATTGATTAAAGTATTCCAGGGGCTAAGTACTATACATGATGTTCTGCCATGTATACGGATTGAAAAGTGCCTAAGCGATGAGGCAACGAAAGTACTAGTAATAGAGGTACTCATAGAAGACATGTTTGATATCATAACTAATTCCGTAGTGATAGTAGACGGGAAAACTAAACAGTTTGGACATACCAAGCTTTATTAATTAAGATTAAGTGGAATTCACAGCGAGGACCAGATTATACTTGGTAACGCGAGGATGAATTCTGAAGGAAAAACCCCCCCACCTTTCTCTCGAAAGGAGATAGTGGGCGTGTAAAATTTCGGGGACGAAATTTCTTAACGGGGGGAGAATGTAACGATTCCGACGAAACCAGGTATACCCTAACCGGTAGACGTTAGTTACGTCATATACAATGTCGGGTACACGGGTTACCATGGTAATTATACGAGAATACATGGTTCATTGTATTGATTGTACGTGAATATATAATTCACCGTATTGATTATGCGATCAAACGATCGATAGTTATTGAAACCCGAATGAATCGAGGGTTCAATTATAGACGGGATATATGATATTTAGAGATGTTACGAAGTATTAAAGCTTCGGGATAAGTGGATTAAAGCACAGAAAAAGGATTTCGATTTAATAGTACGTCGGTACGTTAAACGAAACCTTTAATACCAAACCGAGCAAGATATGATCGATCAAGCCGAAAAAGATGCGCGATAATTAATAACATGGTATTTTAAGTTAATGGAAGTCATGGTATAAGTTTTTAAAGTGGTTTTATATAAATTTCATTTTTAACCGAAAAACGACCGTTTTAGCCTCGTTTTAAGCCGAATTAAACATTTAACCGAAAAACGAACTGAACCAGATTATCCAAAACATTATCCAGATCTCCGATATCCGAATGTGTGGCTAGAAATGAAGAGGTGGTCCCACCCCACCCCTTTACTTGGACCGATCGGACCATAGGTCCTCATTCCATTATTGTTTTCTTTTTTCATTCAACTCAACTCAACAATCTTCATTCCTCTCAACTCCTTGATCAAAAACCGAGACTTTTTAACAAGAAAAACCGAGGTAAGGATCGTGTTATGTACGTGTTTATCTTTGTTTCTTGAGATTGTTTGCAAGAAAATGAGGTTTCAAAGATGAAAACCGATTCTTGCATGATCAAGTGATGTATACTGGTTATACAAGGGATCTTGGTCCAAGAAAGGAGTTAAAAGAGTCAAAAACGAATTTTTACGGTTAAAATCTTTGTTTTGATGTCTTAACCGAAACCATGAAAGAAATGGCTTGATCGTGAGTGTAACTTGCTTGGTATTGTGGTATGTTGTTTATAGGCTCTGTATTTAGTAGTAGATAAGGCGGAAAGACGAGTTTGTAGCTTGTAGTGGCGGAAAACGAAAGGTATATTCGGTTATGTTCGGTTTTGGGAAATTTGGACAGATTGTTGATGCTTTAGAGTTAGGCCATGAAATTTTACAAAGGTGTTAAACACATGAAAATATGAGTTCTGTGAATTTTTGGTAATTTTTGGATAAAGGATGAATATTTGGTGAATTTAATGCTCGGTTTTGGCCAAAAATGGTGAAAAATAGTTAAATATCATGAAAAATTCTGGAAAATTGCAGATAAGCTTTTCATATCATGTATAAGTCACACACAAAATTTGAGGTCCGTTGGAGAAGTCTAAGTAGGCTTTTCGGTTAAACGAGTTCTAGGGATTTCTAGCTCGGTTTTGGTAAAAAGGGGATGTAAAAGAAGATTTTGGTTCTGGAAAAATTACAGGGGACTATGTGGATGGCAGGGGACATCCAGGAAAAATTTGGGATTTTTCTAAGATCGTTTGGTATTTACGACATATTTAGTGTTTAAATGGTATTTAAAAATAGATAAATAAATTTTAAATATAAGAATTAATTCTGGAAATATTTTTATAAAATTCCCCACTGTTACAAAGTGATTTGGGCAAAATTTCAAGATCCGAGGGTAAACGGGTAATTAATCGTGCTAATTAGCAAACTTTTAAAGTTAAAACGCGTAAACCGGTGAAGTTCGCTTAAGCGAGCTGACTGGTGTATAAAAACCTTAAAAATGGACTATTTTCATATAATTGAGTTAAACAAGTAAAAATGAATCATCCGAAAATAATTCGGATGATTTGGGTATTTTTAACCGATTTAACAGTTTCCGGTATGCCAACGACGGAAACGGGTCCCGCGGCTCCCGCGGCCAATCGGGTCGTCTAAACCGAGCTATAATTTCACACTTTAAATTAAATTATCAGACAACCACTATTTTCGGGTCGTGTGTGACCAAACTCATTTTTGAAACATAAAACGGATATTCGTGCTAGGCACGCAAAACGAGAAAACGACTAATAAAAATTGTGACCATGGAACTCTAAACGACATCACAATCTGAGTCCGGAGAAGTATTTCTGGTTTAACATTGCCCCCGGAACAGGTACAGTACTGGGTTAACAGTGTCCCCAGATGTACCGATTGATAAGGTTAAAGATTATATAACCAATAATTGTATAATAACGATCGTAGGGATCATATTACAGATTGGACGTGTTAATTGATAATGATTGTTGTTACCTGCTTGCATGTGCTAAGGTGAGTTTCACGAGCCCCTTTTTCGGAACTGTTTTCGAATATTTTCTCGGGTCGGAAGCATGTTTTTACTGAAATGTTTAAGTACATACTGAACGCATGGATTTGCGTGGATTTATATATATTTTATTGTACGGGAATCGTACGGAAATGTATTAAGATGGTAATTGTCTGAGTTGCTAACATTCTAAGGCCCCGGAACACGAGTGATTAACTGAAAGCCGGTAGAGTGTGAATAGTACTATTGGTCTGACAAACCCAACTGGTCCGGCATGGAATTGCTGATGTTTCCCAGCCAGTTGCACATGTCTATTTTGTTGTTATTTATTTTGCTATGTAATGTTAGACATAGCGGTTTGGGGCAGTTCCGTGGACGGGGGATATGTCACGGGTCCGTGGGCGGGGGATATGCCACGGGGGTTGTGTGTGATAGTCAGAGGTTTCACTTGTGGGCTCAGCATAATTACATCGATATTATTATATTATGATATGGATTTATCATGGTTTACTAAAATTGTGAAACTCACCAACTATTCGTAGTTGACCCGTTTTCTCACATGCTTTTCAGGTACAACTAAGATAAAGTGATTGATTACGTGCTAAGTGCTTGATGTGTGTAAGGTTTGCGTGCTGGACGTTAGGATACATTATAATAGATAGAATTATGAACCGTATTGTATGATGTGTGTATCACCTAGACGGTAATGAAAGACGAGATAATGTAATTTTGAAGTATATTAATGCATTCGGTTTTCTTTATAAACAATGTGGTTGATATCAGAGGTGTCTGTCGCATCCCGTTTACGTTTCCGCTGCGGTTACGGGGTGTTACAACCACCTTCTTGACACAAGTTAGCAACCAAAAATCCTTCTTCACTGCGATCATCCACCACCACTATCCACCACCTTCTTGACACAAGTTGTCAACCAAAAATCTTTCTTCATACCCATATCAACCACCATCACCCATTGCCATCATCCACGACCACCACCGTCCACCGCCATCATCCACCACATTCTTAACCCTTGTCATTTAACCATCATATCGGATTTTTAAAACTTTTATGAAAATTATATGAGGAGATTAAATTCATTGAGAAATATCATTTTTTTAAACTTTTTTGAAAATAATCGGACAAGACTAACTTCACTAGAAAAGTATCTTTTTTTTTTGCAATTATTTTGAAATTTCACGTAGGAGACGAAATTCACATGAAATGCGTCCGAGGAGATGGATTTCAAAAATACGCGAATTTCATCTTTTTTTGTAAACTCACGGGCCCGATAAATTTCATTCAAAAACAATGGTTTCTGAGAAGATGATTTTGGCTTGAAAACTATTGGCAAAGACAGATTTCGTTGTGTCTTTCACGTTACCTTCACAAGTGCCAAATTGTGTCTGGATAATCAAATCTCACGTCACGATTACCAATGTGTCACTGCAGTTAAGTTTCCATAGACTATTTTGGGAATTTTCAAAAGTTTAGGACTATTTTAAGAATCTCTCTATTAGTTTGGACTATTTTAATAATTTTCCATTAAATTAATACTATATACTTCTGAATTTGATTTTAGGCAATTCAATATTCGTCTTTCAGGGTCCACTACATACCACCAAATTGTGACTGGATAATCAAATCTCACGTTACGATTACCAATGTGTCACTGTAGATAAGTTTTCATAGACTATTTTGGAAATTTTTAAAAATTTAGGACAATTTTAAGAATCTCTCAATTAGTTTGGACTATTTTGAAAATTTTCCATTAAACTAATACTATATACTTCTGAATCTGATTTTAGGCAATTCAATATTCGTCATTCAGGGTCCACTACGTACCACCTAAAATCGTAAAAGCAATTTATATATTAAATATATATAAACGAAATGTTTCTAAATTTTCTTAAAGTAACATATAATAATTTAATTTAGAATTGCATAATAACTATACACATGATTACTTCATTAAAAAGTATACACGTGAAATGATTGCAGGTAAAGGCAATCATTGAACAACTTGCACATTAAATTAATACTATATACTTCATTTTAGGCAATTCAATATTCGTCTCAGGGTCCACTACGTACCTAAAATAGTAAAAACAATTTATCTTAAAATATAAACGACACTTTTCTAAATTTTCTTAAACTAACATATTATTTTATTTATAAATGGAGTCTTCTCATATATATGAGTAGAATTCATGTGTATTGATCTTATCAAACCCAAATAGCCTTTACATCCTTTTGGTCTGAGTCCTAGATAATTTGTCAATCTCAGCTGTCTCAACTCCTCTACTACTCAATAATCTTCTCAAAAGATTACCTTGGTCATCTGTAAACACATGCTCTTCCACCTCCTTCCTTTTCTTTTCAAGTTTCTTCTTCTAAGGCTCAGGAGGTTTTGATGATAAAGCTTTAATTAGTGACCCTATCCTTTGAGTTTCTTTGTGTTGTTGGGAGGTGACCTTTTCTTTATTTAGTATTCTCTTAGTAATCTTTTGAAATGCAGCCTTAACCTCCTTCTTGACATGAGTTCAACAGTTTCATAAGGGTAGTCTTGATCAAAAGTTTGGCTTTCGACTCTTTCCTTTTCATCTCTTTCTCATGCAACACTTGACAAAGTTTTTCTTTGTCTTAAACATACATATTTTCAACATGGGATTGATCATAGTTGTAGCTTCTCAAAAATTACTTTCGTCTTTCAAGAAGCTTATCTTTGCAGCTTTCATTCTCTCTTCCTCTTTCTTCTTCTCTTCAAACTCCTTATTTTTCATAAAATAATCAAGTTCTTTGTCATTCAGATCCTTGACTTCTTCATATGTCATACCATAATTCAAAAGAACATGAACTTTTGGAACTCCTCTGTTAATCTCATCCAATCTCTTTGCAATGTTTCTTATATGTTCTTCATTAAACCTGAATTGAGGAGACAATGGTCTTGTTGATTCAATCTAAGGCTCATTTTCCAAGTCATCATTATTTAACTCATCAAGGAGGTCATCAAGGGCACTAATTTGAGGTTTATCATTTTGTACATCCTCAGTCTCTTCTTCATAATTATCAAGCACAATGTTCATACACATGAACTCATCTACAGGCCTAAAATGCCTTATAGGTGTAGGGTTCAAAGGCTCATTGATTGACTCATCTTCATAAATTTTCCTGTGATCACAAATAGGTTCATCTACAAAAATAAACTGTCTTAGAGGTACCGCCTTAATAGGATTTTCAGGAATAGCTCAGAAGAAGTTGCCCTTTTTCTTTTTCTTTCATTAGTATAGAACATTCTCTGGCCATTCTTTGATATTCTTGATCACTTTTGCAATAATCTTTTCAATATTTTCTTTTGCAGCACACTGAGCATTTGCTTTATCATCTTTCTCGTTATTATCTTTCTACAGATCAAGAAAAGATTCCAAAATTTTTGAGGAATTTCTTCTTCATTATCTTGTTTAGCCTCCTATCGTAACTTATTTTCTATCTCAATCTGCTCCATCAAGATCCTCTGTTCTTCAATTTCTTCCTCATTGAATGAAAGAATTGAAAATTTTGTTCATACATTTTGTTCATCCTTTTTTTTCCAAGTTCCTTGCACTGAAAGAAGTAGGATCATTATCCAAGAATTGATCACCAGAAGCTAGTTAGGTTTGTTCAAGGGTTGAAGTTAACTTTCATTTTTAGCTTCATCTTTACCCTTATTCTTTCTTTTCTCAACTGCTTCAGAACTGTCTGGGATATTATCAGTAATTGGTGGTGGAATGGTATCAATATCAGCAACTAAATCTTGTACATCATCCTCCATTCCTGTTTCAACATTTCCAGCTTCACCAGTTTTTACATCATCATCAGTAACCTTTTCACTTTCTTCAGACATCTCATATGTTTCACCAATTAAATTCAAACCAACAGATGCATTAGCAACCTCATCATTTTCACTTGACTCATAAATTTCACCAATCTGGTTCAATGCATTCTCCTTCACAACTTCAGACACATTCTCTTCCGAATCAGAAACATACTCAGACAAGAGATTGAGAGCATTTCCCCCTGTTTAGGTGTTAGTGCACGGGTTTGCGTCTTGAGTCTTTGTAATTATCGTTAATGTATTTGTTTTATGTTTAATGTATTAAACTATTAAGTTATTCTCTAGTTCGCTATTGTAATGTCTAGTTTGCTAAGGATGTTTAGCGAACTAAGACTTAAGTTTATTCCTTCCTGATCCGTTAGGGGATGTTAACGAATCAGGGGGTGATTCGTTAAGATATTTTCTTTATTTATGTATGTAACGAAGTAGTGTCTGGTTCGCTAGGGAATGTTAGCGAACCAGACCTATCTTCTATATATAGTGACCACTGTTCACGTTTAATTTAAGTTTTGAGAGTTAATTAACGAAACCCTGTCCAAATCCTCTCTCGATCTTCATCCTAATATTATACAACTACTTATATACATATACTGATAATACATACACATATACAACACATAATCTAAGGTAATTATGAGCTAGATCTATAGTAAGGTATTAATCGGATTAACACATATCCGAGATCTGTTATTGTTATTGGATTGATACAAACCGGGTTCAAACAAGTGGTATCAGAGCTTTCGAGCTTCAATTACACTTGATTTGGTGTTTATTTAGAGTATTGATTGTTTAATTAGTTTTATATATCTATAGTGTTCTATTTTGGTTGAATTTGGATAAATTTAAAGGTTAATTGAGTAGATTATGGACGAGTTTGGATTGGATTTGAGTTGATATGAGTATTGGTAAGGTATTGTGAGTGGAATTGAGAAATTGGATTGGTTTGAGGTGATTCGGTATTAGTTTGGTTTGTGGCCGAAACAGGGTCCGTGTTTTGGCATAATTGAATTGGTAATCGGAGATAATCGGTTACGAGCTTAGTTGTAGTGGATTCGCAATTGAATTACGAGTGTTTTGGTAGGTTATTTTTGTGATTTGGTTTAGGATCGAGATAGTATTACAGATCTAAGGTTCTGGGTTGGTGTTCATCATTTCCAGATTTCTTGAAATCCTTGTTGAAGATTTGAACATGATGATGATTCGTTATCATATTTATGTTCAATTTGTTATCGATTTCTGATTGATTCGTTAGTTTAATAGTTAGCGAACTAAGTGATTCGTTACCAATTTGTTACTTAATCTGATTCGTTATCAATAGATTCGTGTGACACGCGTCTACTTTGGGATTTGTGTCATAAAAACCTTTGCCACGTGGAATAAGGTGTTAGAGTTTGTTACAAACCGTTGTAACAACCTGATTCGTTATAGTTGATTCGCTAATCAACTGTAGCTGGTTCGTTATCTATTTCGCTAAGTCTTTCTTAGTGATTCGCTACTGAATACTTTCTACTTCGTTAAGATTTCTCTTATAAATTCGCTAGCTAATTCGTTAGTCAATTCGTTAGTTTGACTTATTGTTAAATCTGATTCGTTGACTTTCTGATTCGTTAGATTGATTCGTTAAACTCAATTTTGATTCGCTATCTGATCAATCTTAGCTTCATTAAGATTTGATTCGTTAATCTGCTGTTCACAGTTCGCTACAACTGTTTACAGTTTGTTACATTTATCATTCGTTAATCTTATTCGCTGGTTAATTCGTTACCCCCTTGAATTTTTGAAACTTGTCAAAAATGGCCGGTATGTATGCATTAGCGTCTCAAAACATGTTGATGCAACAAATGTTGCAACTTGATACCGAGATAGGTTCACATTCGAAATGTCCAAGATTGATGAAGTTCAGTGACTTTGTCAAATGGGAACCTCGGTTTCGTGCTCATATAGGATCAGTTCATCCTGACTGATCATATTATTTAGATGAAGTTTAATATTGTTCCTATGATTGGAGATGAGACTATCGGATTCAGACCTAAAGCTATATCTGAATACTCACAAAAGAGAAGAAAAGCACTAGAGATAGAGACAAAATCCTACTCTACTCTAACCATGGCTTTACCTGAAAATATATTTCACCAAGTGGGTAGCATTAAAATATGCGCTTATTTGTTTCAACATATCCGAATGAGAAGTATGGGAAACACGGCTGAAAGCAAAAAGGTGATGCTTAAGTTTCAATTCAGAAACTTTAATTTACTTAAAGGTGAAACGGTTGAAGGTGAAACGGTTGAAACGGTTGAAGAGATGAAAATATATTTCACCAAGTGGGTAGCATTAAAATATGTGCTTCTTTGTTTCAATATATCCGAATGAGAAGTATGGGAAACACGGCTGAAAGAAAAAAGGTGATGCTTAAGTTTCAATTCAGAAACTTTAATTTACTTAAAGGTGAAACGGTTGAAGAGATGACTACGAGATTCAATCACTTGATTGCAGAAATGGATAAAATGAAGTTGGAAATTTCTGAGATTGACAAGATTGATACTATTAAGAGTGCATTACCAAGTTCGTATTCTACTTTTCTAATGGTATTGAAAGAAAACGGTTATTTCAATGAAGACTTGACTGCAAGTGAGTTTTTACAAAAGATTGAAGCTCGTGAGTATGATCTCAAGTGTCAAAAGTCATCCAAGGAAAGTCAAGATCCCGCTTTCTATGGTGGTAGCATGCCTCTAAGTTGAACAATTTCACCGATCACTGCTTTTCTGACACAGAACGCAAGAGAGAATGAAACAACAATCTATAGTGATCCTAGAGCATGTTTTTATACTGCTGGTAACTCTGGATCACCAAATGTTTCTGCTGGATCAGGAAGTTCGTCTTCGACAAATCAATATTCATCACCTCCAAACGTCAATATGAAAGAAGCTGAACAAAACTTTGCCTTTCTATCAGTTTTCATAACGTCTTATGAAAATCTGGTGAGTAGTAAAATTGCCACTAGTGATCTGACCGATGAAGACTATGATCAGATTGATCCATATGACTTAGAAATCATGGATTTAAAATGGAACATGGCAATGATTGTTCATAAGGTGAAAAGATTCATGCAAAGAACCGGAAAAGATCTTCCTGCCCTGAACAAGAAGTTGGGATTTGACAAGTTGAAAGTGAAATTTTATACTTGTCAAGAATTCGGTCATTTTGCAAAAGAGTGTGACAAACCGAAAAAGAAATATAATGGTCCTCGTGGTCAAAGTTCAAACTCTTCAACACCACGAGGTAATGATGCTGAGAAGAAGCCATCAAGTTCTGGGTCACAAGCAATGTTAGCTAATGGAGATGATTGGTCACAACGATTACTGTGCAACGATAATCAAGCTAATTTGGCTTTGTTCGGGTTGACTCAAGATTTCCATGGAAGTGAGGTGTCTTCTGATAATGATTCTGGATCGGATTCTGATGATTCCTGTGACAAGCCTACAACAGTCTTTGCATGCATGGCTAAGATAAATGAGGTTAGTCATTCTATTTCCGCTACATCATCTGTTAAAGTAAATTTTGCTGATTGTGAATCTAACAAACCTAAGTTAGAATCTTTAAAGAATCACAATGACAATTTAGTGAGAGAAATTGCTTCTCTAAAGGATACTTATCGACAATCTCTCGAATCTCAAATGAGATCTCGTGAAAAGATTGAATCATTGTCGACAAGTAACCATGATCTCAAAGCTGAGTTATCTGTGAAAATGACAATTAATGACCAAAAATTTCAAGAAATTTTGAAACATCGTTCAAAGATAACCGAGCTTGAGAATGAGGTTCTTGAGTTAAAGAACAAATTGGGTAAATTTCGAAATTCTTCTTTTCTGTTGAATGAAATTATAGAAGTTTCTGGAAAACAAAAGGATTCAAAGAAAGGTATAGGTTTTGTTGAAATTCCACCACCATTTCACAAAGATTATTAAATTAATCCTTTTGCGCTAAATGAGGAAGATGTTATTCCTAAAGAACCTGTGATTTCAGAAAAATCAAAACATGTTTCTACTAAAAGTCTTAAAACCCAATTTTCAACTCAGAAACCTCATGTTCAAAGCAACAAAGTTTTTGTTGAAAATGTTGACAAAGTTATCATTTAGGATGTGTTTGAACCTGAAATTATACACAAGAACAAGAACATTCCAAGTTCTAATCACACACTTTGAAACCTCATGAATTTGAGGAGGCTGTGTATGGTTCGCACACAACTAAGATGAAACAAGATGTTCATGATAAACCAGTGAGGGCTAAGAAACCAGAAAAACCAAAAATTGCTGATGAGGATTTGTAGCGTTTCATAAATCCTAATGTATCTAAGTCATCATCTGCTCGTGTGTTTAAGTTAAAAAGGATGGACACAATGTTCACTGAGAAAGACATTCCAATAAGTATCATTAAACCTGAACTAATTGAGAGTGTGTTTCACAATGAGACTTCCAAAGTTCGTGAACTTGAACGTCAATATGCTCATGCAAAAACTTCAGTTTCATCTGATCCATTGACTAAAGCAAAGCAAGTATTAAAACAAGCTAAAAGGATTCAATTTGTGAAGTCAACTGGAACAGATACGTTGAAAAGTTTTTCAAACTGTTCTAATTTAGATTTTTACTTGAAAAAGAAATCTGAATTATCTGATGATTTTGCTAAGAGCATGACTAAAAATGTGAGTCATCAGTCATAATCTGTGTCACATGTTCCAACAAATTCTCAACATCATCATGTTGACATGAGAATTTGTTTTCTTTGTGGTCAACAAGGTCATGTAGTGAGAAATTGTGGCCAGAAGAACTATCAAAATCTTCATCCTTTAATCAAGGACCACTCCAAACCGGTTCCTTTGGTAAAGGAGATTTTGAAACGACCTGTGTCGTATGCTGATGATACTCATATTATGTTTTCGAATGTACATTCTTGAAAAGTTGTTCATGTGAATGAAACTCATGGTTCCGTTAAACCTAAGTTTATTCCAATTGAACCAATTTGCAAAAATGTTAATTCAAATGTGGTTCAAGCTGCGTATCTAAGACGAAAGTCCAAGAAACCTGTAACTTATTCTCAAGTTGCTGAACAACAATTGAATGCAACTAAAGTTAATTTTTCTCAAGGAAAAAAAAAGGTGCCCAAGACCGAGGCCTGGGCTACCTTTTTGAACTAATTATTTTCTTTTGTGTGTAGGGTACATCCAAAAACCATTTCTGGTGAAAACTGGATCATGAATAGTGGATGTTCTCTTCATATTACTGGGAATCTCAACCTCTTAACAAATGTGAGAAATATACAAGGGGGTTATGTGGCGTTTGCTGGGAATTCTGGGGGTATGATTACACAGAAAGGTGATGTTTCAAATGGGAAGATTACGTTTGAGAAGGTTAACTATTGTGATAAACTGGATCATAATTTATTGAGTGTGTCACAGATTTGTGATAAGCAATACACGACAATATTTACAGATAAAGAATGTCTGATTTTGAAACCGGGTTACGTGATTCCCGAGGACATGGTTGTCATGCGATCACCTCGATCAAATGATATTTATGTCTTGAATATGAATACTAAAGTATCTACATCGATCGAAACGTGTTTTGTCTCGAAAGCGACCGAGAAAGATTATGTTCTTTGGCATCGAAGAATGGGTCACATACATGTTCGAAGGATGAATTATTTAATGGCAAACGATCTGGTAGAGGGGGTGTCGTTAAAGAATTTTAAGTTATCTGATCACTGTGTTGCTTGCAAAAAGGGCAAACAGAAGAAGAAATCGCACCCATCTAAGTTATTAAATTCTATTGATACTCCACTTGAACGACTTCATATGGATTTATTCGGTCCAGTGAATCGTGCGAGTATTTCTGGAGACTGGTATTGCCTAGTTGTTACAGATGATTATTCACGATATTCATGGGTTTTATTTATGAGTTCAAAAGATCAAACACCGGGTCTCGTTTAAAATCTAATCACTAAGATCGAATCACTTTACAAACTGAAAGTGAGGAGAATTCGAAGTGACAATGGTACTGAATTTAAAAATACTGTATTGGATTTCTTTTGTGTACAAAAAGGAATTCATCGAGAATACAGTGCCCCATATGTACCACAACAAAACGGTGTAGCTGAAAGAAAGAATAGAACTTTGATTGAAGCTGCTAGAACGATGCTTGCTTATTCAAAGCTTCCTGTCCAGTTTTGGAATGAAGCGGTGAATACTGCTTGTTATACACTCAGTCGAGTTCTAACTGTTAAAAGACTCAAGAAGACCAGTTATGAATTGTTAAATAATCGTAAACCTAATTTAAAGTACTTGGAACCATTTGGGTGTCCTTGTACTATGTTGAAAAAGGATGTGGGAAAGTTTGATGAAAAAGCCATTGAAGGTTATTTCTTGGGGTATGCGTCACCTAAGAAAAGAGTGTTTAAATTTACGTCCGGCTGTGTTGAGGAATGGTACCATGTGAACTGTAAAAAGTACACTACTCCTCCACAAGGGAAAGGTCTTGACTGGATGTTTGATTATGATGGCTTATTCAATTCATTTACTCCAACAACCGATCATCCAGATAAAGATTTAGTTCGTGCTTATTTTGAAGAAAATTTGGAAATTCCAAGGTTTGCAAGTTCAAATGATGTTGAAGCTCCAATTGTTGCTCCAACTGAAGAACCTGATAATGAGTCTCCTGTTCATTATGATAATGCTTCTACTTCATCTGATGATAATGCAGTTGTGGATCAAGTTATTGAACTTGACAGTGATGTTTCATCTCTTGAATTAGGTGAACATTACACTAATTTATTTGAAAATGTTGATGTTTCTGAAAATCCTACTCTCAGGATTCATAATTACCATCCACAAGAAAACATTATTGGAGATCTTGATGTGGGAGTTCAAACATGACATCAAGTTGCTTCTTCAAGTGAAAATAATGTCTTATGTGCTTATGCTGATTTACACTCGTCTGGGATTGTAACTGTTGCTAAATTCACTTGTTTTTTATCTCAAGTTGAGCCAACGACTCCTCGTGTGGCATTTCAAGATCCATCTTGGGTAAAAGCCATGCAAGAAGAATTACAGCAATTTGCACGTTTAGGTGTTTGGGATCTTATTGACAAACCTGCTAGAGTCAAGAAAGCGATTCCGACTAAGTGGGTATATAAATGTAAGAAAGAAGATCGTGGGGTAATTGTGAGAAACAAGGCACGATTAGTTGTGCAAGGTTTTCATCAGCAAGAGGGTATTGATTACACTGAAGTATATGCTCCAGTTGCTAGATTAGAGTCGATTCGAATCTTTCTGGCATATGTTGCTTACAAAAATATTAAAGTTTATCAAATGGATGTCAAGAGTGCTTATCTCAATGGTGAACTTCATGAGTAAGTGTTTGTTTTACAGCATCCAGGTTTTGAAGATCCTGATTATCCTGACCGTGTTTACCGATTAAACAAGGCATTATATGGTCTACATCAAGCCCCGGGAGCTTGGTATGGCACGCTCGCCGACCATTTGACGGATAACGGTTTCAAACGTGGAACTGTGGACTGTACTTTGTTTTATAAAAATATTGGTGATGATCTTCTGCTCGTTCAGATTTATGTTGATGACATAATCTTTGGGTCTACAAACGACACGTTGTGTAAGGAGCTCGATAGGAGAGATGAATTTCTTTTTAGGGTTGCAGGTTCATCAGTCTGCGAAGGGAATCTTCATTCATCAGACAAATTATGTGAACGACGTCTTGAGCCGATTCAAGATTACTGCCGGAAAAATCCCTTCAACTCCTCTTCCCGTGGGTCACAATTTATCACCGGATGAATTGGAGGATACCGTTGATCCGACCCTCTACCGTGCTATGATTGGTTCTTTAATGTATTTAACTGCTTCTCGACCCGACATAATGTTTGTTGTTTGTTTATGTGCTAGGTACCAAGCTAGTCCCTGAGTGACTCACCTGGCAGCGATCAAGCGTATTCTGCAATATCTAAGGGGAAATCCTGACATCGGGTTATGGTACCCCAAAGATGATACTTTCGATCTTACCGCCTACTCAGACTCAGACTATGGAGGATGCAAGATCAATTTCAAGTCTACTACAGCGGGATGTCAATTCTTAGGAAGCCGGCTTGTTTCCTGGCAGTGTAAGAAGCAGACAATGGTCTCCACTTCAACCGCTGAAGCTGAGTATGTTGCAGCCTCAAATTGCTGTTCCCAGGTTTTGTGGATACAACAACATCTTCGCGACTACGGTTTGAAGTTTCTTACTTGTAACGCCCTGGAATTTGACTGGTAAACTAAAATCAAGAAATCATCGGAAACTATACACTTTGGGTTCTGGACGATAAGTTCGGAATCCATATCATTGGAAAATCTGTTTATTTCAGCTAAAAATGTTTATTTCATAAAAAGAACTTTTATGTTTGAAAAAAATATTAATTTTGTGTTTTCAAAAAAATAAAAGGTTTTTATTTAAAAAGATTTCAAGCGATTACTTGAAAAATGATTTTTATAAAATTTTTACTGAAAAGTTCTAGCTCGTTAAAACTTATGAACTCAGCTAGCCTTGACCCGTAGGTAACCGAAACCCGAACCCGATAGAACCGAGTATATAAGCGTAGTGCAAGAACAAACTCCACCATTTTCTTTCATCTCTTCCACACCCACACCCAAACACCCCAATTCTAGAGAGAGAGTAGTGAGAGAAAGTTGTTCAATCCAAAATTCGAGTTCACCAATCTGTTTATTGTTGTTTTTGGTAAGATCTTCTTGAAAATCATATGTTTTTATCATCAAATCCGGCCCCGAATCGAGCAAAAACACCAACTTATGTTTCAAGTGTGTTCTTGGTCAAAAATCGTCATTTTTGGTGTCAAAAAGCATACTTTTGTTGTTATAAACGTTAGGAATCAATAGCCCTATGGATTCCGAGCATTTCCATGTATAAAACATTGATTTTGGGCGAAAAATCATGAAAATCGTCAAAATCCCGTAGGTTTCTCCGTCATCCGGCTTGAAGGAGTCGAATAGACCCCTATTCGGTCGAACCATCTCCTATTCGGTCGAACAAGAGACCATTCGGTCGAACCAGTGGGCAAACGAACAGACTAACCGAATCAGAATACACATTCGACCGAATACGATTGTATTCGACCGAATGTACATCCTACTCGACCGAACGAGTCCTCAATCGACTGAACGTGTTCTTCCCAGCCCCTTTGACCGAACCAGTACCATATTCGACCGAACAAGTAGCTGATTCGATCGAACCTGCCCTTATTCGACCGAATGTGCCAGAATCAGCTTGTTTTCAACTTTAAATCTTGGTTTTTGCTCGAGGTCGCGTAGGCTTATACTCTTAGACTTAAAGCGTGTTGTTAACCTATTATGTCCTTGTCTAGACTTAGAGGATCGACGTTTGGCAGCACTCGACCACCCTAGCAACCATACTTAGCCAACAAGGTGAGTTCATAGCCCCCTTTTTCTTTTAAGCTTTTCAAATCATTGGGGTGGAAACATGGTAACTGTGCACGTTTTGACAAAACTCATTTATTCAAACATTCTTTATCATAGACATTCTTGGCAAATCTTTTGCAAACAATGAACATTGGGGAAACAAGTAATCATGGCAGGTTACTCATACCTTAACTTTCTCGGAAGTTGTGTATGTCTAATCAGTTATTCAGGAGTAAACATGGGAATCATTGATCGCTTAGGGAACAATGGACGTTTGGAAATCAAAGTCATGTGCCCGTTATACATTATCATGAAAACACATCATTCATTGGACAGTCTAGTGGTCGTGTGAACATAGGCAGTATAGGTCACACTAGTGCATATGTTTGGTCTCCAGGTGGTCGATTGGTAGACAGGCCGTCACTAGATGTGGGATTCTAAAGTGTTCGATTTAGAATACACGTGACCTATGGGGTTCTTAAGTGTTCGATTAAGAATCCGAAGGATTTCCTAAGTGATCGATTAGGAATCCAAGAGATACTAAAGTGGACGCTTTAGAATTCTCTCATGGTATCCAAAGTGATCGATTTGGGTTACCATCATGGAAATCAAGTAGCATCGCGTGGTCTTGTGTGGGTTGATGTCAGGTCTCGTGTGATCATTACGCATTATCATCATTATCATCGAGACATGGTGACATATGATTCTTTGGTATCTTTATACATATATCCTTGATATCATTACACCTGTATGCATGGGAATAATACTTGGGATCATTATACATAACTCTTGCAGTCTTGGTTGAGTTGATAAGCATACCCAAGCATAGTAGGATATGTTGTAGGAGTGGTGGGTTAGCCGATGGTACACCCTATACATAAACCCCTACAACTTAGTCTAGTATGCTTGTGTAGGGCTTATCACTACATTATTAGTTGACCTATCTTTATACCTTGGATTTACAAATATAAACAAGCTTAGCAGAGTAGGTTGTAGGAGTGGAGGGTTAGCCGATGGTACACCCTATATATAAACCCCTACAACCTAGTCTGGTACGCTTGTCTTGTCTTACAAACCTTTTTAAAACCGGGCTTTATACCCAAGCATGGTAGGATAAGTTGTAGGAGTGGTGGGTTAGCCGATGGTACACCCTATATATAAACCCCTACAACTTAGTCTAGTATGCTTGTGTATAATCCCTTTTTCCTTAAACTTATGAATTCACTCATCTACTTTATGTAGTTGACGTTTTTGTTACATGTTTTCAGGAAATGAAGCAGGAAGTAGCAAATAGCTGATAGAGGCCTTAGATGGAAGACATTTAGGATTGATGTTAGCATTATCTGTTGTAATGGAACGAATTTGCTACCTGTTGAATTGTTGAAATGTTGACATGTTTTAAGTTTATGCATTTAGACTTTTAAATCTATTGTGCTCAATCAATCACGACCCCGTCGCCACGCCTCGGTTTTTCCGCCAATTACGACCGGGGTGTGACAGATTGGTATCAGAGCCAATGGTTATAGGGAATTAGGAAACCGACCTAGACTATAACCTAGGACCCTTGACTCTAGATAATTCATGCATCACTATCACATGCCCACACTTATATGCTTGCTATGTGCTTATGTGTTGCATCATTAACTGTGAATCTAGTAGCGATGTACTCTTTGGCAATTCCTTATCCAGTTATTCTTTATTCTCAATTTAACTAATGCGCATTCTTATTCTTTTATAGAATGCCTCCTCGTCGCTCATCCGTCAATGCTGACCCCGCTGACCTCGCTGCCCTCATAGCGCAGCAAATTGCAGCAGTTCTCCCGGGTCTGGTAAACAACATGAGGCAAGAAGGAACCTCGGGTGCACCACCAGCCCCAGAACCGAATCCCACTTTTCAGGCCGATAAGCTCTATAAGGCTTTTACCAACACTAGGCCTACAAGTTTTAGTGGAACCGAGGGAGCCGCTGGTCTTCTCCAGTGGTTCGAGAAAGTCGAAGCTTCATTCAACATGTGCTCCTGCCCGGATGAACTCAGGGTCAAATTCGCGGCGAGTATGTTCCACAAACGGGCTCTCACGTGGTGGAATAACGAGATAAGAACCAGGGGACGAGACGCGGCCCTAGCCCTGCCCTGGGCTGAGTTTGTTGAGCTAGTCACGCAGGAGTTCGTTCCGAGAACCGAGATCCAGAAACTGGAGGCTGAGTTTAGGGCGCACATGATGAAAGGCGCGGATCACATGAAGTACACGGAGAGATTTCATGAACTCTCCTTATTGGTGCCCCATATGGTTACCCCAGCTTCTCGCGCTGTCGAGCAATACATCAGCGGTCTTCCGGACTCCATCAGGGGCATTGCGGTTGGAGTTGACCCCACTACACTTAAGGCAGCGATCGATCTCACTGCCCGTCTGACCAGGGAACAGCTCAAGTCTGGTGTTCTGCAACAGGATAAGGGCAAATCCTCCGAGGGGAAAGCGAAAAAGGGGAGCAATAGGAAGCGGAAAGCGACCAACTTAGCTGCAATCACTGATGCTACGCCTATCAACTCCATAGCCCCCGCTCCAGCCACAACAGCTCAGGGAAGACCAAGAAAGGAATATACTGGGCTACATCCCAAGTGCAACTTATGTTCTTATCATCACCCAACTAGAGAGTCGTGCCGCAAGTGCACGAATTGTGGACGATTCGGGCACCTGGTGGAGCGATGCAGGAGTCCTGGCAACCAACTGGCTGTGGGGAATGCTAACCCTCAGCCTAACCCTGCTTGAGGCTGCTTCGAGTGTGGCGCTATGGACCATTACAGAAATCGATGCCCCCGCGTCACCAACATCCCTCCGGCTCGCGGGAGGGCTTTTACCATTGGAGCTGCCGAAGCACGCCAAAACCCCGATGTTATTACTGGTACGTTTATTCTTAACAACAACTGGGTGTCTGTCCTATTTAATACAGGAGCTGATAGGAGCTTTGTTTCTTGCGAATTGGTTCCTTTGCTGAAATTAAAAATTTCCGAGTTGGACCCTGCCTTTTCTGTTGAACTTGCTAGTGGAGAGTCCAAACAAGTGAAGTCTGTCATCCGAAATTGCACCCTTACTCTTGTCACCACATCGTTCAGTATTGACCTTATACCTTTTCGTCTTGGAAGCTTCGATCTAGTTGTGGGAATGGACTGGCTGTCCAGCAATCACGCGGAAGTAATCTGCGCCGAGAAACTTATTCGTATCCCTTTACCTTCTGGCGAAATTCTAACTATTCAAGGCGAAAAATCGGGTGGATGCCTAAGGATCGTCTCTTGCTTAAAGGCCAGTCGGTACCTTCGAAAGAAGTATCCCGCATTTCTAGCTCATGTTACTCTCAAGGAATCCGAAGACAAGAGACTGCAGGACATTCCAGTTGTGCGTGAATTTTCTGATGTTTTTCCCGAAGATCTGCCTGGACTTCCTCCTAGCAGGCAGGTGGAATTTCGTATCGATCTTATTCCTGGTGCTCTCCCTATTGCTAAGGCACCGTATCGTCTAGCTCCGTCGGAACTTCAAGAATTATCAAATCAGCTTCAAGAACTTCTTAGCAAGGGATTCATTCGCCCTAGCTCGTCTCCATGGGGAGCCCCAGTACTCTTCTTCAAAAAGAAGGACGGGACTTTCCGTATGTGCATTGACTACCGGGAGCTTAATAAACTCACCATCAAAAATGGGTACCCGTTACCGAGAATTGATGATCTCTTTGATCAGCTCCAGGGTGTTACGTTTTTCTCTAAGATCGATCTGCGTTCTGGTTACCATCAGTTGCGTGTTCTGGAAGAGGATATCCCGAAAACTGCGTTCCGAACTCGTTATGGTCATTACGAGTTCATGGTTATGCCTTTTGGAATGACCAATGCTCCCGCCATCTTCATGGATCTGATGAATCGCGTCTGCCGTCCATATCTTGATCAGTTTGTCATTGTTTTCATAGACGATATTCTCATTTATTCTCGTTCGAGGACCGATCATGAGCTTCATCTCAGGCTTATTTTGGAGCTTCTCAGGAAAGAGCAACTATATGCCAAGTTCTCCAAGTGTGAATTTTGGCTAAGGGAAGTTCAATTCTTGGGACATGTCATCAATGTCGACGGCATTCACGTCGACCCTTCCAAGATAGAAGCCATCAGAAATTGGGTAGCGCCTAAAACACCTACCGAAATCCGTTCATTTCTTGGTCTGGCCGGTTACTACCGCCGATTTATCTCAAACTTCTCCAGGATTGCCTTGCCTTTAAGCACTTTGACCCAGAAAGGGGAACCTTTCGTGTGGGGACAAGATCAAGAGGAAGCTTTCCAAACTCTGAAGAATAAGCTTTGCCATGCACCGATTCTATCACTTCCGGAAGGTGACGATGACTTTACCGTTTATTGCGATGCTTCGAATCAGGGCCTCGGTTGCGTTTTAATGCAACGAGGGAAGGTCATCGCTTACGCTTCTCGACAACTCAAGGTGCACGAGAAGAACTACGCCACACATGACCTGGAGCTGGGTGCAGTGGTGTTTGCCCTAAAAATCTGGAGACATTACCTGTACGGTACAAAGTGTGTCATTTTTACCGATCACAAGAGCTTACAACACATCCTCAATCAGAAAGAGTTGAACATGAGGCAGCGACGCTGGGTCGAACTTCTCAGCGATTACGATTGTGAAATTTGCTACCACCCGGGAAAGGCTAATGTGGTGGCTGACGCATTGAGTCGTAAAGAAAGGACCCAGCTGTACTCTATTCGGATTCAATCCAACCTTCCTTCCTTAATTCGTGAAGCTCAGAATCAAGCGCTTGTGAATGGTGATCTCAAGGGCGTTTTGTCATGTGGAGCCGAGCAGAAATTCGAAACCAAGTCAGACGGCATCCTCTATTTTCTTGACCGAGCGTGGATCCCGAACTCTGAGCCTCTTCGGACGCTTATTCTAAATGAAGCCCACAAGTCCAGATACTCGATTCATCCAGGCAGCAACAAGATGTATCAAGATCTTAAACCCCATTATTGGTGGCCCGGGATGAAGAAAGATATCGCTTCGTACGTGATGAGATGTTTGACTTGTTCGCGAGTCAAGACAGAGCATCAAAGGCCGTCTGGGCTACTTCAACAACCTATTATTCCTCAGTGGAAGTGGGAAGAGTTAGCTATGGATTTCATCACCAAGCTACCACGGACGCCTAGCGGTCATGACTCAATTTGGGTTATTGTGGACATTCTAAGAAAATCCGCCCACTTTATCCCGGTTCGTGAAGACTACACTACGGAAAAGTTGGCGCGGGTATACATTCGTGAGATCGTTTCCCGTCATGGTGTGCCTAAGGGCATCACGTCTGATCGTGACAGCAGTTTTTCTTCCAGGTTCTGGAAATCTTTGCAAAAGGCCTTTGGGACAAGTGTGAAGCTTAGCTCTTCCTATCATCCAGAAACTGATGGGCAGAGCGAGAAGACCATACAAACCCTAGAAGACATGTTGAGAGCTTGTATCCTCGATTTCGGTAGTAGTTGGGAAGCTCATCTGCCACTGGCAGAATTTTCTTACAACAATAGTTACCACGCTACCATTAAATGCGCGCCGTTTGAAGCTCTTTACGGCCGCAAGTGTCGCTCTCCCTTGTGTTGGTCCGAGACCGGGGATTCACAGATCATCGGCCCCGAACTAATATAGGAGACAACCGATCAAATTGCTTTCATTCAACAGCGACTCAAAGACGCTCGTTGCCGGCATAAGTACTACGCCGACAAACGACGCAAGCCACTCGAGTTTCAAGTTGGTGACCGTGTCATGCTGAAAGTTTCCCCTTGGAAGGGCATAGTCCGTTTCGGGAAGAAGGGAAAGTTCGCTCCTAGGTATGTTGGACCATTCAAAATCCTTGAAAGGATCGGACCAGTTGCCTATCGTCTTGAGCTGCCACCGGAACTCAGTAGAGTTCACAACGTTTTTCATGTTTTGCAATTAAAGAAGTGTCTTGTTGACGAGGCCCTTCACATTCCCGTCGACGAGGTTCGAATTAGCGACAATCTGCTTTTCGTTGAAGAACCCGTCGAGATCATGGATCGCGAGGTCAAGAAGACCAAGCGTAGCCGCATACCGCTTGTGAAAGTTCGATGGAATAACAAACGCGGACCCGAGTTTACATGGGAACGCGAAGATCAGATGAAGGAGAAATACCCTCATCTGTTCTCTTAGTCTATATTCTTGTAATCTAATTGTCTAGTAGTCAATATAAATCTGCAGCATGTATCAAATAACTGTGTTATTCAATGAATATCATGTTGCCTTGTTATGCTTATAAGTATTCTTTTATTTTCATCCACAAATTTTGGCTACTCAGGGCTCATGCTGGAAAGCACAAGTCATATCTACTCAATCATATAAACCTTGGGGAATTTATACATCATTTAAGCCAAAATTTGTCATCATTCTAGCATTCATGGAGCATGGTTGTGTGTATGTGTGTGGTGTCGTGTCAAATTTTCTAGCCGCACGCAATAGAGTTTATACATTGATACAAGGTGAGCTCGTAATTATAGTCCGGAATATAATTGCATCAAGGTCACAGGTGTATACGTGTATAAGCAATATGCTATTGTGCAACTAGGAGTCGTGAACTCAAGGTTCGTGTAGGGAATTATTCGACAAAGGTTGAAGGAGTGGTGGGTTAGCCGCTGGTACACCCTATATATAAACCCCTTCAGCACGAGTTGAATATGTCTGAAGCGAAACTTGGAATTAGGGACTTATAGTTAGCATGGCAGCTGTGAGACATTAAATTCAAGAATTATTGAGGGAATTATTCACAGAAGATTGAAGGAGTGGTGGGTTAGCCGCTGGTACACCCTATATATAAACCCCTTCAATCCGAAATGAATATGTCTGATGTAAAGCTTGAGGGTGATGCCTTGTAGTGGAAAATAGTGTGTCGTCCTGTGTGTCATTAACCTAATAGGAGTCGAAGGAGACACTCAAGTAAGGTTGAAGGAGTGGTGGGTTAGCCGCCGGTACACCCTATATATAAGCCCCTTCAGCTTGATTTGGGTGGTATCTGAGACGAATATTAGAAGTAGTGGCGCATAGTGGTCATCATGGGATCATGTAATCTTAATCATCGTTGCATCAAGTATACTAAAAATCTAAATTTCGGGACGAAATTCCTCTAAGTTGGGGAGGATGTAACGCCCTGGAATTTGACTGGTAAACTAAAATCAAGAAATCATCGGAAACTATACACTTTGGGTTCTGGACGATAAGTTCGGAATCCATATCATTGGAAAATCTGTTTATTTCAGCTAAAAATGTTTATTTCATAAAAAGAACTTTTATGTTTGAAAAAAATATTAATTTTGTGTTTTCAAAAAAATAAAAGGTTTTTATTTAAAAAGATTTCAAGCGATTACTTGAAAAATGATTTTTATAAAATTTTTACTGAAAAGTTCTAGCTCGTTAAAACTTATGAACTCAGCTAGCCTTGACCCGTAGGTAACCGAAACCCGAACCCGATAGAACCGAGTATATAAGCGTAGTGCAAGAACAAACTCCACCATTTTCTTTCATCTCTTCCACACCCACACCCAAACACCCCAATTCTAGAGAGAGAGTAGTGAGAGAAAGTTGTTCAATCCAAAATTCGAGTTCACCAATCTGTTTATTGTTGTTTTTGGTAAGATCTTCTTGAAAATCATACGTTTTTATCATCAAATCCGGCCCCGAATCGAGCAAAAACCCCAACTTATGTTTCAAGTGTGTTCTTGGTCAGAAATCGTCATTTTTGGTGTCAAAAAGCATACTTTTGTTGTTATAAACGTTAGGAATCAATAGCCCTATGGATTCCGAGCATTTCCATGTATAAAACATTGATTTTGGGCGAAAAATCATGAAAATCGTCAAAATCCCGTAGGTTTCTCCGTCATCCGGCTTGAAGGAGTCGAATAGACCCCTAATCGGTCGAACCATCTCCTATTCGGTCGAACAAGAGACCATTCGGTCGAACCAGTGGGCAAACAAACAGACTAACCGAATCAGAATACACATTCGACCGAATACGATTGTATTCGACCGAATGTACATCCTACTCGACCGAACGAGTCCTCAATCGACTGAACGTGTTCTTCCCAGCCCCTTTGACCAAACCAGTACCATATTCGACCGAACAAGTAGCTGATTCGATCGAACCTGCACTTATTCGACCGAATGTGCCAGAATCAGCTTGTTTTCAACTTTAAATCTTGGTTTTTGCTCGAGGTCGCGTAGGCTTATACTCTTAGACTTAAAGCGTGTTGTTAACCTATTATGTCCTTGTCTAGACTTAGAGGATCGACGTTTGGCAGCACTCGACCACCCTAGCAACCATACTTAGCCAACAAGGTGAGTTCATAGCCCCCTTTTTCTTTTAAGCTTTTCAAATCATTGGGGTGGAAACATGGTAACTGTGCACGTTTTGACAAAACTCATTTATTCAAACATTCTTTATCATAGACATTCTTGGCAAATCTTTTGCAAACAATGAACATTGGGGAAACAAGTAATCATGGCAGGTTACTCATACCTTAACTTTCTCGGAAGTTGTGTATGTCTAATCAGTTATTCAGGAGTAAACATGGGAATCATTGATCGCTTAGGGAACAATGGACGTTTGGAAATCAAAGTCATGTGCCCGTTATACATTATCATGAAAACACATCATTCATTGGACAGTCTAGTGGTCGTGTGAACATAGGCAGTATAGGTCACACTAGTGCATATGTTTGGTCTCCAGGTGGTCGATTGGTAGACAGGCCGTCACTAGATGTGGGATTCTAAAGTGTTCGATTTAGAATACACGTGACCTATGGGGTTCTTAAGTGTTCGATTAAGAATCCGAAGGATTTCCTAAGTGATCGATTAGGAATCCAAGAGATACTAAAGTGGACGCTTTAGAATTCTCTCATGGTATCCAAAGTGATCGATTTGGGTTACCATCATGGAAATCAAGTAGCATCGTGTGGTCTTGTGTGGGTTGATGTCAGGTCTCGTGTGATCATTACGCATTATCATCATTATCATCGAGACATGGTGACATATGATTCTTTGGTATCTTTATACATATATCCTTGATATCATTACACCTGTATGCATGGGAATAATACTTGGGATCATTATACATAACTCTTGCAGTCTTGGTTGAGTTGATAAGCATACCCAAGCATAGTAGGATATGTTGTAGGAGTGGTGGGTTAGCCGATGGTACACCCTATACATAAACCCCTACAACTTAGTCTAGTATGCTTGTGTAGGGCTTATCACTACATTATTAGTTGACCTATCTTTATACCTTGGATTTACAAATATAAACAAGCTTAGCAGAGTAGGTTGTAGGAGTGGAGGGTTAGCCGATGGTACACCCTATATATAAACCCCTACAACCTAGTCTGGTACGCTTGTCTTGTCTTACAAACCTTTTTAAAACCGGGCTTTATACCCAAGCATGGTAGGATAAGTTGTAGGAGTGGTGGGTTAGCCGATGGTACACCCTATATATAAACCCCTACAACTTAGTCTAGTATGCTTGTGTATAATCCCTTTTTCCTTAAACTTATGAATTCACTCATCTACTTTATGTAGTTGACGTTTTTGTTACATGTTTTCAGGAAATGAAGCAGGAAGTAGCAAATAGCTGATAGAGGCCTTAGATGGAAGACATTTAGGATTGATGTTAGCATTATCTGTTGTAATGGAACGAATTTGCTACCTGTTGAATTGTTGAAATGTTGACATGTTTTAAGTTTATGCATTTAGACTTTTAAATCTATTGTGCTCAATCAATCACGACCCCGTCGCCACGCCTCGGTTTTTCCGCCAATTACGACCGGGGTGTGACAGATTGGTATCAGAGCCAATGGTTATAGGGAATTAGGAAACCGACCTAGACTATAACCTAGGACCCTTGACTCTAGATAATTCATGCATCACTATCACATGCCCACACTTATATGCTTGCTATGTGCTTATGTGTTGCATCATTAACTGTGAATCTAGTAGCGATGTACTCTTTGGCAATTCCTTATCCAGTTATTCTTTATTCTCAATTTAACTAATGCGCATTCTTATTCTTTTATAGAATGCCTCCTCGTCGCTCATCCGTCAATGCTGACCCCGCTGACCTCGCTGCCCTCATAGCGCAGCAAATTGCAGCAGTTCTCCCGGGTCTGGTAAACAACATGAGGCAAGAAGGAACCTCGGGTGCACCACCAGCCCCAGAACCGAATCCCACTTTTCAGGCCGATAAGCTCTATAAGGCTTTTACCAACACTAGGCCTACAAGTTTTAGTGGAACCGAGGGAGCCGCTGGTCTTCTCCAGTGGTTCGAGAAAGTCGAAGCTTCATTCAACATGTGCTCCTGCCCGGATGAACTCAGGGTCAAATTCGCGGCGAGTATGTTCCACAAACGGGCTCTCACGTGGTGGAATAACGAGATAAGAACCAGGGGACGAGACGCGGCCCTAGCCCTGCCCTGGGCTGAGTTTGTTGAGCTAGTCACGCAGGAGTTCGTTCCGAGAACCGAGATCCAGAAACTGGAGGCTGAGTTTAGGGCGCACATGATGAAGGGCGCAGATCACATGAAGTACACGGAGAGATTTCATGAACTCTCCTTATTGGTGCCCCATATGGTTACCCCAGCTTCTCGCGCTGTCGAGCAATACATCAGCGGTCTTCCGGACTCCATGAGGGGCATTGCGGTTGGAGTTGACCCCACTACACTTAAGGCAGCGATCGATCACACTGCCCGTCTGACCAGGGAACAGCTCAAGTCTGGTGTTCTGCAACAGGATAAGGGCAAATCCTCCGAGGGGAAAGCGAAAAAGGGGAGCAATAGGAAGCGGAAAGCGACCAACTTAGCTGCAATCACTGATGCTACGCCTATCAACTCCATAGCCCCCGCTCCAGCCACAACAGCTCAGGGAAGACCAAGAAAGGAATATACTGGGCTACATCCCAAGTGCAACTTATGTTCTTATCATCACCCAACTAGAGAGTCGTGCCGCAAGTGCACGAATTGTGGACGATTCGGGCACCTGGTGGAGCGATGCAGGAGTCCTGGCAACCAACTGGCTGTGGGGAATGCTAACCCTCAGCCTAACCTGCTCGAGGCTGCTTCGAGTGTGGCGCTATGGACCATTACAGAAATCGATGCCCCCGCGTCACCAACATCCCTCCGGCTCGCGGGAGGGCTTTTACCATTGGAGCTGCCGAAGCACGCCAAAACCCCGATGTTATTACTGGTACGTTTATTCTTAACAACAACTGGGTGTCTGTCCTATTTAATACAGGAGCTGATAGGAGCTTTGTTTCTTGCGAATTGGTTCCTTTGCTGAAATTAAAAATTTCCGAGTTGGACCCTGCCTTTTCTGTTGAACTTGCTAGTGGAGAGTCCAAACAAGTGAAGTCTGTCATCCGAAATTGCACCCTTACTCTTGTCACCACATCGTTCAGTATTGACCTTATACCTTTTCGTCTTGGAAGCTTCGATCTAGTTGTGGGAATGGACTGGCTGTCCAGCAATCACGCGGAAGTAATCTGCGCCGAGAAACTTATTCGTATCCCTTTACCTTCTGGCGAAATTCTAACTATTCAAGGCGAAAAATCGGGTGGATGCCTAAGGATCGTCTCTTGCTTAAAGGCCAGTCGGTACCTTCGAAAGAAGTATCCCGCATTTCTAGCTCATGTTACTCTCAAGGAATCCGAAGACAAGAGACTGCAGGACATTCCAGTTGTGCGTGAATTTTCTGATGTTTTTCCCGAAGATCTGCCTGGACTTCCTCCTAGCAGGCAGGTGGAATTTCGTATCGATCTTATTCCTGGTGCTCTCCCTATTGCTAAGGCACCGTATCGTCTAGCTCCGTCGGAACTTCAAGAATTATCAAATCAGCTTCAAGAACTTCTTAGCAAGGGATTCATTCGCCCTAGCTCGTCTCCATGGGGAGCCCCAGTACTCTTCTTCAAAAAGAAGGACGGGACTTTCCGTATGTGCATTGACTACCGGGAGCTTAATAAACTCACCATCAAAAATGGGTACCCGTTACCGAGAATTGATGATCTCTTTGATCAGCTCCAGGGTGTTACGTTTTTCTCTAAGATCGATCTGCGTTCTGGTTACCATCAGTTGCGTGTTCTGGAAGAGGATATCCCGAAAACTGCGTTCCGAACTCGTTATGGTCATTACGAGTTCATGGTTATGCCTTTTGGAATGACCAATGCTCCCGCCATCTTCATGGATCTGATGAATCGCGTCTGCCGTCCATATCTTGATCAGTTTGTCATTGTTTTCATAGACGATATTCTCATTTATTCTCGTTCGAGGACCGATCATGAGCTTCATCTCAGGCTTATTTTGGAGCTTCTCAGGAAAGAGCAACTATATGCCAAGTTCTCCAAGTGTGAATTTTGGCTAAGGGAAGTTCAATTCTTGGGACATGTCATCAATGTCGACGGCATTCACGTCGACCCTTCCAAGATAGAAGCCATCAGAAATTGGGTAGCGCCTAAAACACCTACCGAAATCCGTTCATTTCTTGGTCTAGCCGGTTACTACCGCCGATTTATCTCAAACTTCTCCAGGATTGCCTTGCCTTTAACCACTTTGACCCAGAAAGGGGAACCTTTCGTGTGGGGACAAGATCAAGAGGAAGCTTTCCAAACTCTGAAGAATAAGCTTTGCCATGCACCGATTCTATCACTTCCGGAAGGTGACGATGACTTTACCGTTTATTGCGATGCTTCGAATCAGGGCCTCGTTTGCGTTTTAATGCAACGAGGGAAGGTCATCGCTTACGCTTCTCGACAACTCAAGGTGCACGAGAAGAACTACGCCACACATGACCTGGAGCTGGGTGCAGTGGTGTTTGCCCTAAAAATCTGGAGACATTACCTGTACGGTACAAAGTGTGTCATTTTTACCGATCACAAGAGCTTACAACACATCCTCAATCAGAAAGAGTTGAACATGAGGCAGCGACGCTGGGTCGAACTTCTCAGCGATTACGATTGTGAAATTCGCTACCACCCGGGAAAGGCTAATGTGGTGGCTGACGCATTTTGTCGTAAAGAAAGGACCCAGCTGTACTCTATTCGGATTCAATCCAACCTTCCTTCCTTAATTCGTGAAGCTCAGAATCAAGCGCTTGTGAATGGTGATCTCAAGGGCGTTTTGTCATGTGGAGCCGAGCAGAAATTCGAAACCAAGTCACACGGCATCCTCTATTTTCTTGACCGAGCGTGGATCCCGAACTCTGAGCCTCTTCGGACGCTTATTCTAAATGAAGCCCACAAGTCCAGATACTCGATTCATCCAGGCAGCAACAAGATGTATCAAGATCTTAAACCCCATTATTGGTGGCCCGGGATGAAGAAAGATATCGCTTCGTACGTGATGAGATGTTTGACTTGTTCGCGAGTCAAGACAGAGCATCAAAGGCCGTCTGGGCTACTTCAACAACCTATTATTCCTCAGTGGAAGTGGGAAGAGTTAGCTATGGATTTCATCACCAAGCTACCACGGACGCCTAGCGGTCATGACTCAATTTGGGTTATTGTGGACATTCTAAGAAAATCCGCCCACTTTATCCCGGTTCGTGAAGACTACACTACGGAAAAGTTGGCGCGGGTATACATTCGTGAGATCGTTTCCCGTCATGGTGTGCCTAAGGGCATCACGTCTGATCGTGACAGCAGTTTTTCTTCCAGGTTCTGGAAATCTTTGCAAAAGGCCTTTGGGACAAGTGTGAAGCTTAGCTCTTCCTATCATCCAGAAACTGATGGGCAGAGCGAGAAGACCATACAAACCCTAGAAGATATGTTGAGAGCTTGTATCCTCGATTTCGGTAGTAGTTGGGAAGCGCATCTGCCACTGGCAGAATTTTCTTACAACAATAGTTACCACGCTACCATTAAATGCGCGCCGTTTGAAGCTCTTTACGGCCGCAAGTGTCGCTCTCCCTTGTGTTGGTCCGAGACCGGGGATTCACAGATCATCGGCCCCGAACTAATACAGGAGACAACCGATCAAATTGCTTTCATTCAACAGCGACTCAAAGACGCTCGTTGCCGGCATAAGTACTACGCCGACAAACGACGCAAGCCACTCGAGTTTCAAGTTGGTGACCGTGTCATGCTGAAAGTTTCCCCTTGGAAGGGCATAGTCCATTTCGGGAAGAAGGGAAAGTTCGCTCCTAGGTATGTTGGACCATTCAAAATCCTTGAAAGGATCGGACCAGTTGCCTATCGTCTTGAGCTGCCACCGGAACTCAGTAGAGTTCACAACGTTTTTCATGTTTTGCAATTAAAGAAGTGTCTTGTTGACGAGGCCCTTCACATTCCCGTCGACGAGGTTCGAATTAGCGACAATCTGCTTTTCGTTGAAGAACCCGTCGAGATCATGGATCGCGAGGTCAAGAAGACCAAGCGTAGCCGCATACCGCTTGTGAAAGTTCGATGGAATAACAAACGCGGACCCGAGTTTACATGGGAACGCGAAGATCAGATGAAGGAGAAATACCCTCATCTGTTCTCTTAGTCTATATTCTTGTAATCTAATTGTCTAGTAGTCAATATAAATCTGCAGCATGTATCAAATAACTGTGTTATTCAATGAATATCATGTTGCCTTGTTATGCTTATAAGTATTCTTTTATTTGCATCCACAAATTTTGGCTACTCAGGGCTCATGCTGGAAAGCACAAATCATATCTACTCAATCATATAAACCTTGGGGAATTTATACATCATTTAAGCCAAAATTTGTCATCATTCTAGCATTCATGGAGCATGGTTGTGTGTATGTGTGTGGTGTCGTGTCAAATTTTCTAGCCGCACGCAATAGAGTTTATACATTGATACAAGGTGAGCTCGTAATTATAGTCCGGAATATAATTGCATCAAGGTCACAGGTGTATACGTGTATAAGCAATATGCTATTGTGCAACTAGGAGTCGTGAACTCAAGGTTCGTGTAGGGAATTATTCGACAAAGGTTGAAGGAGTGGTGGGTTAGCCGCTGGTACACCCTATATATAAACCCCTTCAGCACGAGTTGAATATGTCTGAAGCGAAACTTGGAATTAGGGACTTATAGTTAGCATGGCAGCTGTGAGACATTAAATTCAAGAATTATTGAGGGAATTATTCACAGAAGATTGAAGGAGTGGTGGGTTAGCCGCTGGTACACCCTATATATAAACCCCTTCAATCCGAAATGAATATGTCTGATGTAAAGCTTGAGGGTGATGCCTTGTAGTGGAAAATAGTGTGTCGTCCTGTGTGTCATTAACCTAATAGGAGTCGAAGGAGACACTCAAGTAAGGTTGAAGGAGTGGTGGGTTAGCCGCCGGTACACCCTATATATAAGCCCCTTCAGCTTGATTTGGGTGGTATCTGAGACGAATATTAGAAGTAGTGGCGCATAGTGGTCATCATGGGATCATGTAATCTTAATCATCGTTGCATCAAGTATACTAAAAATCTAAATTTCGGGACGAAATTCCTCTAAGTTGGGGAGGATGTAACGCCCTGGAATTTGACTGGTAAACTAAAATCAAGAAATCATCGGAAACTATACACTTTGGGTTCTGGACGATAAGTTCGGAATCCATATCATTGGAAAATCTGTTTATTTCAGCTAAAAATGTTTATTTCATAAAAAGAACTTTTATGTTTGAAAAAAATATTAATTTTGTGTTTTCAAAAAAATAAAAGGTTTTTATTTAAAAAGATTTCAAGCGATTACTTGAAAAATGATTTTTATAAAATTTTTACTGAAAAGTTCTAGCTCGTTAAAACTTATGAACTCAGCTAGCCTTGACCCGTAGGTAACCGAAACCCGAACCCGATAGAACCGAGTATATAAGCGTAGTGCAAGAACAAACTCCACCATTTTCTTTCATCTCTTCCACACCCACACCCAAACACCCCAATTCTAGAGAGAGAGTAGTGAGAGAAAGTTTTTCAATCCAAAATTCGAGTTCACCAATCTGTTTATTATTGTTTTTGGTAAGATCTTCTTGAAAATCATACGTTTTTATCATCAAATCCGGCCCCGAATCGAGCAAAAACCCCAACTTATGTTTCAAGTGTGTTCTTGGTCAGAAATCGTCATTTTTGGTGTCAAAAAGCATACTTTTGTTGTTATAAACGTTAGGAATCAATAGCCCTATGGATTCCGAGCATTTCCATGTATAAAACATTGATTTTGGGCGAAAAATCATGAAAATCGTCAAAATCCCGTAGGTTTCTCCGTCATCCGGCTTGAAGGAGTCGAATAGACCCCTATTCGGTCGAACCATCTCCTATTCGGTCGAACAAGAGACCATTCGGTCGAACCAGTGGGCAAACGAACAGACTAACCGAATCTGAATACACATTCGACCGAATACAATTGTATTCGACCGAATGTACATCCTACTCGACCGAACGAGTCCTCAATCGACTGAACGTGTTCTTCCCAGCCCCTTTGACCGAACCAGTACCATATTCGACCGAACAAGTAGCTGATTCGATCGAACCTGCCCTTATTCGACCGAATGTGCCAGAATCAGCTTGTTTTCAACTTTAAATCTTGGTTTTTGCTCGAGGTCGCGTAGGCTTATACTCTTAGACTTAAAGCGTGTTGTTAACCTATTATGTCCTTGTCTAGACTTAGAGGATCGACGTTTGGCAGCACTCGACCACCCTAGCAACCATACTTAGCCAACAAGGTGAGTTCATAGCCCCCTTTTTCTTTTAAGCTTTTCAAATCATTGGGGTGGAAACATGGTAACTGTGCACGTTTTGACAAAACTCATTTATTCAAACATTCTTTATCATAGACATTCTTGGCAAATCTTTTGCAAACAATGAACATTGGGGAAACAAGTAATCATGGCAGGTTACTCATACCTTAACTTTCTCGGAAGTTGTGTATGTCTAATCAGTTATTCAGGAGTAAACATGGGAATCATTGATCGCTTAGGGAACAATGGACGTTTGGAAATCAAAGTCATGTGCCCGTTATACATTATCATGAAAACACATCATTCATTGGACAGTCTAGTGGTCGTGTGAACATAGGCAGTATAGGTCACACTAGTGCATATGTTTGGTCTCCAGGTGGTCGATTGGTAGACAGGCCGTCACTAGATGTGGGATTCTAAAGTGTTCGATTTAGAATACACGTGACCTATGGGGTTCTTAAGTGTTCGATTAAGAATCCGAAGGATTTCCTAAGTGATCGATTAGGAATCCAAGAGATACTAAAGTGGACGCTTTAGAATTCTCTCATGGTATCCAAAGTGATCGATTTGGGTTACCATCATGGAAATCAAGTAGCATCGTGTGGTCTTGTGTGGGTTGATGTCAGGTCTCGTGTGATCATTACGCATTATCATCATTATCATCGAGACATGGTGACATATGATTCTTTGGTATCTTTATACATATATCCTTGATATCATTACACCTGTATGCATGGGAATAATACTTGGGATCATTATACATAACTCTTGCAGTCTTGGTTGAGTTGATAAGCATACCCAAGCATAGTAGGATATGTTGTAGGAGTGGTGGGTTAGCCGATGGTACACCCTATACATAAACCCCTACAACTTAGTCTAGTATGCTTGTGTAGGGCTTATCACTACATTATTAGTTGACCTATCTTTATACCTTGGATTTACAAATATAAACAAGCTTAGCAGAGTAGGTTGTAGGAGTGGAGGGTTAGCCGATGGTACACCCTATATATAAACCCCTACAACCTAGTCTGGTACGCTTGTCTTGTCTTACAAACCTTTTTAAAACCGGGCTTTATACCCAAGCATGGTAGGATAAGTTGTAGGAGTGGTGGGTTAGCCGATGGTACACCCTATATATAAACCCCTACAACTTAGTCTAGTATGCTTGTGTATAATCCCTTTTTCCTTAAACTTATGAATTCACTCATCTACTTTATGTAGTTGACGTTTTTGTTACATGTTTTCAGGAAATGAAGCAGGAAGTAGCAAATAGCTGATAGAGGCCTTAGATGGAAGACATTTAGGATTGATGTTAGCATTATCTGTTGTAATGGAACGAATTTGCTACCTGTTGAATTGTTGAAATGTTGACATGTTTTAAGTTTATGCATTTAGACTTTTAAATCTATTGTGCTCAATCAATCACGACCCCGTCGCCACGCCTCGGTTTTTCCGCCAATTACGACCGGGGTGTGACATTACTACTCCCATTTTGATTGATAATTCTGCTGCTATTAGTATCACCAAGAATCCTGTACAACATTCTAAAACAAAACATATCGAAATTCGATATCATTTATACGGGATTGTTATGAAAAGAAATTAATTGACCTTGAGAAAGAACATACTGATTTTCAAAAAGCCGATCTATTTACCAAAGCTTTTGATAAAACACGTTTTAACTTTCTGCTTGGTTTAAATGGATTGAAGACCCTTGCTGAGATCCTACAATTAGGATAATTATCTTTATTTTAGTTTGTTCTAGTTTCAATTTTATTTTGTTTTTTAGGTTTTAGGGGGTGATTCTTAGAAAATACAAAAATATTGTGCTTTTAGTTTGTATAGATAAAACCTAAAAACATTAGAAAACTTAAAAAAAAATCAAAAATATTGTTCTTTCTTGTTTTATTCTAATTTTTGTTTTATTTTAATATTTGAAAATCCAAAAACACTTTAAAATTAAAAAAAAAAACCAAAAAGATTGTGATTTCTGTTTGTACAGATAATTCTGAAAAAGTCAAAAAGAATGTGAATTTTTTCTCGTTTTGTAAAGAAAAAATCCGAAAAGAGAAAAAGATTGTGTTTTTAGTTTGTAAAGAGAAAAACCAAAAAGATTTTTGCTTATGTTCGCTGAAACTTATGTCATTTGCTTCTATTTTGAAGGACATATACTTGTCTATGTTTGGTCCTGATAATTTCTTGTAAATCTTCGGGTTAGCTATTTACCTGACGAATGGATAGTACTTGGGGCGTTCGTTAAGCTTCTGCTTTATTTTTAGCTGAAAACTTAGTCAGTTATGTAAGTTTGTGAAGCGTGCTTGCATGTTTTGGTCCTGTTCTCTACTTGTAGATGGATAGGATAACCATAATTTATAAACTTAAATTAACTAGGGCAATTAAAATCATTTTGTTTTATGTTCCTCAAAATTTTGAGTTTTTGAAGCAAAAAGAGAAAATGATAGTACATTGATTATTTGACCCCAAATCCAGAAAGAAATAAACTTAAAAGACTGTGTGCTTAATCATTGGTGCATTGATAGGTCTTATACAAGCTGTTAGAGTAAAGTAAGTGATATAAACCTAAAGAAAAGCCAAATTGAAAGAGGTGTTAGTCTCTAGCAAAAGTCTCGGTGAAGATGGCAGAAATGTAATAACCGGTCATACTCAAGCCTTATAGTTGTTGATCACCCAAAAATATAATAAAGTAAATAACAAGCGTTAGGATTCTGGACACTGTGAGTCTTTATGCGGCTTAATCATCTGGGTATTCATAAGCATGAATATTTCACTCGCTTTATAGAGCAAACCCAAAGTCATTAAACTTGATCACTGTTGTACTCTGTACAATCCAAACTGACTTGATCAAAATCCGATGTTAGTCATACAATTGTTCCTCCCTTGCGTGCGTCTCAATACCAATAAGAAACGGACCCCAGGGGATACAATGTATGTAAGCCGACAGATGGACTCGTGCATACTCACTCACAGTAAAGGAACTTGATGCATTGCTCAAAATTTCACAATTGGTATCAAAAATTTTGATCAACACTATAATGGTTTAAGTCAAGTTGGGGTGATTTGGCAAAAATCAAATTAAGCTTGAACCGAGATTAGGGGCTGATAGTTTCTGATATTCTGTGCGCTAATTGAATCATAAATCATATCACAAAAATGCTCGAAGGCTTGTTATACGATTTAAGTGGACAACAATATCAATGACCGGCTTAACGCCAGTCATAATATTGCTGAAATATAAAACTGTGATGGAAGAGCATTTTGGTCAATATGATTCTCTGCTCAAACTCAACAAAAAAAAAAACACAAAAATATGTATTGCTTTTGATAAATCATAGAAAAACACAAAAAGATTGTTCATTTTTAATGTTCGGATACTTCTTTGTAAATACATTCTTTAATTTTTACAAAATACCAAAAATATTTTATCTTTTGTACTTTACATATTATTTAATATTTATTTAATTATGTTTCGTAATAGTGAAACATTTTTAAAGTATTCAATTATCGGGATAAAAAGGTCCTCGGTAATTCATTTAAGTTAAAATTTTAATTTTTTTATTGATTATTATTTAATTAATTATTTATTTAATTCATTTATTTATTTAAGTTAAAATTAAATAAAGTTTTAATTCGTTAAAAGCTAATTCGTTAAATATGGATAACGAACTAGGTGATTCCTTAGCGAACTAAGTTCTAGTTCGCTCACCTTATTCTCTTCTGTACTCTGTAACGAATCACTTCTATTTCTCTATACATATTTAACGAATCAAGACACGATTCATGTCTTGTTCGCTACTTTGACGTAACGAATTGGAATAACGAATTGCCTAATTCGTTATTTAAAATTCAAACGAATCACTTGATTCGTACAGAGAGTACCCTTAGGTGGCGTGTTAGGCTATATACGACAGAAACACGAACAGTCCTTCACTGTTCATCATCTTTCTTCAACCGAAAGTCACCCTTTTCAACATTTTTCTCTGATTTTCGACCTTCAAATTTCGATCTTTCACAAATATCATTGTGTTACTAAGGTATGGACGATCATATCTGTATGATTTTCGTCAAAAATGACATTGCTTTGATAGACTAATTATGTACTTTTGTGTTCTAAGGGTTTTTTCGAGTTCAATACCCTAATTTATTTATGATAAACTGTGTTTTTACAGTTGATGTATAGTCATTTGTGACCGGAATGTGATTTCGAGACCTTGGGTAGACCTTAATCAACGATCGATTATCGTTTGCTGGGTTTGATTGAATGATAATACGTTTGGGGTTTTAGACTCTGTTTAATTTACTGAGTGTTCTTATTTATGTTACGGTGTTAAGCCTCAATCTTAGCACCATGTGCTTCGGATTGCGATTCCGAGTTGGACAAATATGTAGTTTTGATTACTCAACGATTAGCATGAGTTAATTGAATCTGGTTGTGTCCAGTTGACCGCCTGTTGTTCATATTAATTTTGACCTTGACTATGCGAGTCAAAGATCAAGTCTAAATTATTGACCATTCGTTATCCTTAGCGAATTGGAACTGCCTCGTGTCCAATTCGTTAAGGAAATACACGAACTAGCTCAGCGAATCACTTTCTCAACGAATCAAATACGGATTCGCCAAATCTGTAACGAACTAGACTTTAGTTCGTTAACGTTTATAGTTAATTCGCTGGGTCTCCTTCGTTAACCTATTTACATGATAGCGAATCACTTGATTCGTTACTGGATGGTAACGAATCAGAGTGATAATCACAAGAATGGCATTTATTTTTAATTATTTAATTAAATTTAAATTACCTTTTGAATTAAATAAATTATTTCAACCGTCTAAACGCGTAAATACATTAATTACACACGACATATTGAATTATTTCTTCATATTACTTATACCCTTTCTAAATTCTATTCAGTACAATGGCTGATCAAGTAAATCAAGATCCACCGGTTGCTGATCAAGGGCAATAAGAACAACCACCACAAGAGCAACCACCTCAAGTACAGCAGGAAGATGTTATTTTATTACCTTATGACACAAAACACAACATCTGTGCGTATATTGATCAAGATATTGCTGACGTTGTTGTGTTCGGAGACATGTTAGCATTCTTAAGACGTTCAGTGATACGTTATGCAATCAGTGCTCGACCTAAAGTGTATCTGAGTATTATTAGGCAGTTTTGGGATACTGATGAGGTTATTGAGGTGGAGAATCATATTAGAGCCATGATTAATCGAACTGTTATTACAATTGATGTGGGAGTGGTTCGCCGTGTGCTTCAATTTGGTGACAATGATGACAACCCGAGTGAATTTGACAAGCAATTGATCAAGGGTTTGTTTACTCGTCTATGTTATGGTGGTGATATTGATAAATCTATGTTGAACAAGAATGGATTATGCCCACCATACAAGTATCTTCTTCTTGTTTTAATTCATTGTATGAGTGGTCGACATCGTGGATTTGACGAATGTAGAAGCAGTGTGCAATCAGCTTTTGTTGCACTTATCCTCAACAAGCCATTCAACTACTCCGAGCTTGTATTCGATCATCTGAAAGAACAAGTTCAGCAAACCCTTGAAAAGAAGAAATTCTTAATGTATCCTCGATTTCTACAGTAGATCATTCAAGACTTAGTTCCCAATTTAGTCATTGATCAAACTCAGGTGAATGATGTGCTTCCTATGGAACACATGAAAGCTGATATCGTTCATCGAATGTTGGTTTATAGAAAGGAGAGGCCAGCGGATAAAAGAAGGATTGGTCATATAATTAATCCGAATTATGTATGTCCTCCTAATGAACGCTGGATTCATGACGACTCGGATTCCGAGCGTGAAGGGGGGGAAGGTGGGAAAGATGATGATGTTAATGATGATGGTAATGATGGTGATGGTGGAGTTGGTGATGCTGCTTTTCAGGAGCAACAAGATGCAGTAAATGCTGCGTTAGCTGCCACCATTGCAGCTCAACAAGAACGAAAGAGAAAAGGGAAGGCAGTGGCAACTGGAGAGCCATCAAAGAAACGACGTGTGTCAGCTGGGGCTGGGGTAATTATTGGTGTGCCACCACCTCGTCATTCAACGCTTCAACGCTTGGTAGTGCCGCCTACTACTAGCACTCCGATGCTTACATTGACAACGACGTTGGTGTCTCATGAAAAGCTTGGTTTAATTCCACAAATGGCGTTATCTGAAATACCAAGGCCTCTTGCTACATTATCTACTGTCCCTCCAACACCATCCATGAGGCCTCCCCGTCCTCCTCCTCCTCCTCCTCCAAGTGATGTCTCTTTTCTGAGAATCACTAGGACTCAGGGACCAATCCAACCTGTTCATCCATCATTGTATAACTTGCCACCGAACCGCCAAACAGAGATGCTGTTAAATCTTCTTCATCTATATGAGAATCAAATGGCAGCTGACCGTCAGAATCAAGAACGTCTTATGGAGAATCAAAGACGGATGATGAGTTATATCTCATTTTGTCAGAAGGAGACTAAAGCGCTGCGTGCGATTGTTGAGTCCCAGGGGGTGAAAATGAAAGAACAAGAGGATCTAATCTTGCAGCTGACTTGCAAAGAAGATGCTTTAAAGAAACTCAAAAGAGTGATCAAGATCCTGACGAGTCTGGTGCAGGAGGCGAGCCTAAACAAACGCACGGCTCATCTTCCGGTGCTGGTACAAGTAGCGGTGAGGACTCGGGTAAACAGATTATTGTATATTAGGATCCAAATACCTCTAAGCCAATTTAAATGATTGAAGCCAACACTGTGATATTCGTGGATGGTTCGGGGGTGGTTAGAAGTGTGGTGATCAAGGATGAGATAGAGGTTGGTGAGTTCATTGATAGGTCTCTGACACGGGAGCAGATTTCCATACTGCTTGGGTTGAATGACGAACAGTTGACTGTGTTAGAGGACTGAGCCTGATGTCAAAGTGGTGAATGAGGAAGGTTTATCAGATGATCCATCAATTCAAATGAATACGGAATTTATTTATGAAAGACGAGGATGTTGAGATGGAAGATGTAACTGCTGAGGAGTATCCGGACTTGTTTCAACACACAAACGTTGATCAAGGTGCTCCGGTATTTGATGAACAAATGGTTAAAGTTGCTGAGGATGAGTTGGTAAAGGCATCCAAGGGTAAACAGGAAGGTGATGCAGTATTCAAATCACTTGAAGTCATATCCGATGATGATATTGCTAAGTGGTTCAGCTACAAAGCGGCGGGTAAGATTATCAAGGCGTATAGATATGTTGATCAAGAACGAAAAGACATAGCTGCAACTTGGGTCACAGAAAACCAAGTAACCTCCTTCAAGACTGTTTCCAAGGTACATGGTGATATTCTCTCATGGCTTTATGATTCTGAGCTTAAAGTATGTATAATTAAATGGGAGAAGGGAATCCAGTACTACGAAACGATAATGTACGTTCTGACATTACCGCGGTGGGATGTTCGTACCCTCGCGCGTCGTCCATTCATCAATCGTGGTGGTCACCAGACAGCTGAGTTGTTTCATCAACACTTACTATTTGAGGCCAATCATGGATTCAAGTTCTTCAAGCCCCAGGTACCGAGACGTAAACGTATTGACAAGATTGATCCAAGGACTGGCTGGAGGAAACTTGTCCTTAAGGTAAAGCCGCCAAAGACGATGAAGAGGGTACCTGTGAAGACGATGCCTCAACTCATGCATCTCTCGTTCAACCGCTGGTACTATGACAATCGTACTGGCGAGGCCGTCATTGTCCTTGGAAAAGGATTGAAGACTGAGCTCATCAAGATAATCGACCCGATGTGGTTGGTTAATTTATCTGAAACAAAAAATGACGTGCTACACAGGAAACAGATTTTGATCGAACGCAATGAAGACTACGACCTAGCTATGCAATTCCAGCGCGTTGTGCGTGTTTGTCATGAAAACGGAATTCATAGTTGCGGAGACTGGCAGTCCAAGCGTTTCAAGTGACTTAAAGACAAAGAGATCAAGACGAGGGGGTGTCTGTTAGTGCACGGTGTTGCGTCTTGAGTCTTTGTAATTATCGTTAATGTATTTGTTTTATGTTTAATGTATTAAACTATTAAGTTATTCTCTAGTTCGCTATTGTAATGTCTAGTTCGTTAAGGATGTTTAGCGAACTAAGACTTAAGTTTATTCCCTCCTGAGTCGTTAGGGGATGTTAACGAATCAGGGGGTGATTCGTTAAGATATTTTCTTTATTTATGTATGTAACGAAGTAGTGTCTGGTTCGCTAGGGAATGTTAAAGAACCAGACCTATCTTATATATATAGTGACCACTGTTCACGTTTAATTTAAGTTTTGAGAGTTAATTAACGAAACCCTGTCCAAATCCTCTCTCGATCTTCATCCTAATATTATACAACTACTTATATACATATACTGATAATACATACACATATACAACACTTAATCTAAGGTAATTATGAGCTAGATCTATAGTAAGGTATTAATCGGATTAACACAGATCTGAGATCTGTTATTGTTATTGGATTGATACAAACCGGGTTCAAACATTAGGTGCAACTTGGGTCTTTTCAACCTTAGGAATTTTAGATTTTAGTGTTTGAATCTCTTTCAAATATTTCTCTAACTCGTCCTCCAACATCCTGTTTTTGATTATCAAGTTAGTTTTTTCAAGAATATGGTCAAAGTTTCTAGATAAGAGGGCGGCATAAGAATCAAAATAAACAGGTGAATGAGTTGGGGAATGGTGTGGTGTATTTTGAAAAGGTTCAGGGTTGGGTTGTATGGGTGATGTAGGTGGGGAAAATGATAAGTTTCTTGCATAGGGGATTGTGTTTCGTTATGGGTTTGGATTTGAGAGGTATTAATGTCATGAAGGTTTGGTGAATGTGTTGGTGAAGATTCATCAGATGGTTCATTTAATAATGAGTTTGGTTGAGATGGGATGGTAGAATCAGGTTGGTGAATTTGAGATGGATCAATCATTTCAGGGATATATGGTTCATGGATTGGTGAGGATGGCAGGGATTGGATAATTGGTGGATGGGATGAAATATGGTCATGTACTACATCCTCAGCAACAACAATCTCAACATTCTCAGCAACATCATCATTCATTGCATCATTACCATCATTTTCATCAATCATATTCTCAGCACCTGCATTCTCAACAATATTTTCATTGTTTGCTACAATCTCATTATCATTTGGAGCATTATCATCTCCATTGTCATCACTTTCACTATCACTCTCATCCACATCTTCTTCATCATCTACAACCTCTGGTTCAGGAGAAGGTGAAACCTCCATTATATCCGATTGATTATTTATCATAATTAACTTCAAGATTTTATATGGCTCGTGGGTCCCACCTACTTATTCTTCCATACACATTTCGGTTTTGTAAAGGAAGAGTTGCACCAGTTCTTGCAAGGTCTTGAAGTTCTTCATTGATGATTATCTACAAGAACCTGGGATACATCAGGAACTTATCCCTTTCATTTCTCTGTACCATTCCTTGAAAAATCATCCTTGAGAAAATCAATGGTTGTTTGTATAGAATAGTTACAGTAGCAGAGGAAAGCTCACTACTTAGCAAAGTCCTTGTACCCCTCCTTAGAGACAAGCTCGGGATTACATGATGGATCAAGAATCTGTATATTAAGGGAAACATTCCCTTTTGAAATTTACCCTCATTGATATTCCCTTGATAGCCCATAGTCTCTTGAAACACTCTCAGTAATCTTCTTTGAGAATATAATAACTGCTCATTGAAAATATCGTTAAGATGTAGTCTTGCTCGTACCTTGACAACCAAGAACCATGGGTTCTCGGTTAGCATAATGAGTTCTCGGTAAAACTTCACCAAGAACCCTTAAGACATCTATCAATCTTAAGGGTTCTCTGGTTGACCATGAGTTTTCGGTCAACCACCCCCGAGAACCCAGAATCCCAAGATCTCTGATGATCTTAGGCAAATAAACCCTTTGAAATTCATCTCGGAAACTGTGCCATCCTCCCAAACACACCAAAAAAATTCCATTAAACAACCCACAATCATCATTCACAAATAGATATCACACTCAAAAACAACCATTTTAAACCAAACATTCATTAAGGTCCAAAGATGTTCAACAGTGTCCCGAGAACAAATCCTGAAAACGAGTTCATATACCTTTAATGTTTATTGAAAGCAGATCAGTCGGTCAAGATAAGAATGAAGATGATTATCGATGGCAAAAGTGATTTTGAGATTAAGAGAGTATTATTGCAGAAATTAGTTTTTATGAATAATACAATAAATACCAAGCCTGATCCACGTTTGATACAAACGATTCCTTAACGCATTCGTTTCGACAAGAGTAAACATGAGGTAAAACCAAAGACGTAAAATAAAATAATATTGAAAAATTAAAAGTAACATAAAACCAAAATAAACAAGTTTTACCACCCGGTTTTTAGTAGTTTTAACATATTGTGGGATCAAATTTCAGTTTTGTCATATGAGCAAACTTTTAGAACATATTCTAGCATGGAATCATATTGACTAAGATGTTTTCATAATGATTCATTTTTTGCATTATTATGACATAGAGAACAAGTTAATAGTAGGTATTTAGATACTTAGCACGATTTTCATTGCATAAGTGTTATGCATTTGGTTCAATTAGGCATAAAGCTTAAATGGACATCACTTATGGACCTATGATGCCTCTTATCTCTTCTCAAAGCGTATTTGGCTTTCTCCAGATCACCCCAATTTGACTCCACCCCCTAGTGCTTGATCAAACGGTTTTGACTTTTACTATACCAACAAAAAGTTTAAGCTTTAAGGTTGAGCGTTTGACTTATATGCCATCCGAATTCCCCACCCTTGTAGTTCTATTTTGACCCATTAAGATTTAAAACATATTTGACTTCAAGATTATATACTACTATTACAATAATTATATACATTTTTTTATAATGATAAGTAAAGAACAATTTTTTTAGTGATTAAGACACTAACGGGCTTGTGTATGACTGGGTAATTGCTTTTCTGCCTATCATTCGGAGAGATGTATCTAGAGACATGCATAAATCTTCAAAATAACTCTCCACAATAAGTTTAGTAGATTTAGTTTATATCACTTCATACAAGGTTGGATCAAATTTTCATTTAAAAACATTTTGAGCTTCTATAAAGCTTGTAATTGGATAATCATATCACTTCACAATTAGAAAAAGAACCAAAAGCCAAAATAATCTTTTAATTACATAACACACGCACTCTTTTTGTATATTTGAATTTCTCCCCCTAAATTTGTGCAAATATTTTAACAGAAAGACAAACTTTTATGTACAAATATAACCCCAAAAAGACTCAATCGTCGAATCGTAGCATTTTAAGGAACCCTACAAGCAAATTAAATCTAGCTGTTTCGACCGGTTTTGTATATAAGTCCGCAACATTATTATTAGTGTCAACTTTTTCAAGATGAATCAATTTACGATCGTAACAGTCATGAATGAAATGAATTTTTATGTCAATGTGCTTGGTTTTAGAATGCTGTACCGGATTTTTAACAATAGAAATAACGGCATCATTATCACAAAAGATGGGAGTGTCAAGAAATTCCAAGCCGTAATCCAGAAATTGGTGTTGCATCCAGATAGCATGTGAGCAGCAGGTAGAAGCAGCAACATATTCAGCCTCAGCAGTGGATGTGGACACAGTTTGTTGTTTCTTGCATTGCCATGAAATGAGTCGATCACCCAAGAATTGACATCCAGCAAACGTAGATTTTCTGTCAACATCATCACCTCCATAACTGTTGTCAGCAAAAGCATATAAACCAAAGTCTGATTTTTTGGGATAACAAAGACCTAACTTCGGTTGCCCTTTCAGATATCTAACAATACATTTAACAGCAGTTAAGTGAGAAAGTTTAGGATTAGCCTGGAAACGTGCGCATTGACAGACTGCAAACATGATGTCAGGATGACTGGCACTAAGATACATCGGGGATCTGATCATTGATCGATAGTACGTTTGATCTATGGATTTCCATTCAGGATCAGATGAAAGAAGATGCCTTTCTACCATAGGAGTCGCCGCACCCTTAGAATCTTGGAAATCGAACTTCTCTAACATGCCCTAGACATATTTCCCTTGATGTAGCAAAATTCCTATCGAACTCTGAAGAACATGTAGCCCAAGAAATGTCGTCATCTCCCTTAACGAACTCATCTCGAACCTTTTTTTCATGACCACCTCAAACTCAGAATACAGAGCTTTGCTGGTGGAACCAAAAATGATGTCGTCCATATAAATTTGAATCAAGATTAGATCTTTCCCAACAGTTTTGAGAAACAGTGTCTGATCGATGGTCCCTCGCTTATACCCATGCTCCAGCAGATGAGCCGTCAAAGTTGCATACCTTGCCCGAGGATCTTGATGAAAACCATAAAGAGCTTTGTCCAACTTATAGACATGAGTAGGATGCTTCGAATCAGAAAAACTGGTGGTTGGTCCATATATATCTCCTCATTTACCTCTCGATACAAAAATGCCTACTTAACATCCATTTAATAAACCGTGAAACCCATGTAGGAAGCAGATGCCAAGAAAATTCCAATGGCCTCAAGACGAGCCACTAGAGCATATACTTCGATGTAATCTAAACCCTCAACCTGACGAAAATCACAAACCACAAGCCGCGCCTTATTTCGAACAATAACCCCAGTGTCATCTTGCTTGTTGCGGAAACCCATCTCGTATCTAGTGCCTTTTTCCCATCGGGTAACTCAACCAATCTCCAAACCTTGATTTTCTCAAACTAGATCAATTCTTCATTCAAAGCTTCCACCCAACTTGGTTCTTGCAACGCCATTTCAACGGACTTTGGCTCAATCTAAGAAATAAAACATGAATAAAGACAACTCTTGATGTGTCATGTCTGACTTCTGGTTGAGACTCCTGTTTCAAGGGGACCTATAACATTCTCGACTGGATGATCCAGTTGAATCTTTGTTGGAACAGAAGGAATAGGAACAAAACTAGTAGTCGGTAAATTTGTTGGATCTTCAAGAAGTTCAGGGAGCAGTATCCTCCATCCAGATGCCGAGGTACTGTGCAAGTATGAGTTTGTAGCAATGTATTCATTTGGTATTATATCTGAAAATATAGTGCTGCCAAATATTTGACGAATGGTACACTTCCCTTCTGCTGGCAAAACATCAACCACAGGTGTCTTAGCTGTATGCAATTCACATTCTTCAGGAGACTTTTGTGAAAAAATAGTCTCAGTAACATGTTCATGTGGACTTGAAGACGAAGGTTGAGCAGTATCTGACAATTTCGACAGGTCTATACCCAGCACCGGGGACTTTTGAAAACCAACAGACATGTCTTCTTCTTCTTCTTCTTCTTGTTAGTATACGGTTCAATGTCTCGAGTCTTTGTATCTATCGTTAATGTATTTGTCGTTTTATTTATGTAATAAAGTATTAAGTTATTATTGAAGTTCGTTAAAGTATAGACTAGTTCGTTAAGGATGTTTAACGAACTAGATCTAAGTTAATTTCCCTCCTGATTCGTTAAGGATGGTTAACGAATCAGGGGGTGATTCGTTAAGTTATTTAGATTTTATGTATGTAACGAAGTGGATGCTATTTCGTTACGGAATGTGTAACGAACTAGATCCATCTTCTATTTATAGTGCTTTTAGTCCACTTTTTATTTAAGTTTTGAGTTAGATTATCGAACCTATGCCTAAATATCCTCTCAAGCTTCAATATTAATATTATACACATACATACAACTAATACACTGTATAACTTACAATCAAGTGCAATGATGAACTAGATCCGTATTAGGGTTACTTATATATTATCAGATCTGTGATCTGAATGTTAGATTAACGTGTTCAAACAAGTGGTATCAGAGCTTTTGGTGCTCATTTGCTCTTGATTTGATAGTTAATTCATTAATTAAGGACTATTAAGTGTTAATTTGATATAGATTTATATTTGGTTTGAGTTTGATCAAATTGAGTTTGATTCGAACTTATTATGGATTGGTTGTATTGGATTTGTGATGTGTAATGTATTGGGAAGTGGTTGTGAACTGGAATTGATATTTGGTTCGGATTGGTGTGGTTATTGGATTGGATCTGGTTTAAGCCGAAAACAGGGGATTGTTTTGGTTAGATCGGATGCGAAGTTAATTGGTAATTGATTACGAAATGATTTGTGTTGGATTCGTGGTGTGTTTACGAGTTTATTGATAGGTGAATTGAACAATTTAGTGGTGTTTTGGTTAAGTATTACAGATTTATGACTGGGTTGTGTGTTCATATGTTTTCCAGAAATCTGGTAAATATGAGTTTGAAGGTTTGAAGATTTGAATATTCAACCTAATTCGTTAATCTTTTAACCTAAGTCGTTAACCTTTTAGCCTAATTCGTTAACCTTTTGGCTAATTCGTTAATGTTATTAGCTGATTCTTGAATCAATTCGCTACGTATTCTAATTCGTGTTAACTAATTCGTGTGACACGTGTCTCATCTCGTTAACTGCTTTTATAACAACTTTTGCCACGTGGCAATTGTTGTCAGGTGTTTGTTACAACCGTTGTAACTACCTAATTCGCTATAGGTTGATTCGTCATCAACTGAAGCTGATTCGTCACTTAATTCACTAAGCAGACACTTAGTGATTCGTTAAAGAAAATCATCTGATTCGTTGACCACTTGATTCGTTACTTGACTTAATTCGTGAACCAGTTCATCAAAATTCTTGTTTCTTATTCGTTATCTGAACAATCTTAACTTCGTTAAGTTGTGATTCGTTAACCACTGTTCACAGTTCGTTACTTTTACTGTTCACAGTTCGTTACTTTTACTGTTCATAGTTCGTTAATAATTTTATTATTTACACCCTTGAAGTCCTCAGGCGATGACATCTAAGGAGGATAACACCTAGATGGAGGGATTGTCTCCATCCAAACTTATATTTTTTTTCTATAATTGTAAGGATTGATTTTAAATACTTTGTAGCGGATACAATGGTTTTAATCATGAATTATTATTTGGATTATTATATGGTTGTGATGCGATGTTTTTATTTCTTTTCTTTCTTTTCTTTTCTTTTCTACCTTTTATTACGTATGGTGTGTTGCATATGAAACCGAGAGTTCATGTCTAACATTTTATGCTGTAATTCTAAGATATGTCTGGAAGAAACGCTGGTCGTGGTTGCGGTAACATCAACATGACCGTGGCAGAACTCCAAGCCTTGCTGAATGACCATGCGGAGGCAGCTCTAGCTGCGCATGTTCAGAATCAAGCCGGAGGTCAAGCCGGAGTCTGTACTTTCAAGAACTACCTGGACTGCAAGCCCAATTCGTGACGGCACCGTGGGAGCCATAGGTTTTTCCACCAGCCAGCAGGGTCAAGTTTGCTGGTGGAACTCTAATGTGCAGAATCTTGGTTTGGAATTGGCAAATGCTATGAATTAGGAAGAATTCAAGAACATGATGCGAGAAGAGTATTGTCCTAGAGAGGAAATCTCGAAGTTGGATTCGGAATTTTGGGCGTTAAAGATGGTTGGTTATGAGATTGAAGCCTACACCACCCGTTCCCACGAGCTGGCGGTGATGTGCCCGCGGATGGTAGATCCGCCAATTAAGAGAATCGAGATGTATATTGATGGTTTGGTACCCCAGATTCAGGGTATGGTGACGTCTTCTAAACCAACCACTATTCAGCAAGCGATCCGAATAGCCCACAAGCTGACGGATCAAGCAGTGGCACAAGGTGCGTTACCACCTAGAGGTTCCACCTCTAAAACCCGTGACAACTCAAGCAATGACAACAACAACAACTCTGGGAATGGAAAGAGGAAGTTTGAAAACACCAGGTCCTCATCATCGAACCCTCCACGGCAACAACACCACCGTAGACCCAAACTCGCTCGGAACTTCAATAATCAGGGTTCCAACAACAACAACGGTGGTGGACAGGGTTCGAGTGGCTATGCTGAAAAGTACCCAAAGTACAACAAGTGCAACTATCACCATGTTGGCCCATGCGACCTTATCAAGTGTTTGCGATGCGGTAAATTGTGTCATCAGGCCAAAGACTGTAGGGGAGACCTAGCGAGTAAGGGTGCTCCTAAACAGCCTGCAACAACGAAAGGGTGCTTCAAGTGTGGTTAGCACTTCAGGAAGGATTGTTCAAAACTGAAGCAGAATGAGAGCAATGGAGGCAATAACAGTAACGGAAGCGGTAGTAAGGGTAGAGCTTTCGTCATTGGATCGGGCGAGGCCCGCAGCGATCCTAATGTGGTTACCGGTAAGTTCCCTGTGAACGACTGTTTTGCTTCTATTTTGTTTGGCACTCGAGCTAATAGGAATTTTGTGTCGAAAGCCTTTAGTAAACTCTTAGACTTAACTCCAACCCCGTTAGATGCTAAGTTTCTTGTTCAATTAGCTGACGGTAAGTCAATAGAAGCAACTCATGTACTATCGGGATGTAAGTCACGGGGGGGCAGGTCGCGGGTTCGACCCCCTGCCACCCCGGATTTTTAGGATTTAATGATATTTCTTTTTTTTTTTGAACATTTAATAATCGTATTATTAATAATAATAACTACTTAAAGCTTTTTCTTGTGAAAACCGACTCTATAATACATGTTTCTCACGTTTCATATGTAAGCATATTTGTATATATATAAATACTTAAAACTAATATTTTGATATATATAAATCAAGTAAACTATATATATAAATGTATTCTAAAACTAATAGTAATATTTTTAAGATGTGTTTTACCAATATATAAACCAAACTATTAATTTTATATAACAAATTATAAGTATATGATAAATGGATATTATTTTATATAATAAATCTTTATATATATTATTATAGTAAAGGGATATAATATTAACTAAATGGTTATCGACTTTTCTTAATCAATCTTGTACATTCACTTAGCATATTCGTATTTCTCTTATTCCTCATTAGTCGTTAACATTCGCGTGTGACTCTCCCGCATTTTTATTGTCTTGATCACCTTTGATCGTCTTCGAGGTGAGTACCACATTCCCCTATTTTACCGCTTTCAATATTTTGGGGACATATGCGTAAATATACTTTTCATATATACTTATACACAAAACTGCAACTTTGTCTTATATGTTAACAACTTATACCTTACTTGTTTATGTGCTTATTTCCTTTATATGCTTTCGCATTCGGAGAGGTCCAACATAATCTCAGTCTAGTATGATCATACGCCAGTCGTTAGCCTTTGTGCTTCTCGACATCTCAGTTATACTTGCTCATTTGGTTAATTTGTTATTCTCATATGACTTGTTGCAACAACATATTTTTGTTATATACTATATGTACATTTAAACTGGTGTGTTGCTCACTCAACCTTGTGTTGACAAACTATATTATTATCAACGCATATGCATGTTATCGTGTGACGTGATTATCTAGATTGTTTGAAGCAACTTAGGATGCATGTTAGCGAAAAGATACAAGAACTTAGTTTTGGATGTTTAATGTAATTGTTTATTTATAAATTTGATGTACATGAATATTTGTTTTATTTGAAATTATTAATAAGATATTGAAACTTATATTGTGCATGATAGTAACCTTGAAAGCTGTGACAATCAGTTCGCGCCCCGGCATTTCCGCCGTAGGTTGGGGTGTGACACATGACCACCAGCATCATCACCCTCATGAAGGCGCAGAAATACTTACGAAAGGGTCATCCGGCAATTTTAGCTCACGTTATTGAGAAACCCACGGAAGAGTACCAGGACTCCCACCCATTCGACAAATCGAGTTCCAAATCGACTTAGTCCCCGGTGCTGCACCCATAGCACGAGCCCCGTATCGGCTCGCACCGGTGGAGCCGAAGGTTTAAGATAGGTCGTTAGAAATTACCTTAGACAAATGTTTAGGAACCCTATACGTGCCTATATGTTTACCTTTATGTGTTCAAATTAAATTGTTTACAGCTTTCTTATATAATTATTATTTATTATCTATTGTATTGTTATGCACACACACACAAACTCCGAGGGTATGCCTCAACATTCAAAGAAAACTTTTAAAAAAAAATTAGATTGCTTTTTATTTTCGGAAAATTCCTTAAGAATTCCCACCTGTTTTTTTCACTCGTACACCTTAAGGCTAGTTTATGTGGCATGTCCCTATGATAAATGAAAGGGGAAGAGAAACTGTGAGTTGGGCACTGGCAAAACGGTTACAAGAACCAAAGGTAAGACGTTATTCCTTACCTGGGTGATAACCTGACCACGGTACTCAACCCTATAGACCCAAGCGAGACCCATAAATGCGATATGACCGACACCTTAGGTTGATTTTTAACCGAATTCACGGTGATACGTGGCTAAACTCGGTTTTCCCGATTATTGTGTTCCGTTATTTAAATGGTTAGTTGGGTGAAAAATCCAGAGAACCCATGGGCACTCCTACTATTCATTTCTTAACTCGATTTCGTATTTTTGTTGGAGTAATCAACGTGGTGATTCACAAGATTCTCCGGCTACTCATATTTATTTCGATAGTTCGTTTTTTAGTTTGGTCGGTTAAAACGCCGTGTAACGCTCATTGGGCCGACAAACTTCATTGCATTGTTAATTCGTTAATTAGTTGGGACAATCAAATTGCCATGTAACGCTCATGGGCTGTCCAACTCAGTTGTTTTTCGTTAGTTCGCTGGGCCATTCAAATTGCCATGGAAAGCTCTTGGGAGGCCAACATCCACAATTTATATTTCGTTAGTTTATTGTAAACTTAATAATCTAAATTTTAAACTGACTTAACTCCCATGTAGTTATCACACATTAATCTTACAGAGTACATAATTTAATAACTGTTTACGCAATGTATCCCCTCATCTTATAAACTTTTACTTTTAATCCTCATGACGCAATTCCTCACATATTATGACAACATTATTATTTTCACATAATTAAACATTTTACTATTCTTATAACGTTATCCTCGACATCAATCGTTTGATTCTCACGACCACCGTATAGCTGCCTGTATCATCCAAGAGATAACTGCTGCAATCCCTAGGATAGTGACACAAATTCAAAACATCAATGCAACTGATTCAACTTTTCCCACTAATTCCTCTGCTGGTGACTACAAACCATCTACCTCCACTCATCCTCACAACAAGAAACGTAAGAACCTTGCTGCAAAAAATCCCAATCACTCGCAAGTCACCTCAAACAAGAAACCTTACCTCGGTCCTTTTCTGTCATGCTCCTTTTGTAATTATCATCACTCGGTTAAATCCCTATGTCGTCGCTGCATCCAATGTAACCGTTATGGCCATCTTGCTTAACCTGACCCGGTGTTTCTAATACCCGTGCTTGCTACCATTATGGAAACCCAGATCACCTCCATAATGCGTTCCCTCAACTTACCCAAGCTCATCAAGCATAATCCATGACTGCACCATACTACTCGACCCATGCTTACCAAGCTCAAACCTATCAACCTCATGTCTCTCAAGCTCCTCCCATCAATCAAGGTCACATTTACTTAACCCAACATTATCAGACCTCGCAACCACAAGCTCAAGTTTATCAAGCATATTTCCACCAAACAACTTTCTTGCAAACCGTACAAGCTCTAGTTTTCCAAGCAATGCCAAATCAACCTACCTCGACTGCTCCTACTCCTGCAACTCCTCATGGTGCCTCAAGTCACGCCAATCAAGCTACTCGAAGATATTGAATACCTTTGTCGTTCCCTTTATCTATCTTTCCATATTTTGTCTTTTTCTTAATTATTGTAACGCCTTTTATGGCCATTTAAATTATTTATCTTTTATAATCTATCTTATGAATAAAGTTTCTTTTTGATTAAATAGATTGCTTATTAAAGCATACCTCTATCCTATTTCTTTTCCTTCATTAACCTTAACTACTTATAAGCTACCCCTTCTTGAACTTTAAATACTTATATCTTTACAGGTCGTCTTAAAATTTCTTTGTTTTACTAAAATTCACTGCAACGTTTGAAATTATTTTCTAGTGTTCTAAATTAAAACTCCTTAAAACTTTTGTTTCCTCAAAAATCATGATTTAATCAAACGTTTTGTAAATCCACACGATGGGACGAATCATGTGGACCATCCGACGATAACAATAATTATGGTCCGGAACATAATTATCGAAGTCCTCACATGGAAATCATGAAGCGTAAAGTTGTGTGTCATAATATAGAACCGTAAGTAGTTGAGATAACGGTGAAAATGTAGAGATGATAAGGACATGGTGGATACGCCGCTGGTACATCCTACATACAAGTGCCCTTATCGGATTTGCATTTGAAGCGTTATTTTAACTATTCAAAGTTCGGTGTTATGATAAATTTTTAAAATTTATTTTAAAATTTTCTTTCCCTAAACTTTAATGGTGTTTTATAGAATTCTTTAATTTCGGGATGAAATCCCTTAAAGTAGGGGAGACTGTAACAACTCGGACTTTTCGAGAACTATATTTTTATTAAAACCCGACCCATTTCTATGTTCGGGAAATTTTCCGCATTTATTGAGTTTAAATTGATTATTATATTATTATTTATTAAGTTATAATTAAATATTTCTTGTTTTGGCAAAAACAACCCAAATTAAAACCTTTTAACTCTTTTGTACCCATCCTCAAACCCTAGGAACTAAAAGTGAAATTTATGTTATAACCCATTTAACCTAACTGGATATCCAAATACCAAACCCATATCCATTTCAGTTTCTTGAACCCGAATTCAAAGATTGATTGCTTGGACCTCAATTTTCGTTTATTAATTACAATTGATCTTACGTATCATGTAAATGAGTTATATTCGGCCTAAAACATGTTAATTATATCAATATTTTATTCGTTTTTCCTTAATAATCAAACCGACTAAGAACCCTAATTTCAATTCTTTATAAACGAGATGTTATAATGCAATTAAACATGTCCTCATAATCCTTACATCTGCGCCTACGAAACCCCTTTAACCAATTGAATTTAACTAAGCTCTGGATACAAATTCGTGACCCATTCTCGTCGGCCCTGTTCTGCGTCTATTCACCCACTGTCGTTCATCCATTGAGGTAATTAAACACACTATTCAGATCGCGTTTGCATGCTTATCAAAAGCCCCAACACCACTTTGATTGATTTCGTCGGATAGATCAGATTGTGATGTTAGGGTTTATAATCAAAACTGGTTGAAAATGCTGATGTATATAATTAATGAAAGCTGGATTATGTTGCAGATGGATGGTAGCCCAGCTGGATAATTCAGTTGAGTCACGGGCGGGCAGGTCGCGGGTTCGACCCCCAGCCACCCCGGATTTTTAGGATTTAATGATATTTCTTTTTTTTTTTGAACATTTAATAATCGTATTATTAATAATAATAACTACTTAAAGCTTTTTCTTGTGAAAACCGACTCTATAATACATGTTTCTCACGTTTCATATGTAAGCATATTTGTATATATATAAATACTTAAAACTAATATTTTGATATATATAAATCAAGTAAACTATATATATAAATGTATTCTAAAACTAATAGTAATATTTTTAAGATGTGTTTTACCAATATATAAACCAAACTATTAATTTTATATAACAAATTATAAGTATATGATAAATGGATATTATTTTATATAATAAATCTTTATATATATTATTATAGTAAAGGGATATAATATTAACTAAATGGTTATCGACTTTTCTTAATCAATCTTGTACATTCACTTAGCATATTCGTATTTCTCTTATTCCTCATTAGTCGTTAACATTCGCGTGTGACTCTCCCGCATTTTTATTGTCTTGATCACCTTTGATCGTCTTCGAGGTGAGTACCACATTCCCCTATTTTACCGCTTTCAATATTTTGGGGACATATGCGTAAATATACTTTTCATATATACTTATACACAAAACTGCAACTTTGTCTTATATGTTAACAACTTATACCTTACTTGTTTATGTGCTTATTTCCTTTATATGCTTTCGCATCGGAGAGGTCCAACATAATCTCAGTCTAGTATGATCATACGCCAGTCGTTAGCCTTTGTGCTTCTCGACATCTCAGTTATACTTGCTCATTTGGTTAATTTGTTATTCTCATATGACTTGTTGCAACTACATATTTTTGTTATATACTATATGTACATTTAAACTGGTGCGTTGCTCACTCAACCTTGTGTTGACAAACTATATTATTATCAACGCATATGCATGTTATCGTGTGACGTGATTATCTAGATTGTTTGAAGCAACTTAGGATGCATGTTAGCGAAAAGATACAAGAACTTAGTTTTGGATGTTTAATGTAATTGTTTATTTATAAATTTGATGTACATGAATATTTGTTTTATTTGAAATTATTAATAAGATATTGAAACTTATATTGTGCATGATAGTAACCTTGAGAGCTGTGACAATCAGTTCGCGCCCCGGCATTTCCGCCGTAGGTTGGGGTGTGACACATGACCACCAGCATCATCACCCTCATGAAGGCGCATAAATACTTACGAAAGGGTCATCCGGAAATTTTAGCTCACGTTATGGAGAAACCCACGGAAGAGTACCAGGACTCCCACCCATTCGACAAGTCGAGTTCCAAATCGACTTAGTCCCCGGTGCTGCACCCATAGCACGAGCCCCGTATCGGCTCGCACCGGTGGAGCTTCAGGAGTTGCCCACTCAACTACAAGATTTGTTAGATGAAGGTTTCATCCGACCCAGCTCATCACCATGGGGAGCCCCTGTCCTATTTGTTCGAAAGAAAGACGGAACTTTCCGCATGTGCATCGACTACCGGGATTCGAACAAGGTGACGGTCAAGAACCGTTATCCCCTACCCCGAATTGATGATCTTTTCAACCATATTCAAGGATCGAGTTACTACTCGAAGATCGATCTGAGATCTGGTTACTATAAATTGAGAGTGCGCGAAGAGGACATTTCAAAGACGGCATTCAGAACTCGGTACGGTCACTATGAGTTTTCAGTTATGCCATTCGGCTTAACAAATGCACCAGCCGTATTCATGGACCTCATGAACAGAGTATGCAAGGCATACCTCGACAAGTTTGTTATCGTTTTCATAGATTATATCCTCGTCTACTCCAAGAACAAGACCGACCATGAAGAACACCTGAGGTTAATCCTGGAATTGCTAAAGAAGGAACAAGTGTACGCAAAGCTTTCGAAATGCGAATTTTGGCTTCGTGAGGTTCACTTCTTAGGACATGTGATCAATGAGAGTGGTATCCATGTCGATCCAGGCAAGGTGGAGGCCATCAAAAACTGCGAAGCACCTAAGACTCCGACTGAGGTGCGACAATTCCTAGGACTGGCTGGCTACTACCGATGTTCATCGAGGGATTTTCAAAGATTGCTCAACCTCTCACCTCACTGACACACAAGGGTACTAAGTACAATTGGGGTGACGCGCAGGAGTCTGCCTTCTAACTGTTGAAAACTAAACTATGTAGCGCACCTATCCTAGCCCTCCCCGAGGGGACGGAAAATTTTGAGGTGCATTGTGACGTATTGATACAAGTCTCGGTTGTGTGTTAATGCAACTCGAGAAGGTTATAGCCTATGCCTCTCGACAGCTACGGATCCACGAGAAGAACTATACGACTCATGACTTGGAACTCGGAGCTGTGGTGTTTACCCTTAAGATATGGAGACATTACTTGTACGGTACCAGATTCACCATTTACACCGTCCACAAGAGTCTCCAACATATCTACGATCAAAAGGAGTTGATCATGCGACAGCGTCGTTGCGTCGAGCTATTAAGGATTATGACTGTGCCATCAAGTACCACCCCGACAAGGCCAATGTAGTGGCCGATGCTCTCTGTGGAAAGGAAACCGATAAGCCTAGACGAGTGCGAGCATTACAACTCACAATTCATGCCAACTTACCTTATCAGATTCGTGATGCTCAACTCGAAGCTTTGAAAGACGATAACCTCCCATCAGAACTCATGCGGGGCATGGATAAGCAGCTTGAAACCAAATAGGACGGGGTCCGATATTTCAAAAACCTGATTTGGGTCCCTCGATACGGAGACTTGAGAAATCTAGTGATGTACGAGGCACATAAATCCCGATATTCCATTCACCCTGGCTCAGATAAAATGTACCATGACTTGAAGGTACTTTACTGGTGGTCAAACATGAAAGCCGACAATGCCACCTACGTGAGAAAATGTTTGACTTTTGCTAGAGTCAAGGTGGAGTATCAGAAACCATCCGGACTGTTACAGCAACCGGAAATCCCAACATGAAAATAGGAACGCATTTCCATGGATTTCATCACGGGATTACCCAAAACACCGACGGGATGCGATACCATCTGGGTGATCATTGACCGGTTGACTAAGTCTGCGCATTTCTTAGCGATCAAGGAATCGGACAAAATGGAAAGACTGACTCGCATCTAAATGAAAGAAGTAGTGTTTAGACACGGAGTGCCTGTCTCAATCATATCTAATCGAGATTCTCGTTTCACTTCGCACTTTTGGAAGTCACTAAAGAGCGCACTAGGCACCCGCTTTGATCTGAGCACAACATACCATCCTCAAACGGATGGGCAAAGTGAATGCACCATTCAGACCTTGGAAGACATGTTGCGTGCATGCGTGTTGGATTTCGGAAAAAGTTGGGAACCTCACTTGCCCTTGGTAGAGTTTTCGTATAATAACAGCTACCACGTCAGCATTAAAGCAGCGCCGTTTGATGTGTTTTATGGACGAAAGTGTCGATCGCCTCTTTGCTGGGCAGAAGTAGGTGACAGCCAAATCACTGGTCCCGAAGTAGTGCTCTAGACCTCTGAAAAGTTTGTCTAAATCCGAAATCGCATGGCAGCAGCATGAGATCGCCAAAAGATTTACGCCAACAAGCGCCGAAAACCTCTGGAATTTCAAGTGGACGACAAGGTTTTGCTGAAAGTCTAACCTTGGAAAGGTGTAGTTCGCTTTGGAAAGCGAAACAAACTCAACCCACGATACGTTTGCCCATACCGGATAACTGAACGTATTGGTCCAGTAGCGTACCGATTGGATTTACACACGGAACTCAGTGGCGTACACAATGTTTTCCATGTATCCAACTTGAAGAAATGCCTTTCTGACGAAACACAAGCAATTCATTTGGGCAAGTTGCAAGTTGATGAACAGTTACGCTTCATCGAAGAACCAGTCGAAGTTATGGACTGGGAAACCAAAACACTCAAACACGGCAAGATTCCCATCGTTAAAGTTCGTTGGAACTCGAGATGTGGACCAGAGTTCACGTGGGAACGCGAGGATCAAATGATGAAAAAGTATCCTCACCTTTTCGAAGGGTTGACCAAGCACCGAAAACCGTGAAAGCCGAAAAACCGTCAGAATACACCAGAAGTATGAATTAAATTTCGGGACGAAATTTCTTTCTACAGGGAGATGATATAACAAACTGAAAATTTTTGCCTTTTTCAAACACCCATCACGACTTGACACAAATTTTCGGGACGAAAATTCATTCAATATGGTAATGATGTGACACTCGTCAATTTCAGGTTAACTCCGTTAATCCGAACTCCGTTAATTCAAACTTAAGATCACACAAACTGTAACGCATATCACATTACATTTAAATTAGGGTTTAAATGACGCATGACAATCATTAAACAAGTAGTCTATCGGAAATTCACTGAAACACACACGATTCTATTCAAACCGTTGGTGAACAAACGATAAATATTAAAACAACAAAAGTGTTAAATGTTACCACACGATGTGTTCGGTTTGAATAGAATCGTGTGTGTTTCGATTGAAATGTACCAACGGTTTGAAATGTACAATTGATTAACGCACACTTTTCTCGGATCTTTTTGTTATCTTCGCAAACAGTGAGTTTCACGACCCCTTTTACTATTTTTAACGCTTTTATTAGGGGGAGATAACATACTCCATCGATGTAGATTTTGTTACTTTTATATATCACTTGTAAGGCTAAGTGGCAAACAAACCAACTAAAGTCCTTCTGAACATCGAACCGGTTAATATTTGGATAATAGCGAGTCACCTTTGAGTAGTACTACTGGGTTTGACAAACCCCACCCAACTCTAAACTCGACTGTAGGTCGAGTAGGTGTAATATTGGCTAACACATTACCATGGTCGTGGTTGACATGGTGGCAAGGCAATCGTTAAACAGTCAGCTTCGGTGTCGAACACTTAGTAATGCATGCTTGATAGGTTAGCTACCTATTGAGATATAATTGACTTAACATTATCTAGTAACGCTAAAACGAAATGTTTTAATTTATGTAAACCTGTGAACTCACCAACCTTTGTGTTGACACTTTTAGTATGTATATCTCAGGTGGCCGAGGCGGGCGCGCGGTATAGGATATGCATTCGCTGAACACCATTGTTTTAAAACTTCTTTTAAAGTTTTATCTTGATAACTTGTGTTTTAAGTCCTGTGTGGCGCAACTATATGCTTTACACTTTTTGCTTCCGCATTTTACTTAAGACTTGATGTCTTGGTGGTTTTGAAAACTTTATTTATGGTATTTGATTATAACTAATGATTCCGATCCTGTTAGTTCACACCCTCCTCCGTTAGTGGATTTTGAGGGTGTGACATGTTTCCACCTTCAAATCTTGGCTCGGGTTATAGGATGGTGTTTGTGTGTTTCGATGGTGTAGGCTATGGTGTAGAGATGGATAAAAATGAAAAAGTTTAGGGTTTAAGGGTATTTATACTCCCTTAAGCCCATTGACCTAAGGCCCATTCCATCTTTTAAAGTCCAAGCCCACCTTCTATTAGTTTATTTATTTAAACCAGTAAACGACACACTATAGAATAAACGAAATTTATTTTATTAATATTTAACGAAAGTAGGATGTTACAAACGTCCAACATCTCTGATACTACTTGAAAATACGTATTAAACGTACAGATCTAATCAATATAGATAATAGGATTAGATCTAATACCTTAGGATCTAGTTTATGATATGTTCTTAATTATAGATATAGTATAATAGTAATTGTAATAGGTATATTAGTAATACGTTAAGGAAGAATTGAGCGAGAGAGAGTTCGGACAGAGGTTCAATATATTTAAACTCAAAACTTAAATTATGAGGGCATGAACATCCCTTAAATAGACGATGGAGACCAATTCGTTACACATCCGTAACGAATTGGCTCCTAGTTTATTAACTTACAAGACAAAGAAAGAGAGCATAACGAATCAGTGATTCGTTATGCTCCCATTCGTCAACATTCCATGACGAATGGGAATAAACATAACGAATTACAGTCTATTCATTAAACAACCTTAACGAATGGACTTTGCATATAACGAACTGGCTAATTCGCTAAACATCCTTAACGAATTAGCCGATACATAACGAACTAAATATTTTCCATAAATACCCTTAACATTATAGGGGATGGATCTTGCGAGAAGTGATATTACAGCGAGAAGTGTGAGAAGTGAAGGTGTAACTCCATTAATACCTAATTTCACTCCCTTTCTTATGATGTTACATACATGCATGTAGGTTGGTTGTATTTATGTCTTAGCTACACACATTCAAACCTACCTACACACATACAAAAATACCGAGCCACATTCAAATCTACATACCAACACACATACAAACATACATACACATATACAAAAATACGTACCTACACACGTACGTACGCACCTACATAATAAGAAAGGGAGTGAAATTAGGGATTAATGGAGTTACACATTCACTTCTCGCACTTCTCGCCGTAAAAATACTTCTGAAATGATCCAATACCTAACATTATAATAATAATAATAATAATAATAATAATAATAATAATAATAAATTACAACCAATAAGTTACAAAGACTCGAGACGACAAAACCGTGCACTAACAATAACGTATTCAAACATATTTAAAAATATTACAAGTGTAAACAGGTCATCGAGTAAGCTTATAAGCTTTTATCCTTGTCTAGCAGACCTTATAACCTTAAGTGTTCTTGGAACACTTCTTCGAATAAGATTTACTTAGAATATTCTTCTAAGAAAATATTCTTTAAGCAGACTTCAATATTCATGATAATATCAAACTTTGCTCGATATAATCCTACAAGCAAACGTGTTCTTCATTTTTCCTTCAACCTTTTGTCTTTAACTTATTTGAACAGGCCAAGTGTGCTGGTGACACTGTAGCTTGCTCGAGACTGAACCTTGCTCGTTGGAAGTCCTTAGAATAATTTCTTCAATAACTTCCTTCAAGTGTGCTTGGATCACTGTTTATTATTAAACCTTGCTCGATCCACCAAAATACTTGGTTTCAGCTTGGTTAAGTCAAGGGTTTGCTCTGAAACAAACCTTGATCGACTAGAAGAACAACCTTGCTCGATGAAGTGTAGTTTGCTCGAACATAAACTTAGAAGAATTCTAGAAGATAACTTTACTCGAGAGTGAAATACCTTGCTTGATTAAGTCTAGGATTGCTTGAAGTGCCAAGTTTGCTCGGTTTTCATACTTAGCCATTTCTGGGGAGGTTGAGAAGATTCCAATCTTTCCTTTGTCAAATCTTCATCCTAACAATCTCCCCTTAGATTTAAACAAACTCAGATGCACCCTAGGTTACTTACACTTTTCAAAATACACATCAAATCTCTACAAGCAATAAATTACATTACTTAAAGAAAATTTACATAATCAAAAGATTGTCACTAGGACATTACACATCAAATTTAATCAAATAAAACAAAAGGTCTTTATTTTCTTGAGCTTCCAACCTCATGTCTTCGGTCAAACTTGATTGCAGCTGCATTCTGCTGGAATAAGGAGATCTCCTTGTGATGTGGATGCTGAGACGGCGAATTCCATCTGATTATGTCTTCAAGATCTTTCACATGGAGATACTTCAACTTTGTGTCATGCTCAATAATGTCTAATGCTAGTCCTTCTGAATTTCTTAAGATAAATGATCGAGTCTTCTGTTCATAGACTATCTTTGAAAGTTTTCCATTCTTCTGGACTCCGTAGTTCGGCCTCATCATATGTTGCTTCATGTTGATACACTCTTTCATGGTGGCCAGCGGATCAGAGTATTTTCTTGATTGCTTGTAGGATAGTTCAGTCATCCTAATGTCACTCATCCTCCTCTGCCTCTTTGTTCGTTCAGCTTGAGAGTATTCCAGCTTCCTTTTCTTGTGAAGTAAAGGAAATTCCTTTCTAGATTGTTCTTTTAAGAACTTAAAAAGTTCATTCCTTTGTTGTCCTGCCAATCTGTTTCTTTCCAGGTAATCATACAAATGAAGTCTATCCAAATCCTCCAGTTGTTCTCTGTTATAGTCTTGAAAATCATCTTTGAACACAATATTCCTCAATTCTCCACTAGACATAATCACTTTTAAAGTCTTTGTCCTTGAATCAATATACAGGTTCTTAGGTAGGTCCACATTTGAAGGTGGCCTTTGTTCTCTTTGCAGTCTTGATCTTGTGGATGGAATACGGACACTTACAGTGAAACCCCTTGAAGTATATTGTCTTTTAGGTTGGGGTCATCTCACATGCACTTTTGGTTCATACATCTTCACAATTTCACCTTTTCTCATCATTATTAACTTCAGATAGTCACCCCATTCTTTAGACAATATGTTTATCATTTCCATTGTCTTTTTATCAAGTTGCTCAGTTTGTGGAGATCATTGTCTTTGAACTGATTTCCCTTTTGGCTCACATTGAAGTGACATTAATCTTCTGTGTTTTTCTTCCACTTTCTCCCAATGAACCTTTTCAGTGTAAAACAATTCTTTCAATTGTGCTTGGCCAAGATTATCAAAATCACTTGCAGACATCCCTTTGTTTAACATGGCTTGTCTCAAGGTTCCGATTCTATCTGCATCTTCCCATGGCAATAGATTGGTTCTTATACTTGCTTCAACCGGTTCTTCTTTCACTTTAGTTATAAGGGAAGGATCTTGAGTTGGTTTATTACTTAAAGACCTATCTTTCAACTCCTCCCTGTACTTTGCTAATTCAGATTCATACAAACTTTTCTTTTCACCAGCAGTCATAGTTTTGTCTCTGTCTCCTTCACCCCACGCAATCGTCAATATTTCTAACAAAATCTCCTTATCTTCAGATAGTTTCTTTTTCTTTTCCTCGGCCAATCTCATTTGTTTTGATTATATGCAGCAGCATATGAACTTGCTTGTTTCTTCTTTGAGAGTTTCTTAAAGTTTTCCTCCATTTCCCTTCTACTCATGGCATTAACAAGTTCATAATTAAATCCATGATCAATGAGAAACCCACATTTCTCTCCAAATCTGCTAAATATCTTATCAGTTCGTTTTTTATCGTTAAAAAATTTTCTTTTTATCCTCTCCTTCTCTTCTTCTTCAACTCTTGCCTTTGTGGCTTTGTATACTTTTTCAAGATCTTCATAGTTCATATGACTTATTTGTTTTTTCAGAGACCTTGTGGAGCCTGAGGTAGGTGATGTAGTTCTTTGTCATGTTTATCCTCTTCTCCATTATCTTTCTTACATCCTCTATCTTCTTTTTAAACAAAGAGTCCAACACCTCTTCAGTCAACTCTGCCAATTTATCAAATTCAAAACCATGTCCCATTAAATTTATGATCCTCAGATCTTCTCTCTTTAATTCATCAAGTCTGGCTTGAATGTTTTCTCTGTGTATGTCAGTTAGGTCCACATGGGGAGAATCATGTACTTCTTCTTTATTTTCATCCACCTCATCATCCTCAACATCAGTCAAATCATTTCAGGCATCAATCTGTGGCTCATGCATATAATCATCAGGTTTTATTGATTGTAGAGGTATAGCATATGGTCCAGGTTCATCAATCTCTTCATAGTAACAAACTTAGTTGGTGAGGTAAAAAGTGCCTTTATGTTATTTATCTCATGACTGGTATAAACATGGATGAGCTTATGCTCTTCCACATGTGTAGCCAAGTTCAGACAATCCTGGTCACAACTTAGGTGTTCAAGACCATTGTCTAAGTTCTTTTTAGGATGTGAGAACTGGTAATACATTGGAATTGTCCCATTATGGCCTAACATATCCAACATAAGATCAAGCTCATGAATTGAAAAACTTGTTTATGTTTATTAAGTCCACAAATGTTATCTTACCTCCCACATAGGTACGATTTGGAGGTGATGTTAACCTACCACCAGAATGCAGGCATGTGCTAAAAAGACTTGGATATAAAGATGCAAAAACAAAATTTTGAGAAGTTAATGAACAAGTTCATAGACGGGTTCAGAGAAACTAGGGTTAAAAATCAAAATTGGATAAGAAACATAACCATATACTTGGTCGAGGTCCACATCCTCAATTGCTTTTCATATGTACCAGCCTGAATCATCCATGTTATCGACGATCAGTAATTGTGTGGTTAAACCCTAAATTATCAGAGACGAAGGACAGACAGAGTGGAATTGGGACTGATCGGGGGTTGGATTTGGTATATAATGGGGGGGGGGGGTTATAACAGGACCTGAAATTACGGTAATACCCACACGTGAGCAGCACATGACACAACTTAACAAGATTTTTTAACGGGGTTAGGCCTAAAGGACAAAAGGTGTTACTTTTTAAAGGTAAAGGACAATAAACATCAGTTTGGAAGATAAAGGACCACCAGTGAAATTTAGGGTAAACATAAAGGATAATTTCTGTAATATTGTCTATTTTCATGTGTATTCATAGAATTTGTAACGGCCTTCACATCATTGTACTTGAATTTGATCAAGATCTCATTCACATACTTGAATTGGTTAACTAATATTCCATTATTTTTCTGTTGAACTTGCAACCCAAGGAAGAAGTTCATCTCTCCCATTGAACTCATATTATATTTGGACTTCATTACCTCTTCAAACTTCTTACATATGGCTTCATCAATTGATCCAAAGATGATTTCATCTACATAAACTTGAAGTAGAAGCAAATTTCTTCTATTCCTTTTGTAGAACAAGGTCTTGTCAATAGCTCATCTGCAGAAACCACTAGCAAGTAGATGATTTGACCACTCATCATACCAAGCTCTAGGTACTTGATGCAATCTATATAAGGCTTTGCTAAGCTTATACACCCTATTAGGATAATTAGGATTCTCAAAACCTGGAGTTTGAGTGACATACACCTCTTCATCTATCTTGCCATTTAAGAATGAGGATTTGACATCCAACTGATATACTTTTATGTTCTTTGATGCTGCACATGTTAGAAAAATCCTTATGGCTTTCGGTCTAGCCACATGTGCAAACACTTTTATAAAATATATTCCTTCTTATTGTAAAACTTGCAAATGCTACAAGTCTTGCTTTATTCTTCGCAACAATGCCTCTTTCATTCCTCTTGTTTCTAAATACCCATTTCGTACCTATTGCATATTTCCCTCTTTGTTTATTAACTAGTTCCCATACATGTAGATCTCTAAACTAAGCCAATTCTTCATGCATAGCTTCCACCTAGTTGTTGTCTTTCAAGGCTTGTTCAATGTTGTTTGGTTCAACTTGGGACACGAAACAAGAAAAGCATATGTTAGCAGTTTCAGATCCACTTCTGGTCACTCTTTCATGTAAATCTCCAATGATGTTATCAAGAGGATGATTCCTTTGTGTAGCAGTTGTTTGAATAATAGTACATGTGGTGACTTCGGGATCAACGTTGGAATTGTTCAACTCTGGTTCTTCAATTGTTTGAGCTGAATTTGATGAGGCGAAAGGATTTTCCTCATTGAACAAAGGTTTAAACATAGTGGCAGGAGCATCTCCTTCATGTTCTCCATGACCACGAGCTTCAATGTTTACGACAAGGGTTTCTTTAGAATTGTCATCTTCCTCAACAACAACTTCAGCTTCATCAGACTTTTTCTTCACAAAATTAAACTCATTTCCTTCATTAGCAAACTTGGACCACAGTTTGTCCAAATCTAGTCTCACTTCAGTTGTTGCTTCAGGTAATCTTGTTTGGTATGCACTTGATTCAATGTCTTCAAGGTAAATTTTTAATGACTTGGTGAGCTTATTAATATCAAATAACCATCTTGGACCTTCAACAGTATTGAACTGGTTTTCTTATTGAACAGTATGCCAGATGACTCAATCACACTAAGTTGATCTTTACTTAACAAGCCTTTTCTTGTGAAGAGTATCCAACAAAGAATCTATCAAGATATTTGGCTTGGAACTTGTTCAAATAGTCTTTAGTATTTAACAAAGAACACTTGCACCCAAAAGGCTTAAAGAACTTGATATAAGGCTTTCTATTGAACAAATTTTCATAAGGAGTTTTGTTATGGTTTTTATTGAGGAGCACCATTTTTTGAACATAACAAGTTGTGTTTATAGCTTCATACCAAAAAGTGATAGGTAGATAGGCATCTGCGATCATGGTCCTTGCAGCTTCAATAAGTGAATAGTTTCTTCTTTCTGCGAAACACCATTTTGTTATGGAGTTCTAGGAGCACTGAATTGTTGTAATATTCCTTTTGCATTGCAAAATTCATACACCACCCCATTCTTTAACTCTATGATATTGTCACCTTTAATCTTTTGTCCAATTGATTTTCCATTCTAGTTACACATCCCTTGATCAACTCAGTTGCTTCATTATTTGTTGAGAGAAAATGTATCCATGTAAATATTGAGAAATCATCAATGATAACAAGACAAAATCTCTTCTTTCCAACAATGGAACACTCACAGGACCAAAAATATCCATATGAAGCATTTCAAGCACTTGATAAATTGAGTTCACAACTTTGTCTTATGTGATAATTTGTGTTATTTTCCATTAATGCATGAGGAACATTTGTCATCTACCTTGAACTCCCTTATGGGTCAACCAGTTACATGTTCACCTTTCACAAGTTTGTTCATGTTCTTCAGATTAACATGACACAATTTCCTATGCTAAAGTTTTTTTTTTATTATCAGCGGCTTTAGAAACAAAACATGCACCTCTAGAAATAACATATTTCATTCTTAGCTTATAAAAGTTTCCATTTCGAGGAGTCATTGTCATAGTCATGCCAGGAGGAATGACAAATTCTTATTTTAAAATAAAGTAGTGTGTATCATCAAACTCATATAAATCGATTAATAGGTAATAAACGAGCTAAGCTCCGGCTTGAAAAAACAACTCACAAGTCAAGCTCCGGCTTTAAAAAAATAACTCGAAACTGTCGAGCTCAAGCTTTACCTCTCGTAAGTCAAAATGAGTCGAGCTTGGGCTCGGCCCATTTACACCCCTAATCACATTAGCTGCCAAAATGAGCATTGGTGTTCGAACTTATTTATACTATTTAGTATTTTGTATATATCATAGTATTGATATTTACCTTTATTTAATTTTTATAACAATGTATCATTTTATCTTTGTTACTATGTAGAAAGTAATCATTAGGAAACAAGAAGGCATTGGAAACACCACTAGTAAGGAGGAACATTTAAGCGGACAAAGATGATGGATGATGCATTCTATTCAAGACATAATAACAAAAAAAGATTAGGGCAATAGGATAAACAAGATATTTACCTCACAAGCATACTGTAATATGATTGAGGAGCTAACTACAAAGCTTCAAATGCATTTTTACCAAAAATCATTTGAAGCATCATATAAAAGCATTGAAAGATCATTTTTCTGATTTTCTCAATGGTATGATACGTTTTAAGGAACTTCATTGAGTGGATTCTAATGGAATTCTGAGACTCAACTAATTGAGGCAAATGACAAAGTATGATAAATGTAGTAAGAATTTTAAGTGTTTTCTTTAGTAGTTACATGGTCGATTATAATATTTATTATCTTAATTTTGTTAAAACGTCAAAGCTCGATGTTGTAATGTTGAAGACGAAAAGAGTGGCAAACTACAATGAAATGCTAGACTATTTGAAAGGGATATGGGATCCAGTGCACATGTTGAAACCGCTAAACAAAGAAATGCTCACTTGTTGAAGAATAACTACAATAAAGTAGAAACATTTGTTGAATGGTAGGACTTCCTAGCTTGAGAACCAATACAATTTTAATGATGGTATCAAGTGTTAGATTTTGTGGTTTCTCCACCTGGGCCATCTTAAAATGCAAACAAACTGTAAAGTGAAAAAAAAAAAATTAGATACAGGATATGAAGTGTTTAACTCAAAGCTTGTGAATTGCCTTGACAATGTGGCTAATGTGGTTTCTCCCCATGACATATGGAACAATTTAATTCCCCATGACATACGGAACAATTTAATTTATTTGGCTAACAATCAAGAAAAATCAAAGACATTATTTATTTGTCCTCTTCATATGCATGTGGGTATACCGAAAGATATGATAAAGGGCAGTAAGTAAGCGAGTTCAGGAAATGGTGACATTGTTAGTAGTTTTGTGTTATCAATTTGATGTTGTTTTTACTAGTCATCTTTAAATGTTATGTGATTATTGGAAATTCAAGTGAATATGACATTGTTAGTAGTTGTTGGTTATGTATTTTGATATTATTATTATTATTTGTCATCTTTAGATGTGTAACAACTCGGACTTTTAAAAAGTTATATTTTTATTAAAACCCGACCCATTACGATGTTCGTGAAACTTTATCGCATTATTAAGTAAATTAACTTTTATTATATTATTATTTAATTAATTATATAATATGTGATTATAACTTTCTATAATAGGCCATTTTAAACCAAAACCAAACGTTAGCCCAAATATGTTTCCATTTTCATTCTCCAGGGACTGAAATGTAAATTATATATTATTATTATTATTATTATTTTGAATCATCATGCTTTTCAACCCGTATTCAGTTGACCACCCGAGATCCGTTTTGATTCCTTGCACCAAAATTCTCGTAATATTGTTGGAATGAATCATTGTAAATCGGTTACCTCACCAAAACGATCACACCGACGTTTTAATTCTGGAAACAAAGATCATTATGATACGAAATTGATTATTGTATAACCTGTCTCAACCCGTCACACATTATACCCTTGGACGAACATTATAACTCAATTAGTCTTGCATAAACCATCACTACTGCATCGACAATTAAACCACTAATATTAATTATGTTATCACGGCATGCATGTACCTGTCCATGATCTACCCTAGTCGTATTCAATAGCGATTCAATTAACCATCTTTACAACATTGCATATGGTAATTAATTTGCTATTACAGTTTGTTTATAATCTGCGAACGCTAACCCCATGATTAATTAAGCCAACATAAACGATATTAAGCGATTGAATCCGCTAGGGTTCATAATCTTTGGGTTATCTGGTCAGTATGTTTATATCTAACCTGTTTCAGGTTATAACCATCCAGCACCCTAGCCCAGTTGGCTAGGGTGTGCGCGTGTTAGGGCTGTTGTGGCTGGGGGCGCAGGTTCGAGCCACCCCATCCCGTCCTTGGTTCTTTTTTTTTTTTGGTTTAACTCTTTTAAACATTATTAATTAATATATTGTCCTCTAAGATTATTAACATTATATATATAATAATTAATCAATATATTATTTAAAAACCGACATTTTAACCGAACTTTTTCCGAACCTATGTTAGAACCATATATATCTATATGTATGTATATATTCATAATTATTTGTATATATGTATATAATAGATATTGGAAATTTATAAATGTTTAAAAGGTTTTATCTCTTTTAAAAATACATAATTAGAATATATATTACACTTCAATATTTTACATAACTATTTGGTCAAGTATTTTATAAAAGATTTTATATTAATTTATATAAATTACTTATTATCAATTAATTTCTATTTACATTATTAATTTAATAGAAATCTTTATTAATAATAAAAAAATGTATTGAAAGTATATTTAGTTTAAAATACTCATTTAAAACAAATCTCTTTATATAGTTTATCCAAAATTTTATAAATATGTATTTAACTATTTTATTTATAATTATAATTTTTCGTAATTAAAATATACTATTTATTAAAGTAATACTTCAAAATAATAAAATTAACAATTAATCTGTAAATTCTAACGTTTGTAAGATTACCCTCGATCATCAAATTTCCGATCCTCTATTTAGTTTTAGATTCTTTATTCTATTCGTATTTATTTTCCGCAATTATTGTTACTTTGGATTTATCGTCGGTAATTTCAGAAGAGCGTTACTTATCCCTTTCTTGCCGTATTCATCCCCGCTTTGCTTATTTGATCAGGTGAGTAATCACTCCCCTTTTTACTTATTTTAAATTCTTTTGGGGACATATGCGTATTTACAGTATTTATCTTTTATTTACTATTAAAAACCGCAACTGTTTAATCCTTGTGTGTATATCAGTTTATGCCTAACTTGCTATTTGCTTACTTGCTTTGTTTGAATTCATTTTGGTGAAGTTCCTCATTTATAGTATGATCATACGACTATCTTCGGCAACCGATGTCCATTTTTATGGCAACGGTTTAGTCATTGTTTGGTAACCAATGTCCATTTATATGAAATTGGTTGAGCCCTTTCTTTGAGGTTTGATTGATTGTGTATGTGCTATGGCGTAACTGTTTATTCTCACATGAACAGTTTGCATCTTTTCTTATTTATTATATATTATTACTGTTGTGTCATAAACTTGTGTTTTACTCACTCAACATGTGTTCTTGACAAACTTTTCTATTTTATACGCATATGCAGGTTATTATTTGAACTAGTTGCAAGATTTGGTGGAAACTTAGCGAAAAATTTAAGTTAGAAAACTTTTAATCAAGATCATTTGTGATATAAATTGTATTGTTGTATAATTGTGGATTTTGTACTTTGTACTTGAATTATTTGAATCATTTAATTGAATTAAATAGATATTGTCATTTTTAAATATTACATAATAATACCTTGAGAGCTGTGAGCAATCAGCTCACGCCCCAACATTTCCGCCTTAGGTTGGGGTGTGAAAAGATGTGTGTTTTTTGGTTATTCAATCAAATATGGCATTTAATAGTAGTTGTTTGTTATGGATCTTGAGAACAAGTATCTTTGGTTATGGTGAAATGATTACTTTTATACATTTATTGATTCTTGGCATTATTGTGTTTGTTTGGGCTGCTAGTGTTTTATGTATATTTAGATGTGTTTTATGTAATTTATTATGTGCATGATTTGTTTGGATGAATTGTTGTTTACTTGTTTGAATAGTTTACATGCAAGTTTGTTTTTTATGTGCAAATTGCTAGCTCATATATAATGCATTCATTGGTGTGATAGTACAGAACTTGCTACCTCATAAACATCATAGATTGAGGATTGTCATTTGTGCAGAAAAACACTTTTTTTAACTTACGCGGGAAGTCAATAACATCACAAATTTCATGCAAACTGGTTCCATGGAAACTCGTTCAAAGCAGGTTCCAAATAGGGGTGAGCACTTCGTGAGACAGACTCGCCAAACCTGTTTAAGAGGATATGCATTCAATATATGGTTCAGTACGAGTTATGAATTAACTCTACAAAACGGGAATGATCCGGTCAGGGTCGTGCCCGCTGGAACAAGGATGGAACCGATAACCCGTAAAAATTACCTCAAACGATGCTCGAATTGACTATGAGAGACCTTGCTGGAACCCTAGTTTGGTAGCCGTAAAATCGATTTTTTTCCGGAATACAGCGAGTAAGGAGGCGAATATCAAATTTGAACAACAAAAAGTCAAACTTTTTTATTTCTCTAAGCCAATAACACAAACACCTAGTATGCAAGAACAAAATCTCAAATTTGAAAACCTGAATCCCAAATTCTCACCAAATCAATCTCAAAGATTCACAGTGGTGATGGTGACGGTGTACGGGGATGTGGTGGTGACGGTGCCGACGGTCTTGTTCAAATCGTGGAAGAAGATGAATGGTGGAAAAAGGAGACTTTTGTTGTTTGTTCAGATCGTGATGAATATGAGTCGGGATTTGATGATGAGATTCAGAGGAAGGGATTTGGGATGAAGATGAGATGAGATCCAAAATCATCGATTTGCTGTTGTTGTTGTTATTATTATTATTATTTATCTAATTACTAAAGTATCATTGCCATTAAACGGTCAACTGACAGCCAGATACAGATGCGGCTTCTGGTTTTTGGTTACGCACGTTCAGGGGTTTGTTACCCGTGCGGCGTCGTGTTTAAATGCCGGTTACGCGCATTCCCGTGACGGTTACACTTAACAGAACGCACGTAATCCGGCCCTGGTACACGCTTAACCTGTGACAAAACTTTTCATATATTCAGAGGATTCTAGCTTTAATAGATTCAGTTTGAAAAACCTAGGGCAGATCCTGATGATGATGATGTATTAATGAAAACCACATGGATGATGTAGAACTTCCTTTACAGGGATGTTAAATCGGTGGAATATGTGGTTTAAAAAGAAAATTTAGGCTCTCAAAAGTGTGATTTTGGTCAAAGCTGACTAATTCATCACATCGTTACAGTTACACCTGTTTTCATTATAGAGTTAGTCCTTGTTTTGGTGTTTATTTGTCTACATGAAGCGGTTGACAAAAGATTGATTAAGTCGCTTATGTTATGTATCTAAGACACGAACTCTGTAACTGTAATTGTTGTTTATGAGCATCACTGCAAGTTTCTTCACAATGTAGATAGAATATGTTAGATATCCTTTGTTAGGATCTCGGTTATGACTTGTTAGCGTATTAAGATTAAGCCATACAATCTTTTCTTTTCTTGTGGTTTCACTATCTCAAAAGTATTATCTTTGTCATAGTAACTTCTAAGTTATATATATGTGTCATATTAAATTGTTCTTTTCATTATCTTTTGTTAGGGTTTAAATATGAGACAAGGTGGGCAATACGTTGATTCTGGTGGGAATGCATATGATATGCAACGCATGCCCAGTCAGCGAATGGATCAAAAATCCAGTAACTATATTAAACCCGAGAACGACAAGTGGAGATGGGAGAGAGATGGATCATCACACATGTTCAATGAAGGTATGCGTAATCTACTTATAAGTGTTATTAATTATTTGGCTTCTTATAATTAGTTGGTTTGGTTTATTTAGGTCAAGGGGCTGATGTGTCTAGATCTTATTACCAAAGCCAGGGTCAAAGATCAGGGTCTGAGAAACCGGGTCATGATATCAGATCTATGTCCCGTGAGGAGAATATGGAGATAGGTTACGAGGATAATGTTGCAAGCCAGACGTTCGAAGGTCTTGAACAAAGGTTTTATGATGATATAGTGAAACTCTCCAAAGAACAGAACGATGCAGAGGATGCGGAGAATGCACGCCACCGAGTGGTTTGTATAGTATCTAAATTGATTTCTCTATGTTTAATACAAGTGATTAAAGAACTATATATTATCTGACTTTTCTCTTTATTCATTTTTGTATATGCTTTTTACAGAAAAGGGCTATTTTTTTTAACCATAGTCTCTACAGTTTTAAACTAGGGGTGTAAACAAGTTGAGCCCGAGCTCGGCTCGTTTAGAGCTCTATTTCTAAAGCTCAATCTTGGCTCGGCTTGTTCGATATATACTAATAATTTAGTGTTATATAAATGTATATTTACTTTTATATCTATTTATAAATATAGTTTATATAATAATGTAATATGTGTTATTGAATTATTTATATCATAGTTTTATATAATAATGATTATTTTAATCATTACAATTAGGTGTGTAAACGAGCCGAGTCGTGTCGAGTCCAAGCTCGTCTTAGCATGAGGCGGCTCGTTTAGAGCTCTGTTTCTAAAGCTCGAGCTTGTCTCGGGCATATATTAATTATTATTCTTAAATAGTTATATAGGGTTTGGATCAAATACAAATGAAATTAATGTGCTAATTGTGAGAATCATGTAGAGTATTTATATATACAAGTAGAGTAATTATGTAATTACATCATAGAGTAATTACATAATTACTCTGTAATGTAATTACATAATTACTCTACTTGTAATTACTCTATGATGTAATTACATAATTACTCTACTTGTATATATAAATACTCTACATGATTCTCACAATTAACACATTAATTTCATTTGTACGTTAACTTTCCCGTACTTATATAATTGTAAATATTCTCATTGAAACATCCTATTAGGGCCATAGATTATTTTGGAGATTTGCCTTATAGTTTTATACTTGTTTGTTTGTATAATTATGTTTAAGTGTTTTTTAATTATACTTTTAATATATAACATATTATATATTATTTAAATCATTGTTTAAAGCTCAGTTTTGGCTCGTGTGTATTTTTCAAGCCCAAACTCGGCTTATATATTGTTTATTAGTTATTATATTTATTTACATTTTAATTATATTTATATACTTATTATTGAAATATATGTTATCTAGTTATCTTCACATAGTTTAATATGTAGTAATTATTAATTTATTTATGATATGAATATATTATAAATATATTAAATAAAAGTTGTGTAAATAAAAGCTCGACATTTAGCTTGCTTGTTAAATGAGCTTCAATATAAGCTCGAGCTTGTTAAACTCAGCATGATTTAAGCTTTTATCAACCCGATCTCCATCGGCACGGATCCGCTCGTTAACAACCCTAATTGCATTTGTATTTTAAGGTTATATTTTTGCTTGTTGGGCGAACTTAACAACCCAAAACATTACAGCCACGTAAGGTTGCATTTGACCAAAATGTTGACTTTTTCAAGACTGTCTAGCTCATTGGTTTTCTATGTTTGCAGAGAGTAAATGCAATCAATGCACAATATGAGGAACAGCTGACAGCACTTAGAGCTAGGCACGCCAACCGTAGAGACGAATTTCTGAGACGCGAGTCACATGCCCGACAACAGCAGTACCAGCAGGCGGCTGCAGCCATGGAGCACCACCAGTACACCGCCAACCCCATGGGGTTCAGTGACCCTCATCATGGTTACAATGCTACTGGTGGAGGAGAGTCACAAAGACCATATAATAATAATAGTAATAATAATGCCCCTCATGCTGATTCTTATAGAGACAGACCGCGGCTTGGTGGAAGGGATTCTCGGGACCCTGGATTTGAGCCCAGAGGGCAGTACCCTGGTGGTCGGGCTTATGGTTCTGGCTCAGGTTCAGGTTCAGGTTCGCGGTATTATTGATGCTGTTTTCGACTACATGCTAGTTTGTTAGAATAATGTGGTTCTAAGGATGCATCTTCGGTATTTGTTTGGAGGGTACGGTTCCAGTGAGATGGTTAGTGTTTAGTTTTTGTTGTTTGTTTCAAATGTATTTACTTTTATTATCTTTAAATCAGTAACTTTTTTGTTTCTATATATTACTACTACGCTACATCGATCAGGTTCATACTGCAATTTACTTGCATAGCAAAAACTCTCCATCTATCAGATTGCTAGGATCTGGACCATCTGGTATGCTGCTTCAAACCACCATTGTAATCACGACTTAATCAGCGGTTTCTCTGTTGAAGTTTCGGAACAGAAGTAAACTAACTCAATATACGAAATTAAATTAAATCTCGGATTGTTTCTCTTTTGTTCCATTGGTTAATTCTTGACTTTAAAATCAAGACACGTGCTAGCTGGGATCTTTTGATTATATAGTTTAACTGAAGAGAAGATTCACCTCCTGATAAACCTTGTTTTGATCACCTACGGCTACACGTGCGTGGAGACATACAAGGTCGTTTCTATCTTCTTTTGACCACTGGCCAACGCCACATAGTCCGTTACGGTAAGTTAAATCGGGCACTTGTGTATATGTTGGTTGAAGACCTTGAAGGAAGCTACAGGTTCTAAACCTTTTCTTTAAGTCCATGCTCTTGTTAGTTTGAATGTGGCCCATACCTTTTGTTAACAGTGAGTCAATTTAATTTAGCCTCCTATCATAGGATTATTAGATTTAAATAATCCGAACTTTCTCTTGTTGGCTGGGAACACTCTCAACTAACAAAATGTTTATCATCACTCCTAAACTTTCGACTTATTTTCTTCTGGCACTCCTAAACTAAGGGAACACTAATTCCGTTAGTTTTATTTATGGTGTGACAAGTTTTTAGTTGAACAATTATATATGTTTTCTAGATGTTTGACCAGTCTTATTTATTAAGTAGATTTTAGAATTTAGCTGGGCAAATAATTGATCACTGATTAACATAGAACCTAATTAACTTTCCCATTAACTTTATACAATTAATCAACAATACTTAGTAAAGTCTCACTCATAGCAGAGCGATAAGCAAGGTCTGGAGATGATAGAATGTAGGCAAATCATACCTCGATCACGAAAGATAGAAACGCTACTCCCTTGACTCCAAATATCATATGACTTGTGATGACTAGAATATTAACTGTTCCATTACATTATTTGATTTTGGATCTATGTTACAAAGTATATCATAAACGCATCATTTAAAAATAGTTATAGGTCGTCATAAAACCTATCGGCATACTAATCGCACAATGTAGATTTACGCGAACTATAATTAAAGTGTAGGTTCACGTACTCGTTGAGGACGACTTTTATTGTTATGCTTTTGCGTTTTAGCTAATGTACGGATTATGTTTTCTTTTTATGATAGTATTGATTTTGATCTCCGTTACTTGTAGTCCAGTTACTTTGTAGTACGGATTTTCAGTATTTTTATCTTTAGTATCGCCATAGTCGCTTCAGTTGGAACTTACTTTCATAGTTAGCATATCTTTAATTAACTGTGGTTACAAGAATTATCCAAACTAAATAACTAATTGAACTATTTAAATAGTTTATTTTAAAAAAACCTATTATATTCAATGTAAAACAAATTTAAAATATTCCAAACTTAATTTGACAACCAGTATTACACTTAATTTCAATAGTAAAACATCCTCCGATTTAATTGCCACAATAATAACAACGAATACTTACCAAATGAGCAGTGCTCTAACAGTACCTATGGGAGTGGCTATCTAGGGAAGGCCATCGATTCGAGACTCGTTTTTCACAATTGTCGTGTCAGGTCACTAGCGATGTAACCGGTGGGTGTAACCGGCCATGCTGTTGGTTGCTAAAAAAATCCAAACATTATTGATCTATTCTTACAACTCCTTAAAGCGTTCCCAATCCATCCCCTAAATATATGTGAGGAGAGTTTGTAAATTATATGATGGGGCTTTGAGTGGTTGTGAGTGTAAATTATAGGGTTTTTGAGTGGTTGTGAGAAAATATAGTGTGTTTTTGTAAATTTGGGAAAACTTTGTTTGTCTAAATTTATTTTTTAATATTTGTTGAATTAGGTGTGAGTAGAGGAGAGAGAACACTGCAATGATATTAGTATAAAAATATTATTTAATTGAACATGATAGAAAAATGTAGAGTAATTAAAGATATGAAGATGAGGGACGGGCTGAGAATGCTCTTATAGAAACATCCCATAATTTATCTAATGATTTAACATTATCATTGATAAATTAGCTGAAGATGTATGCACTGATGCCATATTGTATCGAAGTAAAATCTTGCTCACAGCATTTGCTGTTGATAAAAGTCAGGAGATTTTAGAATCAATGCTAAAATGCGCCAAACAATCATTTGACATTGGTTCCTCAATGAATCCATTCTCATGTAACATCCCTATTTTTGCAATATCTTGTTTTATGTGGAAAGACAACATTTTAGTAATTAATCCGGTTACTTTGCAAGAGCGATAAAGGGGGTTAGACTTTTAGTTCCTTCAACAATTTTATTTGACATATTACTACCCTCTAATATATTTAGTCATTTCAAGTCTTCTTTAAAATATCAAATCAAATATTATAAAGTTTATATTTTTATTTTCTATCTTTTTGTGTTTATTGTTCTTTATCAAAATACTAATATTTATAATCATTATAAAATGTATTAAAAAATAATGATATAACGCCTTTATAAAAATGACGAAACGTTTTGTTTATATTTATCCTATCATATGCCTCATACCCGACAAAAAGATCATTTAAATATTTTTTGATAGATTTAAATGCATGAAATTAATGTCACATGAGAAAAGAACCAACTTGTTGATCAAGTCTTATGTTGTTTAATCTATTTTATTGATGAAAAAAATGGGTTTCTTTTCTAAGTAAACTATCTCTAAAAATTGTTATAAAAAAAACTCACTCTAAAAGTATTAAAACACTTATAGAAAAAAAAAATTTCTTTTTAATTTAATAAACATTTTTTACATAAACAATTTTTGTTTAAAAAAAACAAAAAAATATATTATAATATGCAAAAAAAAAAGAAGGAAAAGAAAATCTATTTAAATAATAACAAAAAACAAATGATAAAGAATGAACATAAAAGTTTAAATCGTATTAATAATGTAAAACTTAAGAGAGGGGGTGCGTTTAGTAAAAATAAAGGATATGGGGGTACGTTTAGCAACACCCGACAAAGGTTGCAAGGCTCGAAGGCGTCACTCTGAGGTCCGCTAAGGATGCCCTAGGGTTCCTCAAATGGACTCTCTATCATAAAAAATGCATGGTTTAAATATATTAACCATTATCTTTCAGTCAAGCCAAATTTTGATCCGATACACACCCCTTATAAAATTTTCTAGAGCTAACAAGGTTAGCATGCAACCTTTATGGACACAAGAAGGTTTAAAAGTGTACAAACTATAACAATCGGCATCCAACACAAGTATCTATAGATCTCGAGTCTTAGGTCAAATACTACAAATTTTTGTAGTTTATATGAGATTAGTAACATGAAAACTATATAATGTCCTCACACTGCTGGTGGTGTAGGTGGTGATGGCGGTGATGGTGGAGGCGGTGCATGTGAGCCTGTTATCTCATTCCGACGTGCAGAATTGTTGGCTGAATTGACAGGTGACAAATCGTGTTGAAGATGGTCCATCATACGCGATAATGTCACGATTCCGGTACTACCCTCACCAGGGTCTTTAGAACCATGCTCCGTAGGACTGTTGTTGCGGGAGAATAATCTATCCTTCCAGTTCTTTGTGGTTTTTGTAATCGATTCTTTGTATCTTAATAAAAAATTTAAATTAATACTAAAATTAAATAATAGAGTTTAACAAATGAAAACATAAGTTACCTCATAGATATTGCATTAACTCGAGTTTTGAAATCAGAAAACGAGTTCTGTTCAGAAGGTCCTGCTCTATCTTGGTAGTTTGGGGATGAGTGCATAATCGACCTACTAAAAGAATGACGAATAATCAGTCAATATTACCATGAGCTATTCGAGATCGGTTCCCTAATAGCTCGAACTGAGCCGAGCTTAAACAAGCTTGAGCCTTAAAATAAGCGTGTTTAAAAAATAAGCCCAAGGATCATTTGTCAAGCTTGAGCTACCTCAAAAGACAACGATTATATCATTTACATTAATACATTTGTAGTTAATATACTAAATATATATTTATTATAGTGTAAGGATCAAATACAACTCATTCTTAACTTGCAAAGTGTACGAAGCGAAGAGAAAGAAACACAGGTGGCAATTTAGTAAATAGCGTAATTACAATACAAAACATTTTGAACTGACATAATAATTCTTACGCTAGTTTTAATGAAGTAGCGTAATAATATCACGCTACTCGTAAACTGTAGCGTAATTATTATTACGACAGTTCAAAATGGTTGTAGCGTAATTACGCTATTTACAAAAATACAACCGCGTGTTTTTTGCTTCACATGTTATTTTCTTATTTGTGCCTGATCCTGACCCTATACGTATATATAATTATTACTATAAATTTTATTATGATAAACATAATAACTAAAAGATATATATGTTGTGTAATATATAAATTAGTTAAAATATATATACAAAAAATAAAAATAAATGTATACGAGCTTGAACTTAAAAAACTACTCACGAGTTAGAGCTCAAAGCGGGCAAGCTCGAGCTCTAGTAAGTTAAACAAACCAAGCTCAAGCCTAGTCGAGCTCGGACCCGACTCTTTACACCCGTAGGTCATATGATTATATAAATATATTTTTACAATTATAACAAAATATAATTATAAAAACGGCGAACCTGTCAGTAGAGGGAGATTCACGTGGTCGTGCAGGAACAATTGTCGGGATCAATGGTGAAGAAGGCGGTTCACCAGCATGAACAGAGGATGAAGATGATGACGACGGTGCAGTCCCTCTTAGTGGATCTTCATGCACGGTTACTAAAGGAGGCCCACCGACTACAGGGGCAGTAGGTTCCACATCATCGGTTGAAACGGGTCGGGTCGGGGAAGGTACACTAGGTTGTGCAGAAAAGCCCAGATACCGGGGACGGTCCTGGGATGATGCCCGACTTCTATGACCTTCCCGCCTAGCAATATGGCGGGCCCGGCCCATAGCTGCTGCAGCAGCCAAGTGTTGTATTATACGCTCCTCAAGCTCGGCCTCGGTTGCACTAACGGGCAACTACAGTGTTAAAAAACATCTAACTATGTAAACAGGTTTAAACTTAAAGGTGGCAAAATGAACAGGTTGACTTATAGGTCAAAAGTTGGCAGGTAAACGAACTGAATGTTCGGTGAACTATTTGGCAGGAAGTTCGTTTATTTAATAAACGAACGAACATAAACAAAACCTTCTTCATTTAGTTAAATGAACAAACACGAATAAATGTCCCGCATATTCATTCATGTTCCTTTATGTTTGTTAATTTATGCTCGTTTATGTTCATTTATTTAATAAACAAACAAATATGAATAGGACTTTGCGTTCATTTAGTTAAACGAACTAACATGGATACATGTCCTGTTCGTTCATTTATGTTCATAAACGTTCGTTTACGCTCGTTTATGTTTGTTCTTTAACGTTCGTTCATTAATCTATTCATTCAAATACTTTTTACCCACTACAATTTAGAATAGTTTTAATAACTTTTTAGGCCCAACAGATTGATGCTCGCAGCTACTTTTAACTGCCGTTCAATCGTTTATGTTTGTTCATCTAATTTCAGTTCATGAACCGTTCGCTTATGCTATTAACAAACAAACATGAACACGATCAGTTTCTTGATAAACGAACACGACATGACACTCTCCGCTTGTTTAATTGTTCTGTTCGATCGTTTGTTGGTTAAAAGTTAAACAAACAAACACGAACATGTTCTGTTCGTGTTCATTCAGTTTGTTTGCAGGCCTAGAACTTTTTAGTTCATGTTGACCCGCCCAACCCGCATAGAATATAGGGATAGTTGGGTACATGTTGTAATTCAAAATCACCAAAAGTTGGATGATGAAATATTGTAGTATTCATAAATGGGTTGTTTGCAATGCTTCTTTCTTGTTCTATTGCATCAAGCAACTCCTGACTGTCAATCAAAATACCATGATGTAAGAATCGATAGCAAGCGATGAAAAAAAAAAATATATGTTAGAGAAAATGACATATGGATGATTTAAAAAAGATAACCTGCTTGGGTCTTTCAAGCTGATGGATTGCCAGCACATCGGGCATTGGGAGCTCCTTTGGCACCTACAATTTTAAGTTGCACAACCGTCAGTTAAAAGTGGTAATTTTGATCCGTTTAAATGCTTTTGAGTTGTATATTTTATCTTAAACGGGTCAAAAGCCTGCAATTTTAAAAAGCATTTGAATAAAAACGAGTCAAACTGGTTGGAACTTGGAAGGCATGCAGATGTATACAAAATGAATTAAACCTTTTAAATGCCCTTGACTAAAAAGAAAAAAATTAAGGAAAAAAAAAAGGCTAATACAGAACTCTGTTTCCTTTCTTTCTGCGTTTTTTTGTGTAACTTAAGCATGTAAAAAATTCATAACACCAATCAAATTAGATGCTTCATCCCACCAGAGCGGGCAACTTCTGCTTTGAAACTTTCTTTAAAAAGGTAAAAGGAAAATATATACTTCATAAGAGGGCTGAAGTGCATATAAGAGAAAATTAAGTCAAACATGTTGACCACGCTGCCAACACTCAAGAACTCGAATTCCAGATATTTCAAGTAACCAAATAAATCAAGTTTTCATCTTTTCATTCAAGTATCTAAATACGAGCTATCAGATCTTAAGCAACAACATTTGACAGGTGTAGATTCAAGAATCAAACTTCTCACAACTTTGGCTTAATTTTTGCCTAAACTTCTTTATTTTACTTTTCAGGAGATTTGCTTTCTTTTGTATTCTTGTTTCCTATTCCATGATTATGGAGAGTTAATTAGAGGGAATAATAATTGTTATTGTAAATAATAATAAGGAGATCACAAGATATATATAGACTTGAATAATACAAACTAGACCCTATACAATTAGACATTATTTAAATATGGAATAATATCTTGTCTAACATCCCCCCGCAAGCTAAGGCCGGGGAGCGACTCTTAGCTTGGATCGAAGAAAGAGAAAACGCTGAGTAGACAGAGGCTTTGTAAAGATGTCGGCAATCTGATCATCTGTAGTGATGAATTGTACTGAGAGTTGACCTCTAGCGACTCTTTCATGAACTGAATGGAAATCAACTTCAATATGCTTTGTGCGGGCATGAAATACCGGATTGGCTGATAAATATGTGGATCCGAGATTATCACACCACAATGTAGGAGTTGAGCGAACTGGGACCCGTAATTCTTGTAAAACGGATTGTATCCAAGTGAGTTCAGAAACTTCATCAGCTAGAGCAGAGCTGTATACTCTGATTCTGTAGATGACCGAGAGACAGTTTTCTGTTTATGTGCACACCACGAGACAAGATTACACCCAAGATAGATAGCAAATCCCCCCGTGGAACGACGGTCATCTGGACACCCGGCCCAGTCAGCATCTGAGAAAGCGGACAGATTGTTGAAGGTTGAATCTGCATAGGCATGGAGAACTTGAGTAGACTGCTGCTGAACAAGCAAGCCGTGGGAGAGAGTACCTTTTAAGTACCGCAAAATACGCTTTACCGCAGACCAATGATTCTCCGTCGGAGACTGCATAAACTGGCAGATCTTGTTGACTGCAAAGGCGATGTCCGGACGGGAAAGGGTAGCATATTGTAAAGCCCCGACAACTTGTCGATAGCGTGCCGGATTGGCAAATGGTGGACTGTCCTCTAAAGCAAGATTTGCTGATGTAGAAATTGGAGAAGAGAAGGGTTTGGAGTCCAATAGGCCTGCTTTTTGTAGAAGCTCCAAAATATACTTTTGTTGAGATAAAATGATGTTTGCCCCTTTGGAAACAATCTCAATACCCAAAAAAATAAGAAAGTTTGCCCATATCCTGAATAGGGTAAGTTCGACTGAGGTGGCTAATAACCGCATCAACAGCCTTTGGATCATTACCTGTAATTATGATGTCGTCAACATATACCAACATATAAAGTATCGTGGCCCCGGAGGTGTAAATAAACATTGACTGATCGGTTTTGGAGCCTCGAAACCCAAGCTGATGTAAGGTGGAAGACAGCTGATGAAACCAAGCCCGTGGGGCTTGTTTTAGCCCATACAAAGGCTTGTGCAGTAAGCAGACATGATCCGGTTTGTGAGGATCCACAAAGCCTTGTGGCTGCTGGAGATAAACAGTCTCTTTTAGGGCTCCATGCAGGAAAGCATTTTGAACGTCTAACTGACGAAGGGCCCACTTTTGCATGATCGCCAAAGAAAGCACAATACGAATAGTGGTTGCCTTGACCACAGGACTGAATGTTTCCTTGTAGTCAATACCCGGTTGTTGTCGAAACCCTTTGGCCACTAACCGAGCCTTATAACGTTGAATCGTCCCTTTTGGATCACGTTTAATCTTGTAAACCCATTTGCAATCGACGATATTAGAACCCGGAACACGAGGAACTAGTGACCATGTGCCATTTTTCAAAAGTGCCGAGTATTCATCTGCCATAGCTTGACGCCATTGAGGAAAAGTGTTGGCAATAGTAAAGGAGGCTGGTTCGGTGTTAGGGTCGATGGTAGAAGAGGTAAAGGATTGGAGGGGTGGTACAGGGGAGGAAGACAGCAGCAAGGCTGCTGATCTGTGATCAGGAAAAATAAATAAATAGAGGTAGGGCCGGCAGGTTTGTGCTGCAGAAATTAGGGTTAGGAATAATCTGGCTGTGATACCAAGTTAATTAGAGGGAATAATAATTGTTATTGTAAATAATAAGGAGATTACAAGATATATATAGACTTGAATAATACAAACTAGACCCTATACAATTAGACATTATTTAAATATAGAATAATATCTTGTCTAACATGGAGTAGATTTCGTTTAAACATTCTGATGATAAAAGCCCTTGCAAGTTGTGGGAAATGAATTATTTTCATCTAAAATCATGATTTTTATTTACGATTGAATGGTTCCAGACTTGATGTTATTTCCACTTGTTTGAGTTTGCAATCCATTAAAACTAATTAATTGCTATTGTCAATGGCCAATAAACGTAAAATCTATGTATTAAATAGTAGTTTATACTTTATAAAGACTTATTTATGATAAGGATATCATTAGAATTAGGATTTTAGACAACTAATTCTATACAAGTGACTAGGTGAGTAATTGCATACAAGAGAACTTTTAGCTTAAAATAATTTTCCGCATAAAATCTGTCTGGTTTATCTGATTAGAGATTAGCTGAACTCTTGTAAGTTATTTTCCACTATTTAGAGGTTAAGTTAGTTTATCTAACTAATCTGGAAATTCTAAATGATAATTACTTAAGTATAATCTTTATATTGAAATTAGTTGGCATTTGGCAACATGAAAGCGCTGCGTTAATTGATTTCAAGTCACAGTAATAGAAAATGAAATAGATAAGAGTTTACCAGTATTTAATTTTGATAGTTTTTGTTTTCTTAAGGTTCTAATTTTTCCGATTTATTCTTCTTTCAATTAATGTCTTCAAACTCTAGAGTTTCTTTTAGATGTAGAGTGATAAAGACTGAATTATGATTGTTTAGCATCGCTTTGACAAACCGCATCGCTTACTATCAATTAGATCATTACGTCAGACTTGCGCACAGTATTTGTAACTGTGTTAGTTGAACTTGTAAATTTAGAAAGTTGCACATACCAAACACACATCCTCTCGATCGTCATCCAATGACTAAAAACAATTAGATGCCAACAAGAGCCTCCTGATAAGCTAATAACTATGCTATCGATATCGGTGCTATAGTGGTTATCGGTTTATCTGTAAAATAGCGGTCAAAATATCGGCCCAAATATCGGTTCCGATATTTGCGGCGCTATTTACCGATATTTTGCCGCTATTTGACTACCGCTATAGCGGATTTATCGGCGGATTTATCGGTTTAAAATTTTTTACCCAAATTTGTTAAACTTTTTGGCCCAAAGATGATTCCCGTTACCTTTTTTTGCCCAGAGCCCAATTCCATTTGATTTAACCCTAAGATCACACTATAGAGATGATGGTGATGCTACAGTTGAAATGGACGATCTTGAACAGCAATTGGAGGATTTGGTTGATGTGGACTCGGAGGATGCTTTCATGGCTTTCGATTAATTGATTAAATCATGTCTTAAATTTAAAATATTGTTATTTTGTGTTTTGAACTGTTGACTTTTGTGATTTTGGTATTAAGACTTAAGTAGTAATATTAGATAACTTTTGGTGTTATATATATATTATACACCGCTATTTTTTGGCATTAACTGCATAGGCTAATAATGGCAAGATCTCTCTTATAATTGCAATCCATTAAACTAATCGATTGCTATTGTCAGTGGTCAGTAAACGTAAAATCTATGTATTAAATAGTAGTTTATAGTTTATACTTTATATTGTCTATGATAAGGACATGCATTAGAATTAGGATTTTAGACAACTAATTCTATACAAATGACTAGGTGAGAAATTGCATACAAGAGAACTTTTAGTTTAAATTAATTTTTCGGCATAAAATCTGCCTAGTTTATCTGTTTAGAGATTAGCTGAACTCTTGTAAGTTATTTTCCATTAATTAGAGGTTAGGTTAGGTTAGTTTTTTAACTAATATGGAAATCATAAATGATAATTACTTGAGTTTAATCTTTATATTGGAACTAGTTGGCATTTGGCAACATGAAAACACTGCGTTAATTGATTTCAAGTCACAGTAATAAAAAACGAAATACATAAAGTTTACCAATATTTATTTTTAATTAACTTTATTCAAATGATTGTTTGTGTTGGCCATCCTGACTAAGAATTTACTGCGAGTGTTTCTACTATTGGATTTAAAATTGTTTCCTTCATAGTAGTTTTTGTTTCTTAAAGTTCTAAATTTTTAAACTTATTCTTCTTTCAAATTAATGTCTTCAAACTCTAGAGTTTCTTTCAGATATAGAGTGATAAAGACTGTTATGATTGTTTAGCATCGCTTTGACAAACCCCGCCGCTTACTATCAATTAGATCATTACGTCAGACTTGCACACAGTATTTGTAACTGTGCCAGTTGAACTTGAAAGTTTAGAAAGTTGTGCATACCAAACATACATCATCTTGATCGTCATCCAATGACTAAAAACAATTAGATGCCAACAAGCGCCTCCTGATAAGCTAATAATGGCAAGATATCCTCTCTTATTTATTACATGCTAGTGTGACATAATAACCTTGTCAATATTTCTTTTAAATACAGCCAAAAAATTCGGAACATTTTTCTTAAATCTTGTTTCTTTATAACAGGCACTTACACATTCAGTCCAATTTACACTCTAAACTTCTTTCTTGGACCTTCACCATGTGTTTCTTTCAAGAAACAGCCTACTCCTAAACTCAAGCCCTCTAGATCCTAAAAACTAATGAGAAATAACACCAAATAACTTATAAATGGTATCTCTGATCGGCGAATAAAATTGATATGAATTCATGAAGATTCTATTTACCAAAATAGAACTGAGTTGTTAGATTCAGTCACATAAAAAAATAACTGACGATAACCTCTCGTAATAGGCGACAAACTATTTGAGATACAAATAGCAGTTTATTTAGCATTAAAACACCGACTTTTCTACATATAAACTTTGCAACTTGCATAAATGCCTTTAAAAGTTACAACTAACTCACAGTTCTCTATTCATAAACTTAAATTGGTTAGTCTGACGAGTTACTTCAGTGAGTTTGAGATTAAAAGAAGTTTGTTAAGTATATAATAAAATTAGATTTGATCTTAAAGTGACGCTAAGGTTGCTATTTCCAGTTTCAAGTTCATTACAAACTTGAAAATTTGAGATGTAAAAAAATAATATGCTAGAGAACTCTAACCAACCAAGAAAATAGCACGTACAGAAATAGTAACAGCACCAAAATAGTGATAGTACCAAAACAGTAATAATACATAGGAAATATGATTCTATCAATCCAAACTATTACTATTGGCCAATATAATCCCAACTAACAATCTGACCGGAGGCAATCCCAACTTTCAGTTTTATCACCAATAACGGCCCTGTTTTAACAAATTGTTAGTTTTGATGATGTGGTAGGTGACATGGTGACTACATGGCGATGACTAATTGTTTTAATGATGTGGCATTAACGTATATATTATTTTTATTAAATTAATTATACTATATATATATATATATAGGGTTGGTATCATTTAAGAATTCTAAAAAAGTTAAGAACTCTTAGGAACTCTACACAACCAAAAAAAATTTTACATATTAACATTATTTAAGAGTAATTTTATCATATTTTATATAAAAAATGTTATTACATATATTAATCGCAAGTTTACACATGTGTAAAATTTATGTACCAACAAATTTGCATGTGTGTAAAACAAAACATAGATACGTATAAAAACTAATTTTCAAAATTGTAATCGTAATTACATATACAGAAAGTGATAAAACTACACTTTAATAACATTAACATACAAAAAAATTTATAAAAAACGTTATATTTCAAGGGTTTCTTCAAGTTCTTAAATAATTTAACAGTTCTGTAATGATGCTCATCCTATATATATATATATATATATATATATATATATATATATATATATATATTTGTTTATAAATTTATATTATATGTAACCAAAAAACAGTTTCAAAATATTTATATTTTCCACATGACATGAGTTAACATTACAGCTAGCGTGAACTATGAAGCACCCGGTGTTTGATGTTTCACCTCTCTAACGAATATCAAACAAATCTACTAGAAGCTAGGTTTTGCTAAAGTTATTCAATAATTAATGAGAGAGATTATTGAAGTAAATGACAAACTCCGCTTTATCATCCTAATAGACAATTTTAAAATTTGAACCACTACTATGGAACTATGTGGAGTAGTTGAACATTATATTTTAAGATTAGTATGTAACTATGCATGTTTTCAAGTTCAACTAAAACAAATATATATGCGCAATAAGACCAATTAAAACTGAGAAAAAAAGACGCACGTTTAAATATAAATGATAAGACTGAAACAAAGTAGAGTGCAGTTTAGATTACCATTCAAGAATGCACTGAAGATGAAACTCATGCTTGCAACCCGTAACCTGCACCAAGGAAAATATAACTGAATAATAAAAAGAAAGAAAAAAATGTTATTTTTAGAATATATAAAATCAAAAAAATGGTACCGTTGGAGGATCACTATCAGAAAATGCTTCAAGACATATGCTGCAAGCATCATCACAAGCATCCTGTGCTCCAGCTTCAACAAAAGCCGCAGCTGATATCAAATGATCCTTAGACTTGTTGCCCTCCTCCATTGCAGTGCAGATATAAAAACCTTCAAAAACATATTCAGGATATAAACACCAAAACATAACCTTTGTCATCCAAATAAAAGCCCATCTTTTAACCTAACTGTCTTATATGAATATTCCACCAAAAATGAAATATCCTACCGCACCAAATATTGCCTCATCAAAATCAAAGTTACAAAACATAATTCATAATTCTCCATCCTTCCAATAAAATTGCAATGTTTACTGTTTTTGTATGTAAATTTCAAGTTGAAAATAACAATCTTCCCTTTGCATTATTGTAATCATTACAGCAAATCTAGAGTCATGATTGCCTCCACATGTATTTGTACATATCTAATAAACATCCAAACTTCAAAAAAAAAAAAAAAAAAAAAGTAATCAAAAGGAGCAAAACTCGGAGGGAGGGCGTCGACAATCTAGCAAAACTTGAAATTCAGAAAATGTAAAAATGAAAATAAAGAGACGATTAATCAACAGAACTATAAATCAAACTGAACATCCAAAGTAATAAAACTTGCAATTTCTACAGCAACATTCAAACTCGGAAACTAATATATTATTAGGTGATAGATAGTCAAAAGAAACACAATTCAATCAACTAAATTCAAAGTAAATATCTTCAGAATCAGAAACAGACAGCATCTGATTAACATACACAGATGAAAGTAAACCCTAAGTTGGAAGTGAAGGTGAAACAGTATAAATAAAACGGAAAGTTACCAGAGACTGAATGAATGATTGAACGGAACGGATCGAATCGAATCGGAGGATGACGAATGATTCGGTGGTTGAAGTAATCGGTGAGACAAGGATCAAATGTTCAAGATAGAAAGAGAAACAAGACCAGGTCGCTTTTCAATCACCTATATAATAATAATAATAATAATAATAATAATAATATTATTATTATTATTCTGTTCTCTCAAAGTACGCGTTACGAGAGTAAGTATAAGTAAAATAATATCTTGCCGACCACAGTAAAAAAATTAACTATAGTCTACAGGTAGGGGTGGAAGGGTAATTCTACTGTGGAGAACAAAACTCTGATTTTTTTTTTATTTAGTAGTTTTTTAAACCCGTGTATTATTTGTCAAATAATCGAAATTTAGGTATTCAGACATACGTAATTTAGGCATTTTCTTTTTTAATATTATCACACACACATCAAATGTTACATATTTAAATTTTACATTAACTAAGATTGAAATAATGTTTTCAGATATCATAAAATCAAATATTGGTGATTACCCAAACATATTAAAGATGTTTTATACGATCAATACGAATGTAAGTTAAATATTATAAATATTGTCACACATAATTAAATATCTTTTATAAACATAGGTCGTTAATTATTATACGATATGGCGTAAATCATTATTTAACTAATTTAATAATTCACTGCTTGATTTTTAACTTATCATAGATATTCAATAGTTTGTGTTTTTTTTAAATCATTGTCAAACTTTCATACTTAATAGTAAAATTAGATGTAAGAGTTTAGTAAAAGTTAGTGTGAGTTAAATTACATTAAATACATTTTTTTTCATATGGGTTATAACTAATTGGTAGAGATTATATATGAGGGAAATTGAAGTTAAGAATGAATGTGGTTAAGACACATCACCCTCATTATTTTTGTTTATTAGTATAGGTAGATACGTAGATTTTGAACGGCTATTGATGACTGATGTTCGCATATCGACTTATGGGCGACCCTGGTTTGGAAGATCCATGGAGCTTCTCCTAGAGGGCATAACCCTTGATTCCCAGGTCATCCCCATGACCTTGGATGAACCTTCTCCCCTGATGTCATTTGACATCAATTACGCTGCTATAAGAGACAAAACCCTCTAGCATAACTCAGGCAGATAAAGCCCCTATGTGGCTCGGATTTGAACTAGCGACCTCCCGAAAGAAGCCTAGTTATTATCTTCATTTTCATAACTAACTAGGCTAGTCCAGAAGGTTTTGATTTTATTTAATTGCTATAGGAAAAAAATAATTAAAATAACAATATGTTTTTAATTAGTATAAGAAAAAAAATAATTAAAATAATAATATGTTTTTTTAATAACTAAATGATACATTCTACATGTATTGAACAATTGACCTTTTATTCTACACATTAATCACCTTATCATACAGAGAGCGTGTTAAATTGTGTGTTAGCGTATTCTAGTTTTATATGTTTTTGCTCAATGAGATAGACATTTATGTATCAAACTATATTGGGCAATGAGTCCACCTCATTCCATTCCACCATTGATTCACCACCACCACCACCAATGAGGTGGATTCAAACTTTTTCCAAATCTCATGGAGAAGATAAATGCACGGTGAAACATCACGGAGGAGATGGTTTTTAAGGAAACGGCTTTGGTATCAAAAGTCACAGGTCAGACGGATTTGGCTTGAAATCTCACTAGTGGGGTCAGAAATATAACACGTTGCATAATATTATTGGCTAGCGAAAACTCACGGCACGGACCTAATTGTCACGGATCCGTGAGTTTTCAATGGATCATTATGGGATTTTTCGAAATTTTTGGCCTAAATTAGGAACCTCTCTCCTCATTTAGCCTATTTTAGGGAATTTTCCCAAAAAGAAAAAATAGAAGCCACACTGAGAATCGAATCAGCCACCATTAATATTAAGGATTTAGTTAACAAACTAAGCTTTAATAGTTGCTACAACGGGTATAGCGACAATGAGATTATGATACTGTGATGGTATTGACGCTTCCAAGATCACCTTCCAGCTTCCTACTTGTACATACAACACGAAAGAACTCGTTAGAAGGGGAATAGAGATCGGGGTCTCTGGACCACCCTCCGAGGCTTAACATTATTATTTTATCCCATGAAAGTATACTAATAATAAATATAGATATATATACTAAAGATAGAGAATGCAATAGGAGATAGTGGTTGAGACCCAACGATTAGAGAGAAGCCAAGGCGATTACAGACTGCTTAACTTGTGACTGGTCGTTGGGGTTGGAGTGAGCTGATAGTGTTATGCCTTAGATGCTCAGAGGACTAACAACTTCGTTAATGATCATTACTCGCGGGAGAGGGAGATCGGTCACTTATCGAGTAGTATTTTGGAGAGAGAGAGAGAGATAGAGAGCGCAAAAGAGAGTAGGAGAATATAGTGAGAGAGTAGGAGAGTTGGAATGAAGAGAGAGTAGAGAGAACGAGCTGATAACATCAAATGTGGGGGTCTCCTTTTATAGGCAGTGTGGAAGCTTCCTCGGAGAAACTTAAGCTTCTATAAAAGGAATGGGTCAACTCCTCCTTTTAGCTTACTCAGACAAGTCATCCTTTTTTATGTAACTTGTAGTCTGCGTTAAGCCTATAAGGAGACATAGTTGCTTTTCCTCATACTTCAACTTTATGTCGCATCCGAGATGTCAGACTTTAGCTTTATGTCACATCATATGTGACAGCCATAGGTTTACTGCATCGACGAGCTTCCCTTGCCACCCCATCTAAGGTATTGAAGCTTCAAGCTTCCCAGCTTAGTAGTTGGAGCTTGTTGCTTCTCAGTTGTTGGGCTTCTTTAGCTTATGAGTGGGTAGTGGTAACCACGTCATCAACCCCCAGTCAGAAGTATTTTGAGTGACATGATAAATGCTTCTGACTTAACTCTTTTCTTCATGGACCCCCCTGGGTGTTTAATGCTTTTAGACTTAGTAGTGTGCCTCTTCATAGACTAATGTACATACCTATTTTGCTGTTTTAGGCTGGTTTATAAAGCCTATAAGCTTGAAAATGCTTCTAACATATGGTCTAGTGGGTAAATTGGAGATATATGGAGCAGTCAATCGGAGCCACAACATCACCTCGATAGGCAACATTCATCGCCTGGGTTCATAAATGAAACCTGGGGGTAGTCAATCGAACCCACAAATACGCCCCACAACAGAAAAAGGTCGGAATCGGAACCATAGTCGAAAGAAATAGACGATGGTGGTGGCGGCAAAAGGTAGTGACAGATAGTGGTAATGGCAAGAGAGAATATGTGGGTAATGGAGATACAACTTGTATCGCGCACCGCCCTTTAAAATTGTTATATATATATATATAACTAGTCTATATACCTGTTAGGTCACGAATAATCGGTACTGAGGATATGTTATTCTTGAAAATATGTCTGGATCAATTATCCTTTTAAAGAGTTCCAGATTTATGTCAGGATCAAGAATTCTCAGTAATTGGTATTATTAACGACTGTTTCCCATGTGTAGGTTAATATTTGATAGGTATAACGGCTGGAAGACCTAGTCTACCTGAATACTCGCTACTAAACTCATTCAGCAATACTTAATCCAGAAAATTTCCTATCAATAATCAACCTTTTCAACCAATACCATCATCAATGGCCTCTCAACAAACTTCTGCTTCATCCACCACGCCTTCATCAGTTTCTCTCCCACAAAGAACATTACCACAGATGCCTCCTTCACCAGCAGGATCACATAGGGCCACCGCTGCTGGAAACAAAACACAAATCCCAGTCTTCCAGAGCTAAAAGACCACTGCTACTTGTAAGGCCCCGTTACCGGTAGCCCTACTTTCGTGTTGGATTTACTCATAAACGCAGTTCTAAATATCAGAGTTAATTAAAACATTCGCGGAACATTAAAAACATTCAAACCATTACATTCCATAACCATAATTCTTGTCTTATCGAGCATTCATAGTCATTTAAAAACAAAACGTAGTCTTTTAAAATAAAACATCATAGCAAAATCTTCAGATGCCAGCTTCGTCCAACTCTGCCATGTGTCCTCCTCAAGCTACCTGCCTCATTCTACTCACCTGCGTGCATACAAAAAGTCAGCTACGCTGAGTGAGTTCTAGTTAATCACATACTCATACAATACCTTATTACATTTCATACTTAACCTTTTAACTTTCTTTCATACACACATAAGTGCATATACTTTCATTCTTACCTTCATACTTTCTTTACATACATAATCATACGTTTTAAAGAGTCTTTCGCCCTATAACCTCACAGATATTATAAGGGTCTGGTCCCTGACATCACAGATATTATATGGGTATGGTCCCTAACATCACAGATATTATTAGGGTCTGGTCCCTAACATCACAGATATTATTAGGGTCCGGTCCCTTTGTTTTGTGTAACTGTACCGTACCTGTTCATACATACTTTCCTTGACAATACGTGCAATCTCCGAAGAGCGTTCACGTACCATCATCATAACATACATGCATTATGCATACATCATATATTCATACATACATCATATCTTTCATCATACTTATCAATCATATCTTAACTACCACCTAACGGTACATGCAATATCCGAAGATCGTTCACGCACCGTTAAACAATCATCATACATAAATCATACAAGGCATACACTTACCACTTAAGATAAGTGCATTAACTATCACATCGAGTATGCACACAGCCCCGAAAACATAACAAGGAAGTGGGGCTAGAAACTCACTTGAATCCTGTTACGCTCTCCGTTAATCGTTATTCCCTTCTTGAGCTGTGCACGACTAACTGTATAATATTTACATGTATCAATTAACTACTACTACTCATGTTGTATTTCTATCTTTATATAACCTACAACGAACGGGGGTCCGGGGGCAGCGCCCCTGGCAGCGGGGTCTAGAGGCGGCAGCCCCTATGAGGGTCCAAGGGGCAGAGCCCCTGGCTGCGGTCGAGCTGCCAGGTCAGCTTAGAAAAATTTTATTTCCATTAACTGTCTTAACACATTTTTCATTAGGTTTTTAATTTATTTTCTAATTTGCTAACTCCAGCGAACTTATCATTAAGCGAACTTAACAATAAGCGAACTTATACAAGCGAACTTATACAAGCGAACTTATACAAGCGAAGTTGGCCACCAACGAACTTAGCATGTAGAGAAGTTTAGCCATGAGCGAACTTATTTGGAAGGCGAAGTTATAGCTTGGCGAACTTAGCTGCAGGCGAGGTTACCTGCAGGCGAAGTTGCCAAGCTACCGCCTCTGTTCAATCTTAATCCCCCAAAATCATCATCGTTTTACTGAGAAATCCATGGGTATGGTATTTGACTAACCCGCGATCATTCCTATGGTCGTTTTTGGATATGATTTGACCCGAAAACACGTAAAGTTTGGACCTTTGAGTTCAAAAACGTTCAATACTAGTGTTAAGGGTTCATTATTCGAGCCGTCTCCATTTTCGGGTTCATTACACTCGTATTTATCATCAAGTTTACAACTTTATGTTTCGTTTACACCCGATCTACTCTCGTTCTAAGTTTCATGGCTAAACGTTTATAAAAACGTAAACTTTAGGATCAAAACATACCTTTTATACGTTCGGTTGGTCGCGTTTTTGCTTGGTTATCTTGTATCTAGCTCGTATATGAGAGATCTATTGCTATTCGATGTTCGTTGGTCGTTTCACCCTCTTCCTCTCTCTCGGCCGTAAATAGTAATAAGGAAGTGGGTGTGTGTTTTTTAGTGTGTAGAGATTAGGATGGATATAAATGAGGGTTTAGGGTTTTAGGTTGCTTTAAGAGGGTATTTATACCTCTTGAAGCCCGTGGACCTAAAGCCCATTACCACTTAATCCACCTTAATTAATTCAAGTCCATGTTCTTTATTAATACTAATTAATTATTCAGGCCCGATAACTAAACACAACTTTCTTTTATTAAATACGAGAATTTAGGATGTTACACTACTACTTCTGTGGTAAACTCTAACAATGTTTTGCTACGTTTTCGCAGGTAAAGGCGTACATGGAGCAACAGATAAAACTAACTAGAAGATCCTACGTGAGATAGAGGATCTCAAGAAGAACAAGAGGCCTCTAGAGGATCAAACTCCTTTGATGCCTAGGTTGCTGGACTTTACCACTCTAGGATCTGTGGCTCAACAAGCTCAAGGATCCTCCATCTTCCAGTAAGGATCATCCATCCTTCAACCAGGATCCATGGGTCAACAAGCCCAAGGATCCTCGTTCCTCCAACAAGGATCATCTATCCTTCAACCAGGATCCATGGGTCAACAAGCTCAAGGATCCTCGTTCCTCCAACAAGGATCATCTATCCTTCAACCAGGATCCATGGCTCAACAAGCTCAAGGATCCGTATTCCTCCAACAAGGATCATCTATCATTTAACCAGGTTCCATGAGTCAGCAAATTCAGGGATCCTTTTTCCTTCAGCAAGGATCATCCATCCTTCAGCCAGGATCCTCTAGGTTATATCCTCAAGGATCCTTCAACTTCCAACCTCAAGGATCCTTCTGGCATAGTCAAGGATCCTCAGGAATTCAGCATCAAAGTTCTTTAGAGGTCCATGAAGGAGACATCATCCCTATGCAAACCATTGCCTTTGGTGGACCTACTACCATAGCAGATGCTTCCTATCTTGGCTACTCTTCTGGGATGCCGACGTCTAGTCAACAAAGAGGTAATCCTTATAATCTCATATCCTTAGACACTAACCTTGGTTCCATGTAGGATACATGTATCAATCAGGCCATGGCCAAGGAGCTCCAGAAACTGAAGGATATGATATCCAGTGTACCGGGAGTGGTCCGACCAATTTGCTCCACCAATATGTGATGCTGAGATCCCAAAACGCTTTCAAACCCCCAATATGAAGGTGTACGATGGAACCACCGATCCAGAAGAGCATGTGGCTCAGTTTAGGGAGAGAATGGAGATCAATCTAATTCTTGAAAGAATCAAGGAGGCATGTTTATACAAGGGCTTCATATTCACGTTAATAGGATCTGCACTTAAATGGCTGCTAAGTCTTCCTCCCTACTTTGGTACTTCTTTTTCACACTTAGTTAATTTATTCAATAGCCAATTTTCTTGTAGTAGAAAATTCAAAAAATTAACTAGTGATTTATATAGAGTTATCCAACCTTATGATGAATCCCTATGAGATTTTGTCACAAGGTTTGGCAGGTAATCCATAGAGATCCCTAATCTTGATATGGCTACGGCTGTTGAGGCATTCAAGATGGGACTACATAGGGGCTCCCCATTTTATGACGATCTTGTGATGACCCCATGTAGGTGGTTATATGAAGTCATAAACAGGGCACTCAGATTTATAAGGCTATAGGATGATAAGAAGATCCAAGAATGGTTAGGGGCTCCAACAAAACAAGAGTCTCCTGACAAGAAACAAGGATACTCATTCAGGAACAACAACTCAAAGCCTTATTCAAAATTCAACAATCAAAATGTCCAAGCAGTTGAAGAAGGAAACAATGATAATGAATATTATCCAAGTATTTCCGAGTATTGCCTCTCTGTTAATACTCATGGCTTAATTTGTGCCATGAAAGGTCTAGGAGAGAAAGCAAGGTGGCCTCGGAAAAATGAGAAGTCAACTTCCTTCAAAGAAAAATCCAAGTGGTATGCATTCCATGAAGATTTTGGCCAATTGACTGATGACTGCATTGGTTTAAGAAGAGAAATTGGCTATCTTCTAAGCAAAGGCCACTTTGTAACATCCCAAAATTTATAAATAAAAATAAAATAAAGTTTATGATTCGAATCGTGTGTTAATATTTAATTAATATTAAATATTGAAAGAAGTATGGATTTGGATAACTAAAATGAATTAAGATGGTGGGATGGGCCTTAGGTCCATGGGCTTTAAGAAGTATAAATACTCCCTTAAACCACCCTAAAACCCTAAATCCTCATTCCATCTCTCCATATTCTTTACACACTTAAAAACACACACATACTCCCTACACCATACACGGCAGCGAACTAAGGAGCAACTCGAGACCCAAACCGAGCCTATGTCTTAATAGATATTGCACGTACTAGCTATATAAAAGATTTGAAGTTCATAACCAAGTTAACCGTGACCTAACGAACAAATAAAGGTATGTTCTTCATATTAAAGTTTATGTTTTTATAAACGTTTAGCCTTGAAACTTAAACGTAGAATAGATCGGGTATAAACGAGTATTAAAGTAGCAAACTTGATGTTAAAATGAACTTAACGAACCTGCGGTTATGAACGGCTCGTTAAAGATAAACCCTAGATCTAGTTTTGAACGCTTTAAGCCTAAAGATCCAAACTTTATGATTTTCCGGGCCGAGTTTTAACTGAAAATGATCATGGGAAGGTTCACGGGATTGGTTAGTATCATATCAAAGGGTTTCACGTTGAAACAGAGATGATTATGGGAGTTAAGAATGAACCTGTAACTGCTGCTACAAGTTCGCTGAGCAAGTTCGCTCACAATTAAGTTCGCATGTATGCAAGTTCGCCTGTTGTTAACTTCGCCACATAAGTTCGCTGATTGTTAAGTTCGCCTCATTCAAGTTCGTATGCTACCATGTTCGCTTACATACAAGTTCGCCTTAATCTAAGTTCGCTTATTTATTTAAGTTCGCTTATATATCTAAGTTCGCTTATATATCTAAGTTCACTTATATTGAGACCCGGATACCTGGCGACTTGTAAATGTATGCATATATGTGTATACACGTGATGGTATGCATTTTAAGGATCTAAAAGATAAAATACAATAATGTTAAAATAAAGGAAAAACCATAAAAATGCTAAGTAAAGTAAGCTAATACTAGGCCATTAGATTAGATCAGTTGAGTATTGATATGTGTAACTTATATACAGTTATCCGAGCTCAATCAAAGAAGGGATAAACAATTAACGGAGAAAGGAACAAAGTTCAGGTGAGTTTCTAGCCCCATTTCCTTGTTATGTTTTCGGGGCTATGTGCATACTCGATGTGAAGTGTGAATACACTTACCTTAAGTGGTAAGTGTATGCTATAGTGTTTGATGTGATAGTATTATGTTATGAATGAATGTTTGTCGGTGCGTGAACGATCTTCGGATATTGCACGTGTCGGCAAAGAGAATGATCTCTAAGTGGTTATTAGTGTGTGTAAATGTTATTATGTAACTTGGTTATTGTGCAAATGATGTAATGATAGAAAGTGTGCTGTAGACAAGCAGAGGTAGAGTGTGATAGAAGTGGCAAGGGTCTAGTAAGGGTGTTAGTGGCATGACGTGATTGCGTGGTAGGGTAATCCTATACGTGCCTTTGTTATTAAAGTGGCATGGCGTGAGTGCGTGGTAGGGCAAGCCTATACGTGCCTTCGTTATTAAGTGGCATAACGTGAGTGCGTGGGAGGGAAAGCCTCTATGTGCTTCCGTAAATAAGTGGCTAAGACGTATGGGACAGTTAAGTGGTTAAGCGGTAAGGTGAACAGGTCATAGAGTGGACTGTGTGCCTTCGGACACGTATATAAATGCATGTAGTGGTTATATGGTAAGTTGCTTGATTAACTAGAACTCACTCAGCGTAGCTGACTTTTAGTATGCACGCAGGTGAGCAAGCTAAACAGATAGCACGAGGATGGCATATGGCATGGATTGAACGGCTGGCATCTGAAGATGGAGAAATGATGTTTTAAATGTGATGTTTTATGTTATGATTTTAAAGAAAAGATTGAAAGTATTGTAACGAATAATTGAAGTTATCGTTTCCGCGAAAAGTTTTAATTAACTCTGATTTGTAAGAACTGTGTTTATGAGTAAATCCGACGTCAAAGTGAGGCACCGGGATCGGGGCCTTACACACTTTAAGGAGCTCTTAGGAAGAAAAAATTCAAGGATCCAGGATCCTAAAGATGTCCCGCAAAAATTAACTCCGCCCCCACCTGATGCACCAGTCATCAATTTCATCTCCGGTGGATCGGATATATGTGGAACCTCCTTCTACTCGGCCAAGAGACATGCTAAAGAGACTAAGTTGGAGAACGACGAGCGACCTATCATATCCACTACCTTAACGATTGATAAGAGAATCTTCTTTGATGCAGAGGATAAAACAAGCATCCAGGATTCTCATCACGATGGTTTGATTGTAACTCTATTTATTGCTAATCATTATGTGCGCAGGATCCTAGTCGATGGTGGAAGCTCAGTCAACATCATTCAACTTGATGTACTCCAGAAGATGAATATCCCAGACTTAGAAATCGTTCCCCGAACATCTGTGCTCGTTGGTCTTAGTGGTGAAACTAAGAAAACAATGGGGGACATCAAGCTTCTTATATACATTGAGGGATTGAACTCTAATAAAAAATTTTGTGTTATAGATAATTTGTCTTGTTGCAATGTAATTCTTGGCAGGCTATGGCTACACGGAATAAAGGTTGTAGCATCTACTTATCACCAGTGTATAAAATTACCAACTCCTTAGGGAGTATTGAGAATAGATGGCGACCAAGTGGAAGCTAAGAACTATTATTCCTCATCCATGAAACTGACGGCCATGCATAGCAACTACAACAACATCCTAGAAACGTGCTGGAAGCTCGAGAACAGGACCTAAAAGAAGTATCATTGGATCGCGAGGATCCAGACGTGAAAGTTTTTCTAGAATCCAGTATCCCTACTAACATTGAAGAGGATATAGTATCCTTCCTCAAGCAACAAAAATCTACATTTGTATTCAAGCACTCCGACATGACAGGTATTTTAAAAGAGGTAATTACTCATAAACTAGGTCTTGATAATTCTATTCAACCCGTTCACCAGCAGCGAAGGAAATTCGCTCCTGAGAGGAACGTGATCATACAAGAAGAGGTTGAGAAACTTCTTAAGGCTGGTATGATCAGAGAGGTTAAGTATCCTCGATGGTTGGCTAATGTTGTGGTTGTTTCAAAAAAGAATGGAAAGTGGAGGGTATGTGTCGATTTCACAGATTTAAACAAGGCATTTCACAAGGATCCTTTCCCATTACCACATATATACTCCATGGTGGATGCAACAACAGGACATGAGATGCTTACTTTTATGGATGCTTCCTCTGGATTTCAACAAATTCAGATGGAACCATCTGATCAGGAAGACACAACATTTATGACTTCTACTGGAATATATTGCTATATTGCCATGCCTTTTGGACTAAGAAATGCAGGTGCGACTTATCAACGCTTAGTCAACATGATGCTTAAAAACCAGCTAGGGAAGACCATGGAAGTCTATATAGATGACATGGTGGTCAAATCCAAGAAGGCTGAAGATCGTCTTAAAGACTTGGAAGAAGCCTTCAATATCCTTGACCAGTATAACATGAAACTCAATCCATCTAAATGTCATTTTGGTGTTAAGGCGGGAAAGTTCCTTGGTTATATGGTCACTAAGAGGGGTATAGAGGCTAGCCCGGAACAACTAAAGGCCATCATCAACCTGAAGTCTCCCGTGAATGCAAAGGATGTACAAAGGTTGACTGGAAGAATTGCAGCCTTGAATAGGTTCATCTCTCGATCTTCAGAGAAGTGTAAGGATTTTTATGATATTCTTAGAAAGAATAAAAAGTTCGAGCGGACGGAGAAACATGAGACTGCACTCAAAGCCTTGAAGGATTACTTATCCTCAGCACCAGCATTAATGAAGCCAATAGAAGGGGAACCCCTATCCTAGTACCTAGTTGTCTCGGGTAATGCAGTAAGCGTTGTCCTTGTAAAGGATCATGAATGGGAGCAACAACTTGTTTATTATGTAAGTAAAAGTCTTATAGATACTGAAGCCAAGTATTCTCATTTAGAAAAATTGATCCTTGCATTAATTGTGGCTTCTACTAAGTTAAGGCATTACTTTGAAACTCATACTATAATTGTGAAAACTAACTATCCTATCAAGAATGTTTTTAGAAAACCAGATATGTCAAGTAGGATGGCTAAATGGGTTGTAAAGCTAAGTGCATACGATATCCAATACGAGCCAAGGACTGCTATAAAGTCTCAAGCATTAGCTGACTTTGTGGTTGATTTCAGTAGTGATCTACAAAAGGAAGCTGACTTGGAGGTCCAACAGTTGGAAGAAACCAAGGATCCGTAGATCTTATTCACAGATGGGGCATCCAATCTTAGAGGAACAGGATTAGGTATCCTACTGAAATCGCCACAGTGGGACATAATACCCCAGTCTATAGCCTGTGAGTTTCAAGCAACAAATAATGAAGCGGAATACGAAGCTTTAATTACAGGTTTGCAACTAGCTAAACATATGAAGATCATGTATCTTCAGGTGTATATAGATTTGTTATTAATACCTAACCACTTTAATGGATCATACGCTGTTAAAGGAGAAAAACTAATCAAATATCTAGACATTGTGAAAGAACTGTCAAAGTTCTTCGATTCTTTTAGTATTATATAGGTACCAAGGGAAGAAAACGTTGGGGCATATGCCTTAGCAAATCTAGCTTCACCCTTAAAGATCCCAGAAGATACAAAGATCCCGATCATCCATATACTCTCACCAGCAATAGGAGAACAAGAAGTTATGGAGTTTATAACGTACAAAGAGATTATGCTTTGGGATCTATTATCCTCTAATAATCAAGGATATTGGATCCTCCCGATCAAGAAATTTATTCAAGATGGAGAGATTCCCGCCACAGAAAATCCTAAAACCTTCAAACTAAGGTATCACCATACATCTTATTACATGATATCCTGTATAGGAACTATCTTGCATGTCCATACTTGAGGTGTATTGAGGAACCTGAAATCCAATAGGTGCTCAAAGATTTTCATGAAGGTGATTGTGGTAATCACACTAGATGTAGAGCTCTATTCTCTAGGATTCTAAGAACAGAGTTGTCACACCCTCAAAATCCACTAACGGAGTTTTACCGTCAGAGGGTGTGAACTAACAGGATCGGAATCATTAGTTATAATCAAACCATAAAAACATTTAAATGAAAATAAGTGCGGAAGCGTAAAACCATAGAAACCAATGTTGCGTCACGCAGGACGACTTAAAAACCAATGATAACAGTTTAAAATAATTTTGCATAATTAAAAGTGTTTCAAGCAATGCATGACCCTAAACCGCGCGCCCGCCTCGGCTACCTGAGAATAACATACTAAAAGTGTCAACACAAAGTTGGTGAGTTCACAGTTTATATAAAATAAAACGTTTAGCGTTTGTGTTCAGCGTTTTGCGTTACAGCGTTTTGCGTTACAGCGTTTTGCGTTACCAGATAGTGTTATGTCAATTATATATCTATAGGTAGCTAGCCTATAAAACAAGTATCACTAAGTGTTCGACACCGAAGCTGACTGTTTATCATTTGCCTTGCCACCAGGTCTATCCCGACCATGGTATGTGTTTAGCCAAGATTACACCCACTCGACCTCCAGTCGAGTTTAGCGTTGGGTGGGGTTTGTCAAACCCAGTAGTACTACTCAACAATGACTCGCTATTATCCAATATTAAACGGTTCGATGTGAATGAAGGACTTTAGTTAACGCGTTTGCCACTTAGTCTTTACAAGTGATATATAATCTATATTAACAAAATCTTAAATGCGTTTCGGAGTATGTTATCTCCCCCAAGTGAAAAGCGTTTAAAAAGTTTAAAAGGGGAAAGTGAAACTCACTGTTTGCGAAGTATTCCCAAAATAATTCACCAAGATGCGCGTCACAGAAAAACTCTCTCTAGCGTTCTAAAACAATAAAGAGATTTTTCTAAGTGTCGGAATATTATCGAGTCTCTAGACCCGGCATATAATACCTATGCACATAACATGTTTCGTGTTTCGTTTGTGAATCGTGTGTGACTTTAACAAATACATTTGTGATACGATACGTGTGTGAGCAATTATTTATGTGTCATGTATTAATAATGTACATCACTAGCAATTTCTCCCCGTAAGGGCAATTTGGTCACACATAACAATTAACTAGCAATTATTCCCCGCAAGGGCAATTTGGTCAAAACACGACAACTATTTAGCAAGTATTCCCCGCAGGGGCAATTTGGTCAAAACATAACAATTATATAGCAAGTATTCCCCACAGGGGCAATTTGGTCAAAACATAACAATTAACTAGCAATTATCATGTTTCATGCATTTTCACAAAATTCAGCAGCTAGTTTCACCGAGACAGAAATTCTACTTGAAAGATTGTACTATTCCACCAATCATAGCATCTCAATTAATTTACCAAAAATCATCACTAAAGCATGCATGTGTTAGGTTTCCAGCATATTTTATTTTATTTTTATTCCACCTAGATTTCTCATAATGATCAAAACACTACAGCAAGCTCATAACAGTCAATTTCATGCGCAACAGAATGTTATTTGAAATTCCCGTTAAATGAAAAATCCAACAAATGCAAGACCACTTGGGTTAGGTTCCTAACTCAACAATTCAACTTCCAGAAGTGGAACCAACCCATTTGGCTTTGTAGTTCATGAGATATAATATTTACAAAACAACCTAACAGCAGGTCTAACAGCTCAGCTTTGCACAACGTTTTTGTAAAATCATAAAAGTTAACTTTTACACGTCCAAAAATTACAAATTTATATTCTTTAGAAACTAGACTCAACCTAGTTTACTGTAGTATCAATAATCTCAACCAATTTTCACATTTACACTTCGTTACAGTTAATTAAACATCAATAACACAATCTGTCCAGAAACTGTTTGCATCCAAACTCAACATATTAACTATCTATGGACCATCATTCATTCATATAACACTCTAGACTCCATAATCACTATCCATGCACATCAATTACCCATTACATACATGATTAGGGTTTTTGTTTGAATTCAAATCAAAGACACAAGCAATTAACATGTAACAATATCGATTCTAGTTATCATATCATCATCCAATCAACAACAATCATATGAACTACATACACACATAAAATCAGCCCCTAGGGTTTACAATTAACCCATTAAACATCAAAATTAAGTATAAAGAATGCATAGGATAGTCGTTTATACCTTCCTAGCACCTTAATCTTCAATCAAAGGCTTGAAAACTTGGTTGTATGTGTGTATATAAGTGGCGGCAGCCATGAGGGGGGGGGGGGAAGAGAAGTCCGATCGGGGTAGAGGAAGAGAATGAAAAAAAGTGAGTTAGGGTTTATTATTATTATTATTATTTATAATAATACTATGTTACACTCAAGCCCCTCAACTTTCGATTGTTGCTTTTCTAGCTTAACTAACTAGTTCTAGTACATTGAGTTAACGTTTATAACGATGTTATCACACAACACATAAGTCTAACACATAATTATCACATAATTACTGTTTTGACGTTTTTCGTTTATTCACCAATCGTTTGCGTCAACTCGTTTGCGTTTCGGTGCAATTCCCGAAAGACTACACATGTAGTAAGTGTTAAGCGTCATTTAAACCTTAGTTTAAATGTAATGAGGTGTGCGTTATAGATTCAGTGATCTTAAGTTTGAATTGACGGAGTTGAGTTAACGGAGTTAACCTGAAATTGACGATTGTCACATCATTCCCTTGTTAAAGAATTTTCGTCCCGAAAATTTGAGTCAAGTCGTGATGAGTGTCTGAAAAAGTAAGAAAAATTTTCAGTTTGTCATTTCATCCCCTAGTAGAAAGAAATTTCGTCCCGAAATTTAATTCATACCTCCGGTGATTTCTGACGGTTTGCCGGGTTTCGCGGTTTTCTGTGTTTGGTCAGCCCTTTAAAAAGGTGAGGATACTTTTCATCATTTGATCCTCGCGTTCCCACGTGAACTCCGGTCCACGTCTCGAGTTCCAACAAACCTTAACGATTGGAATTTTGCTGTGCTTGAGCGTTTTGGTTTCCCAATCCAAAACCTCGACTGGTTCTTCAATGAAACGTAACTGTTCATCAACTTGCAGTTCCTCCAAAGGGACTACTTGGGTTTCATCGGATAAGCATTTCTTCAAATTGGATACGTGGAATACATTGTGTACGCCACTGAGTTCCATTGGTAGGTCCAGTCGGTACGCCACCGGACTAATGCGCTCAGTTATCCGGTAAGGACCAACATATCGTGGGTTGAGTTTGTTTCGCTTACCAAAGCGAACCACACCTTTCCAAGGTGAGACTTTAAGTAACACTTGGTCATTCACTTGAAATTCGAGAGGCTTTCGGCGCTTGTCGGCGTAACTCTTTTGGCGATCTCGTGCTGCTGCCATGCGATTTCGGATTTGAACAATCTTTTCCGAAGTTTCGAGTACCAGTTCTGGACCAGTGATTTGGCTGTCACCCACCTCTGCCCAGCAGAGTGGTGATCGACACTTCCGTCCGTACAGCGCTTCAAACGGCGCTGCTTTAATACTTGCGTGGTAGCTGTTATTATACGAAAACTCTACCAAAGGTAAGTGAGGTTCCCAACTTTTTCTGAAATCCAACACGCATGCACGCAACATATCCTCCAGGGTCTGAATAGTTCGTTCACTTTGCCCATCCGTCTGAGGATGGTATGCTGTGCTCATATAAAGACGGGTGCCTAGTGCGCTTTGCAGCGACTTCCAAAAGTGCGAAGTGAAACGAGAATCTCGATCAGAAATGATTGAGACAGGCACTCCGTGTCTAGACACCACTTCTTTCATGTAAACATGAGTCAGTCTTTCCATTTTGTCCGATTCCTTAATCGCTAAGAAGTGTGCAGACTTAGTCAACCGGTCAACGATCACCCAGATGGTATCGCATCCCGTCGGTGTCTTAGGTAAACCCGTGATAAAATCCATTGAAATGTGTTCCCATTTCCACATTGGAAGTTCCGGTTGTTGTTGTAGTAGGCCAGATGGTTTCTGGTATTCTACTTTGACTCTGGCACAAGTCAAGCATTTGCTCACGTAGGTGGCAATGTCGGCTTTCATGTTCGGCCACCAGTAAAGTGCCTTTAAATCATGATACATTTTATCTGAGCCAGGGTGGATAGAATATCGGGACTTGTGTGCTTCGTCCATCACCAGAGTTCTCAACTCTCCGAACCGTGGAACCCAAATCCGGTTCTCAAAATATCGGACCCCGTCCGATCTGGTTTCAAGTTGCTTGTTCATGCCCCGCATGAGTTCCGATGGAAGATTATCATCTTTCAAAGCTTCGTGTTGCGCATCGCGAATCTGGTCGGGTAAGTTTGCATGAATCGTGAGTTGCAATGCTCGCACTCGTCTGGGTTTATCTGTTTCTTTTCTGCTGAGGGCATCAGCCACTACATTGGCCTTGCCAGGGTGATACTTGATGGCACAATCATAATCCTTGAGTAGCTCGACCCAACGACGTTGTCGCATGTTCAGCTCCTTCTGATCGTAGATATGCTTGAGACTCTTGTGGTCGGTGTAAATGGTAAACTTGGTACCGTACAAGTAATGCCTCCATATCTTAAGGGCAAACACCACAGCTCCGAGTTCCAAATCATGGGTCGTGTAGTTCTTCTCGTGAACCCGTAGTTGTCGAGAGGCATAAGCTATAACCTTCTCGAGTTGCATCAGCACACAACCGAGACCTTGTATCGATGCGTCACAGTGTACCTCAAAATTTTCCGTTCCCTCGGGGAGGGCTAGAATAGGGGCGCTACAGAGTTTGGTTTTCAACAGTTGAAAAGCGGATTCTTGCGCGTCACCCCAATTGTACTTAGTGCCTTTGTGAGTCAATGCGGTGAGGGGTCGAGCAATCTTTGAAAATCCCTCGATGAAACGTCGGTAGTAGCCGGCCAGTCCTAGGAATTGCCGCACCTCAGTCGGAGTCTTAGGTGCTTCCCAGTTTTTGATGGCCTCTACCTTACCGGGATCGACATGGATACCGTTCTCGCTGATCACATGTCATAAAAAGTGAACCTCGCGAAGCCAAAACTCACATTTCGAGAGTTTAGCATACAGTTGTTCCTTCTTCAATAATTCCAGAATTACCCTTAAGTGTTCTTCATGGTCAGCTTCGTTCTTGGAGTAGACGAGAATATCATCAATGAAAACAATCACAAACATGTCGAGGTACGCCTTGCATACTCGATTCATGAGATCCATAAATACGGCTGGTGCGTTGGTTAGGCCAAAAGGCATAACCGAAAACTCGTAGTGACCATACCGTGTTCTGAAAGCCGTCTTTGAAATATCTTCTTCGCGCACTCTTAGTTGGTGATAACCAGATCGCAGATCGATCTTCGAGTAGTAACTCGATCCTTGAAGCTGGTCAAACAAATCATCAATTCGGGGTAAAGGATAACGGTTCTTAACCGTCACCTTGTTCAACTCCCGGTAGTCGATACACATGCGGAAAGTCCCGTCCATCTTTCAGACAAACAAGACAGGGGCTCCCCATGGCGATGAGCTAGGTCAGATAAAACCCTTATCCAACAAATCTTGCAACTGAGTGGACAACTCCTGAAGCTCCGCCGGTGTGAGCCGATACGGGGCTCGTGCTATGGGTGCTGCACCGGGTGTTAACTCGATTTGGAATTCGACTTGTCGTATAGGAGGGAGTCCAGGCAAATCCTCCGGGAAAACTTCCGGAAAATCTCGCACAATCGGTATATCTTCAATTCGCTTCTCCTCCGCGGGTTTCTCAACAATCTGCGCCAAAATTGCCGGATGACCCTTTCGTAGGTACTTCTGCGCCTTCATGAGGGTAATGACGCTGGTGGTCATGCCGCTTCTCTCACCTCGGATCGAAATGATCTCGCCGGAAGGGGTAGTAATGTGGACTATCTTGTCGTGACATATAATCTCCGCTCGGTTCTCGGACAACCAGTCCATGCCGACCACGACATCGAAACTACTAAGCGTAAAAGGAATAAGGTCGATATCAAAGACATGACCTGACAGTTTTAACTTACATCCCGCAAGTACATGAGTCGTTACTATAGTCTTACCGTCAGCTAATTCAACAGGAAACTTAGCATCTAACGGAGTTGGAGTTAAGTCTAAGAGTTGGCTAAAGGCTTTCGACATAAAACTCCTATCAGCTCCAGTGTCAAACAATACAGAAGCAAAACAATCGTTCACAGGGAACTTATCAGTCACTACGTACGGATCATTGTGGGCTTGACCCGACCCAATTACAAAAGCTCTCCCTTTGCCATTGCTTCCACCATTACTGCCATTTCCATTACCTCCATTGTTGTCGTTCTGTTTCAGCTTGGGACAATCTTTCCTGAAATGACCTTCCTGCCCACATTCGAAACATCCCTTCGTCGTCATAGGTGGTTTAGGAGCACCCTTTGCCGCAAGGTCTCCTCTACATTCCTTCGCCTGGTGACCCATCTTTCCGCATCTCTGACACTTGACACGGTCACACGGGCCAACATGATGATAGTTGCACCAATTGCACTTCGGATATTTCCCAGCATATCCGCTCGAACCCTGCCCGCTACCGTTGTTATTGTTGTTGTGACTCTGATTGTTAAAGCTCCGAGTGAATTCGGGCTTACGGTAGTGTTGTTGCTGTGGGAGGTTCGAGGATGAGGATCTGGTGTTGTCAAACTTTCTCTTTCCGCTGCTCGGGTTGCAGTTGCTGTTGTTGTCATTACTCAGGTTGTCACGGGCTTTAGCGGTTGAACCCCTAGGTGGTAGCGTACCTTGGGTCACTACTTGATCCGTCAGTTTGTGAGCTAAACGAATCGCTTGTTGAATCGTGGCTGGTCTGGAAGACGTCACCATGCCCTGAATTTGCGGTGCTAACCCATCAAGATACATTTCAATCCTCTTACTCGGCGGATCCATCATCCGCGGACACATCACAGCTAACTCGTGAGAACGGGTAGTGTAGGCTTCGATTTCTGAACCCACCATCTTCAACGACCAAAATTCTGACTCCAACTTTGAAATCTCTTCTCTCGGACAGTACTCTTCTCGCATCATGTTTTTGAACTCCTCCCAGTTCATCGCGTTAGCCAGTTCTAATCCAAGGATCTGTACGTTCGAATTCCACCAAGTGAGGGCAGAATCCTCAAGTGTTCCAGCAGCGAATTTGACCCTACTGGCAGGGGGACAATTACACATCTCAAAGGCCGACTCGGCCTTCTCAGCCCAACGCAGGAAGCCTATAGCTCCCTCAGTGCCCTTAAACGTACTGGGCTTGCAGTCAAGGTAATTCTTGAAAGTACACGTTCCAGTTGGACCTCCAGCTTGATTCTGAACGTGTGCGGCTAGAGCAGCCGCCCGCATGGTCGTTCAGCAAAGTTTGGAGTTCTGCTGCAGTCAAGTTGATGTTACCGCGACCGTGTCTAGCGTTTCTTCCAGCCATTTCCTAGAATCACAGTATAAAATGTTAAACATGAATTTTTCTTTCATATCCAACACACCATACATGTAATAAAAAGATAGGTAAGAAAGAAATAAGAAACAACATCACATCACAACCATATATTAATCTACTTAATAATTCATGATTAAAACCATTGTATTCACTACAAAGTATTTCCAATCAATCCTTAAAATCATAGAAAATAATAGTTCGGATGGAGACAACCCCTCCATCTAGGTGTCATCATCACTAGATGTCATCATCTGAGGACACCTCTGAGTGTGCCTCCTCCTCAGCCGGTTCTTCCTCCGGTTCTTCTTCAAGTTCCTCCTCGGGATCTTCCTCAGGCTCCACTTCGGGGATCTTCTTCGGGTTCCTCTTCAGGCTCTGCCTCAGGCTCTGGCTTCAGGTTCTGCCTCAGGCTCTGCCTCGGGTTCGGCTGCGTTCTGAGCAATCTGCATTTGTAAGACATCGCAGCGCTCTAAAGCTATCTCGGTTCGGGTCCTTGCTACTTGGAGTTGCTCTTGCAAGTCTATCATCTCGGCTTGCATCTTTCTCATAATCTTCATCTGTTGATCACTAGCCTCTTGCATTTCCTTCATTGCCAGCTGCCATGCGGGCAATCTCCTCCTTAGTCTCGGTTCCGTCTTTTAACAGTCCGGAAACGTTAGCTCTCGTATAGCGCATGTAACCCACGTCACGCTCCAAGCAAGAAACGACAGCCGCGAGAACTCGCTCTACAGGTTCAGTTATGGGTGGTAGGGTGTTGGGGTAAGCAGGGTGGTTCGGGTGAGGTAACGGGGGAACTTGTTCGCGATAGACCATACGTCTGATCATATTAGTGTACCAATCCCAGCTAACTTCGTTTTCGTACATGCCTCCGGATAAGCGGTACCTCTTCGGTGCAGGAGCTTCGAGTTCCGGGACTACGCGGTGGGTGGCGATGCGGTAGGTAACTGCGGTTCCTTCCCGTGAGCATGAGTCATCGGATCAGATGATGATGAGGGTGGCGGCGTCGACATTCCTACAGGTAAGCCGTGTGTGCGCGCGCGTATGAGTGAAAGAGGTAAAGAGATAAGATAACAAAGACTACACAAACATATGTAGTGCGTATCATTATAACTAATGGGTCGTCGCGGTTATAGTCTAGTATGCATGCAGCTTCTAGTTCGCTATAACCAATGGCTCTGATACCAATCTGTCACACCCTCAAAATCCACTAACGGAGTTTTACCGTCAGAGGATGTGAACTAACAGGATCAGAATCATTAGTTATAATCAAACCATAAAAATGTTTAAATGAAAATAAGTGCGGAAGCGTAAAACCATAGAAACCAATGTTGCGTCACGGAGGACGACTTAAAAACCAATGATAATAGTTTAAAATAAGTTTGCATATTTAAAAGTGTTTCAAGCAATGCATGACCCTAAACCGCGCGCCCGCCTCGGCTACTTGAGAATAACATACTAAAAGTGTCAACACAAGGTTGGTGAGTTCACAGTTTATATAAAATAAAGCGTTTAGCGTTTGTGTTCAGCGTTTTGCGTTACAGCGTTTTGCGTTACCAGATAGTGTTATGTCAATTATATATCTATAGGTAGCTAGCCTATAAAACAAGTATCACTAAGTGTTCGACACCGAAGCTGACTGTTTATCATTTGCCTTGCCACCAGGTCTATCCCGACCATGGTATGTGTTTAGCCAAGATTACACCCACTCGACCTCCAGTCGAGTTTAGCGTTGGGTGGGGTTTGTCAAACCCAGTAGTACTACTCAACAATGACTCGCTATTATCCAATATTAAACGGTTCGATGTGAATGAAGGACTTTAGTTAACGCGTTTGCCACTTAGTCTTTACAAGTGATATATAATCTATATTAACAAAATCTTAAATGCGTTTCGGAGTATGTTATCTCCCCCAAGTGAAAAGCGTTTAAAAAGTTTAAAAGGGGAAAGTGAAACTCACTGTTTGCGAAGTATTCCCAAAATAATTCACCAAGATGCGCGTCACAGAAAAACTCTCTCTAGCGTTCTAAAACAATAAAGAGATTTTTCTAAGTGTCGGAATATTATCGAGTCTCTAGACCCGGCACATAATACCTATGCACATAACATGTTTCGTGTTTCGTTTGTGAATCGTGTGTGACTTTAACAAATACATTTGTGATACGATACGTGTGTGAGCAATTATTTATGTGTCATGTATTAATAATGTACATCACTAGCAATTTCTCCCCGTAAGGGCAATTTGGTCACACATAACAATTAACTAGCAATTATTCCCCGCAATGGCAATTTGGTCAAAACACGACAACTATTTAGCAAGTATTCCCCGCAGGGGCAATTTGGTCAAAACATAACAATTATATAGCAAGTATTCCCCACAGGGGCAATTTGGTCAAAACATAACAATTAACTAGCAATTATCATGTTTCATGCATTTTCACAAAATTCAGCAGCTAGTTTCACCGAGACAGAAATTCTACTTGAAAGATTGTACTATTCCACTGATCATAGCATCTCAATTAATTTACCAAAAATCATCACTAAAGCATGCATTTGTTAGGTTTCCAGAACATATTTTATTTTAATTTTATTCCACCTAGATTTCTCATAATGATCAAAACACTACAGCAAGCTCATAACAGTCAAATTCATGCGCAACAGAATGTTATTTGAAATTCCCGTTAAATGAAAAATCCAACAAGTGCAAGACCACTTGGGTTAGGTTCCTAACTCAACAAGTCAACTTCCAGAAGTGGAACCAACCCATTTGGCTTTGTAGTTCATGAGATATAATATTTACAAAACAACCTAACAGCAGGTCTAACAGCTCAGCTTTGCACAACGTTTTTGTAAAATCATAAAAGTTAACTTTTACACGTCCAAAAATTGCAAATTTATATTATTTAGAAACTAGACTCAATCTAGTTTACTGTAGTATCAATAATCTCAACCAATTTTTACATTTACACTTCATTACAGTCAATTAAACATCAATAACACAATCTGTCCAGAAACTGTTTGCATCCAAACTCAACATATTAACTATCTATGGACCATCATTCATTCATATAACACTCTAGACTCCATAATCACTATCCAAGCACATCAATTACACATTACATACATGATTAGGGTTTTTGTTTGAATTCAAATCAAAGACACAAGCAATTAACATTTAACAATATCCATTCTAGTTATCATATCATCATCCAATCAACAACAATCATATGAACTACATACACACATAAAATCGGCCCCTAGGGTTTACAATTAACCCATTAAACATCAAAATTAAGTATAAAGGATGCATAGGATAGTCGTTTATACCTTCCTAGCACCTTAATCTTCAATCAAAGGCTTGAAAACTTGGTTGTATGTGTGTATATAAGTGGCGGCAGCCGTGAGGGGGGGGGGGGGGAAGAGAAGTCCGATCGGGGTAGAGGAAGAGAAAGAAAAAAAGTGAGTTAGGGTTTATTATTATTATTATTATTTATAATAATACTATGTTACACTCAAGCCCCTCTACTTTCGATTGTTGCTTTTCTAGCTTAACTAACTAGTTCTAGTACATTGAGTTAACGTTTATAACGATGTTATCACACAACACATAAGTCTAACACATAATTATCACATAATTACTGTTTTGACGTTTTTCGTTTATTCACCAATCGTTTGCGTCAACTCGTTTGCGTTTCGGTGCAATTCCCGAAAGACTACACATGTAGTAAGTGTTAAGCGTCATTTAAACCCTAGTTTAAATGTAATGAGGTGTGCGTTATAGATTCAGTGATCTTAAGTTTGAATTGACGGAGTTGAGTTAACGGAGTTAACCTGAAATTGACGATTGTCACAAGAGTACTTCTGGTCAAACATGAAGAGAGATGCCATGGAGTACTCCAAGAAGTGTGATTCCTGTCAAAGACATGGCAACATTTTGCATCAGCCAGCGGAGCATATGTATCTTGTATCCTCAACATGGCCTTTCATGAAGTGGGGCATGGATATTGTGGGTAGGCTGCCTATAGCACCAGGAGGAAAAATGTTCATGCTTGCTGTTAGGGCATAGAATTTATGCTGAGGATCCATTATTTTTAAGCGACTTATTGTCGCTTATCCTTGAGATATGTTCAAGGTTGCGAAGGATCAAGGATCCTCAGTAATATATGTTTACTAATAATTGTGTTTGAGTGGTGTTGTGTTTGATAGGTATAACGACTCTATGACCAAGTCCACCTCATATTTCGCTAGTGGAGACTCCCAGCACGTGGTCAAAAGACGTTGAAGGAGTTAGTGGCAGATTTGTAGGAGTAGTTGTTATTTATCTTTATAAACGAGATTATGATCAATTAGGTCACACAACACACGTTCATACTTATTCACTGAGCAAGCTAGCAGAACACTTACACTTAGCATTCTTTTAATCATTGATCATATCTCCACCATTTGTAACCCGATTTTTGATTAATAAAGTGGTGATAGACAATTGTCGTCACCAGGGGTTTTTGTGCCCGCGATCCGAACAAGATCATGGGCTTTTCCTCGTAACAAATCCTACGTGTTTGTGTTAACAATCATTACCTAATCGTTATTATCATCATAGCACAAGACCTCACAATTTCGGATTTAGTTACATTATCCTTGGCAGATTTTTGAACAAAACAATTTGGCACCCACCGTGAGGCAATTGGTGCTATAATCCAGAAAATACCCTATCAATATTCAACCTTTCATACCCATATCACCATCAATGGCCTCTCAACAATCTTCTGCTTCATCAACCATGCCTTCCTCAGTTTCACTCCCACCGAGATCCTCACTACCAATGCGTCATCCACTTGCGGGAGCACCAAGGGCTACTATTGCTGGAAATAAGACGCAACTATCAGTCTTTCAGAGCTCGAAAACCACTGCTGCCACTTCGGTTGTTAATTCTAACAATTATGTTTATGCTATGTTTTCGCAGGTTAAAGCATAAATGGAGCAACAAAACAAGACTAACCAGAGGATCCTTCGGGAGATATAAGACCTCAAGAGGACTAAGAGGCCAACGGAGGATGATCAAACTACACTAATGCCTAGGATGCTGGATTTTACCACTCCGGGATTGTTGGCTCAACTTACTCAAGGATCATCTATCCTTCAACCGGGACCCATGAGTCAGCAGACTCAGGGATCCTCAGTTTTCCAACAAGGATCATCCATCCTTAATCCAGGGTTCATGGGTCAGCAGGTTCAAGGATCCTCGATCTTTCAGCAAAGATCATCCATCCTTAATCCAGGGTCCATGGGTCAGCAGGTTCAAGGATCCTCGATTTTTCAGTAAGGATCATCCATCCTTAATCCAAGGTCGATGGGTCAGAAGGCTCGAGGATCATCGATCTTCCAGCAAGGATCATCAATCCTTCAACCAGGATCATCTAGGTTGTGTCACCAAGGATCCTAATACCTCCATCCTCAAGGATCCTTCTTTCATGATCTAGGATCCTCCGGAATTCAACATCAGAGGTCTTCAGAGGTCCATGAAGGAGATATTATCCCCATGCAAACCATTGCCTCTGGCGGACCAACTCCTATAGCAGACGCTTCTTACCTCAGCTATTGTTCTGGGATGCCGACATTCACGCAACAAAGAGGTAACACATATAATCCAATATCCTTAGATGCTAACCTTGGTTCTATGCAGGGTGCAGGTATCAACCAAGCTATGGCTAAGGAACTGCAGAAGCTTAAGGATATGATATCCAGTGTACCAGGGGTGGTCCGATCAATCCCTGAAATACCAGAAGGAAGCCACAAATTGTCCAGATTTGCTCCATCTATTTGTGATGCTGAAATCCCAAAACGATTTCAGACCCCCAACATGAAGGTGTATGATGGACTCCTCCGCATGCAAAAATAGTCAAATACAAAAATATATAAATGACCAACATTATTTCTTTCGTAATACACATAATAATTGCATCTAATAGTCATATCTCATTGATCATTTTTTACTTTCAGGTCAACTTTAACCAGTGAAAAGTCAAATTTGAAAAAAAGTTGTGGCAGCTGCAGTTTTCATTTGTGCCAATTAGTTTATCCACTTATACTTATATTTTAAATAAAATTTGTTTAAATCAAAAGTTAATAGTTAAAAAAGGAAATGTTAACCCAAATCTATTCAGTTTAACCAAATACGTTCATTGGTTCTGATGGCGTGGGTACCCTTACCCACCCATAAGCTTAACAATAGAGAAGTATCTCACAAGCTAGGAAGCTTAGGAATAAAGGAGCAGGAAGCATAAGCTGTCAGATGGGAAGCTTGACACTTGCCCAACAAGATTCCTAAGTTGACTAAGAAACTCATGCTACAGTAATTTCAGAAAAAGTCACAACTGACCAAAAGCTGACGTCTGCCATAAAGTAAAAGCAACTACAAGACAAAATAAAAGATGTGAGCAGGTTACACGGAAATGGCATCTACCCAGTCTGCATGAGCTGAAAGGAGAGCTGACATTTTCTACTTAAGAAGCTTTAGCTTCCTCGGAGAAGCTTCCAAACTACCTATAAATAGGACACTCCACCAAAGGTATTGATCATTCTCACTCACTATTTTCTCTAAACTCTCTCTTCATACTTCTACAATATCTCTTGTATCATATCACTGATTCTCACGCCAGAGGTTGATCGTAGGAGGCTCCCTCCTACGGTGAGACTAACCGGTCGGTTTTTCTTTGATTCTTAGCAGGTTAGGAAGCTTTGATAGGATCATACTCTTGAACCGCCATACTCTCATTGTCCGCTATACCCCTTGTAGCAACAAGTGGTGCCCAACATGGGGCTAGCGCTACTTAGAACAACAATTATGGTAGTGTTAGCTCCATTATTCTCAAGTATTATCCTCTTATGGCCGGGAAAAGTAATCCTATCAAGGCATTTCTACAAACGATGATCGGCTGGAAAAACGACTCCTCGCTGGAGGAAAACGTAGGTCATAGTTCATCGGAAATGAGTAGACCTTTGGTCATGTCATCACAATCCTTTGAGTTCCAAACATCACCCTCGTCTAGAAGTGGAACATTCTCCTACACAATCAGTGGTCCTCATCCCAGTTTCACAGCCTCCCACCAACACTTGTACTTACTGTTGTTGTTGGCGACAGTGGTTTCATCAAATAAATAACCATTATTTTCTCAATTGCTCATAAGGTGTTTGATGAAATGCTTATAGCTAATTTTTATATCAAAACTGGAGATGGGTCGGTGTAGTAATAATTTTAGGGGAAGTTGAATTGGTTATCAACTACAAATTTTTATAAACAACTATATTGAGCATGTTCTACGACACGAAACCGGACCCGAAGACCATGTGTGTGTGTATATATACACATAAACCTGAACACAATCAAAGACATGTGACACACCGAACCAGGACCCAAACTAGACACGCATCTTTACAGGATGACCATGGCCCGTTTGACCCATAATATTTTTTATTGCATCATAACAGCTTACATTAGGGGTGTTCTTTGGGTTCGTTTTTCGGGTTTCGGATTTTTCGGGTCGGGTTCTTCGGCTTTAAAAGTTTTAAATCTTGACCTGAAACCCAACTTGAATCTCCCACGATTTTTTTCGGGTTCGGGTTTTTTCGGGTTGGGTTAATGGGGTTTCGAGTATCCTAGAAAACAAAACAAAGAACAAAAAAATATAAAAAACTACAATGCTAAAATTAAAACAACATATTATTCTTTGCTCGTAAGCAAATAATCAAAGAATAAACCAATATAACTTGGTAAAACAATCGTAAAGAAGAGTAAAACTAACTCGAACCATAATCGTCTTCTATCGAGCGTGATTTGGTTATTCGATTACGGTTGATATTATTAATAAACTGAAAACATAAATTAACAATAAACAATCGATCTATAATATACCTAAAAATTAGGTATATAATTTCAAAACTAAAAGTTTATTTGGGTTATTCGGGTTGACCTGAAACTTATAAATTAAACCCGATAACCAACCTGAATTACTTCGGTTCGGATTCAGGTTAGTCTTTTCTCGAGTTCGGGTTTTTCGGGCCGGTTTAATTCGGGTTTGGGTACGTGTTTTCTCGGGTTGGGTTTTGGGTTTCTGGTAAAAATGACAGCCATAGCTTACATACTAATTTGAATTCAAAATTGAAAGGAAGAGATTCACATCAACATAAAATGACAATTTCTTCTACAAAATATTTAATATCTGGTTACAGTGTGTTGCAAAAGGGTCGCTAACTAAACTAAAAAGTTCATTTCGCAGCTTACATTTATCTAAAAATATAAATCTAACAAATCAACAGTTTACTTGCAAACAATAACTAATCAAAAAGTGGTATCCTCTTTCTTTGCATGCTAGGTTGTCTATTTTTTAGCTGCATTTGTACTGTGTTTTCTCCTGGTGTAACAGGTTTTCGACTTTCTTGGTGTTTACTTTGTGCGGTTATGGTAGAAGATGATTGCTAGCTTTGTCATATAAGGTATGTGTTATGTGGTTTCATTTACTATCTGCCCACGTTGTTAATTAGTTATCGTTTTTTGGTTAGTGTAGTGTCGACTTTGCTTTTTCTTGCTTCGTTTAGTACGCATTGGTGTTTTCAAACTTTCGTTAGAAACAACTGATTTTTATTCAAACATACCCGTTTTAAATTACTCGACCCAACTTGCACAACAAAACCCGTTCACCATATTTATTTATACCATTTACGTCAAATTTTAATTACAGGTCATCACTTGGAGCAAACGGTCATATGGTACGTTTTTTTGGAATCGGTAAAGAGGATGATTGTGTAGTTGTGGTGCTAACCGTAAATTTTGTCGTATCCCGCATGTGAGCTGTTTGGGATTGATCACTTTGAGATTCTACTAAGGACAATTTAGTGTTGATCAACAGTGAACTGACTCTAGAATGGAAACAATAGGTATATTTATTTGAACCTTATATAGAAAAAATGGTTTCTATGATTTGACCGAATGTGCAACACCATTACGTTAATTCTTTTCGTCATATTTAACAACGTAAGATCATAGGTTACAGTTCACACCCCCACCCCCCCACCCCCCGGCCGCAACGCGGGGAGTAAAGATACTAGTTTTGTCAAAACCAAAAAGAAAATGAAACAAAGTTGATATCACACAACTAGCACGTCAAATGTCACACTATTAGACTGTTCTCTATGGTGGGGGACATCGAAGCCCCTCCACAATGTCACGTCAGCGCCATGTTAGCACCGGGGGCATCGAAGCCCCAACCTATAACGCCCCGATGTGGTTAAAACCCCTTGGGCGCCCTTATTATATACATATATACATATATATGTATGTATGTGTGTGTGTGAGATTGAGAGAGCGAAGGCGGCCGACGTTCCAAGGCCGCCCCTCCCTCGTCGCCCCCGCCATTGTCGCACCCCGACAGTATTCCGCGCCCCAGGCCGCCCTCTTACGCACCCATAGTGTCCGATCTTATGGGCAAGGAAAAGTTATTTATTCGTTACAATGAGATTCAGGAAAAGTTATTTCCTCGTTACAATGTGATTGTCTTGCAAAAATATTAAATGTGTATCGACCAGTGCAGTGTTGTAGCTAACGCGTTAAGTATCCCGCATGGGGAGTACGTTCACAAGAATGAAACTCAAAGGAATTGACGGGGGGCCGCACAAACGGTGGAGCATGTGGTTTAATTCGATGCAAAGCGAAGAACCTTATCAGGGCTTGACATAACGCGAATCCTCGAAGGCTGTTGAAGTGACTTATTTTTGGAAATTGGGAAGCGTTGAGAACAAAGAAATTGTTGGAGTTATCATTTCTCTCTAGTACCAATACGTTTGATGTTAAGAAAAGACCTCTTGCAGGAAGGTTGACTAGAGATTTATTGTAAAAACACTAGCCCTACTCAATTCATAATGAGAAGTTTTTCATCTTCTTTATTTTATCATTTTATCATTATGCACATAATGGAGGAGCCGTATGAGATGAAAATCTTATGTACGGTTATGTAACGGAGATTCTTTGAACTAAATGACAACCGTAACGGATGTCAACCCAATCCCAATCCGAAGGAAATTATGCGGAAGCGTTACAGAATTATTATGAAGCTAGCGACTAGAAATTGATCCCTATGACCGAAGTTATATACTCTAGAACATAGGACTTATCCACACAAGTAAGACTGAAATTCGTCGACTTGTAACTTGAATTACTAGCCCCAATAGGCAAGGATATAAAGGATCATGCCAGTCAAAGCTTCACTAGGAACATGCCAAGACATGTAACACCAATTAACTCTGTTGTTTTTATTGATGTGTTGAACCGCGTGGCCGGGCATTCTCTTAAAATCACTTTCTAATATATCTTTAACAGCACATCAACTTGGATATGTATAACAAATATATAATTGCTTAACCACATACAATAAATAAATGATTCTCAAAAGTAATAAGCATATCCCAACAGTTGCTCAGTTTCCGTTTCAGTTTCATATTAGACAATTTATAAACTACGATGCAAAATGTCTATTTATGGTGTTACAAGTTCCATCTCAAGAACAAAAACATGTCCCGCCTCAGAATAACCACCTAATCTGTGCATTCGGGTTCATCCTTCCACCCCCGAGTTAGGTCAACAACACCGGTCAACGGTTGCACTTAACTGCCAATGTATCCAAGCCAATGAAGAAACATCGCAAAAACCAGCATACAAACTGCTAAAACCAAACCTTGTCGACCAAGAAGCCAATTCTTTGTTTTTACAGCTTTTTCGCCGACTCGTTGTATTCGATCTGCCCACTTCATCTGTAAAACCACCAAATAAATGTAAATATGATGATGTAAAATATATTTTGTTTACTTATTTTTTTAATAAGATAAGTTGAGAGGTTACGAGTCTATCGAGGTTCTCTGGTGACAATGAAGACATGGCTTGTTGAGCTCTTTCTGCATCCTCTCGAGAAAGTTTGACTCCAAATTGTTCACTCATGTTTGCCATCATCTCCGGGCTCATATTTTTCATCATTGATGACATCATCTGGTGAAAAATGAATAAAATTGAATTCAATTATAAAATGCCACGAGCAAGCTTTTATTATGCAAAAGTTGAATGATTCTTAGACTGTATAATACTTAGCGTCATCATGTCGGGGTGGCGGGTTAAAATGATCAACCCGAACACGACCCGTATTTTATTCGTGTCATAACATCTATCCTAAAAAGCACACACTTAAATCATGTAACATGAACACAGCCTGTTTAACCCATTTATCTAGACGACTGACAGGTTGGCGGGGAGAGTAATCACGTTGGAAACGCGTTAATTTCGTTGGTGGGTTAACAAGACAAAAACGAGTTAGTTGGCTGACCTGTTTAATTAAACAAGTCGATCCAAACATATGACAACCCAAAACATGATTATTTTCAGGTTTCGGGTTGTGCCTAAAATCCCCACCCCTAACTATAGACCACCTGGCTTGGTTGTAAACTCCAGTATTTTTATTTTTACCACTAAAAAGAGAAAATATGGTGTATATAAATACACACACATATACACATATAAATAGGCATATACATAATGTGATAGAGTTTTAAAGCATTAAAGATGTTTTTTGTCATTAAGTTTTTCAAAGGACAACCATTGAAAAAACTTTCAAACATAAAGGACTAGTTTTGCCATTTTGTCTAATATATATATATATATATATATATATATAGACCCACGTGCATATAGACATACACATACATATACGTAAAGAGAGCAACTGAGAGTTAAAATCTTGAAAATACACAAATGAAAAACAGATATAAAAGTGTACCTCACGCATTGCAGGATTCTTCAATTGGCTTCTAATATCAGAGCTAGAGCTAGGGAAGCTTGGTTGAGGTGCACTTCTTGAATTCAAAAAGCCTCTAGAAGGACCACTCTCATCATTAATTTCATAATCTCTTGAACTCCTTTGAATTTCTTGCCCTTCTAAATTACCATTATTATTACTAGTACTCCTATTTGATTGTGAACTACCACCATTTAAATTTGAAGTCATTTCAAACATCTTTTGCATGTCCTCTGGTGACATCTTACCCATCATATCAGTTGCTGATTTAATCATGTCAGGCGTTAAATTTGGCATGCCCGACTCATTATTATTCCTATTCAACAACGGGTTCCCGTTTCCCCCGTTAAAAGCGGATGCCATTTCAAGCATTTTTTGAAATTCTTCAGGTGGCATCTTGCTAATCATGTTTGAGGCATTTTTCACCATATCAGGAGACATGTTTTCAAATTTTCCTCCACTTAGAGATGATAAGGTTTCCGGGTTGGTTTGAGACAAAAAGCTCTGAAATGATCTACTCAAAAATGAATAAAAAATAAAATAAGTGGCTTTTCCTAAAGAAGTTGATCATGTGGCCTGTAAACGAACCGAACATTCCGTTAAACGTTCGTGAACCATTCGATGGGATGTTTGTTTATGTTCGTTTATTTAACAAATGAACGGAATGAACAAAATAATTTGTTCATTTAGTAAAACCAATGAGCATGAACACATGTATCATCTCACTTTTGTTCATAAATGCTCATTTACATTCGTTCAATAAAAGTCGTTTATGTTCATTTATGGTTGGTAGTTTATTACCATTTGTATAAGCTCGCTCGTGTACGTTCATTAATATTTCAAAATTATCTGACACATTACAACTTAGTCTAGTTTTAATAACTTTTTAGGCCCAACATTTTTCTTCACATTACTTTTAACTGGTTTTAGCTCAGTTATGTCCGTTCATTTATGTTCAGTTATGTCCGTTCATCTATGTTCAGTTATGTTTGTTCGTTTTCATGTGTAAACTGTTTGTTCATACTGTTAACAAACAAACATAAACGAACACGAACATGTTCATTTTCTTAACGAACGAACATGAACAAAAAAAACCCTGTTCATTTAGTTGTTCATGTTAAATTGCTTGTTCGGTAAAAATAAAACTTCGATTACAAGCCCGTCTGCATATAAATAAACCTCTATAACAAACCTGATGGATTCCTTGTCATCGTTAGGAACACCAGTAGTAGTGCTCCTCGCTTGCTTACCAAAATCCTTATTCTGCTCAGAAGATTGTGATGATGAAGTTTGACCCATTTCAGGTAATACAGGGGGCACTTTATCAGTAATTTCCTCAATTCTTATTCCTAGTGAAATTGCATAAAAATTCTTAGCTGAAAAGACATATGACGTGGTTTGGTTGATATGAAATTTGACATGAAGGAAAATAAAAATACCTCCTGGTGCATCCTCGTCACCTTGTTCAGTTAATTTGTCCTTGGCATCCCTGTGTTAATAAATAAATAAAAAGTTAAAAAGAAAGAGAAACTATGAGTATGCAAGTATATAAAAACTTGTACCTTAAAACATCTGTAATAGTGTCATCATCTGGAGAAAGTTCATGTGCTTTCGACAAGTCAGACACTGCTTTCTATAAAGTTTCCAAAGTCAACGAGAATATGAGACATAATATTTCAACCTTAATTAAGAGTCACATAGCATATAATAACTCACTTGCAGTTTTCCTAAATGTTTATATGCTTGACCTCTCCTATAAAGAGCTTTGACATTTCTTGCATCACTTGCCAATACCTGAATCAATTTTAGATAACTAAGTTAATTAATTATATTGCTTCCAAACTTAATTTCCCACTTCTAGCCTTCAGCACTTGTACTGATGATGGCAAATACTACTTCAATAATTTGCAGCAAAAATTAAAATAAAATACTTCGTTTTTGTAAAAATTAAATATGTAAATTAAACTAAGGTGCAATTTGAGTGATACCTCAGTGCCTTCGTTAATGCACTCATCAAACTGCCCTGTTTTCAAGTAACATGACATTAAATTAAGAGAGCATGCCAAGAGGAGAGTTCCGCCTTTAGCTGTTGGAACACCTTTTAGGTTATTTTTTGCCTGATTAATGAAAACCAAGTGATTAAAATAAAGTTAGCTTTAACTCCAAAAACAAAAGCCCCTTAAAGTTAGAGATTTTAAATGCTACACTTGCCCGCATGTACTTCTCCAAGGCGTCTTTAAACCTTCCCTGGCTGTGAAATTCATTCCCCTGCCAAAATGAAAACAAAGACATTTACTAGCTACACAAATTTTTACAAATCAAACCAATAACTTAATAACAATTCAATGAGATATGGCAATTAATATAGAGCTTTCTAAATAACCTACTTGCTTTATCTTATAGTTTAAAGTCAATTTTAAAATTCAGACCTTGAATACACTATCTTATAAATTAAAAATCATTAATCACATGAGTTTCAAATAAAGTACAAAACCACTTTGAAAGATTCCAGTCTCATAAGGTAAAAGCGTGTTGTCATGATGGCTTATAAACACACATGGTTATTGTGTATGTAATGTATGCATGTCTTATATTTGTGACTAGGCCTGTAAATGAACCGTTCGGCGGGAAGTTCATTAATTTTAGTTTGTTTAATAAACGAACAAACATGAACATAAATTTATGTTCACTTAGTTAAATGAATGAGCATGAGCACATCTGTGGTTCATTCAGTTATGTTTATGTTTGTTTGCTTATGTTCATTCGTTACGTTCATTTATGACGTTTGTTCATGTTTGCTTTTGTATTTATTCAAATTGTTGGACAATTAGGATAGTTTAATCTAGTTTTATTAAATTAATATCTCACCCATTATAATTTATTTAGTCTATACTCTTACTAAATTTTTTAGGCTATGGGTGGGATTTAATGGGTAAGGCTGTTGTTGCCTTATTAAATTTTTAGGCTCACTTATGCTCGTTTAGTTTGTTCATCTATGTTCAGTTACAGTTGTCCGTTTACGTTCCTAAACCGTTTACAACAAACATACCCAGTAAATCCCACCAATAGCAAAAGCTATTAGTAGGGTCTGGGGAAGGTGTGATGTAGGCAGACCTTACCTCTATCCATGAGGATAGAGAGACTGCTTCCAAAGAGACCCCCGGCTCCAAAGCATGCTACATACAAATACACATGTACCAAATAACAAAACATATAGTGGTAAAGTGGCGTAGTCAAATACCAGCACCTATGAAATCATAGAATCCAAATATACGTACCAACAAAAGAACAAGCACAAACAAAATCCCCTTAAAATTTAGAAGAGTCTATGTCCATACGCTTAAGCTAAGACACAAAAGTGGCCTTCTCTAAAAGTCCTTAACCTTATTCCTACGTCTCCATGAAGTCCTATCGTGGACCATGTCCTCGGAGAGGTGTAACTCTAGCAAATCCTGCCTAATCCGCTCCTCCCAAGTCAATTTGGAGTCTGCCTCTACTCCTCCTTCCTTCTATATTGAGGGTTTTCACTGCTCTAACTGGCGCTGTTACATGTCTTCTCTTCGCATGCCCATACCATCTCAATCTCCCCTCCTTTATTTTTTAACTTATACTAACAACTCCTAGTTGTTCCCTAAAAACCTCATTTGTTATTCTGTCCAACCTTGTGTGCCCACATATCCACCTCAGCATCCTCATCTCCGCCACCTCCATCTTACGCGCTTGTGTTTTCTTGATGGCCCAACAGTCTGTCCCATATAACAAAACAGGTCTAACCGCGATCCTGTAAAATTTCCCTTTTAATTTAGTTGGGAACCTCCTATCACACAAAACCCCCGTAGTTGCTCTCCACCTACACCAGCCCGCCTGAATGCGATGGGTTACGTCACTATCGATCTCCCCATCTTTTTGTACAAACGATCCTAGGTATTTGAACTTAGTAGCTTGTGTAACCACTTGACCCCCTATAGTGATCTGAGAGTCCCTGTCATCTCCAGGACCACTGAAATCACAATGTAGATACTCTGTCTTCGAGCGACTAATTTTTAATCCTTTGTCCTCTAGCGATGCACGCCATTCTTCTAACCTCGCATTGAGGCTATGTTTAGTTTCAGCAACTAGCACAATGTCATCTGCAAAAAGCATGCACCACGAGACCCTATCCTGAATCGACTTTGACAACTCATCCATGACGATCGCAAATAGAAAGGGGCTCAATGCTGATCCTTGGTGGAGTCCTACCTCCACTGGGAAGAAATTAGTATCCCCTACAGGTGCTCAAACAGTAGTTTTTGTCCGATCATACATATCTCTAATTATGTCTATACACCTATGTCTATATACCTCCCAGGAACCCCTCTACTCTCTAACGAATGAACATGAACATGCTCATTTTCTTAACGAGGTTAAAAGAATGGCGTGCAGCGCTAGTTTTTGTTCCTGGGATACATATGCGAGGTTAGAAGAATGGCGTGCAACGCTAGTTTTTGTTCCTGAAAACGAACGAGCATGAACATGCTCATTTTCTTAACGAACGAACAGGAGCAAGAAACTCCATTCATTTAACTTTTCGTGTTAGATTGTTTGTTCAATTAAAGTTAAACAAACAAAGACGAGCATGCCCCATTGATGTTCGTACAATTTATTTGCAGGCCTAATTGTGACTTTAAAGAATTATAAGGGCTAATGTCATAAACTATCTTTGTGAGCCACGTTGGTCATTATTCTTTGTTCCGTACCAATTTAGTCGTTAAACATGTAAAAACATTTAGTTTTCAACATTTTTTTAAAGAATTGTATATTTGAGAAAGTACTGTAAAGAAGATGGTTGTAGTGAAAGTAATGTTTATTACTTGAAGGTGTGAGAAATACATAAACAACTACATCTATTTATACACAAATAAACCCTAGCTATCAACCCATAAAAGGCCCATGGGCTTTAGCCAACTATATGGGCTAAAACCGTAATTATAACTAAATACAACTAACACTCCTCCTCAAGTTGGAGCATAGATGTTAATCATGCCCAACTTGTTACAAATAAAATCTATCTGAGCTTTCCGGAGCGGTTTAGTTAGAATGTCTGCTAGCTGAAAATTTGTCTTCACATGAACTGGTTGAATGGAAGGAGGATCAGTTTGTGTGCCTACTACTCGATCTCTGATAAGGTGGCAGTCGACCTCAATATGTTTTGTCCTCTCATGAAATACTTGATTCTTGGCTATGTGAATGGCTGACTGACTATCACAGTATAACCTCATCAAGTCATTAGAAACAACCCCGAGCTCTCTGAGAAGACGACGAACCCATGTCATCTCTGATGTTACATCTGCCATGGCTCTATACTCCGATTCGGCACTCGACCGGGAAACCGTGTGTTGCTTCTTACTCTTCCATGATACAAGATTTCCTCCAACAAACACACAATATCCGGTGGTAGATCGTCGAGAAATCGGACAACCTGCCCAATATGCATCTGAGAACCCTGATATCCGACCATCTCCTTCTTCCGTGAAGGCACCTACACGACAATGACCCTGATCGGAGTATAATATACCCAAGCCAGGTGAGGTCTTAAGATATCTAAAGACACAAATGGCATCATCCCAGTGACCGGTGTATGGTGTAGCCATAAATTGGCTCAGAACACTGACAGTAAAGGAGATATCCGGTCGTGTGACGGTTAAATAATTAAGTTTACCAACCAACCGTCTGTATCGCTCAGGATCTTTCATTGGATCTCCTTCCTTTGGGAGGAGTTTCTTTGTAGGAAGCATTGGGGTATCAACAGGTTTACAACCCAGTAAGCCACATTCAGTTAACATATCAAGAACATACGTTCGTTGGGAGAGAAGTATTCCTTGTGGAGAGCGGGATACTTCTATGCCAAGGAAATACCTCAATCGACCTAAGTCGCTGACCTGAAACTGAGACTGAAGAAACTGCTTGAGTTCGATAATCCCGACCTCGTCATCACCTGTGATTATGATGTCATCCACATAAACAACTACGATAATCCTCTTTCCTTTCTGGTGTCTAAAGAAGACAGAGTGATCGTAGGCACTCCGAGTCATCCCAAACTGTCCCATAACACTAGAGAATCGACCAAACCATGCCCTGGGAGACTGCTTAAGACCATATAGAGAACGACGTAGTCTACAAACTTTCGAGGCCTCCTCCTCAACAACGAACCCTGGGGGCTGCTCCATATATACCTCCTCCTCAAGAACACCATTAAGAAAGGCGTTCTTGACATCAAGCTGATGGAGCGGCCAATGATTAATGGCAGCAAGAGCGATACAAATACGGACAGATGACATTTTAGCAACCGGAGAGAAGGTTTCATCGTAATCAATGCCATATGCCTGAGAATACCCTTTTGCAACCAACCGAGCCTTTAAGCGGTGTAAGGAGCCATCCGGGTGTAGTTTAACCGTAAACACCCAACGACAGCCAACAATACGCTTCCCTTTAGGAAGTGTTTCAAGATCCCATGTATGATTGGACTTTAGAGCCCCAATTTCATCTTCCATAGCCTGTCTCCATCCTGGGTGAGCGAGAGCGCTCGTCACATTCTTGGGAATCGGGTAGGAATCAAGGGTAGTGGTGTACGCATGAGATTCAGGAGATAGGTGGGTGTAGGCAACATAGTCCTGAATTGGGTAACGAGTACATTTCCGGGGTTCCTTGCGAAAGGAAATAGGTATATCGGGAAGTGGGGCACCAGGAGGATCATAAACGGGTGTATCAGAGGTTGTTAGATCGGGTAAGGATGTATTAGTGAGAGGTGTGGATTGCTCAGATGTAGACGGAGTATCGGAGGGTATTTCGGGGTCGTGGCCAGGGTGTGAATCAAGAGTCGCTGATGTTTGACCCCTACAACGCCAAGCATATGTGAAAAGCAGTGGCGGAGATTCTGTCGGTGGGTCAAAATCAGTAGAGATTGGATCGGTAGAAGGAATTGACACGGGAATGGTGGGGATGAAGAGAGATGTGGGTATATCGAGGTCGGGAAACGGGTCAGAAACAGGAGTGGAACACTCGAGAAAGTAAGGAGACTCGTGAAAAGTGACATCGGCACTGGTAAAGTATCGGTGAAGTGATGGGCTATAGCATCGATACCCTTTTTAAACCCGTGAGTAACCAAGAAAGACACAACGAATGGCTCGGGGATCAAGTTTGATGGTTTTTGGACTATGGTCATGAACATAGGCGACGCAACCAAATACTTTAGGTGCGAGAGGAAATGGATCATCGTTGGGAAATAGTAAAGAAAACGGTGTTTTACCATGAAGAACGGTTGAGGGCATGCGGTTAATCAGATATGTGGCAGTGAGAACGGCATCTCCCCAAAAACGATGAGGAACACGTGATTGGATCATGATTGTGCGAGCAACATCCAATATGTGACGATTTTTGCGTTCGGACACACCATTTTGTTGAGATGTATAAGCACACGATGATTCATGAATAATGCCGTTGGTTTTTAAGTATGAAGAAAAGTCGGTGGAAAAATATTCTTTAGCATTATCAGATCGAAAAGTTTTAATGGTGGTGTTAAATTGGTTTTGAACATAAGCATTAAATTCTCGAAATATGGAAAATACCTCACTACGAGATTTCAACAAATAAACCCAAGTAGTGCGAGAATAGTCATCAATAAAGGTAATAAAATATTCAAAACCCAACGTAGATTTGATAGGGCAAGGACCCCATACATCAGAATGCAACAGTTCAAAACAAGAACTGACTCGATTGGGCACCCTAGGGGGATAGGGACGCCTGGTATGTTTACCAAGTTGACACGACTCACAATGAAAATTAAAAGACGAAAGTGGTAAATCTGGTCGCATTTGCCTCAGAACCGCTGTAGAGGGATGAACTAACCGACAGTGAGCCTCCTTGACAGCGGAATCACATAAGTTTGCTACAGGATGCGAAAACGGGGATATACGATAGAGACCTCCTGATTCAAAACCAGTACCAATTACCCGGTTTGTTCCTAGTTCATGAAAAACGCAGTGAGTTGGGTAAAAGGTCACAGAACAGTTGTTTTGTTTGGTAATCTGACTCACTGAACAAAGACTGGTAGGAAATTTAGGAACAAATAGGATAGAAGACAGTTTTAGGTTTTCCGAGTTACTGATGGATCCTATGCCGAGAACGGGACATGAAGATCCATCGGCAAGACGTACCGGTGCATGGGAAACATTTTGAAGACTAGAAAAAATACCCCGATTCCCAGTCATGTGATGTGTGGCTCCAGAATCAACCACCCATGATAAGTCAAGGCTAGAAGGTTTACCTGAATGTGCCGAGCTGGTTTGAGGATGAGGCAACTGGGAGGTAAGAAACCATTGAATAAGATCATGCTCCTCTTTAGTAAATGTATACATGTATGTATTTTCGCCCATAGTGATACACGAAACTGAAAATTGACTGTGAACAGTAACAAGTGCGGGTGGAGGGCGGGAACAGATTCCGGCGTAAACAGTTAATCGTCGTGAACAGTTAATCCCGGCAGCGAACAGTAATTCCGGCAGCGAACATTAACTTTCCGGCAGTGAACAGAAATTCCGGCAAACGAACAGTAACTTCCGGCAGTGAACAGTGACTTTCCGGCGTGAACAGTAATTTCCGACGTGAACAGTGCTCCAGGTGAACAGTGATTCCAACGAGAACAGTGCTCGTCGGTGAACAGTACTTTCACGGTCGAAAAAAAAAAAGATTTCGTGACAGGACAGAACAACAAGGCAGGGGCTTGTTTCAGATCTGAAGGCTGCTGGTGACGGCTGGTCAGACTCGGGTTCGGGTCAGATCGCGGCTAGGGTTTGGATCGAGAGCCGTAGCTCTGATACCATGTAAAGAAGATGGTTGTAGTGAAAGTAATGTTTATTACTTGAATGTGTGAGAAATACATAAACAACTACATCTATTTATACACAAATAAACCCTAGCTATCAACCCATAAAAGGCCCATGGGCTTTAGCCAACTATATGGGCTAAAACCCTAATTATAACTAAATACAACTAACAAGTACAATGCTATCTTGTTGCATCAAGATGATGAAAATGAAACTTTTAGTTTTTACTAACATGAAGATAATGCCTACACTTCATGAACATTAAGTTACCTGATTTTTCAGCATCTGAGCTGCATTCAATTCATAGCTTATTAGTGCATCTACCCGAGAACGCATAGCAGCTAGCTCTTCGGGTGTTGCATTGGCCATCTTCTCACCAATCTGTGCCATCTCATCAGGTCTAGTAGACTTCAACTGTTCTGCAGCATACCTTAAATCCTCAGGTTTCATATGTTTCATGCTATCTGTCGCCATTCTCACCAGATCAGGATTGGACATCATCTGCATTACAAATAACATATGTTATAACTTATAACAATTAGTTTTTTTTATAAAAAGCACATAACAATCAGCATTAATATAGTTATCAGGAAGAAAAGAAAAAAGAAATAAGTAGCTAGCATCCTAGGGCCATTAGAAACTAAGGCAGTTTCAACCGTGAGTTGGAATAAGAGATTTTCCTATGTTTCTAATTGCCATCAACTTGATTTTTAATGATATAAAAAATTCTATTGTTTAGAGGGTGTTTTATTGTTTTTTAATCGTTTTAGTTGAAATCACAGTTTTGAGCAGTCTTGATTTATTAATTGTTTTTACATACCCACCACAACTTGTTGTCTTGGATTCACTTTAATTTTATAATTGCAGCTTTCTTTAATTATATGAATCATGAATGACACCCACAACATCAGAATTTGAGTTTTATTTAATTAGTATTTATATGATTGTAATTGTGTTTATGAAAGCAATTTGAACTCAGTCTGATTATTTATTGACTTAGTTACTTACATTGCTATCAATTTGAAAGTTTTTTTCACATTGAATCCGTACATACAATCTATGCTTGGCATTTTATTTGTTTAGTATATTTGCAACTTGGATGATATGATTGTAGTTTTCTTTATAATTGCAACTTGGATTCGATCTATTTTTATTGACTTGCATTTTTGAATTGATAATTTCAACTTTTAAGTTTTTTATTCTCTTTGAAGCAGTACGTAGAGTCTATGCATGGTATTTGAAATAGATAAATCATAGTATTGTTCAGTATTGATGGTTTAATTATCTGCCACGACATGGAGTATAGAATTTATCATTGCAATTTTCTTTATATGATACAGCATCACAGTTTGAGTTTTATAACTGCAACTTGGATGATAAAAATTGTAACTGTCTGTCTTTATAATTGCAACTTGGATCCATTCTGATACTGTTGAATTGCTTATGTCAACTTTAAAGTTTATTCTCAGTAGTAAAACTGCAATCTGGATGCAGTCTGATAATGTTAAAATGTATGACATAAGCAAACAAATGACTATAAGCAGCAAGAATTACAAATGACAGATCTGGAATTCTTAATAATCAAAGAGTAACTATTCCGTTTGCTCTGCGTAGCATTGTCATCAACAATTCCAATAACATATGGCCTTTAATTCCGTAAGAATAATAATAATAACAGGTGGTGACTTATTACACACGAAAGGAAAACAATTGGCCGGCCTAGGGATGTTGAAAAGCTAACTAATAATAATAATAATAATAATAATAATAATAATAATAATGCAAATGCAAATACAAATAGTGAATACCGACCTGTTGTTGGATCCTAGCTAAATCGGCAGGTGACATACGACTCATCTGCTCTTGAGCGAGGCGCATCATCTCCGGATCCATCATTCCAGGAAACATCCTTTCACCAAATTGATAGATAGGAAGGAGGAATCACGAATTTGATCTGATTTCAAGAATTTGGGGATGGATTCTTTTTTATTTATTCATGTCAATGTGATGATGCATGCGCCTACCAAATAATAATTCCAGATGCCGTTTATTGACTTTGATCCCCACCCTTAATTTGTGTTTTCTATTTCTTTCTTTCTTTCTTTCTGCTTCTATTTCTATGTTTTCTACCTAAAAACAAATTTAAATTAACGTTTTACGTCAAGTGTTTTAAGTGTCACGTCATGTTAAAACTTTATCCCGTCGATACCGTCTTGTAATTTAAAATACAAGTGTTTATCGCTCTAAATACCGGTTGTTCGATCATTTTGAATCGATTTATACGAATTTGAAACGTTTTGTCCAAAAACGGATATACCAACCGATCCAAATTCACAATTGTCTCAGTTAAATACCAACTTCAGGCAGACTATTTTTTTGATTTTTCCCTTTCGAATAGCAAGTGTCAGCACCGTAGCGAACCAATACCGATAGAAGTCGTGTTGTGTTCCCACTGCAACGCACGAGTTTCGTGCGCTAGTTATAACATTATTTACGATAATTTGTTTACTTTCTAACGTGTTGTAGTTAAGTTGAATGTATATATATCACTAGCTTTAGAAACCCGTGTTTTACACGAGATAAATTAATGTATAAATTATAATGAATAATTTAATACAAATTAAAAGAAGATATTTAAGTCTCTTTATATTATGTAAAATAAATGTATTATAAATATAGTCATTTTATATCATCAAATATATTTGAATTTTAAATTGAGAATGAGTTGTTCTACCATCAGTATACAATAATAAAACAATGCCACTGAAAACAACATTAAAACAATAAGGTCTTTTGATGTGAAATATGCAGCTAAAGTCTTTCATAAAAATGTTATACATTCCATGTCCGGTCATAAACAAATATGACACTAGGTTTTCCTTTTTGAACAACTTTCATGATGTCCTTATAAACACACTGTTGTTCAACTATTACAATAGTCTTATAATAAATACAAAAAATGGAAAATTCTCTATGATTTTTAAGAATGGATATTTGTAAAAAAAAATTAAAAGTAATATTATAGTTTTCTTCAATATGAAGATCTCTCAAAAAGAATGATAATTTACTCTTTAAACATAAACTCTGAAGAAACACAGATCTGCTCTCCTTGACGGGTCTTAGATACAATGAGTCTACAGGGTAGGATACGGATAACAGTCAATACGATACAAGCACAATTCCATAAAGTCCAGTGACGTGAACCTGTAAAACCAATACCGTGAGCTCGTTACGGGAAGGACAAGAGGGGGGTCTTCCCGTAACCACCCTCTGGTGTGAGAGTAAGTACAATTCTGATGAAGATAAAGTACTAAAGTATTTTGAGTAGATAGTAGAGAGTGAATGAATACCTCATGAAGATTGAGAAGGTATTTATAGCCGAATGGTGTGGGGAAAGGATTGGGCCAGCTGTCCCTTTCCAGAAGATGCTCTTGTAACCGTCTGGACACGTGTCTATATGTGATAGGTTGGGTTATACGTTGCATGTGCATGGGTATAACAACCTAGACACGCGTCCTTATGCGATAGGTTGGTGAATAACCCTGGTCATGTGCACGGTTATAACGACCTTGCAAGGTGTCCTTTATTCATTAGCTGAGAGATCACGTATTGCCAATAAAGCATCTTGGTTAATCTTCTAGAAAGTACTTAGTTAACTACAGCAGTCCAGATGGCATTGCCTCTGGATCTTTTTAGCGGATGAGGGTTTCATCATGCGGATGACATATGAGGGTGCCTAGATGTTTCCGCTCATGACATAAGGATATTCTTTCCTTATATTGTTATGCGGGTGATCCATATGTCCCGCGGGTGAATCATAAGAAACTTCCCATTGACCCGCGAGTGGTACTTAAGGGTATTTGGGTCTTTTTGGTACCCTACCTCTATAAGCCCCCCAGTCAAATGTTTCTTCCACGTGAAGTATTTTATGCGGGTGAATTTTTGGAGTTAAGACATTTTGGGGGTTTTTGAGTTTTGCAAGTTGGTAGAAATATCTTCTGTTGTAACTGTGGATAATCATGAAAAAGACAAGTTGACCACTCGCAGGCGTGTGGGCAGATGATGTGACGTTCATGCCGGCTGTCACTGTACCCGACTGTACACCTTTTTCTCTTTTTCGAATTTCTCGCGTGACGTGGCGTCTGCCAATTGGATGATGATTTTCTCTCTCCACAGTTCATATCCCATCGTATTAATTGCGATGGGTATAAATAGTGGAGGCGTCTTCCTTTCGAAGGTTTATTGCCCTTGATTTCTATCTTTCTCTCTTTCGATTTTTTTTATTCCAACGACTAATCTGTCGATTACTCTTCAAAATTGCTCGTTGTTTTCCCTTTCTGACCAAACCCATGGCTAGTCAAATAGTGACTCCCCGGATAGATGAGATAGAAGTTAAATGGGAGCAATCCGAATATGAAGAGTTAGGGGCTGTTTGTTTTTCCTTAAAACCTCTCCCTGACCACTTTTGTCTGCGCCGCGCAGACCACGCGCAGACGTTGTGGTCTGCAGTGTGTTTGTTTTTCGGAAGTCATTTCATTAAAAAACCTCTGCGCGTCCTCTTCTCCTAGAAGTGTTGTTCATATTACTTCTCACCACTTCTCCCCCTCTTCTTCTTTTTTCCTTTATCTCCTTCATCAGACACACTCCAAAGTCCAAACGCTAACCATCTTTTCTTCTCTCCAATCCTCCACTTCACTGCCACCGCACTCCTCCACCCCCTCAATCGCCGCCGGCGCTCCACTCCTCCACCGCCGCCGCTCTAATTAGTCAATAATTGGGTCGGTGCCCACCGTCGGGTTACTGCCAATGCTTATTTTGCTAATAGAGTAACAGGTAGAGAAGTAAACAAGAGAAGAAGTTGTAAAGAAATCTTTTATTTCGATTTTGCAGCCACCGTAGATAGCAATTGGAGAAAACAAATGGTGCTAATTGGTAAACGAAGAAGGGGAAGACTTAAATAAAAACTAATATATAATTCTTTATTTTGTATGCAGCGGTTTTCATTATTATTGATGTTCACTAATAATTAGGAACAACCAATTTAAAGCTGTTATATTAAATTTTATTATAAAAGTTGTACATAAAATTAAGTTATTTCTTACAATTTTTTATATTGTTTTACTTTTATAATTAATTGATTCTACGTTAAAATATGTAAGATTTCGTTAACTTATTTAATAGTTTTATTTACATATTAATTTTTAATAGAAATTGAGTTGTAGAAATTGAGTTGCTGAATTCTTATTAGATTTTAGAAATTGATTGACAGTCTGCAGACGTTAAAAAACAAACAGTCTTCATCTAACAGACTGCAGATGTTTGGTCCACCTCTTCTGCTACAGATGTTTGCAGATGTGGTCCGCAGACTGCAGACATTTTACCTCTGAAAAAACAAACAACACCTTACTTAATACGTATGGTATTCCACCGGAGTGGGGACCCGAGTTCCCTGTCGCAGGATCTGTCGTTAGTCTGCCACCCACTGGCAAGATGGCCGTATATGCCGACTACTTTGTTTATGGGAATTTCCGTTTTCCCATAACCAAGTTTTTTATGAGGGTGTTAAGTGCCTATGGGATTCACTTATCCCAGTTACTCCCCCGTACCGTTATGCAAATTCGTCATTTCGAATTTATGTGTATGGCCTATGGTATGTTGCCCCGGGTTGACCGATTTCCTGTTTTTTACCGGATGACCAACCGAGGTGGTTGGTTCACTTTTCAGCCAATAGTCGACATGATTATTGGTCACGAGATCGAGAAGGGTTCTAAGGACTGGCGCAGCAAGTTCTTCTGGATATCCGAGGACGTGGTGCCGAATACCATGGTCCGACGCCCAGCCAACGAGGCACTCCCGGAAATTTTCACAACTTCTCATGAGGGTCGGGAGTGGTTCCGCATCCTAGTTTCGGAACCAACCCCAATGCGGGCATTGCCCGAGGAAGCCCTTGTATGGGCGGGTATGAGCCGTCTGTGGCCATCTCCATATTTGGAGCCTGTTTTCATTGGTTTAGACGATCGTAAGTTGATGTATATAAAAATATACATCTTTTTAGCATCAAATAATCTCTAAAAACTGCAACTTCTATCGTATAATAGTTAAAATAACTACTTATCATGTTAAAATGTATTTTCAGGTGAATCCAAGCCTCAAACGAAGAAACGAATGAAAAGTCAAAGAAAAACCAAAAAAAACAGCAAAACCTGGGGCTGTGCTTCAGGAAACATGGGGCTGTGCTTTTGGAAACACGGGGCTGTGCTTTTGGGAAACACGAGGCTGTGCTTTTGGAAGCACGGGGCCGTGCTTCTGGTAACTTTTCAGAAAAGACAAAAAAATCTACAAGAAAAGACAAAATAGTGAACAGCTGGACACGGAGCCGTGCTTTTGGAAGTACGGGGCCGTTCTTACCTCTCAGAAACGAAAAAAAGAATTAGCACATGTCACTAAAAAGCACGGGGGCGTGCCTCAGGAAGCACTGGGCCGTGCCTACCTTCCAGAAAAGACAAAAATAATCTGGCACATGTCATAAAAATGCACGGGGGCGTGCCCATCAAGCATGGGGCCGTGCCTCACTCTCCAGATTGCCTATAAATAGTGGCTCGTGTTTCACTCATTTGGTGTGCCTTGAAAAGAGTTTTATCCGGTTTTCACTTATAAAAACACACACTAACACTCATATAGAAGACTTAGTGAAGAGTTTGAAGGCTTGGAGGTCATCACCATCAACCAACATCATCAACCATCATTACCATCATTAAGAAGGAAGATTCATCTACAATTGGTTAGATTGTTCCAAGTTTAATCATGTATTTGTTATCATCATTCATCTTAATGTTTATCATCATGCTCATTATGAGCTAAACTCCTTTTACCATCTAAAATCTATGAAGAAGCTTTGTTTTACTTGATGATTATATAAAACATGTGGGTTAGTCTAGTAAAGTACATGGTTATATTACAATTATCTTTTGATGAGAAATGTTTCACCATCTTAAATCACTAATTCAAAGTTGGTGGTTGTCAATCCCATTGGCAATCATTCATGATCGATTCATGTTCTTGAAAAATAGAAATACTTTGATACATTATCGAAACATGGAGCCTTATATTGTACTTAGAAATGATGAGATATAAGTTATGATGTATTTCTCTAAACCTTGGTAATCCGAAAATGGCTTTGCTTAGGATATAACATTAGTTAAAGAAGTCATATGTTAATGGAATGTGTAATTATAGCCTACATAAATCAACCAAGGGGAGGTTGTGTTAGTTAACTACAACCACCCGAAGTTGTTAGAATTGGTATTTGAGAAACCGAAGTCAATCCTAATCTTTCTACTTTACGAAACTACTTTCCAACTTAAATTGACATTATTGAGGTGGCATGACATTAAGAAAGGATGGACTTTAAAATGCGCATGCTACCTCCTTCGTGCCAAAGATTCTCACTTAAGGCAAGGAGCTATCTATCATATATTATTACGGCAAGTCTACCACATGTTTATATATCAATTATCAATGCTAAAATGTAGTGGATTCTTGATCTTAGATGGTAACCTTCGCATAATTGAACAATTCGTTTAGAATTTATTGTCTTGGTCACCTATATATATATTATATATAAGTATTTACATTTTATAAAAAGATCAAAAAAATTAACCCCAAATGATTAAAACCTCTGATTAAAGTAAAACAACGATTTATTATTAGAAACATTTGTGTCCACGGATCGATACTTGGTTCTTACCAATACTATTCTACATATGCGATAGGTACACTTGACTATTTTGTGTGTGTTTAGTCTTTGTAGAAATCACTTTTATAAATTTAAAACACGATCTTGTGCAAAAGCTAAATCATTCCATACATCATATTTTACGCCACGCGTAGCACACATCATAAGTTGCCCCCTTTCTTTTTCTTTTGTTTGAAACTTTATGATTGATTTTTTACGTTTCTCTTTCAGGTCCAGGACCTATGCTAAACGCTCCTTTTGAGGACAGGGGTTGTACACTATAGAGTATTCGCGACGCGAAAGATAAACCCGTTCTTGAGAAAACTGAAAGCCCATCCTTTTTCCTGTCAAGGTGCGTGCCGAACCCGTAGTTTCAGACGCTACCTTTCAGTCAGGTGCATATGTTTTAAAACCTCCTTCGCTTAATTCCCTCACTTCTGACGAGGTAATCGTCATTCTATCATCGAGTGACGATTCTGCAACCCGAGAAGAAGGGAGCTATGATGATGCTTCTGAATTTTCATCTGTCTCGCACCTATTGGTAGAGTTAGAGAAAAAGAGGACCCTTAGGTCTTCTCAAGCGAGTGATACGTGCATGAGTTCCGCAGATGCCAGAGGACAACCAACGACAAAGAAGCTACGGACTCATCGCCCTAAGAAGCAGAAGGCCAGTCTTGCTGAACGTATGAGGACGATGGCTGGTAAGTATTAGTCATTTTGCATTTCATTGTTTTGACCGATACTTAAATGTGGTTTTTACTGTGCAGATTCGTCGATGATTGTTGGTGGGAATGCTGTTTCAGATAAATTACCATCGCCAACACTCGAGTCTGAGAAGCAGCCGTCTCCTCCTCCGAAGAAAGAGAAGGAAGATAAGCCTCCTACCCCTCCTGCCGAGACAAATATAGAGGGTCCGAATCCTCAATCAGAGGTTAATGACTCCCTAAATTACCTGTTTGAGACTGGTGAAGCTACTGGTTTCCAAGAGAATGATCCCGCTATGAACGAGGAAGGCTTCAGAATCCAGGAGTCCCCGCCCCGTCCTCCTCCACAATTTTCTTTTACTTCTTCACCTCTACCCACAGGTGAGAGGGGAAGCTTTCAAGTCGGGCGATCTTTTCAGAACGTCGGAGGGGCAACGACACATGGTGCTCCTCAACAATATTCCTCTATCCCTGTTCGCCTCTATGCGTCAAGCTCTGATTATTACGGAGAGGCGAATCCATGGGAGAACTACCACCTGTTTACCCCTCACTGGGATATTGTTAATGAGTCCTGTTTTACTGACCCGGATGTATGTATGGCTTTTATTAATCAATGTGTGCCACCCGTGGAGCGAATTTACCAGTGTGGACTCTCTCGCCATGTTCTTCATACAGATTATTCTTCGTCTTTAGCCAACACTTTGGCTTGCGGACAAGAAATACTACGCGAATGGCGAACGATGGGCGGGAAGCTGGGAGAGATGACGCGAGCTGCCGAGGATCCTAGGAAAGAGGCTGAGGAGCATCGTTCAGTGGCGAACACGACAAAGTGGAAATTATCGGATGCAGAAATTGCTCTTCAAAATGAAAAAGATCGGCGTTTTACTGCTGCCCGTCAATGGAAGGATGCCTTCGAGAGGCAAAATTCCCTTCATAAAGCTACCCGCGGTGATGCTCAACGGAAAAAAGAAGACCTGGCCAAGGCACTTGAGGCTAATTCAGCTTTGGAAAGCCAAGTGATCCGCCAAGGTACCAAAATTCAAGAACTTGAAGTAGAATTAAAGCTGCAGAAGGAGTAGGTTGAGCTTAAGGATAAAGGCGCTGCCGAAATACAAGCTACCTTTGACTCGCTTTTGTAGGCACGTGAAGAAGCGGAAGCCCGTGCAACTGAAGCTTTAAATGATAAGAAAAAGATAGCTGACGGGTTCCGGGAACTTCAGGAAAGGGCGGAACGTGCTGAGCAAGACCGTCAATGGTTGTTGGGTCGAGGACTTGACTCTGTAGGTTTCCCTTACATACTTTTCATTGCTCATTTAATGTTGTTGACACTAATGAATCACTTTTCCTTTGTTAGGTCATTCAACACATGAAAGGGAGTCCTGAGCTAACTGACAGCTTCTCCTTCCAGCTTGCTGCCTCTTCCCAGGCCGGCCGCGTGACAGGCTTTAACGAAGGGATGATGTATGCTCAAACCGGTCATTCTTTTGAAGACCATCGGCTTCATGGTCTTGACGTCAAGCAGGAATATGATATGCGGATTAAAGAATACGACGACCTGGCGTTTCCTTTGTAGGGTATGCTTCCGGAGTTTGCCTCAACCAACGACGGTGTGAAACAATTGAAGAACTATCTGGATGACGAGTCGGAGGACACCCCTCCTGAGGATGTATCAGCTCCTGATCCTTAGGATAGACTTAATTTTTAAGACTTGTAATTTCTCTTTATATTTTTAACCATATTTTGGCTATTTATGAAAAGGAACTTTTTGTCTTGTGAATATTATATTGTATGTAAGATAATATCTTTTGTGAGATATTTTTGAGTTGTCCACAATTTGAATTTTTGCAAGTGGAATGGTTGTGATGACGTGGCGGAAAGAGAAATATCGTGGGATAACTGACGGGACGCGTACAACGCCTTTTGACAGCTTGTTCTCACCTTTTCGTTTTTCCCGCCTGACGTGTCGATTATTTAATGGTCCGCTTTTTCTCTCTCCTCTGGCAATCAATCGATCACATTAATTGCGATGCGTATAAATAGATTACACTCACCTTGATTCATTGTTATCTTCCACTGATTTTTCTTCTTTCCTTCTTAATAACAAATCTGAGATTTCCTACTTCGATCTTCCAATTTACAGATCTAAGTTTTTGACAAACCTTTTCCTCTTAGTCATATGGCTGGTGATAAGAAGAGCGCTCCCGCTATTCATGAGGTTGTTGTTAACCTCAATGAGAAAGATTACGACGACGTTGTAAATGTATACGGTCTGGTACCGGAATGGGATCCAGAACGTCCTGCCGAAGGTTCTGTCGCTACTGACCCTCCGGCGAAGAAGATGGCCGTATATACAGAACACTTTATCTCAGGAAACCTTAGGTTTCATGTAACGAAGTTCGTTTAGTCGATCCTTACAACATATGGGGTCCACCTTTCACAGATCCATCCTTTTGGGATGTTGAGGGTTCGACATTTCGAATTCTGCTGTCAGGCCCGGGATCTAGAGCCGTCCGTCGGCATGTTTGTGGTCTTTTATAAGATGACCTATCGAGACGGGTGGTATAGTTGGGCCACAACCGGAAAGGCGGTTATTAGCACCGAAGGGATCCGCAACCTCTATGGCTGGAAACCAAAATTCTTCTGGATCCGGGAAGATGCCGTCCCATTTTCCATGACCCGCCGAAAATCGGACGATGGGATGTCAACAATTACTCCTATCACAGCATTGAACACGTCTTGGTTCACAACGCTGACCAGTACTCCAACTCCCATGCGCGCGATTCATGAGGGCGTGATGGTGAGTGCGAAGATGAGTCGTTTGTGGCCCTTTTTCGGTATTGGAACCATATTATGAGTAGCCAAACAAGAGTAAGTATAATATTATAATATATTTTTTGTACTCCTTCTAGGTTCTAACTTCTATTTTTGCGTATACAGGTGAGGGCTCCGTCTTTAGTACGCTATTAGACCATGAGGAAGGTCAAATGGTGCGTCGTCCTATTGGTCCAAAGGACGCGCCCATACTTGAGCGTACTCGCCACAATTTTTTATTCCCCGCCGCACTTCGCTCGGAACTCGTAGTTTCCGAGGCGATGTATGCGAAAGGTGAGGAATTTTATTTGAAAGGTGAGGGTATTCTTCAACCTCGACCAATTACTGCTGCTACCTCCAGTGGGGTGATAGTACTTCTTTCGTCTAGTGAGAATTCATCACTCTGCGAAGGAGGGTTAACAGTTGATTCTACTAAAACCCTGTGTTCGACTGTAGCTCTGACCCACAAGCAAGGCTCAAAGGCAACCACTAGCCAGGTGAAGGTGCTGACGCCACTGCCGAGGGTGATCATCAGATCGCTAATGATGTTAACGTCGAGGGAGAGCGTCAATCTGTTGGAGCGAGTGCCTCCAAGGTAGCTGGTAGACGTAAAGTTTAACCTGCCAAGGTCGCTCCGTCCAAAAAGCAAAAAAAGGATGAACTTGGGAGCAAGCCTTCATTTTTCTTCCAAAGATATTTCCTTAGGTAAGTTTAACACTTTTCAAACTTGATAACTATATTATACCAAACATGTGTTTGATGGACGATTGTCATCTTACAGTAGCCCTAAAAGACTTTTCTGAAGACGTTTCAGGTCTGAAGAGTTCAACTCCGCCTCCGCCTCCACCATCATCACCACCCAACACCGCCCAAGACCCGATTGTTGTAATGGATACCTCTCCTTTTAAAGAGAAGGAAATTGGTAATTCCGAAGGCCCCTTTATGTCATCCTCCTTCAATATCCATCATTGCGTACGGGCGTCAAGCATCCCCGTCTCCTCATGAAGAGGAGGCTGCAGTACATCATCCGCATTTGTCCTTACGCCAAAATTCAACGCTTAACGACACGGATGTACGTTTTGAGTATTTGCGGGAAAGCCTTCCTCATACGGAGAGAGAACGCTAACGCAACCGCATTCGCCAAGAGTTGCTGAACTCTTATTCTTACTGTATGGCGAATGCTGTTTCTACCAGCCAGGAGATATGCCGAGACTGGTTGAGTATGAATGAGGCGTGGGATGACCTTGAAGATAAAGTGGCTGAAGCTAAGAAAGAAGCCCTCGGGGCTATGGATGAGGCCAAGGAGAGCCGTCATGCTCTAGAAGCGGAGAAGGCTAATCGCTCTACCGCTGAGGAAGCCAAACTGTTCTCCAACAGCAGCTGGATGAACATGATGAATTGATAAAAACTTTGGAGGCTGAATCAGCAGCCAAAGACGAACGCCTTACCAACCTTGCCACCAAGAGCCGAGAACAGGCCGGAATGTGCTGGCCATAAGATGGAGCTTGTTCGAGCTAAAGCGGACAAAAATGGTTGTTGGCGGAAGGAGTTCCCCAGATAATTTTACCTCTCTGTATTGTCATAATCATATGTGACACTTGCTTATATCTATACTTACCAGGTTATTGCCCATATCCGAGCAGGTGATGAACTCGGGAACTGTGTTGCCATACTTCTAAATGCATCTTCCCAAGCCGGCCGTCTAACAAGATTCCAGGAAGGTTTCAAATTTGCAGAAGAAGGCAAACTTCCAGAGGAATTTGTTTTGCACGGCCAGGATACTGCCTAGATTCTTATTGAGAAAACCAATATTTTTGATAACTTGAAGTTTTCTATTGAAGGGCAGATAACCGAGCTTGCGGATAAAGAAGACGGTGTAGACTAGTTGAAAGCTCTTCTTGAGACTGAAGAGGAAGATGAAGAATCGCAAGGTGATGCGGAAGGTGAAAACGCAGAAGGTGAAGATGTGGCATCATAGATATAGATTTATCTTCTCTGTAATTATCATCTTTTTCTGTAATCCCTTTTGATAAATAATAAGAAGTTTGTGTTATCCAGTACACTTACTCTTATGCTTCATAATATAAGTTTTTGTAGGATCTTCTTACTTGTCAATAAAGGATTGCATACGAATGAAAACACGTATTCCATGATAATAAAATTTTCATAAATTGGGCGTAAGCCGGATGAAATTACAAAAGATAACATTGCATATTTTTCCACTAATCTATGTTAGCACTCAGGCCAAAAAAGAAAACGTACTATATGTAGCACTTCTTTAACTGAGCCCCGTTCCAAGTTCTAGGAACCTCAGTTCCGTCCAAATTTTCTAACTTGTAAGCACCTTTAGATAACATTTGTTTAACCTTGTAAGGTCCTTCCCAAGTTGGGGACAACTTGCACGGAGGTTCCTGTCCGAAAGCCTCGTTGTTGTGGAAGACAAAATCTCCCGCATCAAATTTGCATTTTTGGACCCGCGAGTTGTAATATTTCTGCAATTGGCGTTTATAATTGTGCTCGCTGATCGATGCCAGTTCCCTCCTCTCTTCAAGAAGGTCAAGATTCATCCGGAGTTCATGATCATTATCATCGATCAACAAAACTCTTGTTGATGGAATCCTGATTTCGTCTGGGATCATGGCCTCAGTGCCATAGGTTAAACTAAAGGGCGTCTCAGAATTACTAGAATTCTTTTAAGTGCGGAAGGTCCAAACTCCAAAGTACATAGGGCAGTTCGTCAACCCAGCCCGTCCGTTTAGTTCCTAACCTCGCTTTGATCCCTTCCTTAATTGTTCGGTTGGTCCGTTCAACCTGACCATTTTCTTGCGGATGAGCTACAGATGTAAAGTTTTGAATGACTTGAAGTTCTTTCAGCCATTCTTGTAGTCCGCTATCTGCAAACTGGGTCCCATTGTCACTTACCAGTTCATGCGGAAGACCAAACCGGCAAATGATGAATTCCCAAAGGAATTTCTTAACGCTTGAAGCCGTTATTGATGCAACTGGTTTGGCTTCCACCCATTTGGTGAAGTAATCAATGGCCACTATAAAAAATTTGACTCGTCCAGGGGCTTCTGGGGAAGGTCCCATAATGTCAATAGCCCATTTCTGGAATGGCCAAGCAGACGTCACCGGTATCAACTCATTTTTTGGACGCAGGGTGTTGGGAGCATGCATGACGCTGACAAGAATCGCATTTTCTGATTTCTTGTACGGCGTCTAACTGCATTCCTGGCTAATAGTACCCTGCGTTCATGATCTTTGCTACCATCATCCTTGGGCACTCGTGTAAGCCACAGATAACCTCATGAATTCTCTTATCAGATAGTTCGCATCTTCCGCATCTACACAACGTAATAACGGGCCCAGGAAGGATCTCCGGTATAAAACGTCAGCATTCATCTGGCAATTCAAGGCTTTGTGTTTTATCTTAAGAGCCTCGACTTTTTCTGCCAGGAGGGCCCCAGATGATAGATAAGCTTTGATCGGTGTCATCCATGATTCGACGCCCGTTTGAATTACCAGAACTTGATTTTGTGGAACAGACGGGTGGTCAAGGACTTCGACACGAATGTCCTTAGCAAAGTGCTCAAAATTTGTTGAAGCCAACTTGCTAAGGGCATCCGCTGACTTGTTCTCGCTCCTCTTGATGTGGATAACGTTAAAAGAGGGAAATTGACGGATTAACTCTTTTGCTTGCTACAGATAAGAAGCCATGGGATCATTTTTTTTGCTTCGTAAGTTCCGTTAATCGGTCCCGCAATCAGCATAGAATCCGCCCGTGCTTCCAAAAGCTTCACCCCAAGCTTTTTGGCTATCCTCAGGCCTACCAGAAAAGCTTCATATTCCGCCTCGTTGTTAGTACTTTTGAAGTCTAACTTTATGGCGTACGTAAATTTGTGGCCTTCGGGATTGACTAGCCTAAGGCCTGCGCTAGATCCCTCACTGCTTGAAGCTCCATCCGTGAACAGTAACCAAATTTGTCCTTGTTCAGGAGGTGCTTGGGGTTACTGCTCAATCAAATATTCTTTTTCTTTGTGTTGCGGAACCTCAGTGATGAAGTCCGCCAACACATGTCCTTTAATTGCTGGCCTGGGTTTATTTTCTATCACATGTTCACCCAGCTCGATGGCTCACTTCGCGAGTCGCCAGACAATTCTGGTTTACTCAGAACGTTTTTGAGTTTGTATCCAGTTAACATATTGATGGGATGCCCCTGAAAGAATATGCGGAGACGTCGAGCAGCATAAACCAGTGCTAAGACTAGCTTTTCAAGCATTTGATATCTGGTCTCCGGGTCTGACAGCGTCCTAGTGACATAGTAAATTGGAGTTTGAACGTTCGTTCTATCTGTCAGAAGTACGGCTCCAATGGCGATGTCAGAGGCGGACAGGTATAGTGTCAAAGGTTCTCCCGCATATGGTGCTGTCAGAGTAGGCAACTCCATTAAGCACTTTTTGACCTCCAGGAAGGCTTGTTCAGCTTCCGCGGTCCATTTGAAGCGTGCCTTCTTGAGGCAATTTCTCAATGTTGAGACAAACGGATAGGACTTGGCTGCATGATTTTCTAAAAAGCGATTCAGGGCAACCATTCGACCGTTAAGTGTCTGAAACTCTTTGAGGGAAGAAAGAGAAAGCATGCAGGCTACTGCTTGAATTTTATCTGGATTAGCCTTGAAACCCGCACCAGTGACAATTACTCCAAGAAATTTTCCTTCTTCCATCCCGAATGAACATTTGGCTGGATTAAGCTTCACGTTGATACCCCTTAAGGTTTTAAATGTCTCTTCTATGTCTATCCACATCTGATCTTCTTCAATGCTTTTTATTACCAAGTCGTCCATGTAGACTTCCAGGTTTCGGCCAATCTGGTTCTTAAATGCTTGATACATTAGCCGCTGATACGTGGCACCCGTGTTCTTTAATCCAAAGGGCATCATTTTATAGCAAAATGCTCCCTGGTCAGTACGAAACGCTGTTTTATCCTCATCACCCGCCGCCACGCGGATTTGGTGATAGCCTTTGTAGGCATCGAGGAAGCACTTAATCTTGAATGGGGCCACATCGTCTACATTGAGATCAATATCCGGCAATGGGTAACAGTCTTTCGGACACGCCTTGTTCAAATCTTTGAAGTCTATACACATCCGCCACGTTTTGTTACTCTTTGGAACAATGACCGGATTAGCCACCCATGTTTGGTACTTAATCTCTCGGATGATTCCAGAACGAAGAAGATCTTGCACTTGCTCATTCATCGCTTTTGTCTGTTCTGGACCCATCTTCCGCTTTTTCTGGACAATTGGTGTAAACATCGGGTTTACACTTAATTTGTGTTCCGCAATACTCCGCGGGCTGCCAAACGAAGATGTCCATATTCTTGGTCAATAACTTCTTTAAGATATCTCAGAGATAGCAGGTCCAATCACAACTGTCTGATCGGGGAACTTCTTATTTAACACCCAATTTTCCGGCTCGGTCCTCTGAGTTTGCTATGGAACTTTGCTGGGCTTTGAGCTTTCTGTCACGAACTAGTGTCGATTGACATGAATGATGGCTACGCCGGTGCGGGTTGGAACCCCTACCGCACCATGAGCTGTGGACAGGTGGGCATTGAAGTCGCCAATTGCTTCCCACCCCAAAATAATTTCATGCTTGGAAGTTGCTGGTAAGACCAAAAACTCAACTTCCCCGGTTCTTGAATGAGTTCCATCACTGAGCGTGACTGGAAAAGATATAACCCCTCTTGGGTGCATCACCTCTCCTCCAAAACCAGATAGTGGAGCATGAATAGGTTTTAACCATTCATTGTCTTAATCATCGAGTTGTTCGAAGCACTATTCGTACATAATGTCAGATGTATTACCAGTGTAGAAGAAGACATACTGTGATCTGTAATGACCAAAGAGAGCGGTGATAATCAAGGGGTTCTTGTTACATGGTCCGCCTTTAATTCTTGGGAAGATCACAGGTTCATTCTTCCAATCTTCATCCGAAAACTCTCTCCTCTTCCCGCCGACTTTATGTCCTCCTTGAATCATGTGGACATTTAAGTCTTTGACTTGTTTTTTGGATGGGCCCTAGTTAACTCGTTTCGGGAAAGGTGTTGTTGCTATGCATGCTATGAACTTTGGCTTTTCAGCAAAGGCTGCTGGGCAATATGGTTTAGTAAAGTCTTCCTCCGCATCACTGTGATACTGAGTATGGCGGACTACATCTCGCGGACGACTGATCTCCTCCCGCGAACGCAGTCTGCTATCACAACTGTAAAAACTGTAACCACCTGGGTGATAAGTTGAATCATAACAGTCGAGCTCATCTACGTAAGACGGAATCCGCATGTCCATACGAGGACGGGGACGTAACCTCCGTATTTCAACAAAATCTTGTTCCGCTTGTTGATTGTAACGGATCCGACTTCCTCTCACCGTTGGTGGAGGAGAAAGAGATCTTCTGGGAGATTCATCATAAGTCAGAGAGCAGGCATGGAAACGTTCGTTGCGCACTCTACGCTCATATTCGGCTGCCATATTCTCTTGTTGAATGCGGAGCCACTCCTCTGGAAACAGTGGTCCCCTAGATCTGGAATTATGGCGATGAGTTCTCGCCAGATCAGAATCTCCAGAATCATCTTCCAGACCAAATTCTGAACGAGTCCGGCGAGTCTCCCTCATAATTCGTCCGAGGTAATCCAAATTCGAACCTTTGGGTGCTGTGACATGTCCTAAATTGGTAGGAGTTAGTCCGACTGGTGCTGTAACACGCTCGAGGGTATGACCTCCTGGTGTTATATCAGCAGTTCGTGAACCAGGAGCCGTGATACGTGCAAAAACACTTGAAGCAAAACCTTCAGGTAATTCTGTACCAGTAACACGTGAAGCAGGCGCAGGAGTTCCCGTCGGCCCTTCAGGAATTTGAATCATATGGTATCACGAACCAAAAACACAGAATTATTGTTGTTCTAACAAAAGCACGAATGGCACCAATGAAGAAAAACGGATCTGCTCCCCTTGACGGGTCTTAGATCCAATGAGTCTACATGGTAGGATATGGATAACACTCAATACGATACGAGCACAATTCCCTAAAGTTCAGTGACGTGAACCTGCAAAACCAACACCGTAAGCTCGTTTCGGGAAGGACAAGAGGGGGGTCTTCCCGTAACCACCCTTCGGCGTGAGAATAAGTACAATTCTGATGAAGATAAAGTACTAAAGTATTTTGAGGTAGATAGTAGAAAGTGAATGAATACCTCATGAAGATTGAGAAGGTATTTATAGCCGAAGGGTGTTGGGAAATGATTGGGCCAGCTGTCCCTTTCCAGAAGATGCTCTCGTAACCGTCTGGACACGTGTCTCTATGTGAAAGGTTGGGTTATACATTGCATGTGCATGTGTATAACAACCTAGACACACGTTCTTATGTGATAGGTTGGTGAATAACCCTGGCCATGTGCACGGTTATAACGGCCTTGCCAGGTGTCCTTTATTCATTAGCTGAGAGATCACGTATTGCCCAAGAAAGCATCTTGGTAAATCTTCTAGAAAGTACTTAGTTAACTACAGCTGTCCTGATGGCATTGCCTCTGGATCTTTTTAGCGGATGAGGGTTTTATCATGCGGATGACATATGAGGGTGCCTAGATGTTTCCGCTCATGACATAAGGATATTCTTTCCTTATATTGTTATGCGGGTGATCCATATGTCCCGCGGGTGAATCATAGAAAACTTCCCATTGACCCGCGGGTGATACTTAAGGGTATTTGGGTCTTTTTGGTACCCTACCTCTATAAAATCTTTTATATATACATTTCCATTTTAAAGAAAATATATTTATGACATGTAATTATTATATTAATATTTTTTATATATTAAGTATATTTAGAATATAATTTATGCCATTAATAATTCAATCAATGGAGATTGACCAATTAATACGGTATGTTATATTTATAATAAATAATATATTTAGAACCGAGATATTTTTTTTCTTTTCCATCAATAGAAGGGAGTGATTTTGGCGGGAATTTGATAGTGAAAATTAACCTCGGAATGTCATGTGTCCAGAATTGTTTTCTTTTATTAGTATAGGTAGATATTAAGTTAGTTTACATTGTATATAAGTTTTGTTATTATTTGAACTCTTGAGCAAGTTGTATTATTTTCTTTCTTCGTTCACAACGGGTTGTGAAGAGTCAATCTTCTAGAGAGATCATATTTCAACCATTTGGTACAAGCCACTCGCTAGAATATACCCCAGGAGTATAAAATTGTCAATAAAAAATATATGGTTTCTGTCCAAACATCGGGTAAGCCACGAAATCAATGAAGTTTGCCCTAATTTATGAACTTGTGTTAGATTTGTTATCACATGTAACAGCCTTCATTTTAAAAGACTTATTGACTTAATTTAATCATGGAATTCGGTCCGAAATTATTTTCTTTAAATTGTAAAATCAAAATTTTACTTGCAATATTTGCGTATCAATATATATTGTTCGAATAATTGGATCAAAGACACGATATTCTGTGAGAACTCCTTGCGACTCTTTCAATATTATTAATAACGAAAACCACACAAAATACAATGATCATATACCTCTATTTATACTAATCAAAACTTGTTTCATACTCCAACTCAACTCCTAATACTACTCAAATAAATAATAAAACAAACTTTATCTTTAACTCTAATAATTATCTCCTAACAATAACAATTTAATTTATTCTCTAATCTTTATTCATCAGATTATCTATTCGATTTACCCATTCTAATTATGGGTTGTCATAATTAACCCTTGTAAAATCACGATTATATCCTTCATATGATACTAACAAAAATATCATGGTTTAGTTTAAAGAGTAAGTCTAACATTTCAACCTTCGACACTTGTACAAAATATAAATATGATTTTAGAATGTGGTTATTCTTGAAACGTTATGATTGCGTCCCTTTTTAAGAGATTTACTTAAGGTATTATAGCACCACAAGTTATTATTGAAAGTAAATAAGTTACTATTAAAAGTGTATAAGATCATATTTTTCTACAAATCCATCTTATGATCCATTGCATGGGTAATGGCCTTGATCAATTCAAGATCAGCTGCTCCAGAATCAACACAAAACAATGTTGAAATATCACGAACATCAAATTCTAGAAGTTTAATGAGTTCGTGAAATATATCATCCCTCTTAGCTTTCCCTTAAAAAATCTGCTTCCTATTCAGGTCAATAACATCAAGAGTGAAGTTATCGTTAAAAACTTGCTCTCTCACTTTATCAATTATTTCTTTTTAGGAAACAGAGGACGAAGTAGAAGAGGAGGGAGACGTTTTTGTTCTATAAAAAGAAAGGTTTGAAAAGTGTGAAATTGATCTGGTTTGGTAGTATCCTTTTTATATAGCTAAATAACATAATTATATTAACTGCTTTTAAATAATTAAGTTGAAAAATACAATATTTTCAAAGAAGAATATGAACCATCGAATTCATAATTACAATGAGTAACATAAAAACCGGTGTAAGTATGTTAAACTTTTTAAATGGTTTACAAGAAACCGACATATTTTGTGAGTACTTTTTAAAATTATGTACAGTGGTTTTTTTAAAAAACTAGTGTATTTTATACTTTAAATAAGAAAACAACATTTAAATTAAAAAACAATGTAACATGTTGAACTTTTAAACACAATGTACATGTAACCGATATAAAAAGTTATAAAAACGTACTTCACACTCGCGATGTAAAAAAACTTTTTTAATAGTTCGCGCTAAATAGTTAACCATCAAAAGTGTATGAATTGGTATAATCAACCTCATATTTTATTGAGGATTGTATTGACTTTTATAATCACATTTACAATAATCACTCCATAATCTTAGGAGGAAAATAAAAGAAATAAAATAAATACAATTAATGTAAAATAGTTTCTATGATTATCTAATACCCCCTTCAATCGGAAAGGTTGCGGTCCAAGACGTAACATAGTACGAAAGGCTTCAAATGGTACAAGCGAGAGACTTTTGGTGAAGATGTCAGCCACTTTAAGATTGGTAGGAACAAACCATTTATAGAACATGCCAGCAGTAACCAGCTCTCGGATAAACTGGTAATCGAGGTCAATGTGTTTGGCACGTTTATGAGAGACCATATTTGACTCACAAAGAGAGCACTCTTATTGTCACAAAGAAGAATGGGCGATAAGGCGATAGGGCATTTAACTGTTGTAGTAAGTGAGTAATCCAAACGACTTCGGCTGCAGTATTTGCCATTGCCGATACTCAGATTCACAACTAGACCGAGATATGGTGGGTTGTTTCTTGGCACTCCACGACACAAGATTACCACCCAAAAAAATATTATAACATAGGTGGATCATCGTGTTTCAAGACATCGTGCCCAATCGGCATAAGATAACCAACCACGGCATCAGATAACCAACCAGAGAAGTTCTAAGCGGGCGGCTAAAGGTTAGCCCAAATGAGACAGTTCCTTTCACATAATGAAGTATTATTTTAACGGACTGAAAATGATCATTAGTTGGAGCATGTAGAAATTGGTAAACGTGATTGACGGCGTAAGAGAGGTCAAGCCTAGTGATGGTCAAATATCGTAGAGCACCAATGAGTGACCGATATAAAGTAGGATCCGAATAAGGTTCCCCAGTGGTGACAAAAGTCACGTGTAGTGCCAGTGGTATACCAACCGGTTTGGAATCAAAGAGAGCAACACGTTTGAGGATGTTAGTGGCATATTTAGCTTGTGTCAAAAAAAGACTAGTGTCCGTGTAAACAACCTCCAAACCAAGAAAGTAATTTAAATCACCAAGATCTTTGACAGAAAACTCAGCATTGAGCTTGGAAATAAATATACCAATGATCAACTCGTGATTACCAGTAAGAATTAGATCATCCACATAGACCAACAGGTACACGGTGCAAGCAGCCTGACGAATAATGAAGTATCTGTCTCACACCCCGAACAAAGACGGAGAAACATGCCGGGGTGCAACGGATTGCCCATGAACCCAAGACACTATTAAAGTTACAATATTTAAACAACTCATTAATTTTATTCAATCACCAAAAGTACACATCTTATTCATACAAATAACACAAAATATAAGAATTTAATTGTTCATTCTTCTAATAACCTAAACGGTCTCAAATAAGATACATCTTCAAACTCCAATCAACCAATAATTAAACCTGTAACAATTCATAAAATAATATTTGTCAACATGAATGTTGGTGAGCAATTTCATAGTTTTGAGTATATATAATATGAGGTGAAATCCACAAACGTATATGAGACTATAAATAAAGGCAACAATTGCGATATATAAATCATAAGTAAATGAGGATCATTTGTACTTGGTAACAGCCGACATACTCGGATAATGAGGCCCTATTCTACTAGCACAAGGCTAAAGTAGTTAGGGGTGCATATGATCATACTTATTGAGGCTCCACAACAACATAAAAATAAACACTCGTGCACATAAAGCATATGAAACATATAACACACAATAGAGAAAGTATTTTAAGTATCATACACCCTAGAGTTTATGGTTTGAGGATAGAGTGTTATAAATCATTATTGTTTTGAATAAGTATGCATGTTACCCCCAAAGTATAAAAAGAAAACGAGGGATGAAATGTACTCACGTGAAATAAGTAACTTGAAGGATAGTTTGCAATAAAATGGGGAAGGGTAAGTTCAACGGGCAAGACCTAGATTAAAAAGGGTCTTTAGTTAGTAGATGGTTTTAAAAGCTTTAAAGTAAAATAACTTGACAAATAAAATAAATAATAAAAGTTTGAGAGTTAAAGTGTAAATACATAAGAATAAAGTAATGGTTTTAGAAAAGTAAGTTTACTCGAAATTGGGTCTCGGTATTCTATTCATTAGTTTTTTTACTTAACATTTGTTAAGTAAATATTTTGGTATAATTGAAATATTGCAAAGTTATATAGATACCTTAACGAGATTTTACGAGTGTTCGGATTTGTCGGTTCAAGTCTTGATAATTGGTTAAGCTCAAAGCCAATATTCCAAAGTATTAAATATTATGAGATTACTCAATGAAATCAAAGAAGCTTAACAAAGTGTGTAGTTCTATTAAGAAGAACCTCGACGTCCGTCAAGCGAGTGTTTGGTTTTGTCGGTCCAACCTTGTTATAAGATCATATTGGATCCGACATACCAAGTATTTTGAGAAAACAAGTTAAAATTTGTTTATAATATAGTTTTTGAAGAAAATGAGATTCGGTTGCCCAAACACACTTGTGTGTCTTAAGTGAGTGAACTCGGTTTAGTTCGGTCTTGGTTCAGTCCTTGACTCGGAATAAAACCGAGGATTTTTGCCACATATCCAATACCATAGAACTTTATTAAAATAATTTAGAAATGATGATACTCAAGTTTACATACATCATGTTAAAATAAAGTGTTTAAACAAGAGTTCGGTTTCGGTTCGGTCATTGACTCAGAATAAAACCGAGGATGGTTGCCACATACCTAATACCATATAACTCAGTAAATAAGCTTAAAAATAATAATAATATCCAAGTCTTTCATACTATATGTTAACAATAAGGTATTTAAACAAAAGTTCGGTTTTGGTTCAGATCTTGACTCGGGCTGAAACCGAGAATGGTGGCCACATACCCAATACCATAGAACTTATGAAAATGATTTGGAAACTAAAGTAATTAAAAACTAAACAACATTAGTAAGCTTGCATAAATTAAAGCATAATGTAAAGTGCTTATCAAATACTATAATAGTCCTCCATGTAGTCTTGCCTTGTAGCACAACACTTCAACCAACCGTAACCGGAGAAGTGAAAGCCGAAGGAAACAAGGGGTGTATATTATATATTTGTTGCAACATCAAGCTTTTAAGTAACAAGAATTAGTTAGAAACAAAGATTAGTATTAGTTTGGCCTTGAAGAGTCAAACTATAAGAACTTGAATAATGGATACTTGGATCTTAGTTTGAGAGAATTTGGAGAAGAGGGAGAAACCAAAATGGATGCATGAGGCTTGATTTTATAGTATGAAAAGTATGGTTTACACATAAGAGGTAACTTGAATTTCATTGGTTAAAATGGTCAAACATTGCACAAAACAAATAAGAGGTGTTTGACACAATTAGTTCTTTAAGTTTGTTTTAAGTCGTTTTTAGCCATAAAGAAGTGTTTTAACGTACCTAAAAGGATGTTTTCTTGATCTGACATTTGTATAACATAAACGAACATAAAACCCAACATTTTATTAATAACAAAGGATCCGAAAGACCAAAATGGTTCGGTTTTCCAATACAAAAAAATACAAGTTAACCAAAAATGACGAATGTCACAATCTGCATGACTAAAAGTGAACCCGTAGGATAAAAGAAACGAGCTCAAAAGTTGAAACCATGCGCGTGGAGCTTTTTTTAAACCATGAAAGGCTTTTGATAACTTGCACACATGGTTAGGAAAATCCAGATTAACGAAGCCGGGTGGTTGTTCCATGAAAACAGTTTCATTCAAGTTGCCGTTTAAAAAAACATTTTTAATATCAAGTTGTTGCAACTTCCAGCGATTTAAGACCGCGAGTGAGAGCACTATACGAACAGTGGATGCTTTAACCACAGGACTAAATGTATGCGAGTAATCAAGACTTGGTATTTGCATATAACCTTGTGCCACTAGACGAGCCTTGTACCGTTCTATAGACCCATCAGAATTATATTTAATCCGATAAACCCATTTAGACCCGACAACATTAGTAGCGGGTGGTCGAGGTACCAAGTTCCAGGTGTGATTTTGGTGTAGAGCATGTAGTTCTTCATGCATGGAGGCTAACCACTTGGGATTCTTTGTCGTGATTTTAAACCCACGTGGCACAGTGATAGAAGATAAGGCCACATGTAGGGAATTGGTAGTAAGAGAGGCTAGATCAGTAATATGTTTTGGTTTAAAAATCCCCACCTTAGACCGAGTGGTCATTGGGTGGATAGAGGTGGAAGGCATCAGGTCTGATTGAGGATGAGAAGGTGTGGCAGTTAAGGTGTTTGCATCTGGAGTGGGCTGGACATTTAGCATTGTAGGGGAGGGGTTGGCTTAATGGGCTGGACTAGATGGGGAAGAGTGGTGAACGAGTGAGGTTGGAGTAGGTGGGTCTGGGCAGGGATTTTGGTGTGTTGGTGGAGATGTTGGTGGAACCGTTGGTGTGGGATTGTAGGCTAGAGAATTTGGGTTGCAAAGAGAACGGGAGTAGGATATGTTACGGTTGTGACATGTGTTGGGCTGGAGAAAGAGTTTGAGGCAGTGGAGGTTGGTTGGGTGGTAGATTGGGATTCGAAAGGTGGGGAATGTGGGCTGGTTGGGTTTGGGTTTGTTGAGGTTAGGCCATTGAGTTCTTCTAAGAAGGTTGTAATATCAAGTTCAGATAAACCAGTAACATTGGTTGCACCTTGGAATGGAAATACCATTTCATTAAAGCGGGCATGACGAGTGACATAAACACGAGAGGTAGATGAATCAAGACATCTATATCCTTTGTATTGTGGGCTATACCCAGTAAAAACACGTGGGATACTTCGTGGAGCAAGTTTGTGTTTGGAGTAGTCTCGCAAGTATGGAAATACCTGGCACCCAAATGCTCGAAAATTGGCATATTGCGGTTCTTGATAAAAAATCACTTGAAACGGAGATTTGTTGTTTAATAATGGAGTAGGCAATCTGTTAATAATATAAGTGGCAGAAGTAAAGGCATCCACCCAAAATGAGGCATGGATATGCGCATTGAATAACATAGCCAAGCCCGTTTTAACAATATGTCTATGTTTTCGTTCTGCTCGGCCATTTTGTTGAGGCGTATATGGGCATGAATATCGATGAAAAGTACCATTTATCTTCAAAAATTTTGCGAACTGTGTGATTAAAAAATTCGGTGCCTCCGCCACTTTGAAAAACTTTGATCTTTATTGCACATTGTGTTTGGACAAGATTTATAAAAGCGGGTAGAACCATATATAAACCTGTTTTGGTTTTAAGAGGATAAAACCATGTGAACCTGAAATAATTATCAATAAATACGACGTAATACAAATAACCATCTTTAGATCCAATAGGTGTCGGGCCCCATAAGTCACAATGAACAAGATCCAATGGATTCAAAGATCGTATTAAATTAATATCAAAAGAAAGTCGTTGTCCTTTTGGAAGTTGATAAGAAGTACAAATGTTTGATTTGGGCAAAAATGAAGTAACAAATAAAGCCCTTAATTTATTTAAAAGAAAAATAATATCAAAAGCAACATGGCCTAAACGAGCATGCCATAACTCATATGAAGCTCGGTTTGAAATTGTAAAAACCAGAGCTTGTGGGACTTCTTTCAGAACGTAAACATTTTCACAACTTCCTTTAGCGAGCACCCTTTTTGTCATCTGATCCTGAATTTAAAAGAATTGTTTCAAAGAACATCAACTGGATAGTCAGACGTTAATTTTCCGACAGATAATAGCTTCTTTGTGAGATTAGGGATGACAAGTACATCATGTAATTTGGTACGGTCAAAAATAATAGAAATGCCCGTATGTGTGACAGGAAGGGATTTACCATTGCTAAAAATAACACATGTATTATATTGATAAGGAGAAAACTGATTTAGGGACTCAAAATCAGGTGTCATGTGCGCAGTTGCCCCAGAATCAACATTCCAATCAAGAGTATTACTGGTAACGTGGCATTAGGCATGAAATGCTTTAGCCAAGGGTTCATCAGATGGAGACTTTTATGTGGAATATGTGAGCAAGATGGAGCAGAGTGACATAGTTATTGCATAATTGACAGCTGGCACGATTATTGTTAAGACCTTTACTGTTGAAACCCCCACTGTCACACCCCGACCAAAGGCGGAACATGCCGGGTTGCAACGTGATTGGACAAATACACAAGACACTATTAAAGTGAAAATATTTAATCAACTCATTTATGTCACAAATCAATAAACAACACATCTTGGTCATACAAACAAATTGAACACGAGTAAACTAATATATTGTTCGTTTTACTAATATCCTAATAGTCTTGGGAACGTTTTCCGACAAGTCCTCAAGTCGATAAAAGTCAAACCTGTAACAATGCATAAAATAATATTTTGTCAACACGTATGTTGGTGAGCAATTTCATAGTTTGAGTATATATAATATGAGCGAAATCCACAAACGTATAAGAGACTATAAATAAAAGCATCAATCGTGACATATAAAACATATGTAAATGAGGATCATTTCTACTCGGTAACAACCGACATACTCGGATAATGAGGCCCTATTCTACTAGCACAAGGCTAAGTAGTTAGGGGAGCGTATGATCATACTTAATGAGGCTCAACAACAACAAAAAAATAAACACTCGCGCACGCAAAGCATATGAGGCATATAACACACAAAAGAGCAAGTATTCTAAGTATCATATACCCTAAGGTTTGTGGTTTGAGAAAAGTGTATAATAAATCATTCTTGTTTTGAATAAGTATGCATGTTACCCCCAAAACATAAAAGGGAAAACGGGGGATGAAATGTACTCACCTCGATTGACGAATCGAAAAATAATAAATGATCGAAATGTAGAAAGCTTGTGAACGAAACGAACGAATCCAACTTAAAAGCTAAATGAAAACGAATAAATAAAATATATTAATGAACTTGAACTTTAGTTGAAACTTCATTTGAAATATTGAACGAAAAGGTTCGGTTGTTAATCGGGTTATCGGTTAATTTGTTAACGATTAGGGACTCGTACTTAATTGGTAATTTAAAATAAAATAATATTATTTTATTGGGGCTTTTAAATAACTAAACCAATATTAAAAGAGACAAGACGGGTTTTAAATCAAGGGTTCGGTTTTATAAAAATGAATTGATAATCAAGTTTATAACAATATTATTAATGATAAGATATTAATGATAATAATAATTCTAAAAGATATGTGGGATATATATATAGATATATAAGATAATGATGTTAATAATAATAAAAATAATTATTTTTAATAAAACTAATATAGTATAATAATTATAACAATAATTATTATTAATAATACTAATGTTAATAGTCACATAATAGAAATCTTGGTATTAGTTAAAGTGTTGTTGATAAAAATAATAATAATAATAAATAATATTGATAGTAAATAATGATACCATACTTTATGTTGGTTCGATTTCTAAACGAATTTACAAAATAAGTATAATAATATTATTGTTAATAAATAATGATAGAAATATGATTTTTAATAAATAATAATAATATGGTCTTTATTAATAATAATAACTTAAATATTTATAAGAATAATGATAATAATAATAATAATATTAATGATAAATAAATATAATAGTAAGTTATATGTAATAATACTAATAATAATCTTTACGTAGCGATATTAGTATTAATAGTAACAATAAATTTTATAGTATGAAAATATACTACCAAAACCGGCTAGGACGAGACCCGAACCCGAGACCTCTCGTTCAACAACTTATGTACAAACCAACCAAACCAAAATAACAATTGTTAATTTAAACCCATAAGAAAATAACATATATTCATTTCCCGGGTGTTCATCTTTTCCCCAAGCCAAACCAACTCCATACCCAAACCGACTCATTTCAAAGTATATAACCAAATATATATAACCGGTTATTAACGAATTTAAATCTTAAATTTGATATATGAAAATTAATAACACCGACACCCAAATTAATTTACCTATTAGGTGATCGTGAGGTCGTGGCTCTACACCGAGAAAAACCCGAGCCGAAACCGCCGGAGATTTGTGATCGCGGCCGGAGAGAGAGAGAGAGAGGAAAAAGAGAGCCGAGGGAGAGAGATAGAGAGAGAGACAGAAAGAGAGAGAGAGAGAAAGACGGTGCACGGCGGTACCGGTGGCCGGTTTTCCGGTCACCGGAAAAACGTGAATAGGGAGAGAGCTCGCCGGAATTTCGAGAGAAGAGAATGAGAAGGTGTTGGAGGTCGCGTCGGGGTTGTTTGGGGTTGGAAGCTGCGTCGTCGAAGTCGCCGGAAAAACGGTAAGGAGGTGGTGGTGGCGGCTGGGTGATTTGTTTGTGATGTTAAAGTTAGGTTTAGGTTTTTTTATGGTGGTCGGTGGGAGGTGGTGGCCGGAGATGGCGTCGCCGGAGCTCGCCGGAATCGACGTCGCCGGAAAACGGCTCAAGAGAGGAAGTGGCGGCTGGGATAATAATATGGTTAGGGTTAGGGTTGTTAGTTTATATAGGTGGGTATAAAAGTTACATTTTTGGTCCCTCAAGTTTCAATAATGGTTTAATACGAGCTTAAAGGTTTCTAATGCTTATAACAACTTAATGAAAATTAATTTGAACCCCCCCTTATGTTTTTCTTAACGACACTATAATGTGACAAACATCGTTTTATTTATGAGCGAGATCAAAAATATTATTATATAATAATTAAATAAGTTCTAAAAATGTTGAGTCGATTTTGAAAAAAGGAATAAAAGTTTACAAACTAATACAACGCGAGACTCAAATTTGACGGATGTCACAGTATCACCAACTTTTTAAAAATTTCGTCCCGAAATTAAAATAAATTTAAAGAAAAAGGTAATTACTAACTAATGTTGTATTTAGTAAGATAATTGCATGAAAATTTTAAGCAAACGAATGACGTCAGATCCTTCCATGATTTGAAAAAACGCTACAAATGAGAAACATAATAAAGACACATATATAGGATATACCAGCGGCGTATCCACCATGCCCTTATCATGATTTCGCATCTTTCTCGTTTTTCTGCCATCATTCTCGGGTCTGAGTTATCGCACACAAGTGTACTTACTATGGCTTTCATATGCGGATTTCGATAATTAAGTGTGCACCCAAAATTATCTAGATCGTCGTATGGTCCACATGGTTCTTTGTGTGGTTTAAGAGGCATATTTATTTTGAAATATTTAAATAATAAATATGTAAATAAATTTGTTAAATTTTAACACTATTGATAAAACAGTACTAGCGGTTGAAAATTTCCGGGATTGACTTTTTTTATAAGTAGGAAAATGGGATACATAAATGAAACAATTAAAATCTTAAAGTATAACCAAGGTGAAAATAACTATTTTGGTTTAAATTAGGTAAAGACGATCGAATAATATAAAATTTTTGGGTAAACAATATGAAACGAGATTTGAAGTCAAACGTCCTCAGCGTGAAGGAATAAGTAAATCATTAAAATCCATAGTTTAAAGTCGGGTCACTAAATTAGTATAAAATATGACGAGTGAAAAAAAAATTAATTAAGAGAACTCCGATAAATGGAAGTGAGAAGTCCAATAAATGAAAACGAGAATCCAAATAGTGAAAAGCGAAAGATCCGATAGGTGTAAATGAGAAACCCAATAAGTTAGTACATGAGGTAAGGTTAAACTACGTTACAATTTCAATAATGTCGTGCAATGAGTTTCATACGTGTACAAACTTGAGGTTATAAGTAACTGAGAATTCGATTGCGTGAAATCACGAGAATGAGGTGAGTTTCTTTGGGGTGATGCATACATGTATCAATATAAATAAAATAGCATCTAGTTAACAACCAAAACAATCGATGAAATGTGATAAAACGTGAATACGGCCACTATTGTGAAACCATTTATATAATCGTCATCATAATAACGGTTTCTAATAGCGCCAAAACTTGTAGACAACCACACATAGGCCGTTAATAGATTAGATAAAATGATATAGAATAACATATAGAATCGTGTTTACATAAATGCTCAAATATAAATAACATAGTCATGAAAATATCATTTAAAAGGTAAAAGAGATTTTTTTTTTTAGCGAAAACTAAGGTTATGAAAGTATTGCACAAATTGTTATTGAATAGTTTGCATTCGGTCCCGAAAATCAAAACACAACAATGAAATCTCATGTGCAAAATATTGTCATCGAAACATCTCACCAAATGAAAAGAAAATTCGCAATAATTGTGAGATTCGAATTTAATGTCAAAATATGTAAATCGCGTAGCGTATAGTAGCCTAAAATTGCAAATGTGTAAGGCCCCGAACCCGGTAGCCCTACTTTTGCGTCGGATTTACTCATAAACACAGTTCTTCAAATCAGAGTTTATTAAAACTTTTCGCGGAATATAAAACATCAATCATTTGTTACAAAACGTTAAACCTTTTCTTTGATACCATAACACAAAACTTTATATTTAAAACATCTTTACTTCTTTCTTCAGATGCCAGCCGTTCAATCCATGCCGTGTGTCATCCTCATGCTAACTCTGTAATCAGCTCACCTGCGTGCATACTAAAAGTCAGCTACGCTGAGTGAGTTCTAGTTAATCGAACGTCATACAATACATACACATACATACATATCCGTAGATACATATCCATACTTCACTAGTTACCCTTCTGTTCTACTTACATACTTGCTACCATACATACATACATATCTACAATCACTAACCTCAGTCTACCGAGAGTACGTTCATAGTTCACCGTCTATACCTGTACTCAAGGTCGTGAACACGTACAAAGGTCCGCAGTCCTTACCTATGTTCACCCTTTATGGTACGTGCAAGGTCCGCAGTCCTTCCCTATACCATCCTACATCCACAACACGTACAAGGCCCACAGTCCTCCCCTATGTTGCAACCTAAACCATAGCACGTACGAGGTCCGCAGTCCTCCCCTATGCTACCACAATACAACTACAGCACGTATAAGGTCCACAGTCCTTTCCTATGCTGATGCCTATCTATAATACGTATAAGGTCCGCAGTCCTTAACTACGTTGTCGTCTATTATCTGTAACACGTATAAGGCCCACCGTCCCTATCTACGTTTACATCTATCATCTACTTTACGTATAAGGCCCGCAGTCCTTAACTACGTCATCACCAGCCGAGTCTATGTCCGACAAAAGCTAGAGGGATTTGCCATCCTAACTTACTATGTCGAACGTAGAACTCACATACCATTCGTGTACCTGTATACACCTACTTCACATATACAATAATTACATCATAGCATAAGAACACCCTAGGCGTTCTTTACATCATTCATTAACAACCATACCTCTTGTCGATACGTGCAATATCCGAAGATCGTTCACGCCCCGACAAGTATTCATTTGTAATGTTCATACATCTTCGATGTATAATATTCGTACCTTTATTTTTGACCTGACAGTACGCGCAATATCCGAAGATCGTTCGCGTACCGACAAGCAACCATTCATATCCATCACATATATCACATATGGCATACACTTATCACTTAGGATAAATGTATTAACAACACATCGAGTATGCACACAGCCCCGAAAACATAACACATAAATGGGGCTAGAAACTCACCTGAATACTGTTACGCTCTCCGTTAATAGTTATTCCCCTCTTGAGCTGTGCACGGCTAACTGTATAATATTTACACATATCAATTAACTACTACTACTCGTTTTGTATTTCTATCTATATATGACCCACAACGAACGGGGGTCCGGGGGCAGCGCCCCTGGCAGCGGGGTTCTAGGGGCGGCAGCCCCTAGCGGGGTCCAAGGGGCAGAGCCCCTGGCTGGGGTTAAGCTGCCAGGTCAGCTTGGAAAAATTTTATTTTCGATAACTGCCTTAACACATTTTCAATTAGGTTTTTAATTTATTTTATAAACGAACTTCGCTTCAGGCGAAGTTAAACCTTAGGCGAACTTGGCTTCAGGCGAAGTTATACCTTAGGCGAACTTGGCTTCAGGCGAAGTTAAACCTTAGGCGAACTTGGCTTCAGGCGAAGTTAAACCTTAGGCGAACTTGGCTTCAGGCGAAGTTAAACCTTAGGCGAACTTGGCTTCAGGCGAAGTTAAACCTTAGGCGAACTTGGCTTCAGGCGAAGTTATCCTTAGGCGAACTTGGCTTCAGGCGAAGTTATACCTTAGGCGAACTTGGCTTCAGGCGAAGTTAAACCTTAGGCGAACTTGGCTTCAGGCGAAGTTAAACCTTAGGCGAACTTGGCTTCAGGCGAAGTTATCCTTAGGCGAAGTTACGCTTGAAGGCGAAGTTACGCTTGAAGGCGAAGTTCATCAGGCGAACTTAATCTTGCAGGCGAAGTTGTCGCGCTGCAGATCTGTTTGCCCATAACTCCTTCGTTTCTTAGCCAAATAACTCGATTTTGGTACCCACGGAACCGTATGATCGGCGCCTACAAACCCCAACCATCAAATCGGCCTAAAATCGACGTTTTAGGGGTCCGATTTGGGCAGTTGGGTTTCGGGTCCGGTTAACCCATCCAATCCTAACCATTTTCAGTAATAATAGCTTTGTTAGATTAGTTCTTACCTTACCAACTCAGATCTATCAACAAATCTCGGGTCTCGGCTTCGAATCTAGATCGGTTAGAATGTGTGTGTTTTGAGGGTGTAAGGAGTGTGTGTTAGGGAGTTTGGTGAGAAATGAGATATTTTGGGATTTTGGGGGTATTTATATCCCTGAAATCCCATTCTCATTTAACCTATCTCAATTAACCCAAGTCCATAACCCACTTCCATTACCCGACACTAGCCCGACCCATACCAACTCCTATTCTTTTATTTATTTCCTGATAACCCGAGAAAACTTCCCATCTATTAATAAGTAATATAATTAATATTACCTTTGAAATTTCGGGATGTTACAAAATGAGGTCTTAGTAAGGCTGTTTTATTGTTTATAAGAAAATGAATATAATTATATCAATATATCGTGGTAACGCATTGCTAGGGAAAATATTTAAATCATTATTGAATGTAAATCTTGTAAGTCCAATTTGTTACAAGGATTTGTATACATAAAGTGGTTGTGATAAAAAAAAATTATTTATAAAATAATGCTTGCGATAATAAGAAGTAATAGTTTGCGTAAATCGTTATTGAGCAAAAACTTGTGTAACAACATAAAGTATTTATAAACGCGTCCCAAAAGATTTGAAAAGCCATGGTCATTGAGTTTATGCAATATGGTGAAAGTTGTAATTTATTACTAAATAAACCCCGCATTCAACATTTAAAATGAAACCTCGTAATTATAAAGTCTTTTTTGAGATTTATCACCTTAGGTGGCAATATTTATGATCTTGAAGTCACTCATATAATCGTTTAATAATCTTTTAAAGCAAATCCTCATAATCAAATTTTGTTGTCATGACAATATTACATTTTACAAAGATAATTTATAAAATATGGAGATAACATGCCAACCGTTACTCTTGAAAGAGTTTATAATCTATAAGTGATTATTTGAACACATGAGGTTGTTATAAATACGCTAGTTGTATGTAGGTATACATATATATATATATATATATATATATATATATATATATATATATATATATATATATATATATATATAAATTTAAGGGTAAAGCGGAGCTTGCGTGTGTATGGAGAGGTTTTAGGCATTCGGATGGTGAATGGTTTGGAAATTTGGTGAAGAGTGGGTATGTTTCGGTTGGCTTGCGTAGTTGGATTTTCTTGAGTTGGATTTATGGTGTTTGTTGAGTTTAGGTCGTTTGAGTGGTTTAGGCTTGGATGCTTGTGTGAGTAGTGGTTGGGCTAATAGGTGAGGTTTGTGGCTTATTTGAGTTCGGGTTAAGTTGATGGGTTGGATAATTTTGATCTTGGCTAGTTTGGGTTGAGATTTGATTTATACATGTATTTTGTAAGGAGTGTTTGGGTTGCTATTTGATATCAAACTCTATGGTTGAATGGGAAACATTGTGGCGATATGGTTTGTGACTCGACGTAGCATGGGTTGAAGGGTTTTGAGTCATAGTTGGGTAAACTTTGGTTTGTATAAGTTTCAAGCATTCGTGAATGTGTTTGTCGGTGTCTTTGAAGCATTAAGATGGTCATTTTGATAGGTGTTTTTTTTTTTTGGCGTAGAAGTGTTGGTAGTTAGGGCATTTTGTTGGGTTGAATTTTGTATATCTTGGGCTTGCATAGGGTTTGGGTAGGTGAGGGTATACTTTTGGGTGTCTAGATTTTGTTCATATTGAGGAAAGATTTGAGTGCGCGGGAAAACTTTTGAAGTGTAAGGATGGTTTGATTTGAGACGGTAGTTTGAGATGGGATACGGGTGTTTGGGAACTTGTGGTTGTGTTTAGGGTAATTTTGACTAATAGTAGGTATTAAATTGAAAATATCATAATTTATAAATTGAAATGTCCATGAAAATTTTGATAATTAAAATTACAAGTTAATATATATATATTATAATTAGAAATTTTTTTTATTATTTTTTTTACTTATGAGGAATTTAAAATACGTAAATTGAATGTCAAAATTGGTTATGAGGTCTCAATATTAAATGATGAATGTCGTTTTTGTGAATACAAAGTTGCGAAATATAAATTTTCTTTTACTAAGTTCGTTATTTAATATGGTGTAACAAAAATATTATGGTAAGTTAAAATGACCGGCATTGTAAATCGAGATATCCCGAGCAAACTATTTTTGTCTTTAAAGTAAAATTTATATGAAGTTTTGCATGAGAGTTCCAAGAAGATTACAAGCTATAAGTTTGTGACTTTCTTGGAAGACCATGACAAAACTATCATAAAAGTTTTAAAACACGGAAAATCGTATGATTTAAATTTTTATTTGCGAAAATTTATAACGAACCAAATATTGCATGATGAAAGTTGTTATGAAAATAAATTTGGGTCGCGAAATTTTTTTTACCACGTGTATTATATAACGTAGTATAATTAAAAATGTCGTGAGAAGTTTAAATAATTAAAATTATGAAGTGATCGTCCAAAATTAACAGAATAGTTATAAAATAAAATTTTATAAAATTTTTATACAAGGACTTTAAAGACAATTTAAAGTTTATACAATAGGAAGATTTACATGAAAATTTAAGGTGAAATTTATTATAAAACTTTCTTAATATGATGAAATTTATATAATAAGGATTTTGTATGTAAATAAACTTAATGAAAATAAATAGCATATTAAAAAATCATTATGAATAGATCGAACTAGCTATATATATACAAACATATATTTTTAACTTATATCAAAGAGATCATAATGAACGAAACTTGTAATAAAATCATTGTGAAATCAAAATGAGAAAATTTGTGTAAAACTTTACCATATAAAATCGAGATATAAAAGAATTATTAAAAAAATAAAAAAAAATTATAACATTTATAAATGTAAGCTTGTGATAAGGATTTATAACAAAATAAAGGGAAAATGGTTTAAATTCTCGAAATGTAATAATAATGTTTTATGATTTAAAGGCGGAAAAATCGTGCATGAACCACCATGACTTGATATTCCGACACTAAAAACCTTTATTACAAAAATACCATGTTGGAGTCTAAACGTGTAGCAAAAATAATAAATCAGAATACAGCGTCATGTCAAAACACTAGTCCACGAAATCACCATGGTTCTATTGTCTTAACACCGAAAATTAGAATGGCGGGCGGAACGCTCGCATTCGACTACTTAAAGTGGTCATCTCATATGAGACGATCTTTAAGGAGATTTGAAACAACGGGATCCAAGTTAAGCTCGTGATCCATAAAACACAATAAAAACTAACGTTTTTGCGTATTAAGGCAATGATACCTTGGAGTACTATAAAGTGTGTTTATGTGTATAAATAAAATTAAAAAAAAGTAAGGTAAGGATACCTTAGTAGTTTCGAGTATTTGTGTATATATACAATTTGATGAAATAAATAAGTATATAAATAAACAAGTGTATTGAACAATCAAGTAGGTTAAACACGTATAGGCAAACACGTATAAGGACCCTAAAGTAAAGACTATACTAGGCCATTACGTCTAACCACCTATCTTATAGTCTTGTGGCTCTGAAACCAATCTGTCACACCCCAACCAAAGGCGGAACATGCCGGGGTGCAACGTGATTGGACAAATACACAAGACACTATTAAAGTGAAAATATTTAATCAACTCATTTATGTCATAAATCAATAAACAACACATCTTGGTCATACAAACAAATTGAACACAAGTAAAAAAATATATTGTTCGTTTTACTAATATCCTAATAGTCTTGGTAACGTTTCCGACAAGTCATCAAGTCGATAAAAGTCATACCTGTAACAATGCATAAAATAATATTTTGTCAACACGTATGTTGGTGAGCAATTTCATAGTTTGAGTATATATAATATGAGCGAAATCCACAAACGTATAAGAGACTATAAATAAAAGCATCAATCGTGACATATAAAACATATGTAAATGAGGATCATTTCTACTCGGTAACAACCGACATACTCGGATAATGAGGCCCTATTCTACTAGCACAAGGCTAAGTAGTTAGGGGAGCGTATGATCATACTTAATGAGGCTCAACAACAACAAAAAAATAAACACTCGCGCACGCAAAGCATATGAGGCATATAACACACAAAAGAGCAAGTATTCTAAGTATCATATACCCTAAGGTTTGTGGTTTGAGAAAAGTGTATAATAAATCATTCTTGTTTTGAATAAGTATGCATGTTACCCCCAAAACATAAAAGGGAAAACGGGGGATGAAATGTACTCACCTCGATTGACGAATCGAAAAATAATAAATGATCGAAATGTAGAAAGCTTGTGAACGAAACGAACGAATCCAACTTGAAAGCTAAATGAAAACGAATAAATAAAATATATTAATGAACTTGAACTTTAGTTGAAACTTCATTTGAAACATTGAACGAGAAGGTTCGGTTGTTAATCGGGTTACCGGTTAATTTGTTAACGATTAGGGACTCGTACTTAATTGGTAATTTAAAATAAAATAATATTATTTTATTGGGGCTTTTAAATAACTAAACCAATATTAAAAGAGACAAGACGGGTTTTAAATCAAGTGTTCGGTTTTATAAAAATGAATTGATAATCAAGTTTATAATAATATTATTAATGATAAGATATTAATGATAATAATAATTCTAAAAGATATGTGGGATATATATATATAGATATATAAGATAATGATGTTAATAATAATAAAAATAATTATTTTTAATAAAACTAATATAGTATAATAATTATAACAATAATTATTATTAATAATACTAATGTTAATAGTCACATAATAGAAATCTTGGTATTAGTTAAAGTGTTGTTAATAAAAATAATAATAATAATAAATAATATTGATAGTAAATAATGATACCATACTTTATGTTGGTTCGATTTCTAAACGAATTTACAAAATAAGTATAATAATATTATTGTTAATAAATAATGATAGAAATATGATTTTTAATAAATAATAATAATATGGTCTTTATTAATAATAATAACTTAAATATTTATAAGAATAATGATAATAATAATAATAATAATAATAATAATAATATTAATGATAAATAAATTTAATAGTAAGTTATATGTAATAATACTAATAATAATCTTTACGTAGCGATATTGGTATTAATAGTAACAATAAATTTTATAGTATGAAAATATACTACCAAAACCGGCTAGGACGAGACCCGAACCCGAGACCTCTCGTTCAACAACTTATGTACAAACCAACCAAACCAAAATAACAATTGTTAATTTAAACCCATAAGAAAATAACATATATTCATTTCCCGGGTGTTCATCTCTTCCCCAAGCCAAACCAACTCCATACCCAAACCGACTCATTTCAAAGTATATAACCAAATATATATAACCGGTTATTAACGAATTTAAATCTTAAATTTGATATATGAAAATTAATAACACCGACACCCAAATTAATTTACCTATTAGGTGATCGTGAGGTCGTGGCTCTACACCGAGAAAAACCCGAGCCGAAACCGCCGGAGTTTTGTGACCGCGGCCGGAGAGAGAGAGAGAGAGAGAGAGAGAGAGAGAGAGGAAAAAGATAGCCGAGGGAGAGAGATAGAGAGAGAGAGAGACGGAAAGAGAGAGAGAAAGACGGTGCACGGCGGTACCGGTGGCCGGTTTTCCGGTCACCGGAAAAACGTGAATAGGGAGAGAGCTCGCCGGAATTTCGAGAGAAGAGAATGAGAAGGTGCTGGAGGTCGCGTTGGGGGTGTTTGGGGTTGGAAGCCGCGTCGTCGGAGTCGCCGGAAAAACGGTAAGGAGGTGGTGGTGGCGGCTGGGTGATTTGTTTGTGATGTTAAAGTTAGGTTTAGGTTTTTTTGTGGTGGTGCGGTGGGAGGTGGTGGCCGGAGATGGCGTCGCCGGAGCTCGCCGGAATCGACGTCGCCGGAAAACGGCTCAAGAGAGGAAGTGGCGGCTGGGATAATAATATGGTTAGGGTTAGGGTTGTTAGTTTATATAGGTGGGTATAAAAGTTACATTTTTGGTCCCTCAAGTTTCAATAATGGTTTAATACGAGCTTAAAGGTTTCTAATGCTTATAACAACTTAATGAAAATTAATTTGAACCCCCCCTTATGTTTTTCTTAACGACACTATAATGTGACAAACATCGTTTTATTTATGAGCGAGGTCAAAAATATTATTATATAATAATTAAATAAGTTCTAAAAATGTTGAGTCGGTTTTAAAAAAAGGAATAAAAGTTTACAAACTAATACAACGCGAGACTCAAATTTGACGGATGTCACAGTATCACCAACTTTTTAAAAATTTCGTCCCGAAATTAAAATAAATTTAAAGAAAAAGGTAATTACTAACTAATGTTGTATTTAGTAAGATAATTGCATGAAAATTTTAAGCAAACGAATGACGTCAGATCCTTCCATGATTTGAAAAAACGCTACAAATGAGAAACATAATAAAGACACATATATAGGATATACCAGCGGCGTATCCACCATGCCCTTATCATGATTTCGCATCTTTCTCGTTTTTCTGCTATCATTCTCGGGTCTGAGTTATCGCACACAAGTGTACTTACTATGGCTTTCATATGCGGATTTCGATAATTAAGTGTGCACCCAAAATTATCTAGATCGTCGTATGGTCCACATGGTTCTTTGTGTGGTTTACGAGGCATATTTATTTTGAAATATTTAAATAATAAATATGTAAATAAATTTGTTAAATTTTAACACTATTGATAAAACAGTACTAGCGGTTGAAAATTTCCGGGATTGACTTTTTTTATAAGTAGGAAAATGGGATACATAAATGAAACAATTAAAATCTTAAAGTATAACCAAGGTGAAAATAACTATTTTGGTTTAAATTAGGTAAAGACGATCGAATAATATAAAATTTTTGGGTAAACAATATGAAACGAGATTTGAAGTCAAACGTCCTCAGCGTGAAGGAATAAGTAAATCATTAAAATCCATAGTTTAAAGTCGGGTCACTAAATTAGTATAAAATATGACGAGTGAAAAAAAAATTAATTAAGAGAACTCCGATAAATGGAAGTGAGAAGTCCAATAAATGAAAACGAGAATCCAAATAGTGAAAAGCGAAAGATCCGATAGGTGTAAATGAGAAACCCAATAAGTGAGTACATGAGGTAAGGTTAAACTACGTTACAATTTCAATAATGTCGTGCAATGAGTTTCATACGTGTACAAACTTGAGGTTATAAGTAACTGAGAATTCGATTGCGTGAAATCACGAGAATGAGGTGAGTTTCTTTGGGGTGATGCATACATGTATCAATATAAATAAAATAGCATCTAGTTAACAACCAAAACAATCGATGAAATGTGATAAAACGTGAATACGGCCACTATTGTGAAACCATTTATATAATCGTCATCATAATAACGGTTTCTAATAGCGCCAAAACTTGTAGACAACCACACATAGGCCGTTAATAGATTAGATAAAATGATATAGAATAACATATAGAATCGTGTTTACATAAATGCTCAAATATAAATAACATAGTCATGAAAATATCATTTAAAAGGTAAACGAGATTTTTTTTTTAGCGAAAACTGAGGTTATGAAAGTATTGCACAAATTGTTATTGAATAGTTTGCATTCGGTCCCGAAAATCAAAACACAACAATGAAATCTCATGTGCAAAATATTGTCATCGAAACATCTCACCAAATGAATAGAAAATTCGCAATAATTGTGAGTTTCGAATTTAATGTCAAAATATGTAAATCGCGTAGCGTATAGTAGCCTAAAATTGCAAATGAGGTCTTAGTAAGGCTGTTTTATTGTTTATAAGAAAATGAATATAAAATGATGAATTTACAAAATAAGTATAATAATATTATTGTTAATAAATAATGATAGAAATATGATTTTTAATAAATAATAATAATATGGTCTTTATTAATAATAATAACTTAAATATTTATAAGAATAATGATAATAATAATAATAATAATAATAATAATATTAATGATAAATAAATTTAATAGTAAGTTATATGTAATAATACTAATAATAATCTTTACGTAGCGATATTAGTATTAATAGTAACAATAAATTTTATAGTATGAAAATATACTACCAAAACCGGCTAGGACGAGACCCGAACCCGAGACCTCTCGTTCAACAACTTATGTACAAACCAACCAAACCAAAATAACAATTGTTAATTTAAACCCATAAGAAAATAACATATATTCATTTCCCGGGTGTTCATCTTTTCCCCAAGCCAAACCAACTCCATACCCAAACCGACTCATTTCAAAGTGTATAACCAAATATATATAACCGGTTATTAACGAATTTAAATCTTAAATTTGATATATGAAAATTAATAACACCGACACCCAAATTAATTTACCTATTAGGTGATCGTGAGGTCGTGGCTCTACACCGAGAAAAACCGGAGCCGAAACCGCCGGAGATTTGTGACCGCGGCCGGAGAGAAAGAGAGAGAGAGAGAGAGAGGAAAAAGAGAGCCGAGGGAGAGAGATAGAGAGAGAGAGAGAAAGACGGTGCACAGCGGTACCGGTGGCCGGTTTTCCGGTCACCGGAAAAACGTGAATAGGGAGAGAGCTCGCCGGAATTTCGAGAGAAGAGAATGAGAAGGTGCTGGAGGTCGCGTCGGGGGTGTTTGGGGTTGGAAGCCGCGTCGTCGGAGTCGCCGGAAAAACGGTAAGGAGGTGGTGGTGGCGGCTGGGTGATTTGTTTGTGATGTTAAAGTTAGGTTTAGGTTTTTTTGTGGTGGTGCGGTGGGAGGTGGTGGCCGGAGATGGCGTCGCCGGAGCTCGCCGGAATCGACGTCGCCGGAAAACGGCTCAAGAAAGGAAGTGGCGGCTGGGATAATAATATGGTTAGGGTTAGGGTTGTTAGTTTATATAGGTGGGTATAAAAGTTACATTTTTGGTCCCTCAAGTTTCAATAATGGTTTAATACGAGCTTAAAGGTTTCTAATGCTTATAACAACTTAATGAAAATTAATTTGAACCCCTTATGTTTTTTTTAACGACACTATAATGTGACAAACATCGTTTTATTTATGAGCGAGGTCAAAAATATTATTATATAATAATTAAATAAGTTCTAAAAATGTTTAGTCGGTTTTAAAAAAAGGAATAAAAGTTTACAAACTAATACAACGCGAGACTCAAATTTGACGGATGTCACACCCACTTTAACCGTTTCCTGTATAATGCCTAGAAGAATTGTTGCCCCGATTTATTGTGAAAGACACCACGAGAACTACTGCCCCCCACGAGAATAACGAGTATGTTGAGCATTAAAGGCCGCCTGCGGTGTTGAAGTGCCATGAAGAGTGTGAAGAAATAATTCATGGCTCTCGATTTGTGTAACAAGATCACGAAAGGTCGGGGCGGGTCTGGTTGTTCTAATAGAAGTGGAAATTTTTTCAAAGGATGCACCAAGACCACAAAGGAACCAGTGAAACTTGTCCATCTCCAGAACAGTCTGACCAATAGCAGCCAACTTGTCACATATGGCTTTAAAGCGGCGACTGTAGTCGGTGACAGAGGCTGTGCCTTTTGATAGTTGTCGGAGACTGTCACGCAACGAATAGACCCGCTCAACAAATGAATTAGTGAATGCCTTTTTCAGGACTAGCTAGAGATTACGAGCACCGGTGATACTAAGAACTTCAGCAGCAGCCTCTTCGGTCATAGATGAATTAATAAGGACAACAACACGCTGGTCATTTTCTGCCCAGGTTGATGCTTCAGCATTAGGAACAATCTTGTCAGCCACAATTATGGTGTCCGGCGACTTCGGTGAAGACCTATCAATATGGCCTATGAGTTTGTGAAGTGTAAATATGGGTATCATATGGTTGCTCCATAGGAGATAGTTGGTAGAATCGAGTTTGATGGTGATGAGATGCATGACAATACTCATATTCTATTGAGGATCATATCGCTGATATCATGTAAGAATTGGTATGATCAACCTCACATTCTATTGAGGATTGTATTGACTTTTATAATCCCATTTACAATAATCACTCCATAATTTTAGAAGAAAAATAAAGAAATACAATTAATGTAAAATTGTTTCTATGATTATCTAATAAAAAGCATTAAGCCAATTATACTCTTTGTAAAGTTTTCAAATCATATTTTTGTAATAATATTTACAAGTCAAAAGATTTACTATTAGTAGGCTTATTGATTGCCTGACATGAATTAAATAACACGTCTATATATAAAATTAAGAAATGGCTCATAAAAGTTCTGATGTAAAAATTAAGAACATGACGATGGACTATCTCATCACGACTGTTGATGATGATGCGTAGACGACAATAGCAATGCAAACTCTTATAAAGTTTGCAGATGAGAACGCTCGTTCAAGCCTCGATGCATACCAGGAACAACTTGATAGGTCAATAGTGCAACTTAACAACACTATTGACCTCCTAAATTTGGTTTACTACAGATCTCAAATCCAACAAGATGAAAAGATTAACAAGGCTATGGATGAAGTTAACAAGGATGTCAAAAAAAGAAAACAACTATGAAGATCGATTTCCTGGATAAACTATGAAATGAGGATTTTTGGGGATTTTGTTGTTTTTTCTTGTATTATCTATGTTTATATTTATATGTTTAATTATATGAAATGAAATATGCATATTTAGTATATTCAACCGTTTAGTTTAAAAATTTTTGCTACAATGTATGAATATTTGAAACGGTTTATTTGTAAACATGAAAGTTTCATTATGCTGAAATTATTAACCACTTTAAAATACTCGCCAAAAAACGGTGTTATAGACTTTTTGTTCATTACAACGCTTATTGTTTTCTAAGTAACAATGGGTTTGGAAAATTCTTCTTTTAAAACGGTTCTTCATATTTTATTTCAATGGTTGAACTTCTCACCGTTTTAAATACTAGTTAAAAACAGGTATATAAACTTTGGTTCAATAAACAACGCTAGTATCCTTCTAATTTATAATGGGTTTGAAAAATTCTTCATTTTATAACGGTGTTTAACATATTTTACAACGGTTGGCATTCACATCGTTGTTAGTTTTATTTTTCAACGGTGTTTATAGACGATTCTATAGTAGTGATATGCGTGTGTATGTATATATTATTTTTTGTTTTTTAATGATTTTTAAATAAGCTATTTTCCACATACATAGCACGCTACATCAGCAAAATTGTCACGTAAAAAAAAAATTACGGAGTTAGGATTCGTTAAGTTTGAGAGTGAGAGAAGAAAACAAGTTACAAGTTGGAAGTGGTGAGAGACAAATCGTTATTGTTATCGTTCAATAAGTGAAAGTTGAGAGTATTAAAAACCAACATCTCTATTTTTTTCTTCTTATTTTTTTTACCAAAAGCATATAAAAATCATTGCAAGTTGTATGAGGTTATGGGTTAAGTAAGCATAAGTCTGCATAACTTTGTACCATAACTCTAGCGTGTTAATGTAAGTGTATGCAAAAGAAAGTAAGGATTTGTATCATGCATGTAATTTGCAATATAACAACAGAATAATAATATTTATAACTTGAATGACATATCAGTGTGGTACTCTTATCTGTTAACATAAAGCTAGCTTTTGAAGAGTTAACTATTTACACTGACATGAAGGGTACGGGAGATTATACATGATGTCTATATGTACGTAGCAAAAGACAAAAGTGCATTCATTGCAAGTTACCATAGGATGCTTAGAACATACATACGGTGTTGGCTTTAAAGAGACGGTAAAGGAGTGGCGGGACGGGGGTGGAACATTGCGCATGGGCGGTAAGGCCATATGTAGTGGGCGAGAAAGGACGCGAACACCACCCCCAGCGATATGTGGGCGAACTGGGGCGGGGGCGGGGTTATATTGTCGCCAGCGAGAGATGAAAATAATAATATAATAATAATTATACCGTTGGATAACGGCTAACTAAAAAAATTAAATTAAAAACTTAATATAAATATCAAACCAATTAAACCAATTTTAACATATCATACACAAACTCAAACATAAAAATACCAATCATTTTAATCATTTCATACTTCTTTAAACTCAATGAGTTTCCCGGATTCCACGAATTCTGCCGACATTTAGGATCAATTAATCAACGAGAGTCGAAGAATTCATCATAATTCATCAACAAGTGGCGGAAGAGCATTTAGAGGTCACGAACATGATTCGGGCTGTCGCCAATAACATGGTGTCCGGCTCTACTAGCTATACGCCACCACGTAGACGGTCATATATCCTTCGGGATCGTAAGCAAGCGAACGCTCGTTTGATGAAGGACTACTTCAACGACACACCTACATACAAAGACGTTATGTTTCGACGCCGTTTCCGGATGTCCAAGCGTTTATTTTTGCGCATCGTTGAGATATGGGGCGGGAGTATAAGTATTTTCTACAGAAACCCGAGGCAAGAGGATATTTAGGATTCTCCGCCATCCAAAAGTGTACTTCGGCTCTACGCATCCTCGCATACGGCAACACGACCGATATCAATGACGAGTATTTAAAGATGGCTGAGAAAACAACGAGAGATGCGTTGGAGAATTTTTGCATCGGTAAAATTTAAATTGTTTGTATTAACTATTGTTTTTAATATATATATTAATAATTTATTTGTATAGGAATAATACAATTATATTCTCGTCGTTATCTGAGGATTCCTAATTCAAATGACCTGAGTCATATGTGCGATGTACACGAAAGCAAACATTCTTTTCCAGGCATAATCGGGAGTATAGATTGCATGTATTGGGAGTGGGCCAACTGTCCAACCGCATGGCGAGGTCAATACACTCGTGGTGACCATGGAGTGCCAACGGTTAGTCTTCAAGCCATTTGTTCACATGACCTCTGGATTTGGTCAGCCTACTTCGGCTCAGTCGGGTCCAACAACGACATAAACGTTCTCAACGTGTCACCCGTGCTAGAGTATTACATCAGCCGTAGTATACTGGTCTTACTGTTTTATGCCAACGATACCTTCTATCGTCACGGATACTATTTGGGAGATGGGATATATCCAGAGTACTCGATCATCGTCAAGACGCTTCAAGACCCGATCGAAGAAAAAAGAGATTATTTTAAGAAGAAGCAAGAGTCCGCAAGAAAGGATATCGAGAGGTGTTTCGGGGTTCAAAAAAAATGTTGGCATTATGAGAAAAACCCTTGCTGTGTATGGACGTTGGCAAAAATGAGCGATGCCATGTATACGTGTATCATATTGCATAATATGATTTTAGAAGACGAGGGAAACGTAATATGTCAACACTATATACCAGGAAGCGTTCCAGAACAGTTCCCTGAACCAACCCAAGGCCAACGAACGTATAACATTCACCAGCTCACATCAAGTGATATACATAACCAACTGAACGCGGATTTAGTTCAACATGTGTGGGATAATCGTCCCATTGAGGATGAAGAGGAGGACGAGGAGGAGGACGAAGACGAAGATGAAGACAAATAGATTAGTTTTTTTATTTGTATTTTTATATGTATTTGGTTGTGGTGTGTTTTTTTTATTATAATTTATTTTATTATTGGCGTGTTTTTTTAGTTTTATGTATTTTTGTGTATTTATTTTTTAAAATTTTAATACATTTTTATTTAAGTATTTAAATAAATTGGTTTTTATTTAATTAGTTTAATTATAGAAAGAAAATAATAAAAAAGATATTGTGGGCCCAACTTGTAGCCCCTACACCATTACACCACAAAAACAAATTCTTACCCTTTGCTGACTGGGCGCCACGTGTCACAATTCGTCCCAATTTGTAGCCCCTCCACTACGCATAGCCTAAGGCCATATGTAGTGGGCGTGAGTATGGGCGATTTTTAGGCGCGAAGGGGCTAGAACACCGCCCCGTGGGGCGATTTTTGGGCGATAAGGGGCGGGGGCGAGGTCTTCTCGTCGCCTGAAAGAAAGGGGTGGTGGGGCCGGCATGTATGGATGTGTGTGTGTTATATATACATATATATTATATATATATATATATATATATATATATATATATATATATATATATATATATATATATTACTAGTTCTAGCCCCTACACCATTACACCCCAAAAACAAATTCTCGCCCCTTGCTAACTGGGCGCCACATGGCGCAAAACGCCCCAATTTGTAGCCCCTCCACTACGCATAGCCTAAGGGCTTAGGGTTTTATATAGATGAAGGACGGTATAAGAGAGGTATGGTGGGGCCATAGGATGCTTTTCACTCTCTCTCCCTTATACACATGCATACATATATATGTATATATATATATATATATATAGTGAGATGGTAAAGAACTTTAAACCAAAACGAGACTTTATAGATAATGTAAGGCCCCGTTACCGGTGCCTCACTTTGGACGTTGGATTTACTCATCAACGAGACTTTGGATGATTGGGTGGCATAACCGACAGCTTGATCGGGACGGCACTCGCTAATGCGGATAATTTTATCCATGGCGGCTATCCATTGAAGAGTAGTGATTGCGTCTCCCAAACCAGTCAGCTTTGGCGGGTCACAACCCTTAAAGGACTTATAGTTGCAACCACCTCGGCCTTTCTTCCTATTGTCAACTTTCACAGACTTAACCACACTCGAGGCCTCTCTTTCTTCTTCATCATCTTTCCTACCACCTCCTCCCGCTCCTTCGGCAGTTCTTTCACGGTCTCCAGCGGACCTCTCCGGGTTCAAGTTCTTCACAGCCGTGGCTACTGCTTGGACAATAGCTGCTTGGATTAAGGGATATAGCTGAACCCCTTCATTGTTGTTAAGGTTTCCTCCAGCTGCGCTTCCTTCTTCTTCTTCTGTGTTGGAAGTTGTTTCTACCGAAGGTTGTTGGACACGGCGAGGCCTACCACGATGCCCAGTGCGGCCACCTACTCCAACAACTGCCCTAGATCCAGCTATCGTATTCTGGAAAGGAAAACACAAACGTCGTCACTCAAGGAACTATTTAGTACAAGGATAGTAAGGCTAACAGGTAACAACAGTGGCCAGTTGTGATTAGCTGATCACGTTACTTTTCGTGTCCTATACACTTCCTCTTATGAGTCTATTTGTGCTGGTTCTACTCTAAACAGTTAATAAATCAAACAATCAATTAATCCTATCTCTAACATTCACGTATCCTTTATTCAGCAATTAAGCTAACATTAACATACATATTTAACCATACACTTTACCTTTACCAAGCTTGCTTGAGTGACACATGGCTATCTTGAACTGGCATCTTCTTTCTTTTATTACTTTAATCTCATTATCTGTTCGAGTCTAAGCATGTAGGATGCTTAAATCTCTTGAACTTTGCTCTGATACCAACTTGTAAGGCCCCGTTACCGGTGCCTCACTTTGGACGTTGGATTTACTCATCAACATAGTTCTAATCATCAGAGTTAATAAAAACATTCGCGGAACATAAAAACTTTCATAAAAGATTTCATAACAATCCAAAACTTGTCTTAAACAAACAACTTGTCTTTCAAAAACTTAAGTAATTTAAACATAACACGTCTTGAGTCTTCCGATGCCAGCCTCTTATTTAATACCACGTGTCCCCTCAAGCGAGCTGCCTCATTCTACTCACCCGCGTGCATACTAAAGGTCAGCTACGCTGAGTGAGTTCTAGTTAATACAAATAACATACAATACTTTCTTATATTACATACTTAACCTCTTTTACTTTCTTTCGCACATACATAAGTATATACCTTCGTTCTTACTTTCATACTTTCTTTCTTTCATACTTCATACTTTATATTTCTTTACAAACATAATCATACATTTTAAAGAGCCTTTCGCCCTATAACCTCACAGATACTAGTAGGGTCTGCCACCCTTAAAGAGCCTCTCGCCCTATAACCTCACAGATATTATTAGGGTCTGCCACCCTCTTTCACAGATATTATTAGGGCTGCCACCCTCCTTCACAGATATTATTAGGGTCTGCCACCCTTTACCGTCAATTCCTTTATATCATACTTTCCTTTCTTTTCATAGATTTTAAATACATTCTTACGTACTCGTTAATCTATAACATACATACATCATACATACAACATATATAAACAGTCACTTCTTTTAACTATCCCCCTAACAGTACATGCAATATCCGAAGATCGTTCATGTACCGTCAAGCATTCATTCATAACTTTCACAAATAACATAATAGGCATACACTTACCACTTAGGGTAAGTGTATTAACTAATCACATTGAGTATGCACACAGCCCCGAAAACATAACAAGGAAATGGGGCTAGAAACTCACCTGAACACGGTTACGTTCACCGTTAATTGTTATTCCCTTCTTGAGTTGTGCACGGCTAACTGTATACAATTACACGTATCAATCAACTATCGCTATATATATTGCGTTTCTAGTTCAATTATAACCCACAACGAATGGGGTCCGGGGGCAGCGTCCCTGGCAGCGGGGTTCTAGGGGCAGCAGCCCCTAGCAGGGTCCAAGGGGCAGAGCCCATGGCTGGGGTCGAGCTGCCAGGTCAGTTTGGAAAAATTTTATTTACATTAACTGTCTTAACACATTTTCCATTAGGATTTTAATTTATTTTCTAATTCGTTATCTCATTCTTCGTGACGAATTAAGTCTGATTCGCTATCCGATTCGTTACCGAACTTAACTTACGCGAACTTAATTGTAAGCGAACTTGTATACAAGCGGAGTTATATACAAGCGAACTTAGCATTTAGCGAAGTTAACTACAAGCGAACATATTCACAGGCGAACTTTATACGTGAGAGAACTTAGAGTGGCGAAGTTGTTTAGCAACGAACTTATACCTCGGCGAACTTGGTTTGGCGAACTTGGCCTGGCGAACTTAGCTGCAGGCGAGGTTAGCTGCAGGCGAAGTTGCCCAGCCGCAGCAACTGTTCACTCTAAACCCCTCCCATAATCTTCTCCGTTTAACGTGAAATCCATAGATATGGTATTTAACTACCGCGATCATTCCTATGGTCGTTTTTTGATATGATTTGACCCGAAAACAAGTAAAGTTTGGACCTTTAAGGTCAAAAACGTTCAATACTAGGTTTAAGGGTTTATTAATTGAGCCGTTTTCATTTTCGGGTCCATTACACTCATATTTATTATCAAGTTTACAACTTTATGTTTCGTTTATACCCGATCTATTTTAGACTCAGTTTCAAGGTTAAACGTTAATAAAAACGTAAACTTTAAGGTAAAAGACATGCCTTTATTGCTCGTTTGGATCTCGTTTAACTTGGTTATGAACTCTAGATCTTATATATAGCTTGTGTGATAAAGATCTAATACGAGCTAGCGTCCGTTTGGTCTCAAGTACCTCTCGTCTCTCTCTCGGCCGAATATGGTGTAGGATGTGTGTGTGTTTGGAGTATGTTGAGATTTGGATGGAAAGAAGTGAGGATTTAGGGTTTTAGGATGGTTTAAGGGGTATTTATATCCCTTAAAGCCCATAGACCTAAGGCTCATTATCCTTTTCAATCAATCAATCAATCAATCATGCCCAGTGAAATCCCACCGACAGCAAAGCTATAAGTAGGGTCTGGGGAGGGTGGGATGTAGGCACACCGTACCTCTATCCAAAGGAATTAAGAGGTGGCTTCCAGAGAGACCCTCGGCTCTAAGTACACGTGTATGAAGCAAAATAAAGGAAATCAAAGTTTAACAGTTATATAAAAACTACTACTAATTATAATAATATTAATAATAAGTTCACAGTTTAACAGCTATATAAAAGCTAATAATAATTATAATAATAATAATAATAATAATATATGTAAGGGAAATACCATTATGGTATGTGACCTAAATAAGTAAAGTCTAAGCCCTAAGGTATTCAATTCTCTCTAAAAATCCTTAACTTTAATTCTACTTCTCCACGAATTCCTATCCTCAACCATGTCCTCAGAGAGGTTTAGGTCTATCAAATCATGCCTAATCCTCTCATCCCAAGTCAATTTCGGTCGTCCTCTACCCCTCCTCCCCTCTATAGTAATGTTTTCTACGGATCTAACAGTATTCGTCGTCTGTCTTCTCTTTACATGTCCAAACCATCTCAGTCTCCACTCTCTTATCTTGTCTGCTATGTTTGCCACCCCTAATCTCTCGCGAAACACAACGTTTCTTATTCGGTCTAGCCTTGTGTGCCCACACATCCAACGTAGCATTCTCATTTTTGCTACCTCCATCTTCCGCACTTGTGCCTTCTTGATGGCCCAACAATCTGTTCCATATAGCATTGCAGGTCTAACTGCCACCCTATAGAATTTTCCCTTTAGTTTAGTCGGGAAACTCTTGTCGCACAATATACCTGTGGCTGCTTTCCATCTACACCATCCTACCTGAACTCGGTGGGTCACATCACTGTCTAATTCCCCATCGCTCTGTACAAATGATCCTAAATACTTGAACTTCGTTACCTGCGGGACCACCTGCCCTTCAATTGTGATCTGTGCGTCTTCATTGTCGTTTATCCCACCAAAATCACAGTGGAGGTACTCCGTCTTAGATCGGCTAATCTTTAAACCTTTTGTCTCTAAGGCTGTTCGCCACTCCTCAAGCCTCATGTTTAGATCTTGTTTTTTCTCAGCAAGTAACACAATATCGTCTGCGAACATCATGCAGCACGGGAGAGTCCCCTGAATCGACTTTGACAACTCATCCAAGACTACTGCAAAAAGAAACGGGCTCAACGCTGACCCCTGGTGAAGACCTACCTCTACAGGAAAGAAATCAGTATCCTCCACTGGCGCACGGACACTTGTTTCACTCCTGGTATACATATCCATAATTATCTCTATGTATTTCCTTGGCACTCTTCTACCCTCCAAGCACTCCCAGAGCACCTGTCGTGGCACACTGTCGTAGGCCTTTTCTAGGTCAATAAACACCATATGTAGATCACGCTTCTTCTCCCTATACTTTTTCATTAATCTTCTTATAAGGTGTATTGCTTCTGTGGTGGAACGCCTCGGCATGAAGCCAAATTGGTTGACCGTAACCTGAGTTTCTCGTCTAAGTCTAACCTCAATCACTCTTTCCCATAGCTTCATAGTATGACTTAGTAGTTTGATTCCTCGGTAGTTACCACAACATTGGGCGTCTCTTTTGTTCTTATAGATAGGAACTACAACGCTGCTCCTCCACTGGTCTGGCATCTTACCTGATTTGAGAATACTATTGAACAGAGTAGTTAACCACATGACTCCTTCTTCCCCCAGACACTTCCATACCTCGATGGGTATGTTGTCTGGGCCAACCGCCTTAGACCTTCCCATCCTCCTAAGTGCATCCTTCACCTCCTCTCGTGTGATCCGTCGGCAGTAGCAGTTATTCGATTGTTGTCGTTGAAAGTTTGTGTTGTCATGTTCTTCTTGGTAAGCTCTCCCATTGTTAAAAAGATTGTGGAAGTAGGTTTGCCATCTTAGCTTGATGTCCTGCTCCTTGACCAGTACATGCCCATCTGTATCCTTTATGAACCTCACCGGTCCTAGATCTTGCCTTCTACGCTCCCTGGCTTTGGCAATCTTAAACATAGCATGTTCCCCCTCTTTTGTTTCTAGACTTTCATACATCCGTTTAAAGGCCGCCTTCTTTGCTTTCGCCACTGCCTTCTTCGCCTCTATCTTGGCCGTTTTGTAGTTGTCCCTCAATTCCACTCGCTCCTCCTCATTCGTGCACCTCATTAGCTCCCTCCACTCGCTCCTCCTCATTCGTGCACCTCATTAGCTCCCTAAAACATCCTTGTTTGTCCCTTATCTTGTCTTGCACTGCGTCATTCCACCACCAAGACTCCTTATGCCCACTTGTCTTTCCTGTTGTGACCCCGAAAGTCTCCTTTGCTACTTGGATGATCTTTGTCTCCATAGCTTCCCATATATGAGTTGAGTCTCCATAGCTTCCCATATATGAGTTGAGTCCTCATTATCCTTTTAATCCATCTTAATTAATCCAAGTCCATGACCCTTTCTTTATTTAATACTAGTTAATTATTTTCGCCCAATAACTAAACGCGACTTTCTTTTATTAAATATGAAAATTTAGGATGTTACAGATAAAAGCTTTAAAACCTTGTTTTCTACATGACAGTGACATGGAGAGACGGTAAATTAAGCCCCTCCATAACAGATAATCTTACAGTTTTTATGTACTTATTACTAATGAGCAATTTTATTTTCACAAAAAATTCTTAAAAGAGCCCTTTTGAGAAGTGTGATTCTCTATATGACCCATTTTTTACAAAACTTGTTAGCGGCGACAAGTTTTGAATCAAATCCAAGGATGTCGACGAGTTTTGTTTGAGCCAACTAAACCAGCCAGCACGTGTTCCAAGTTTTCGACGCCTATAAATTTTGATCGAAATCCGTTGGCTCCGACAAATTTTAAACTAAACCCATTCTCACGACCAAATGTAACTCGATCAATTTATTAACCCATTTATATTGATTATTTAAAGTACTCTTTTTTTTCTATATACACAGTACGTTGTAAAAATAAAAATAGGTAAGATCTTTGTAGCATTTGATTAATTAACGTATTATATCGTCTTTGAATTGCGCCTCACTGAGTTAACTTTATAGTTTTTTATTACAACCTCTTGCATTTAAAAAAAAGTGTTAACTAGACGCGTCATATAGAGCATAATTGACATTTTGCTCTTATACACACCGTCTAGTTTTATACATGACATAGTTAACAAAAAATTAGGTGTTAGTATGACATTCTAAACTCGTCGTATGACCCTATAAGGCTGTGTGTACTGGGCGTCGGTTCGGGCGATTTTGGGGCGCGAAGGGGCTAGAACACCGCCCCCTTCCAGCGATTTGGGGCGGGGGCGGAGTTCTTTTATCGCTTGGAGAAGATGAAGTATATTATTATTATATTATATGTTATTATTATTATTATATTACTATTGTATATATATGTATATGTATATGTATATATGTTGTGTGTGTGATATATATATATATATGTGTGTGTGTATGTATATGTATATGTATATGTATATATGTTGTGTGATATATATATATATATATGTATATGTGTATGTATATGTATATATGTTGTGTGTGTGTATATATGTATATACAAAATGAATCCTAGAAACAACCCGAACCACCAATTTTCTCATTTCGGTCAACACCATGGTTCGCAAAACCAACCGAACGTGAACTTACAATGGAACCCGATGAACCTAAACCAACCGAGCTATCCGTTTCAATTTCCCGACCCGAACCTAAACATGTACGCCAACCGAGCTATATATTTTTTTATATTTTTAGTGATGTATTTTTTTTGTATTTCTTTTTAATTTTAATGCATTTTTATTTAATTATTTAAATAAATTGGTTTTTATTTAATTAGTTTAATTATAAAAAAAAAATAATAAAAAAAGATATTGTGGGTCCAACTTGTAGCCCCTACACCATTACACCCCAAAAATAAATTCTCACCCCTTGCTGACTAGGCGCCACGTGTCACAATTCGCCCCCAATTATAGCCCCTCCACTATAATGAGTGCCTGAATAAGATGGAAGAGTGTCAGGATAAAATAAGCCTAATAATATTTAATTTGAATGATATATCAATATCACCGTGGTACTCTTCTGTTGTTGGCCTAGCTAGGTTTTGAAGAGTTGTCAAAACTATTTACACTGACATAAAGGGTAAATAGTATGAATGGGGGTAGCTATTTCACAAGTCCACTATGCATGACAAAAGGTACGGAGGGTGTATTCAAGAAACCATCGTTTTAAAGGTGCACAGATGCATTTATATAGTTCATGTCCCCAATCTATATAGAACTCATTATGTATTGAAAACGCTCCTACTTGGCTACCTGCAGGCTACATACATGCACATACTTACGGCATACGTAAGGTATGCATGTTCAAATGAGAACTGTGTGTAGTGGCGGATCTAGAATTTTTTTTACAGGTTAGCTGTCTAACACTAAATATAAAAAAAAGCCGGTACTTCAAGGCGGGGCGTGTCACATTTAAAATGATAAAACAATATTAAATTATAAATTCAAAACAAAATTACATCAATCAGAGAGAGCATTATGACAACAAGGCCTTGAGTCGATGCAACGCGCACCGACTTACATATGCAATAAAAATATAAATAAACTTTATATTATTATATAGATATTTTTATATAAGCAGCTATTTAGCTAGGAATTTTTAACTTATATATAAACTTTATATATTATAATATTTTAAAAATAAGCATAATCAGTTTTTGTTTAAGTCATTTATTCGAAAAAAAATAGTAGTTTACTATGCCTCAGTTAACAAAACTAATTAATTCAAAATATTACTTTAGATTTATTATTTATATATATACTAGTTTTAATCCCCCGTATTATGGGGGTTGTTTTATATTACTTGTTTCTAATATTTATTTATTATTAAAAATTTTATTTTCTTTATTGTATGAAAGTTAGTAATATACTTATTATTTGATGATAAATTGTTTCACAAATAAATGATATGTTATAACTCGGTTAAAAGCTATATGGGTGTGATGAGACCCAAGACCTATTTATTTTTTTACTATAAAATTGGTTTTTTTAATTTAAATAATATATTTCTTTTTTTAAATAAATCATATATTAATTTTTAGTATATCCCTACTTTATAGGATTTTTATATCAAATATTTGGTGAGATTGGTTTTTAATTTAATGAGATGTTATAACTCATTTAAGAAATATATGGGTTTAATAAGACATATACCCGTGAATTCGGGTCAAATGCATGAGAAACCTTCATTTAAATATTAAGCAAATCTGGTGACTCCTAAAAAAGAGTAGCGACCACATCGCGACACGTAGGATTTTTATTTGTTTTATATAGTTTGTTCTAATATTTATTTATTTTTTGAATATATAGTTTTTTATTGTATGAAAGTTAATAATATACTTATGGTTTAATGATAAATAGTTTCACAAATAAATGAGATGTTATAACCCGGTTTAAAAGCTATATGGTTTTGATGAGACCCGAGACCCGTTTATTTTTTTTACTATGAAATTGATTTTTTTTAATTATAAATAATATTTATGAAAGTTAATTATATACTTATGGTTTGATGAGACCCAAGACATGTTTATTTTTTTTACTATAAAATTGGTTTTTTAATTTAAATAATATATATATATTTTTTAAAATGAATAAGATATTAATTTTTAGTATATCCTATCTTATAGGATTTTTACATCAATAATTTGGTGAGAATAATTTTTTATTTAATGAGATTTTATAACCCGTTTAAGGAATATCTGGGTTTGGAAAGACCCATACCCATAAGTTCGGGTCAAATGCATGAGAAGCCTCCATTTAAAAATCAAGCAAATCTGGTGACTCCAAAAAAAGGGGGAGCGACCACATCGCGACACGTATGATTTTTATGTTTTCGTTTATATATATTATAGATTATTGATATAGACAGAACAAAAACAAAAAAAAGGATATTGAAAAATGTGCATACATACTGTCTCCCCCAAGACTTCCCTAACTCTCACTCGTCGGAATTTTCTTCGGCAATATTGCATCTTCTCTGTTATATCTTTTTTCCTTCTTATTTTCTCAAAATTTTACAGAGGTCGGTGTCAAAATTTTACAAGAGTTAATCAGGCTTTTCTCGTATATATAACACTAATATATTTTTTTCACAAGGTACGACGACCCCTGTGGTGAAGGCGTAGGTCCGCCCCTGACTGTGTGTGAAGGCTACTTAACCAAACCATGCATGAAGTCTTGTTTAATAATCAAACCATGCGTGAAACTGAGTTTGATAACCAAACTATGCATCCCCACCATTTTTTGAACAAAAATTTGCATCCCTCTACCTTTTTGAAATTGTGCATCTCTGTCATTTTAAAGTTAATTTTAAAATTTATATGATTATAAATATTATAACTAATTTTACGAACATGGTGAACTTATAAAACCATTTAATTTGATAATATATATATTTTTAAATTTAATCATTTAACTTTTATAACATAATTATATTTTTTATAAACATCCCGTGTTTAAAGCTATGGTAGTATATATTATCTAGAGTGTGTGTAATATGTAATGTGTGTTTGGAGGAAAGTGATGAGAATCATCTATGCATGATGGATTGATGGGTATGGGAAAACTTGTGCTTGGAGGAAAGGCTTGACCTTCCTTTAACATGAGCGTGTGTAGGGTTTATTAATCCCAATGGGGGCTGAGGCCCGGATGGTATGTTTGGGTCAGTCACCCGCCAACGGTAATCTCTTTGGTTGCTACTTAAAAGATAGATCCGAATGGAATTGAGCCGGATGCTAGTCAAGTAGTTAGTCCGGACACGACGTCATTTACATTAACATCAAGTAACAAACAACACCTAATTAAACACACAGATTAAGAAATAAACAATACACCATTGTAGAAACCCCAATTGAAATCACTATTGACTGTGTGTGTTTGAGTGTGGCGTGTAAGTGTATAATTGTATGAGGTTTCCCTTTGTTAACCTCTAGTGAGATGACCATGAACAAGATGGAGTAAAAGAGAGTTATTTTATTATTTTCATCATGGTTTGTTACAAAGAGAATGCACACATATATAATATCCTAAGGGAATCTTCCTCCAGGACCGTTGCACCTCAGGCTCTCTCTATTGAACATTGGTCCCTCTGACTGGGGTTGGAGGCTGGTTATTATCCGCTGGACAATCTTTTCCCTCCAAGATCCTGTCCACTTAACCTCTGAGATATTCAGGTTAATAGGGACAGGTCTGTGGTTGACTGATGTGTAGTAAAACACACTTACTTTCCTTATGATTTTATCATGGTTTTTATGCTTAATTGTTTATTTTATGAAAGTATTGGGGGTTAAGTGCAATAATTTACAAAGTTTAAATGTTAATTGTAGGTTTGTGAAAGATGGTGAAAAAGGAGTTACTTTGGAAGATTCTAGAGGCCTTGTTGGTCAAGTTTTAAAGCCACAACTCAAGGCCCAACTCAAGCCCACAAGTTAGAAGCCTTGTATAATATTATATTAAGATAATTAATTGAGTTTTCAGCCATTATTCCAGCAAGAAACCCGAAAATAAAAAAACCCTAACTCCTATAATAAGTCCGACCGGCAGCAGGCAAAAGGAAAAGAAAAAAAAAGAAGAAAATGCGGCTGTGGAGGCTATGACTGCTGGAGAGGAAGAAGAACATCAAGGAGACTCTTGTGCAGCTGCTAGGCATCAAAAACATCCATAATCTCAGCCCTATAACCTTAAGTAATCATCTTTAAACTTTGTTTATTGTTCAAGAACCCTAACTTTGTTGAATCGGTCTTTTGCTTTGGATTGTTTTGCAAGTGATTGATAGTTTGACTTGTGATTGATTGTGTTTGAATCTTGAATGTATTTGATCATGTTTAAGTTGATGTTTGTGATGTTTTTCTTAAGTAAACATGGCTGTCCAAAATCTATGAGTAGCTAATCTTGTTTGTTCTACCTAGGTTTGATGAATATTGTTAGGTTTTGACTAGTAATATGGATTGTTAATGATCATGGCTTAAATTGTTAATGTAAAGTTTGATTTAATAGTAAATTAGATTGTGTTTGGTGGCTGTGTTTTGTTTGATTATACCTAATAACCTCGTGCTTTAATTAATTGAATCGGTTTTGATTAGTTGTTGCATGTTTAAGGCTCTTTACTTTGTGTTTAGGGTTTAATTGCGGGGTGTACAACCGTAGGGATAAGTGGGTAAATTAATTAGATAAAATCAGTTGTGAAACACCTTTTTAGAGACCGGGAGGTGATAAGAAGTAAACTCGTCTCATTACTTTTACTTGTTAGAATTAAGATCGCGCGAGAGTGGGTTTTGTTCTTGTCGGGTTTGGGTGTTTGAGCGATTAGTTGGTCTAGTTTAAGTTAAGTTGAATTGTTCCTCTATCCTTGGTTTCGTAGTGTTCGTTTCCATTAGGCTAGTGTGTCGGTGAGACCGAGAGGTGAGTCGGTATTAGAACACGTTAATAATTTGTTTTCCCGGTTTGTTCTTAAAATCAACTAAAATAAGTTAGAGTTTGTTAGTGAGATCGAGAGGTGATCTGACCTTCTTGAGCGAACCTTAGTTGTGTCATCCTTTAGAACCGGTGTCGTGAGAGTTTTCAATCCATTGTCTTGTCATCTCCTTCAATATGATTCTTACCTAGGTAGACGTTTTTATCACTGCAGTCAAAGTTTCCAAAGTTTTGTCAAAAGTTTTCATTTAGTTAAGTTAAGTAGTTAAATTAAATCTAAAAAAATCAATTAAATATTTTGGTGAGTCTTGGTTAGAGTTTAGTGATTATAAACGTTTTCACGTGTCTTCGAGTTCGATATCCGGACTTTCCTCATCTGTGCTATACGCGACCGGTACACTTGCCGTTTGTGTGAACTAGGATAGATCGTTTGGTTTTTAAAGCTTAGTTGCGACTTGTGTTTTATTTATATATATATTTTCGCACATCAAGTTTTTGGCGCCGTTGCCGGGGACACGGTTTGAGGCGCATTAAGAACGACTCGAGTTAGGACTTGCCTTGTTTACTACTTGTCTTTCTTATTTGTTTTGTTTGTTATTTTAAAATAGTTTAGCTAATTATAGTTTCTTTTATTTATTTTAATAGTTGTATGCGACGTACTCGATCTCTAGGACCACCAGAAGTTGAAGGATTTCCCGAACCAGAGAGATAGCTTTTTGAGAGACGTCGTACAAAACCGTCTTCCAGTTCATCTACATCCGTCGGTAATACGTTATCTTTTCCTACTTTTTCTGAACCTGTCATTAGGGATAGGATTATGGGCAACGCGAATCCACTACCGAGGAGGACAGTTGCAGACCGGGCCCGTCCGGTCGATGCTGGCGCGAGATCCAGCATTGCTCCACCAGCTATAGGAGTTCAAACGACTTGGCAGATTCCATCTAATGTTCTGAACACGATTGCTCATTCTGCTCAATTTCACGGGTTACTCCATGAGAACCCACATGCTCATATCACTCGCATCACACGAATTTGCGACACGTTTCATCTTGCCGGCGTATCCGAAGACGCCATCAAACTCTGAATCTTTCCTTTCTCACTCGTTGATCATGCGGGTCTGTGGCTTGAGTCCCTCCCACAGGGATCAATTGCTACTTGGGCTGCCATGCAGACCCAATTTCTTGAAAAATACTATCCTCCGGCTAAGGCCTCTCGTTTGCGTAACCAAATTCATTCTTTCCAGATGGAGGACACCGAGAGCTTCTACGAGGCTTGGGAAAGGTTCAAAAATCTACTTGCGTTATGTCCAAACCACGGCCTACAAGACTGGGCGGTCGTTGAGAAGTTCTACAACGGAGTGACGTACGCAACTCAGAGTATGCTCGACACAGCTGCAGGAGGTAACCTACTGACAACGAAAGATACGGATGAGTGAATTGCATTGTTTAACGGTTTAGCCATGAGTGGATACCAGCGACCACCAGCTAAGAGTACCAAAACCGTTGACTCCTTATCACGCGGCATGCATTCGGTTGACACAAGCACCGCACTTGCGGCACAGGTTGAAGCGTTACCAAAGATCGTGAAGGACTTGCAGGTGAAAAGTATGTTATGCGAGATCTGTAGAGGGGGGCATGATACCGTTCAGTGCCCCTTAGGTTTCCAGGAGGAAGCAGTAGACTTCGTTAATAATCCAAACCGAAATCAAAACTCTTTCAATTCTTATAATTAGGGGTGGAGAGGTAACCAAAATTCCAACTGGAGGAACGAAAATCAGTCCGGCTTCCAGCAACGTCAGAGCCTATTCCAGGATTCCGGTGAGGGAACGAGTAGTGGGGAGAAGAAGCCCACGTTAGAGGAGATGATGGCACAGCAGACACAGATGCTGTCGCAGTATATGACTCGGGGGGAATCCCGTCACAAAGAGACGCAAGAGAAATTTCGGGGCACGAGTCATTCATGAGAAATCAAGGAGCGTCGATTCAAAATCTTGAGCGTCAGATGGGAGAGATAGAAAGTCGTCTAAATGAGAGGTCGCCAGGTACACTTCCAAGTAACACTGAACAAAATCCGAAGGCGTTCGCGAAGGTTGTGACGACGAGGGGCGGTGCAGGGGCACGTAGTGAGCCCGTGATTCAGGAAGCTACGAGAGGAGTCGTTAACGAACCTGCGGTAGATGTAGAGGAGCAGGTAGACGAGGAGATTCAGTTGGAGTCTCCACCGGCCAGGTGCATCAGAGGCACATCCCAGGAAGTACAGCACAGGCCGAGAACCAGCCACTACCCAGCACACCACCGAGAGTCTACAAACCTAGACTCCCGTATCCCGGGAGAGTACGTAGGGATAGAGACGAGGAGCAGAACTCCAAATTTCTTGATCTTCTGAAGCAACTTCATCTTAATGTCCCATTCCTTGAGGCACTCACGCAAATGCCCAAATATGCAAAGTTCCTTAAGGATATTCTTTCGAACAAAAAGAAGCTAGCCGAAGTCTCCTCCATTCCCCTGAGTGCTGGTTGCTCTGCAGTCTTGCAGAGAAAGTTACAAGAAAAGATGTCCGATCCTGGGAGTTTCACGATTCCCTGCATCTTGAGTGATAATATGGTTGTTCATGCGCTGGCGGATCTTGGTGCCAGTATTAATCTCATGCCGTATTCCGTGTATCGCAAGTTGGGTCTAGGCGAACCGAGGCCTACTCGTATGAGTATCCAGCTTGTTGATCGTTCTGTGAAATACCCTCGAGGGGTGGTCGAGAACATGCTTGTTCGTGTCGACAAGTTCATCTTCCCGGTGGACTTTGTCATCCTGGACATGAACGATGACGATAGTGTCCCTCTCATCTTGGGCCGACCATTCCTTGCCACTGCACAGGCATTGATCGATGTCTGCGAGGGTAAATTAATCTTAAGAGTTGGGGATGAGAACGTCACCTTTGACGTTCGACAGTCACTGAAACACCCCAAGTCTGCTGATGACTCCTTATACTTCATTGATACCATCATGGAGCATGTCGGGGAGTTTCTCAGCGAAATTTGTGGAGGATCTGCCTCCGACACCCAGATTCTCGATAGGGAGATTCCGGAGATTGAAATGGTTGCCGTAACCAATCAGTCCTTAAATGACGACACCGAGTCGCATACCCCTGAATCTGGTTTGTCTGCTAAGATCGTACGAGAAGATCCGATGGACCAACCTTCGGTCGAGATTCCTCCTTCTTCCTTAGAGATTAAGGATTCGCCTGCCCACCTTGAGTATGCGTTTTTAGATGAAGAGAGGAAGTTGTCGGCTATCATTGCATCTACTTTGACGGAGGTCAAGAAGGCGAATGTGGTTATCTTGGATATCGAGGGTTGTCATGAAGAGCTTGTGGAGGATACCTCTATGGAAGTAGATGATACGAAATTTGACACGGGAGGTGACATTGAAGGAATAGGAAGATTAATTTTCAGGGAGACATCACAGAAGAGGGAACATGTATACTTGGATCAAACGAACTTGAAAGTGAGGATACGACATACGAAACAAAATAAAAAGTTGACACACAGCAAAGATGACACCCTCCTTCATTACACGACTCGTATAAAGTTTGGTCCGGGTAAGTATAAGTCTTGGTGGTCCGACCCGTTTCAGTTTTTCAAAATCTCTTTAAATTTTTTTGGTAAGTTTTTCCCAACTACTAGTAGACAAATAAAACGAAACGGGTCGAGTGGGAAACGGATAAAGGAGAAGCCACCTGATTGAAATTGAGATTTGGGGTCAGGCTGAGGACCCGTTAAACTAAGCGCTCTCTGGAGGCAGCCCGAGATTTAGAGTTTTGTTTTTCTTTTATTTTTGTTATTTAAAAATAGAAAATACAAAAAAAAATTAATTAAATATTTAATAAAAATAAAAAAAATTCAAAAAAATCAAAAACACAAAAATATGTTTATTTTTTATGTTTTTGTTTTCTGTTTCGTACGCCGCTACATGCGAGCGAGTTTGAGTTTTTGCGGGTATTATTATGCGCATGGTAGCTCTAATGGCGTTTTGGAACTGGTTCACCCGAGGTTGCGGCCGCGAATGAAATGCTATACGGTCGTTCGTTCGAGTCATACACAGCTGATGAAGAATTTGCATCTAAACCAGGGGAGTAACCCGTTCTCTATTTTAATTTCTGTTCTTTCAAGTTTTAATTTTATGCTTTACGTTTTATTTTTATTTTATTTCTTTTCCTTGTTCTCATCGAGGACGATTTCGTTCTAAGTGTGGGGATGAGAATTTATTTTATTTAGTTGTAGAAAAAAAAATTTAAAAATAAAAAAGATTTCACTTGTTTTTTCGTTTTCGTACGTTGTTTTAAAAAAAATAATAAAAAATAATAAAATAAAATGTCCCTTGTTTTTAGTTTATTTTGCATTAAAGTGGGAGATGATGATATTTATCGGAAATCGATTTTTCAAACTACTAATAATATGAGATAAATAAAAGAAAACGCACTTAACTTGGGATGTGTCGGTAGGCTCAACCTTGAAAATGAAAGGGCAAATTTGATAAAACGGTTAAACGGAAATCTTTTGTGGGAAAAGCGTTTTGTCCGTGGAAAATAAGCAATGAAAGGTCGGGCCATACTCAAGCCTCAAATTTTGGTATGAAAAAAAAAAAAAGTGGTAGTATCATGAGTTTTAAAAATTTTAATACGTTATCATATGATGCTTGGGTAGGTTTAACGTTAGAGTATGCCGTGTAGCCTGTGATATAAATCTTAACTGCTAGTTGATGTGTGTATAATGATGCTCTCACAACTAAGCTTTAAATTTATTAAACGAAAATCTTAAAGAAACCACACAAAACCGGCAAGTGTACCGATCACTAATAGTATAGCACTAAGGAAGTCTGAGTATCGAACACAAGGACACTTGAAAACGTAAAAGATACTTAACCCTAACCAAGACTAACCTAAAAATATTTAAATGATTTTTAAGATTTAATTAACTACTTAACTTAACTTACTTTAACTAAATTAATTAGCTAAACTTAACTTAACTTAACTAAACACTTAACAAAACTTGGAAACTTAACTGCAATCGGAGAAAACGTCTACCTAGGTAAGAATCATATTGAAAGTATAATAAGGTAATGGACTGAAGAATCTCACGACACCGGTTCTAAAGGATGACACAACTAAGGTTCGCTCAAGAAGGTCAGATCACCTCTCGGTCTCACTAACAAACTCTAACTTATCTTAGTTGATTTTAAGAATAAACCGGGAAAACAAATTATTAACGTGTTCTAATGCCGACTCACCTCTCGGTCTCACTGACACACTAGCCTAATGGAAACGAATACTACGCAACCAAGGATAGAGGAACAATTCAACTTAACTTAAACTAGACCAACTAATCGCTCAAACACCAAACCCGACAAGAACAAAACCCGATCTCGCGCGATATTAATTCTAACAAGTAAAAGTAATGAGACGAGTTTACTTCTTATCACCTCTCGGTCTCTAAGAAGGTGTTTCACAACTGATTTTATCTAATTAATTTACCCACTTATCCCTACGGTTGATCACCCCGCAAACAATCTCTAGACACAAAGTAAAGAGTTCAAACAAGCTAAAATCAATCAAAACCTATTCAATTAATCAAAGCAAGAGGTATATGAGTATAACTAATAAAATCACAGCCACTAAACACAACCTAATTCAATGTTAAACCAAACTTTTCATTAACAATTCAAGCCATGATGATCAACAATCCATATTACTTGCTAAAACCTAACAATAATCATCTAACCTAGGTAGAACTAACAAGTTTAGCCAATCATAATCAATGAACAGTAGATAAAATAGCTATAAATGATAAACATGCTCATATAAATCTGATTACAAAAGATTTGAATGCTTAAAAACCAAAAACGAACTCACAAACGTTAAAATAGTCAAAACCGACAACCGAAGGATAAAAGATGTAACCGTAAGCTTGTCCTCCTTGGTTTCTCCTCTAGAGCAGGTGTGGGATGGCTGGAAACTTGAATAATTTCGTTCATAGGGTTTTAGGGTTTATATATATGTTTAAACACATCCTTCCTAATATAAAATAGGTTAAAACAAGCCCACTAGGCCCACTAGAAGACAAAATAGACGTGGTAGCTGATTCTTGAACATTCTTGGCAGCCTTGGGACATGTTGGAATCTACCACATGCTTCTTGAATGGTATGACCTGGTCGCGTAGCTCGAACATGACATTTCTGACGTTTTTCGACTTTCAGCTCGTTTATCTTCTTTTTTGCGTACCGGCTTCATCCGAGCTCCGTTTTAGCTTATTCTTTTTCCATTTGACTCGTTTTCTCGCTCTCTTCAACATGGGACCTATCACATACACAAACATGTAATTTCATGCAAGAAAAATTTATATTCGTAAACGTTTTACGCACAAAACAACCCAAAAACGGGATAAAAACGCTATGTGTATTGCAACACATCAAATATCCCCACACTTGAACCTTTTTCGCCCCTGAAAAAGAAATCTACACAGGATCATAACCAAGTAAAAAACAACAAACTCCCAGATTATTTAACATTACTAAAGCACAAGAAACAGCTCGACATATTGACCGCGATTGCCGATATTGTTGTCCACTTAAACCCAACCACCAGCCAATCAAGCCCCCCTTTTGAATTTAACATTTAAAGGCCAAAAATTAAGGCTACACTTACCCTATCTCAGACAAAGAGAGCTAGAAAAACTAGAGTCGAAGCAAACTGGTTCGACAAATCACCATAAGCCAAGGACTCGTTGATAGTACTAATTAGATGCACTCGGTGAAATTTTGATGGATGAATGGTCATGTGGAGGTCGTACGAGCTATTCCTAAATATTATTGGACTTTGTCCTATAAATTCCTAATTTTTATTTATTGAATAAGAACCTCGAGCCCCAATAGTGTATCCTCAGAGTCACCATCCCCAAGGTAACACGTAAACTCTAAGTCCCGTATAGTATGTGCATCTTTGGCCTCTTTTACTAACTTTAAAGAATGCTTCTTTGGCATTTTGCAATACATAACTTTCTTCACAAGCATTTTGCTTTTCTTGAACAACTTTTGAGAATACACAAACATAACTTTCAATACATACTTTTTTTTTCTTTTCTTTTTTTTTTCTCTTTTTTATTCTTTTTTTTTCTTTTTTTTTTCAATCTTTTATATCACCATAAAATATATAACTATTTCTAACCTCGTAGAAAGATGGACATGTGGTGTGTGCTGGTTTTGAGTGCATCTAAGTATAACCATCTCAAAGTTTTCAGATTATGGTAATCCTCCCTAAGCATCGAAATTCGGTTTCACCGTTTTTCATATTATTATATATATAAAAACTGCTAAAGAGGACTATCAAAACTAGTTGGGCTTACCGACACATCCCAGATCAGATATGCAAACCATCCCTTCTTTTATTAGTATATTATATATTTTTCAAAGTTCCGAGAGTTCGTTAACACAACGGTAATAATATCATTTCCTGCATAACGTAGAAGAAAAACAATTTTCAAGGGACATTTTTCTTTAAATTTTTTACTTTAAATATTAACTCTCAAGATTTTCAATATTCTTTTATTTTTCTTAAAATGAAAACGTCAGTTCCCCATCCCCACACATAAATTTCACATTGCCCTCAATGTGAGACAAGGAAAAGACAAAACTAAACATAAAGAAAAATAAAGTGGAACAGACTCCCCTGGTATATGTGATCTGCAAGTGTGCGGTGAATCATGTTCCTCGCCCTCCTATTCGAACGCAAGCTTAAAACTCCAGCGCTCTCTATTAAGCTATCACTAACGAACGAAAGCGGAAATCCTTAAGCATATTGCATCCCCACACTTGTTTAAAACTCCAGCTCATCAACAATCATCAACCAACCAAGGAATAACCTGCAAGTAAGAGAAGAAACACCCGGTAAAACTCGGAAATATAAATAGAAACGAAAATAAAATAATAAGGAAAGATATTACCGGGTTGCCTCCCGGGAAGCGCTAAGTTTATTGAATAGTCTTCAGCCGGACTCGCTCCCGAAACCTCAATCAGGAGGCTTCTCTTTTATCCTCTTCTCATCAATGCTCCTCAATACTCTCCTCTTACAATTGGTCAGGAAGAAACCAATTGCACAACTCTCATTAGCCCGACCATATGAATTAAACTCGGCCCACCAACTCTTGAATTCCCCCAAAAATGGTTCAATGAAGTGAAACGGGGAAGTCAATCTCTTCATCACACTACGATTTCTTCGCCCAGAAATCCTCCTTCTAGTTCTTTTAGCCAAACTTTTAAACCTTAACACATCCCGAATGGAGATTGAGTACGGTTCATGTTTTGGTTTTTCACAATCGAGGTGAAGTATCGGAAGGACCAAATCACTAACTACTTCATGGCTCTCCTTACAAAGCTCCTTCTCGATCCCCACACTTGGCTCGTTATATATTAAATCTTCAAGCAGCATTAGATCACCAAGTGGGTCAAACTTGCCTTCATCCATAGTGGCAAAGTCCATCAACTCTTCACCAAACTCATCCTTAAATTCTTCCTCCCAAGAGGGAACATACTCCTCTACTCTATGCTCCTCCATTCCGGTATCTTCAATCTCACTCAGGGTTTCAAACAAAGGTGGAATATATTCCAAATCATTTCTAATGGCAAACAATACATCGTCCATTATTGATTCCAATTCTGGGGTTGGCTCTAATATATTTCCCGATAAGTCTTTATACCCTAAAAAGTTCCCTATTTGATCATATGCAAATTGGTATGGAGGAGGCTTTGCCACAAGTGATTCCCATGGAGCTTTCTGTGCCTCGACTTCTATCCTCCTTCGCTCATAAGCATCATGTACCCAGTGATCTCCGCCACACACTTTGCACCATGGCGTTCCAACGTGTCGTCCGAACATATTTCCTTTAAAGAACACTCAAAAGAAAAGGATCACGGGCACCAGATAAAAACAGAATAAATTACTTAAAATAAAATTAAACTAAAACTAAACTAATTAAAATAACTAATCTAATCTAATATACGAAAATACAATAGGTAAATCTTAACTCGGGTCGTTCTCAATACGCCTCTAACCGTGTCCCCGGTAACGGCGCCAAAAACTTGATGTGTATATAATGATGTTCTCACAACTAAGCTTTAAATTTATTAAACGGAAATCTTAAAGAAACCACACAAAACCGTCAAGTGTACCGATCACTAATAGTATAGCACTAAGGAAGTCTGAGTATCGAACACAAGGACACTTGAAAACGTAAAAGATACTTAACCCTAACCAAGACTAACCTAAGAATATTTAAATGATTTTTAAGATTTAATTAACTACTTAACTTAACTTACTTTAACTAAATTAATTAGCTAAACTTAACTTAACTTAACTAAACACTTAACAAAACTTGGAAACTTAACTGCAATCGGAGAAAACGTCTACCTAGGTAAGAATCATATTGAAAGTATAATAAGGTAATGGACTGAAGAATCTCACGACACCGGTTCTAAAGGATGACACAACAAAGGTTCGCTCTAGAAGGTCAGATCACCTCTCGGTCTTACTAACAAACTCTAACTTATCTTAGTTGATTTTAAGAACAAACCGGGAAAACAAATTATTAACGTGTTCTAATGCCGACTCACCTCTCGGTCTCACTGACACACTAGCCTAATGGAAACGAATACTACGCAACCAAGGATAGAGGAACAATTCAACTTAACTTAAACTAGACCAACTAATCGCTCAAACACCCAAACCCGACAAGAACAAAACCCGCTCTCGCGCGATCTTAATTCTAGCAAGTAAAAGTAATGAGACGAGTTTACTTCTTATCACCTCTCGGTCTCTAAGAAGGTGTTTCACAACTGATTTTATCTAATTAATTTACCCACTTATCCCTACGGTTGATCACCCCGCAAACAATCTCTAGACACAAAGTAAAGAGTTCAAACAAGCTAAAATCAATCAAAACCTATTCAATTAATCAAAACAAGAGGTATATGAGTATAACTATTAAAATCACAGCCACTAAACACAACCTAATTCAATGTTAACCAAACTTTTCATTAACAATTCAAGCCATGATGATCAACAATCCATATTACTTGCTAAAACCTAACAATAATCATCTAATCTAGGTAGAACTAACAAGTTTAGCCAATCATAATCAATGAACAGTAGATAAAATAGATATAAATGATAAACATGCTCATATAAATTTGATTACAAAAGGTTTGAATGCTTAAAAACCAAAAACGAACTCACAAACGTTAAAATAGTCAAAACCGACAACCGAAGGATAAAAGATGTAACCGTAAGCTTGTCCTCCTTGGTTTCTCCTCTAGAGCAGGTGTGGGATGGCTGGAAACTTGAATAATTTCGTTCATAGGGTTTTAGGGTTTATATATATGTTTAAACACCTCCTTCCTAATATAAAATAGGTTAAAACAAGCCCACTAGGCCCACTAGAAGACAAAATAGACGTGGTAGCTGAATCTTGAACATTCTTGGCAGCCTTGGGACATGTTGGAATCTACCACATGCTTCTTGAATGGTATGACCTGGTCGCGTAGCTCGAACATGACATTTCTGACGTTTTTCGACTTTCAGCTCGTTTATCTTCGTTTTTGCGTACCGGCTTCATCCGAGCTCCGTTTTAGCTGATTCTTTTTCCATTTGACTCGTTTTCTCGCTCTCTTCAACATGGGACCTATCACATACACAAACATGTAATTTCATGCAAGAAAAATTTATATTCGTTAACGTTTTACGCACAAAACAACCCAAAAAGGGGATAAAAATGCTATGTGTTTTGCAACACATCACTAGTTTAGTGTTTTACACCTCATTGGCATATGATTTTATAACCTTAAATCCTGTATTGATGGGATGCTTTGGGTCTGGAGATCATGGGTCTGTATGCAATCTATTTATCTGGGTATTCACGATTCCTAAGTGGGGTTGTGGATATTTAAAAATAAAGCCAAAGAGCAAACCCTTATAAGTCTATAAACATGATCACAAAAAGTACAAAAGTACAAATACACTACAGACTTGATCATCCACGCTGTTAGCCATGTGGGGTCCCATTGTTCACGTCTCATTACCATTAAGAAACGGACCACAAGGGACACGCTACATGTAAGCCCTACAGATAAAATTTTGCATACTCACCAATGGTGATGGATTTGGGGTATTGCTTGATAACGGGGGTATGTCATGTTGTGGGGAGTACTAGCTATAAATTAATTGAACCTTAATCGTATCTAATGGCTGCTTGGTAGACTTTGATGCTTAATCTTAGGTGGATAAACAATACCCTTAATCGTTTTAAGTATTCATAAATATTGAGCAACAAAGTTTTAAATCTGCCAATTTTGAGGTTTAAGTCAAGTTGGGGTGGTCTGGTCCGGTAAAAGCTGAAATAAGCGGGTCTTAATTGTGTAAACCACTAAATTATTATTGTTGGATCTTATTTGTCCCGGTAAAGATTAAGGCATGGGTTTAGGTGGACAACAATATCGATGATCGCGGTTTTTGCATTTTTCTGAGCTTTAAAATCTAACCTATATGTTTGATTTAACTTTGATTTTCCGATTCTGATCCAACTGCAGTCAAATCTTTTTCAGGGACGAAAAAGTCTTAAGTGTGGGGATGTTTGATGTGTAGTAAAACACACTTATTTTCCTTATGATTTTATCATGGTTTTTATGCTTAATTGTTTTATTTTATGAAAGTATTGGGGGTTAAGTGCAATAATTTACAAAGTTTAAATGTTAATTGTAGGTTTGTGAAAGATGGTGAAAAAAGAGTTAATTTGGAAGATTCTAGAGGCCTTGTTGGTCAAGTTTTAAAGCTACAACTCAAGGCCCAACCCAAGCCCACAAGTTAGAAGCCTTGTATAATATTATATTAAGATAATTAATTGAGTTTTCAGCCATTATTCCAGCAAGAAACCCGAAAATAAAAAAACCCTAACTCCTATAATAAGTCCGATCGGCAGCAGGCAAAAGGAAAAGAAAAAAAAAAGAAGAAAAGGCGGCTGTGGAGGCTGTGACGGCTGGAGAGGAAGAAGAACATCAAGGAGACTCTTGTGCAGCTGCTAGGCATCAAAAACATCCATAATCTCAGCCCTATAACCTTAAGTAATCATCTTTAAACTTTGTTTATTGTTCAAGAACCCTAACTTTGTTGAATCGTCTTTTGCTTTGGATTGTTTTGCAAGTGATTGATAGTTTGACTTGTGATAGATTGTGTTTGAATCTTGAATGAATTTCATCATGTTTAAGTTGATGTTTGTGATGTTTTTCTTAAGTATACATGGCTGTCCAAAATCTATGAGTAGCTAATCTTGTTTGTTCTACCTAGGTTTGATGAATATTGTTAGGTTTTGACTAGTAATATGGATTGTTAATGATCATGGCTTAAATTGTTAATGTAAAGTTTGATTTAATAGTAAATTAGATTGTGTTTGGTGGCTGTGTTTTGTTTGATTATACCCAATAACCTCGTGCTTTAATTAATTGAATCGGTTTTGATTAGTTGTTGCATGTTTAAGGCTCTTTACTTTGTGTTTAGGGTTTAATTGCGGGGTGTACAACCGTAGGGATAAGTAGGTTAATTAATTAGATAAAATCAGTTGTGAAACACCTTTTTAGAGACCGAGAGGTGATAAGAAGTAAACTCGTCTCATTACTTTTACTTGTTAGAATTAAGATCGCGCGAGAGTGGGTTTTGTTCTTGTCGGGTTTGGGTGTTTGAGCGATTAGTTGGTCTAGTTTAAGTTAAGTTGAATTGTTCCTCTCTCCTTTGTTGCGTAGTGTTCGTTTCCATTAGGCTAGTGTGTCGGTGAGACCGAGAGGTGAGTCGGTATTAGAACACGTTAATAATTTGTTTTCCCGGTTTGTTCTTAAAATCAACTAAAATAAGTTAGAGTTTGTTAGTGAGATCGAGAGGTGATCTGACCTTCTTGAGCGAACCTTAGTTGTGTTATCCTTTAGAACCGGTGTCGTGAGAGTTTTCAATCCATTGTCTTGTCATCTCCTTCAATATGATTCTTACCTAGGTAGACGTTTTTATCACTGCAGTCAAAGTTTCCGAAGTTTTGTAAAAAGTTTTCATTTAGTTAAGTTAAGTAGTAAAATTAAATCTAAAAAAATCAATTAAATATTTTGGTGAGTCTTGGTTAGAGTTTAGTGATTATAAACGTTTTCACGTGTCTTCGAGTTCGATATCCGGACTTTCCTCATCTGTGCTATACGCGACCGGTACACTTGCCGTTTGTGTGAACTAGGATAGATCGTTTGGTTTTTAAAGCTTAGTTGCGACTTGTGTTTTATTTATATATATATTTTCGCACATCATTGACCTTGGACTTTTTCTGGAGTGCTTGGGCTGCCATTGGGCCAGGTTTCTTGGGTTGTTTGTTGGGCCTCATCTGACCTAGTCTCTTCAAGTCCCCCAGTCTATTATCGTTGTTATTTATGACAACGGTAATAGACTTGTTTCAAGTCCAACTTCCTTCTCATTCCTCAAGTCTTCTGGCCTGGGGCTGACGGTTTTTTGGGCTCCTTTATAGGCCAAGCCCATTGAGTCCCGGAGGAATCTTTTCTGGGACCGATACCCTAGGGTCTCGCCTATTATCCACTGGTTATTTCCCTCCCTCTCTGACTTCCACAAGAGGCTTGCTTTTGCCCGCCGGATATGTCCTTTGCTCCTGGAATACGTAAGCTCCAGCTTTGTCGGGTTCCAGACCAACATGACTGGTCCCTCGTTGACCTCAGTCTTTGTCTTGGTGTGCATTGGGTATCCCTGGACTGGGCCTTTTATCTTGGGCTCGTCTGTCTTGATGGTGCCTTTTGGGCTTTATTGGGCTAAATCCGGGGTAGTCTCTTCAGGTCCCCCAGTCTATTATTCTTGTAATCTATGACAATGATAATGAACTTAGTCCAAGTCCGTCTTTCACTTCCTCTCCAGTACTCCCTTTCTTCTCTTCCCCCTGGGGCTGTGGCTGGCCTCCTTTTATCTGCTGGATATTGTCTCGCCCCCCTGGAGTATGCGTGTCTTGGGACCTCCCCCAAGTCAGGTGCACCGTAACTTTTGGCCCCTTTGACTTAGTCTTTTATCTTATTATACCCTTTGTCCTTGGGCCTCTTTTCTTGGGCTATCTATCATGTTCCTTACTTAATGAGTTGTGACCCAGCTCAAAGAGCCCAATTCCCAGGTAGGCTCTTCAAGTCTCCCCAGTCCATTATGCTCGTTATCTCTGACAAGCATAATGGACCCAAAACAAGTCTATATTCGACCTCTTGTATGATCCACCTTAAACTCCGATCGCCTAAATGGTTGTGAGTGTTTATTCTTTCATGTTGGAATGGGTGAGTACGAATGGAAGATCCCCACTTTTTATATAGCCCTGGGGGCATATTTGATAAAAATAACATCCATAGAACTATTACATGCTGGTTATTGTCCTATAAGCTTTCTCCTGGGCATTGTTTTCTTTGACTTAGGCTTCATCCATTCCAACAACATGGCATGTTACATTTGTTGTTTTAACCCTTCCTTTTGGGCTGATTCAACTAATTTATTCAGATCAATATGATAAGTCCTTAACCCCCTAGAACCTTTTATTTAGTTTATTTTCTTTGGGAGGTCTTTTAGATATTCTCTTTTAGACTTCCTTACTTTAGCGACCCTTAATTTGAGCTCGTGTTTGCTACTGGACCTATTCATCTTGTCATTTGGGGAACCCTTTTCAAGGGTGGCCTCTTCAAGTCTTCCCCGTCTACTATCCTTATAACTCATGATAAAGGTAATGCTCATTCCTTTTACTCCTTTTAGACCCATTCCTTGGGCCAGTTTCTGTTGAGGTTCTCTTTTTATATTTTTGTTGAGGTAGATGATATTTAGTTTCCAAAACTCTTCTTGACTTGATTCTCTTGACAATTTAAATCTACCACGATATAAATACGTTGTCCTTTTTCTGTTTATACTTATCAAATTTGGACCCAATAAAGTTGAGATAGCTAAGTCATGGGATGAAATAAGGATCGAGCATATCTAAATTCATCACCATGTAATGGGCCCGGTCCTGGAACTATCTCTTCAAGTCCCCCAGTACCTTATGCCAATTATTTATGATTGGGACAAAGGACTTTAGGCCCTAGTTTCTTTAACATAACCAAGAAAAGGGTAACTTTTGTTTCTGAGGTAGCTATGTTGGTTGTACGTGATCTCTTTTTCTTATTGAATAACCCTGCAAAGGTTGTTAGTAGCCAATTAACAAGCTCTAACAATGATCATGTTGTTCTTGCTTTATTAGGATTGGACATAGAAACGGCGATATAAACAATTTCAGCGTGATGATATCTTTTGAAAATATATCAAGCCCCCGACATTAAGTATGATGATTCAAATTCTTTCTATATGTTTCTTTTGCAAGGTCTTTCCGGTTAACATAAACAATCAAGTTAAAAATGTTAGGGGGGCGTATATGTATGGTGTCCCCTTTAGTGGGAAATTTATAAGTCGTGAGCCCTCTATTAGGGGCCATATCTCACTCGGGGGAATGTAGATTTTGAGCCTATTAGAATGAGCTATTTTTCTCTGAGGAAATTATAAATATTGAGCCTCGTGTATTGGGCTATTTTTGTATATGGATCCAAGCCCCTCAGCCGGGCCTTCCTTTCACACTTGTGAAGGAGAATTGATGTCATTTTCCCATCTGGGGGAGTTTTAAGTGTTGTGCCTCTTAAATAGGGCTTTATCCCATCTGGTTGAGTTATAAGTATTGTGCCTCTTAAAGAGGGCTTTATCCCACCTGGGGGAGTTATAAGTATTGTGCCTCTTAGAGGGCTTTATCCCATCTGGGGGAGCTATAAGTATTGTGCCTCTTAGAGAGGGCTTTATCCCATCTGGGGGAGTTATAAGTAATGATCGAACATTTATATTTGTTATTCATAAATATAAAAACATAATCAGTTTACCACATGTTAGAAGTGTTACACATGAAGGTTGATGGAAAGGGCTAATAGAAGGGACACCCCCTTCCTATATGCTGATGTGGAAGCTTTTTCACCATGGGAAATTCTTGGAAGGTAAAGTGTTGCTACAGGAGGTTGTTTCCTTTCCTAGAGACTTTGTCATTCTTAGGAGGGGAATTCTTCTTCTTCAAAATGAAACTCTAGAAACATGATATGTGTTGTAGAAGGCTCTCCTTCCTCATAGAAGGAACTTCTCAAATACTTCCTTCATCGAAAGGGGATTATTCTTCTCGAAAAAATCTGGAGGAGGTTCTTTTCCTTTGTCAAGAACTCCTGTCCAAATGATATTTTTCCTTCCTGGGTGGGGGGGATTTTCAAACAGCCAGTTACATAACCGGAGGAGGTTTTCCTTTGAAAAAGATTCTTGTAATGTGGTATGGGGCTTAAGTATGAATTTTCTGGGGCTTTTGAAATGTAAAGTGTTGCTGATTGAGGCACTTTCTCTCTTTATGGAATGAACCTTTCTTAACCACCCTATCCCCCGGAATGAGCTTCTTCTTCTTTGGATAAGCTCTTGCGATGTGATGTTTGCGAAGCTTGTTTCTTTAAAATCTTGCGGTTACGGAACTAATAAAATAACACTTTTCGAAGTTACTTTCCATATCTGAAACCTCCTTCATTGCTTATAAGTCTTATATTATGCCAAATAATTTGATTCTTGTCATGTTTACCCAAGTTGGTTAACGAAGAATAATGATACGACTTCCCTTTCCAGGGAAGGGACTTTCCATATCCCTTGTCGTATAGATGGGTTTATTCCCAACCTTAGGAGAAAAATCGCGGTCCCTCATGAGGGATTATTCCTTCTTGAAAAAAAAATTCGAATCCGTATAAGTTGTTTCTCAAATTCGTCTCAAAATTTCCTGTGAAACAAACTCAAGAATTGTCTCCCGTACGGGGGGTTTGAGTATACAATATAAGTCATATAGCATGCAAAAGTTGGTATGACTTTTTTTTTTTAACTTTTAAACAGAAAATGATTATCAATTCAACAATTGTTTCTAATCATTGTGTATCATTAGCTTGTATTATTTTAATATCCAAATATATAATATTTTTCTTTAGCACCAACATTTTTATCTATTTATTTACCCTTTATTTTAAGAAATGGTTATAAATAAAAAATGTTAAAATCTTGTAAGGTAAAGTGGGCACTAGAGGTTTGACCCAATGGCATGTAAGTATACAAAAGGATGTATGTTTGTGGGTGAAGTCACGTCAGCTTTTAAAAATGCAGACTTCCCATCATTTTCTTTTGTTAAGCGTGAAATTTGTGTTTGATGGGTCAAACATACATGCTTCCCCATGTGACATGTCTCCTCTTTTGCAACACATCCATATTAAATTAATACTTTTACAAAAGTGAATTTCCTAGGCATATGTAGGCTTTGACCTTATTTTTCTTTCCTTTTTCCTTCTTTTACTTTCACTTTTACTTTCTATTTTTAGAGGCCATATTACATGATAACTTTTAAATAATTAATTTTATTTTTTTTAACTGACATTCGCTCTGCAGAAGAATGTAGAGTACATAAATGATAATGACGCAAACATTATTGAGTACATAATTTTTCCTTTTTAATTACTTAGTTAATAATAACATTAAATGTATGCGGATTATATAGGAAGATAGTAGTCTAATAAAATAATGTGTGCTAAGAGAGAGTAACATTATGCATGGTCTTTTCATAAATTAATCACCCCTGCTTTTATTTTTGCGTTCCCTTCACACGGTCAGAAACTACAACCATGTTTTTACTAACAAACAAAAGGAATCTTTGACTTTGAAATAAATGATCGAGTTTATTACTTAATAGTCAGTAATAATACCTGATGAGTATCCCTTAAATGTTACCAGAGAGATTGTGAACCTTGATGACAAGGACCGTCGAACCATGACGTGTGTCGCTAGCTCGTAGATGTTAGTTCAATCACGAGCATCGACGAGTTTCCCTCTCATAGGCCGAAAGGGCTTCGTAGCACTAAAATTCAATCTAATCTATTGATGAAAGATTTGAATAGCTTGCGGCTGTGATATCTGCAACTTCCCTATCGTATTGTTTTCAAACGAAACTGCTCCACCGGTATTCTTTATATCTTCCAGGTATGGATGTGCACTTGTGGGCACTGTGGACTTGGTGACGGGGTTGGTTCCGATGGAACCGGGGGTGGTGGTTGCGGTGGCGTGTCGCCGGAGTTTTTGAAATTAATAATAGTAGGCGAGCATGTGTTTTACTGGTTGAAAGCATTCATCATGTATGACTTTTCAAGACTCGCCGGAGAATATTTCAAGGTTCTTGACTTCATGAAGTATTCTGAAAAGTCAGAAAAAGATCTCGACGACGGAAAGGACGCCTGAGAACCCGAACCGGGTTGGAGCTTATTTACCGTAATAGTGGGTGAACAGCTCAGAGAACCTTTTGCCTCAAGGCACTGGTGGTGGCGGTGTATTTGATGGTGGTCATCGGCCATTCTTTAGAGGTTGTGGGTGGAATCCTTTTGCCGGAGCTCAAGGTCCCACGGATGGCGCCAATGTAGAAACCCCAATTGAAATCACTATTGACTGTGTGTGTTTGAGTGTGGCGTGTAAGTGTATAATTGTATGAGGTTTCCCTTTTTAACCTCTAGTGAGATGACCATGAACAAGATGGAGTAAAAGAGAGTTATTTTATTATTTTCATCATGGTTTGTTACAAAGAGAATGCACACATATATAATATCCTAAGGGAATCTTCCTTCAGGACCGTTGCACCTCAGGCTCTCTCTATTGACCATTGGTCACTCTGACTGGGGTTGGAGGCTGGTTATTATCCGCTGGACAATCTTTTCCCTCCAAGATCCTGTCCACTTCACCTCTGAGATAAGGTCTGTGGTTGACCTTGGACTTTGTCTAGAGCGCTTGGGCTGCCATTGGGCCAGGTTTCTTGGGTTGTTTGTTAGGCCTCATCCCACCTAGTCTCTTCAACCATCGTTGAAAATGATACATGCCACAAGAAACCTAATCAAATACATACATAGATTGAGCAACAAACAATACAACATGGATCACTGCCGTACATAATAAACCACACGAAACCTAAGGAAATGCATCCAGCAACAAATGAAAATGGTATATCAATCCATTCTCATTGGATGCCTTATTCTAACAACAAACGTCCAAACGCATGCATGCAATGCAATGCTACATTATTCATGAAACACACAACATCGATCTAACTTCAAGCATCATCCAAGAAAGCTTGGAGGTTGAGGGCGGATGATCCGCCATTATCGATAGCTTCACTTGCCAACTTCTTCCATTTTAAAACATTTTTGCTTATCTCTTCATCTCCCATCACCATTGTTACACACCTCACAATCTCCTTCCCTTCCACCACCCCACCCCCCTCCCTCCTAACCCTAACTCCTGTCTTCCACACACCTTCGATCATCTTTGCGTTTGTCGGCTGATCCGTCCACTACGGATAAGCCACAATAGGAACGCCAGCGGCCAACGCCTCCACAGTCGAGTTCCAACCACAATGCATCAAGAAACACCCGATTGCTTCGTGGCTCAATACCTCCACCTGAAACTCGCCGCTTATTAATTTCTTATAAGTTGCTTCACATTTAAAAACAAAAGTTTTTTTAATCCAAAAAATTAATAAAATAAAAACATCTAAAGAAAATGATTTAATACACGCAATACTCCGGTTCCATTTTTTTTAGGTAATGGTTATTTCGGTTTCATGCACACCCTTACCTGACAACACCAAGTCACAATCAACCCTTGTTTCTTCAATTCACTGATCTTGCTCAGTTTTGCTGCTTCATCAGCGTTCCTTATCACCCATAAAAACGGTCGACCGCTTTCAAGCAACCCAGCGGCTATGGCCTCCGCTTGATCACTCGATAAACGAGACAGACTTCCAAACGAAACATACACAACAGACATTTTTGGTTGTGTGTTTAACCAATTGACATAACCATTACCATTACCACCGTCTGGTTGAGCATACGAGTCCTTTTCGTTTAAGGGTCCAATAGGAAGGTACTTAAAGTGTTTGCTTGCTTTGATGGAATCAACTTCTAGTTCCTCAATAGTGTTGACAAGAACTCTTTTCCCACTTTTGATTACGTCAACATGTTCCTTATAAATTGGTACAAGAAACTCGTGTTCCTTGGGACTTGACTGCAACAAAAAAAAAAAAAATAAGACAAAAAAAAATGCTAAGAATACTTTTCACTTTTAATGTTTAAATCCAAATCCAATTTCTTTTTTTTATTTTAGGTTTTTCACTTTTGGTGTTCCCTTGAAAACAAAATAAAAACTGAAAAGAGGTTGGATTTAAATGCTAAAGAGTGAATAAAAGTTATAAAATTTTAATATGTCAAGTTGTCAACCTATAAACCAAAATCCTTTCAAATTAAGATACGTTTCCGAGAATCGAGATCGGTTTGTGAAAAAGCTCGATTAAACCAAGCTTAAACAAGCCCGAGTCTAAGCCTTAAAATAAGAATTTAAACGTGTCGATCATTAATATAATTTTTTAAAATAACTATATTATGCTATATATAAAACATGGTTAATAAATAGTAAACAAGCCGAGTTCGAGCTCGATGTAAGTTAAACCCAGATAAATAGTTAAGAAAATCTTGCCGGAAAGAAAAAGGAGGGCAGATCAGCCAGAGTTAGTGGTGGCAGCCCCGGCAAGTTGATCGGAAACAGTGGGTTGTGTTTGTTAGCAGATATCAACTCTTGAAACCCATTGAAGTAGTGATAGTAAATATCCAACACAGTAGCCGGTTGGCACCACAAGAGAGTGGATTCAACATTGTGAGCATCCGCCACACGGGCTACCCACGGTACGATGGTGGTGTAGACCACGTGATCAAACGGTTCGCCTGCTGCTGCCGCTGAGGTGATGATCTGAGCCACAGCAGGAGCCCCACATGTGGCAAACTCTGAGATGTGTTGTTCTAGGGTGGTGGGTGGGTTTTTACCGATGAAGTGGTCATCGTGGCCGTCGGAGAATGGGGCGAAGGTTAGACCTTGTGGGACGGTGTGTTTGTCGATGCATTTAATGACGGAGAAGCTGGTGGTGAAGGTGACGGAGGTGGCTACGCCTGCTTTGAGAAGGCGGCTTGCGAAGCGGAGGGATGGGCTGATCAGGCCTTGGCCCGCATAGGTGACGATCAGGATTTTTCTGGGACCGGTCATTTTTGCGAGAAGAAATGAGTGTTGATGGTTGGCTTGTGAAATGAAATATGAACATGCACGATATTTATAGGCAAAGGAAGCTTATATTTGGTTTTTATTTTAAAATGCAACCATATATAAATGAATAAAACGTGCTTGATTTTGCTCATTTATGGAAATTATCTATACAATGTTGCAAAAACAAAACGATTTCTTAATTAAATCGTTGTGAAGGAATTTTTGTAGGGTGGACGTACGGAGTGTCAACCGGATGGATGGCAGTGCCGCTTTGGCTCCAGGGGGATCATCGCCTCGTTGGCATCGATACCAAGAACAAACGATCCCGAATGACATGGCTATCTTGTTGGTCCTGAGCCCTAAATGGTTTCAAATTAAAAAATAACACTAATAAGAACACAATCCTTTTTTCACAAAATAGCTCACTTAAGTAGCCACTTAAACGAAAAATGTGGGTTTAAACTCCGTTAGTAATAAACTTCCAAAAAAATAAAAATTTTGAAATTTGAGACTTTGGTGATACATTTTTAAAATATGACGATTATTATAATCCAATATATCCTTTTGTTTTTTACATAACGTCAATTTTATGTAAAGGTTCTTTTACATTTGTTTGTAGTAAAACACATTTTTTATCAGATGTTCACACCTAATTAAAATAATTCAAAACATTTGAGGATTTTACAAACAACATACTCGATATAATCTTTATTATAAAAAAAGTTATTTGTAGAGTTTTAGGAGGGTGTGACGGTGACGAGCATTACTTCTATGCTAAGAAATTGATAGGTTTCCCCTGCTAAGACTCTCCAACTCAAAGAACATTTTTATTTTATTATATTTTTTCCCTGTTACAATTTGTTTATAGTATAGTTGTTCATATACAATAAAATGTAGGTAAGAAGAAACCCTAATCCATCATTACGAAAAAATCATGATTAAGTTGTTACAATTAATGTATGCTCTAATATCACATGTATATTATATCTTAACAAATGAGAAAACATAAACCCACTTGTGTAGATTCAGTTGTAAACAATAAATTAGAGATCAAGATAGTGGAACTTAGAAGTAGAAATCAATTCATTGGAGAGAGAAGATTACGATGCCATAGATCAATTATGATTTGATTCCTACTATGTCACTGATTGGTAGAGAATTTAAAGAGAAAAGTGTTGCTAATTTAAAGAGAAAAGAGAATTTATAACGACGTCAAAGAGAAACCTACAATTACGTGACCAATTAGGTTATTTGAATAATTAAATAAATGGTTTGAGGCCCCATTTAAATGAGCTTTTTCGAGCATTGACTAGATAACGCTAAGAGAGACGGGGCTAAGAGAGACAGGGCACCCATATAGGTAGTGCGCATGACTTTTAAACCACATGACGTACAATATTGTCGCCACCCTATGTGAATAGCTTCATTCTGTGGGAAAGGTTTAACACATAAAATTGATTCCAAGACAAATGTTAGATAATTAAAAAGAATTAATATTTAAATAAGGTATATTTGGTTTTATTGATCCAAACTATTATATTTTGGTCGTTGCCGCTCCCAATTAACGAATTGGCAGCTGACAGTTCCATCTTTTAGCATGTTTGTTCCCAACGGTCTACGACTACTAGAATTCTAACGCCATTATTTGCAGGTCGCCAGAAAAATCCTTTCGCTAGAAAAGTCACATTTTTTAGAAAACTCAACTTGAACACCACCTAAACACCATCACTAACAGACTCACCACTAACCAACCACTACCACTTGAGCACCACCTACCGACCATGACGATGGTTCTATGGTTCCGACGACCTCAATAATTAGGGATTTTGCTACAAAAAAGGTTCCTAAAGGCCCGATCCAATGTTAAAAAGATGTTTGTGACGATAATGTTGAATTTTCCTAAAAAAATGTGAGTTTTCCGGCCAAAAGCGTTTTTCCGGTGACTTGCAACTAACATAGTTAAAATTCTCTTAGTCGCAGACAGCTGGGAACAAATATGATAAAATGTGGGATCGTTAACAACCAATTCGTTAATTGAGACCGACATCGGCCAAAAGATGATAGTTGAGTTTAATAAAAACCAATACACCATTAATTAATCACACATGTGGGATTGTGGATAAAACTGCTAGTAATTCTGTAATTTACGGTTACTTAAAGATATTTGTTGATATGAGTGATACTCTAAGTGTCGCTTCCATCAACAATTGTTTCATGATTTTGGTTCAATGTCCCATGGATAATAAATGTTACTGTGCTTATGTTGTTGTATTACTATTGTTTACACGTGTAGAGTTAAATGATGAACCAGTGATTTTGATAGACATCGGCCTTTTATGCATATTTAAGGGAATATAATGGTAACATGTTTTTATTCAATGAAAAATAAAATGTAAGTTGTGGTTCATAGAAGCACTGAAGCAGTAGTACCTTGCTACTTAACTTTTAGGTAGCTAGGCTATGTTGTCTCTTTGTCCTCAACATGTCCGATGGCAGACAAAGCAAAGTCATGTCGATCAAAGAAAACCCAATAGAAAAAAAAATCTTAAAATAACCAATTTTAGAAGAGAGAGGTCCATTTGATCCAAAATTTAAAAAATATTTCAAAATGATCCATCAAAAACTTACGTAGGTGCTACATTTACAATTTTTAATACCCACTAGTTTTTTGACACGTGTTAAAATTCTGACCCACCCGATAATTTATTAAATAAATCCATCGGTCCCGTTATTTTTCGTTTAAAACACTTCTCCGTGAAAACCATCTCCTCCGTGATGTTTGATCTGTTTTCATCTCCTCCGTGAGTTTTCCGAATAAGTCAAAAATCGTGTTTTCTTGAAAATTATCTGACAAGACGAATTTCACGTGAATTTTGTCTTTTGACATAAAACCCACAACATGATGACTGTAACATTTCGGATCTTTCATATTTGTATTCGTATTCGATTACACGATTCGGGAATGTAATTCGGATCTTTCGTAGTTAATTGTGTTTAACTTATTTAATAATTTCATAAATTTCAATCATGCCAAATAGCCCTTAGAAACTCCTAGAATCGCTTAAAACGACTTAATATCGCATTTATAGAAGTACAAGAGCTAAAATTTCCAAAAATTAAACATTTGATCATCCCTAGCACGTCGAGCCGCGCGAGTGGTGAGACCTCATGCTCCGCGCCGCGCGGAGGATGGGTGCGCGGAGGATGGGTTTGCAACAAATTTTGGTTCGATTCACTCGTTTCATCCGTTTTAATTGTTAAATCGATTTTTTTTTGGCTTAAATCCCGTGTTTTTAGCTCCAAGAAAATCCCTTTAGACATGGTATATGTCCACATTCATTTGCTTCTTCTGTAAGAACCAATTTCTGTGTTTGATGAGTCGATTTCGTCTTAACTACATTATTCGGTTACCTTAATCGAGTAATTTCTAAAATAACTAATTCTACCTCTGTATACATAACCTAACGACATTCTCAAACCCTAAAACCTTTTGTCTCAGCCGTCCCTAGGAAAATCCCACGAAATCTCTCTCTCTCTCTCTCTCTCTCTCTCTCTCTCTCTTTTAATCACTTTGTTCAAGAATGAATTAAGTTCATACTTGCTATGTTGACTTTCAAGTTCAAGAAACGTTTAACCACGTATTTATCCTACTTCTAGTCACTTTCCGGCTAAGTTGTCTTCTGCATTTTGAAGGTTATTATCTCATTTACAAAAGCTCTCAATCAATTTTGCAGATTTAGGGGAGTCTCGGTGGTGAATTTGACCCTGACCCATTAAGGGTATTTTAGTCAAACTCATTTGACTTATTAGTTTCTCTATCTTTTGGTCAGAACTAGCTTTTGGTTCAGAAGACATTTTTGTTCACCATTAAATTTTGAATGTACTAGTTAGATTCTGACTCCCGACTCTATGTTCGGATTCTGAACAGTACCAGTGTGCTTAAATCTTTAAAATCTCATAACTTGAGTTTTACATATCCAATTGACCTAATTCCTATTGCGTTGTTCTCGATATTAATTATAGTTTAATGTATCCAAGTTTTAGATTTGTTAGGGTTAACTAAACCAGCGCGTTGAAAGCCCGATTTCTTGTCTATTCTTATTATTCTCTAAAATCACATAAGTATTAAGGTGAGAAATCATTCGCCACACTTTTACTGATTTTTAACAAATATTTTGGGGACTTATGTATACCTATTAATATTTGCATATTATATATATATCATACACACTAACAAACTGTGAAGATTGTGTGTTGATCGATTAATGACTAATTGTTATTTGTCTAGTTGCTTTACTTTATTACATTCAGAGAGGCCCATTGTAAACACATTAAAGTATGATCGTATGCCGTCTTAGTAGCCAAAGCCAGATTCGCTAGGCAATGGTAAACTGACACACTTATTTGCATTTATTTTGTCATAGTAGCCAAAGCTCGATTTGCTAGGCAATGATCAACTGACACCAACTATTTGCTCAGGGTTTGATTGATTTATGCTCACAATATCAGTTTTTCTCATTTATTCACTTATTATTATTATTATATCAAAACTGGTGATTTTCTCACTCAAACTCGTGTTGACAACCTATATTATTTTGTACACAATGTAGGTTATCATTGGTTTGAAGCTAATGTGAAGAATCATTAAAGATACCCTAAGTTAATTAATAAAAAGACAATTGTGTATGATTTTATGATTTTGAAATATTTGTTTTATTTGGATTGGATTTGTAATTTGTTTGAACATGGTATACTTGATTGAAATTTTGAATTTAATAAATAAACTAGATACTGCCATATTTAAATTATATGATAGTACATTGTGAGCGGTGAACCAATGGTTCGCACCCTGACATAACGTCGTAGGTTGGGGTGTGACAGATTGGTATTAGAGTCAAAGGTTCTACGATAGTTCGTTAGAAGTGCCATAGTAGCATGCTTAGAACCCTATACGTGCTTATTTGACTACCTAACGTGTTCTATTTTTTATGTGTTTACAACTTACTTAATTGTTTATTTATTTGCTTTATTATTTTAATCATGTACACACACACAAACTCTGAGGCCATGCCTCTCTCTCAAAATGATTTTATCTAATAAATTTAGTTGATTGTTTTTAGTATGGGAAATTCCTTAAGAATTCCCTTTGTTTTTACTCCCTCACCTTAAAGAAAGGGAGTATGACAAGTTCTCGTTGTAACTGGAAATGCAGAGAACTGTGAGTCGGGCCTTAGCAAAACGATTTCGAGAATCAAAGGAAAGAAGCTATTCCATTCCCGGAGGATAGCCCGACCACAATACTCAATCTTATAGGCCAAAGCAGAACAAATGTCATACGATCGGAACTTTAAGCGGTTAACATAACCAGTCAAACGGTTACATTCCTTATATAGAAAAAACCTAATTCGCAGTGATACGTGGCTAAATTTGGAAGCGTCCAAATGTTTATATTATTATTGTTATTATTATTATTATTATTATTATTTAATGATTAGTTGGGTGAAAAACCCATGTCAACCAATGGACACTCCAACTATCCATTTCTCAACCTGTTTTAATTATTTTATATTTTGTTGGAACATTATCATCCTTTGTGGTTCACGAGATGCTCCAACTACCCATACTTTTATTCGGTTAATTTGTTAGTTAGTTGAGACAGTTAAAATGCCATGGAGAATTCCAACTCACTTGTTTCGATAATTCATTTATTTGTTGGGCAATTTAAAATGACATGAAACACTCATGGGAGGCTTAACTCACCAATTGATGTTATGTTGTTTTAAATGGGTCATTTAAAATGCCATGAAACACTCATGGGAGGCCAATTCACAAGTTTTATGTCACATTGTTTAGTTTGGTCATTTAAACTGCCATTAAAAGCTCATGAGGGGTCAACTCACAAGTATGTTTTGTTGTTTAATTGGATTCCTTAAGCTACCATGGAAGCCCAACCCAAATCATTTAAATATTTATCTTATTTTGTGAAGTAATTTTAACTTTTAAACAAACCTCATCTACTCATCTAGTTATCTCACCTTGATCACATTATTTTATGTCAACTCATGAAATTTAAAACAACTTACCCTCCATCTTATGAAATTTCATCTTTGATCCTCGCAGAATGTCTTCCCTAAGAAACCACCGTCGTACTCAACGCCGTTCCTCTGGCTGCTAGAATCACCAAATAGTTTGTTGTTGCAATGCCTACTACGTGACTAAGATGCAAAGTCTCAATTCCAATGGTTCGGCTTCATCTGCTGCTCCAAATAACTTTCACTTCAAGAACTTCACTAGTGCTAAACCACCACAATACCTTGATGAGGAGAATGTCACTAAACTCCTCCAATGGTTTGAGAAAATGGAGAACGTATTCGTCCATTTCGAATATCCGGACGACAAACGGACTAAGTTCGTGTAACATCTCGTTTATAAATATAAGTAAAATATTTTAGTACATACTTAAGGATGGATAAACAATGTGCATGATAGGCATAACGAATCTTTAAGATATAGACTATGTTTGGCAAAGAGCTTTTAGGAGCTTTTAGCTACAAACTTTTAAGAAAAAGCTCCTACTCAATAGTTAGCCTTGTTTGGTTGAATGAGCTTGAAGCTTTTAGGTTAGGAGATTAAGTTCCATATTAGAACTCTCCTTGTACTAGCGTTCTAAAAATGCTATAGGCTTTTAGGGTTTAAAATTATCTAAATAACCTTTCATCCATAGACAACCTTACATAACATCAACCAGGTAACCTTGCAGCCTCAACAACAACAACGTTAAGCGCTAACAAACATTGAAATCATCCATTGACTTCCACTGATCACAGGTAATTTTCAATCACGCTTGCTTTATCTCCTCCTTTATGCTTTTATCTTTCGTGCCTTAAGATAAAACTTGGTTTCTATATTAGCATAGTTACCACTAGAGCACATGAAAATCGATGTATATACCTGATTATGTAAATATTTTAATTGTATTTTTTGAGTGTTACATGTTTCAATTGTGTTATTTTATTGTTACACGCATATATATATATATATACACACACGTGATTGTCACATGTTTCTGTAGAATTCAAGAGTGCTTTTATTAATTAAGATAGACAATTAATTAAAAAACCATTAATACAACAATATGTAAGTATTTGTAATTTGGTTTACATTGAGTTCTTCCTCAGAAACCATAATGTTTGAACCCGATTGAATCGTATCAATAACAATAACCACTAACAGATCTCAGATCTGTGTTTATACTATTAATACGATTAAGGATCTAGCTCATAATTAACATTGATTCAGTGTTATATATGTATATCTATTATTAATATATTATATGTATAATATTAGGTGAAGCTTGAGAGAGAGTTTGGACAACAATTCGTTAATTAACTCCAAACTACTTGTAAATTGTGAACATGAGTTCACCATATATAGAAGGTGATCTGGTTCGCTAACATCCCCTAGCGAACCAGCGAAACACTCCTTCGTTACATACATTAACATAGCGAAACACCCCCTGATTCGTTAACATCCCCTAACGAATCAGGAGGGAATACATTTAATGTCTAGTTCGCTAACATCCCCTAGCGAACTAGACTATAACTTAACGAACTAGCTATTAAATAAACTAATTATTACATTAATTAATAAACAAACGTTAACGATAAATACAAAGACTCTAGACGCAAAACCGTGCACTAACAGACACCCCCTCGTCTTGAGCTCTTTGTCTTTAACTTATTTGAAGCGCTTTGACTGCCAGTCTCTGCAACTATGAATTCCATGTTCATGACACACACGAACGACTCGTTGGAATTGAATAGCCAGGTCGTAATCTTCTCGGCGCTCGATCAAAATTTGCTTCCTGTGTAGCACATCATTGTATGTCTCTGATAAATTAACCAACCACATCGGGTCGATGATTTTAATGAGTTCAGTCTTCAGTCCACTTCCAAGAACAATGACGGCCTCGCCAGTACGATTGTCATAGTACCAGCGGTTGAAAGAGAGATGCATATGTTGAGGCATCGTCTTCACAGGAACCTTTTTCATCGTCTTTGGCGGCTTCACTTTTAAGACAAGTTTCTTCTAGCCGGTCCTTGGATCAATCTCGTCAATGCTCTTACGTCTTGGGACCTGGGGCTTGAAGAATTTGAAGCCATGATTGACCTCGAACAGTAAGTGTTGGTGAAACCACTCAGCTGTTCGGTAACCCCCACGATTGATAAATGGACATCTCGCGAGGGTACGAATAACCCACCGCGGTAATGTCAGAACATCCATTATCTTCTCGTAATACTGGACACCCTTTTCCCACTTGACTATACATACTTTAAGGTCAGAATCATAGAGCCAGGAGACAATATCACTATGTACCTTAGAAACGGTCTTGAAAGTGGTCACTTGGTTAGCTTTAACCCAAGCTGCAGCTGTGGCTTTGCGTTCTTGGTCAACAATGCGATGTGCCTTAATAATCTTACCCACAGCTTTAAACCTGAACCAACTTTTAATCTCATCAACAGTCGGATCATAAGGCTTAGTAGTATAAAAGCCTTTTCCTTTGGACTTCACTTCAAGACAATCCTCAGATTCTTTAATTACTTCTTCATGAAATACCGGAGCACCTTGATCAACGTTTGCGTGTTGATACAAGTCCGGGTACTCTTCAGCAGTCACATCCTCCATCTCTACATCCTCGTTCTCATAAATAAAATCCGTATTCATCTGAATTGACGGATCAACTTCCAAACCCTCCTCATTCTCTACCTCAACATCGGGCTCAGCTTCTAAAGCATTTAGCTGATCGTCATTCAACCCAAGCAGAATCGAAATCTGCTCCCGTGTCAAAGATCTAACCACAAACTCACCAACCTGTAGCTCGTCCCTATTTACCACACTCTTCACCACCCCAGATCCATCTACAAATATCACCATATTAGTTGCAATCATTTCAATCGGCTTGGCAGCTGTAGGATCTTGATAAACGACAATCTGTTGACTTGAGTCTTCACCCCCACTTGTACCAGCACCAGCAGATGAATCGTGAAATTGTTTAGGCTCACCTCCTGCACCGGATTCATCAGGATCTTCATCGTCGTTCTTGAGTTTCTTTAGGGCATCTTCTTTACAAGTTAATTGTAAAATTAACTCTTCTTGTTCTTTTAACTTCTGTTAGTGCACGGTTTTGCATCTAGAGTCTTTGTATTTATCGTTAATGTTTATTTGATGATTAATGTAATATTTAATGTTTATATTTATCTAGTTCGTTAAATTTAAGTCTAGTTCGCTAGGGATGTTAGCGAACTAAGACTAGTTCGTTAAGTTAAGTCTAGTTCTCTAGGGATGTTAGCGAACTAAGACATTATTATGTATTCCATCCTGATTCGTTAGGGGATGTTAACGAATCAGGGGGTGGTTCGTTAAGTCAAATTATGTAACGAAGGGGAAGCTAGTTCGCTAGGGTATGTTAGCGAACCAGGTCGCCTTCTATATATAGTGAACAACTGTTCACTTGTAAAAAAGGTTTTGGGAGAGAGATATAACATTATACAGAAAAGTTTTAAAGTATTTACTCTCTCTCTCAAGCTTCACATTAACGTTATTACACATACATAACATTAAATCAAGGTTAATTATGAGCTAGATCTATAAACGTATTGATAGTATAGATTCGGATCTAAGATCTGTTGATTGTTATTGATACGGGATTCAACAAGTGGTATCAGAGCCGTTGGTGCTCGTTACACTTGATTTGGTGTTTTAATTGTTATTATTATTACGTTTTTCAGTTTGTGTTTGATTTTGAATCAATTGGTGTTTGAATTGATTGAATTATGGACGAATTGGATTGAATTCGTGTTGGTTAAGGTATTGTTGAGGTTTGGGTTGGACGAATTGAGATTTGGATTGGATTTGTGTGTTTTGGTTTTGGTTTAAGTCCGAAAACAGGGATTTGTTTTTGATCAAATTGGTTTGGTTATTGGTGTTAATCGGTTACGAGGTAATGTGTATTGGATTCGGATTTGGTTTACAAGTATTTTGGTAGTTTATTTGTGTAATTTGGTTGAGAAACGAAGTAGCAATACGAATTTGGTATTGTTGGATTTCTGGGTTTAATCTTCATAATTTCTGGAAATGAGTTTGATGATTTGAAGATGAATGTGATTCGTTATCTTCTTCATAGTGATTCGCTATATGTTTCACTGTGATTCGTTATCAACAGTGCTAATTCGTTATCTTATCGTTAGCCAATTCGTGTGAGTTATTGATTCGTGTTATCTAGTTCGTTAACTAGATTAACCGATTCGTGTGACACGTGTTCTTCTTGGGATTTGTGTCATAACAACCTTTGCCACATGGCATAAGGTGTCAGAGTTTGTTACAAACGGTTGTAACAACTTGATTCGCTATAGTGTGATTCGTTAATCCACTGTAGCTGATTCGTTAAGCATTCCTTAGTGATTCGCTAAGCTTATGTTGGCGATTCATTATTAATTATCATCTGATTCGCTAAACTAATCCTGTGCAATTCGTTTGATCAATTCGTTAAGTTGACTTGGTCAATTCGTTTGGATAATTCGTTAAGTTGACTTGGTCAATTCGTTTGATCAATTCGTTAAGTTGACTTGGTCAATTCGTTTGGTCAATTCGTTAAGTTGACTTGGTCAATTCGTTTGGATAATTCATTAAGTTGACTTGTGATTCATTAAACCTTCATCACATTCGTTATCTGTTTCGCCATTTGGGTGATTCGTTAACCTTATTTGTGATTCGTTAAGTTGACTCGTTAAGTTGACTTTTGATTCGTTAAAACACTCATCTAATTCGTTAAGATACTTCGTTACTGATCAGTCTTAATTTTATTAAGGATTGATTCGCTACAACTGTTCACAGTTCGCTATAGCTATTCACTAATTCGTTAAGATATTTCATTATTTGATTCGATTTTCAAAGATGGCTGGTATGTATGCATTAGCGTCTCAAAACTTGTTGATGCAACAGATGTTGCAACTTGATACCGAGATAGGTTCACATTCTAAATGTCCAAGATTGATGAAGTTCAGTGACTTTGCCAAGTGGGAACCTCGGTTTCGTGCACATTTGGGATCTGTTCATCCTGACTGCTCATATTATCTGGATGAAGTTTATGTTGCACCAATGATTGGTGTTGATACTATTGGATATACTCCTAAAGTTGTTTCTCAATACTCACAAGAAGAGAAGAAAGCTTTAGAAATCTAGATAAAAGCATATTCTACTTTGACTATGGCATTACCAGAAAATATATTCCATCAGGTTGGTAGTATCAAGAGATGTGCGTCTTTATTTCAACATCTGTGTATGAGAAGCATGGGAAACACTGCTGAAAGTAAGAAAGTGATGCTTAAGTTTCAGTTTCGAAACTTTAATTTATTGAAAGGAGAAACAGTTGAAGAGATGACTACAAGATTTAGTCATTTAATTGCTGAAATGGACAAGATGAAAATGGAAATTTCTGAAAGAGATAAAATTGACACTATTAAAAGTGTGCTTCCAAGTTCCTACTCAACATTTCTAATGGTTTTGAAAGAGAATGATTATTTTCTGAATGAAGACTTGATGGCACTTGAATTTCTACAAAAGATCGAAGCTAGAGAATATGATCTTAAGTGTCAAAAATCCTCCAAAGAAAATCAAGATCCAGCTTTCTATGGTGGAAGTATGCCTCTCAGTTCAACAATCTCTCCAATAACTGCTTTTCTTACTCATGCGGCAAGTGAAAAAGAATCAACAATGTTTAATGATCCAAAAGTTTGTTTCTACTCTGTTGATAATTCGGGTGGTTCTGGAAGTTCAACTAATACAAATCCATTTGGTACACCACCTAGTGTTAATATGAAGGAAGCTGAGCAAAACTTTGCTTTTCTGACGGCTTTTATGTCTTCATATGAAAACTTAGTGAGTAGTAAATTGCCACAAGTGATTTAACAGATGAGGACTATGATCAGATAGATCCAGATGATCTAGAAATCATGGATTTGAAATGGAACATGGCGATGATCGTTCGTAAAGTTAAAATATTCATGCAGAGAACTGGAAAAGATCTTCCAGCTTTAAACAAGAAGTTGTGTTTTGACAAATTAAAAGTAAAGTGTTACAATTGTCAAGAATTTGGGCATTTCGCGAAGGAATGTGACAAGCCAAGGAAAGAATACACTGGACTTCGTGGTCAAAGTCAAAATGCTTCTTCACCACGAGGAAGTGATGCTGAAAAGAAACCATCTTCTTCTACAACACAAGCAATGTTAGCAGACGGAACTGATTGGTCACAACGGTTACTATGCAATGATGTTCAAGCAAATTTGGCTATGTTACATAAAGATTGTCAAGATGCTACTGGTAGTGAGATGTCTTCCGATAATGATTCTGGATCTGATTCTGACGACTCTTGCGACAAGCCTTCTGAATCAATGTTTGCTTGCATGGCCAAGATCAATGAGGTTAGTAATTCTATTTCTACTACTTCATGTGTTAAAGTATCATGTGTTGAATGTGAATCTAACAAATCTAAGTTAGAAGCATTGAAAAATCAAAATGATAATCTTATAAGAGAAATTGCTTCCCTTAAGGATACTTATCGACAATCTCTTGAATCTCAAAGGAGATCTCGAGAAAAGATTGAAGCATTGTCGATAACTAACCACGATCTCAAAGCCGAGTTATCTGTGAAAATGACCATTACTGAACAAAAGTTTTAGGAAATTTTGAAACATCTTTCTAAGATAACTGAGCTTGAGAATGAGGTTCTTGAATTGAAAAACAAATTGGGGAAATTTAGAAATTCATCTTTTCTGTTGAATGAAATTATTGAAGTATCTAGAAAACAAAAAGATTCTAAGAAAGGTATTGGTTTTGTTGAAATTCCACCACCTTTTCATAATGATTATAAAATTAATCCTTTTGCAAGAAAAGAAGAAGATTTGATTCAAAAGGAATCTGTGATTTATGAAAAACCTAAAATGGTTAAACCTGAAATTGTCAAACCCCAAGTTGCTCCTCAGAAACCTCATGTGGAAAGTAAAAAGGTCTTTGTTGAAAATGTTGATAAAGTAATTATTGAAGATGTGTTTGAACCTGAGATAATACACAAGAATAGGAACATTCCTAGTTCTAATCATATTCTTTGCGAACCTCAAGAGTTTGAGGAAGCTGTGTATGGTTCATTCAAGTCTCAAATGAACAAGGAAGAAACTGTGAAAACTAAACCAATGAGGACAAAGAAGTTAGTTAAACCAAAGATTTCTGACGAGGACTTAATGCGTTTCATTAATCCTCCAAGTTCTAAGTCTTCTTCGGCTAGAGTTTTTATGTTAAAGGGAATGGACACAATGTTCACTGAAAAAGACATTCCAATCAGTATCATTAAACCTGAACTAATTGAGAGTGTTTTTGTCAATGAAACTTCAAAAATTCAAGAACTTGAATGTGTGTATGCTCAAACAAAAACTTCAGTTCAATCTGATCCATTGACTAAGGCAAAACAATTTTTAAAACAAGCTAAGAAGATCAATTTTGTGAAGTCAACTGGAACAGATACACTAAAAAGCTTTTCGAACAGTTTTAATTTAGATTTTTATTTAAAGAAGAAATCTGAATTATCTGATGAGTTTGCTAAGAGCATGACTAAAAATGTGAGTCATTATCAACCATCTGCATCATTTATTCCAATTACTTCTAAACATCATCATGTAGACATGCGAACTTGTTTTTTATGTGGTCAACAAGGTCATGTTGCGAAGAATTGTAGTCAGCAGAATTATCAGAATCTTCATCCTTTTATCAAGGACAAATCTAAGCCAATTCCAGTGGTCAAGGAGATTCTGAAACGACCTGTTTCATATACTGATGATACTCATATTTTGTTCTCTGATGTGAATCCTCGGAAGGTTCTTCATATCAATGAGACACACGGTCAAGTGAAACCAAAATACATTCCAACTGAACCTATATGTCAAAACAAGAATTCAAACATTGTTCCGGCAGCTTACTTAAGACGAAAGTCTAGGAAGCCGGTAACTTATTCACAAGTGGCTGAACAACAATTGAAATCTGTTAAAGTTAATGATCAAAGAGAAAACCAAATGGTGCCCAAGACTGAGGCCTGGGCTGCCTTTTTGAACTAATCACTTTTGTTTGTGTGTAGGGTTCTTCCAAGACCATTTCTGGTGAAAAATGGATCATGGATAGCGGATGTTCTCGTCATATCACTGGGAATCTCGACCTATTAACCAATGTCAGAAATATTCAAGGAGGTTATGTAGCATTTGCTGGGAATTCTGGGGGCATGATCACACAAGAAGGTAAAGTTTCAAATGGTCACATTATGTTTGAGAAAGTGAATTATTGTGACAAGGTTGATCATAATTTATTAAGTGTATCGCAGATTTGTGATAAAAAGTACACTACAATATTTACTGACAAAGAGTGTCTTATCTTGAAACCGGGTTACGTTATTCCCGAGGACATGGTTGTCATGCGATCACCACGATCAAATGATATTTATGTCTTAAATATGAGTTCTAAGATATCAACATCGATCGAAACATGTTTTGTCTCGAAAGCAACCGAGAAAGACTCGATTCTATGGCAACGTAGAATGGGTCACCTACATGTCAGAAAGAATAATTATTTAATGGCAAATGACTTAGTTGAGGGTGTCTCGTTAAAGAATTTTAAGTTATCTGATCACTGCGTTGCATGCAAAAAGGGCAAGCAGAAGAAGAAGACACATCCCTCTAAGTTATTGAATTCCATTGATACTCCTCTTGAACGACTTCATATGGATTTGTTTGGTCCAGTGAATCATGCGAGTATTTCTTGAGACTGGTATTGTCTTGTAGTGACAGATGATTATTCAAGATATTCATGGGTGTTATTTATGAGTTCAAAAGATCAAACACCGGTTTTGGTACAAAACCTTATTACTAAGATCGAATCACTGTACAAACAAAAGGTGAGGAGAATCCGAAGTGATAATGGTACTGAATTCAAAAACACTATATTGGATTTCTTTTGTATTTAAAAGGAAAATCACCGAGAATATAGTGCACCTTATGTACCTCAACAAAATGGTGTTGCTGAAAGAAAAAATAGAACTCTGATTGAAGCTGCACGTACAATGCTCGCTGATTCAAAGCTTCCTGTTCAATTTTGGAATGAGGCAGTGAATACAGCTTGTTATACGCTTAATCGAGTTCTAACAGTGAAACGAATCAAGAAGAAAAGCTATGAGATCTTAAATAATAGAAAACCTAATTTAAAGTACCTGGAACCATTTGGGTGTCCGTGTACAATGTTTGAAGAAGAATTCGGGTAAATTTGAAGAAAAAGCTATCGAAGGGTATTTCTTGGGATATGCATCTCCAAAGAAGAGGGTTTTTAATTTCACATCTGGTTGTGTTGAAGAATGGTAACATGTGGACTGTCAAAAATACACAACTCCTCCTCAAGGGAAAGGTCCAGACTGGATGTTTGACTACGATAGTTTATTTAATTCTTTTACTCCTTCGACTGAACACATCGATGAAGATCTGGTTCGAGCATACTTTGAAGATCATTTGGCAATTCCAAGATTTTCAAGATCTAATGAAGTTGAAGTTCAACTAGATGCTCCAACTGAAGAATCTCAAGTTGTTTCTCAGTTGCTATTGACAATGTTTCTACTTCTTCTGATGATGATCAAGATGAAATTCAAGTCATTGATCTTGACAGTGATAATGTTTCATCTCCCGAGTTGGGTGAACAATACACTAACTTATTTGATAATGTTATTGTTCCTGAGAATCCCACTCTTCGGATTCATGGATATCATCCACAGGAAAATATAATTGGAGAACTTGATGTGGGCGTTCGTACACGTCATCAAGTTGCTTCGTCAAGTGATAATAACATATTGTGTGCTTACATTAACTTACATTCTTCGGGAATTGTGAATTTTGCTAAATTCAATTGCTTTCTATCTCAAGTTGAGCCAACGACAGCTCGTAAGGCACTTGAAGATCCTTCTTGGGTAGAAGCTATGCAAGAGGAATTACATCAGTTTGCAAGATTGGGTGTTTGGGATTTAATAGACAAACCTGCTAGAGTTAAGAAAGCCATTCCGACTAAGTGGGTATTTAAGTGTAAGAAGGACGATCGAGGGGTGACTGTCAGAAACAAAGCACGTCTAGTGGTGCAAGGGTTTCATTAGCAAGAGGGTGTTGATTACACAGAGGTATATGCTCCAGTTGCAAGATTAGAGTCGATTCGAATCTTCCTGGCTTATGCAGCTCATAAGAATATCAAGGTCTATCAAATGGATGTTAAAAGTGCTTTTCTCAATGGTGAATTACACGAGGAAGTGTTTGTCTAACAACCACCTGGTTTTGAAGATCCTGATTATCCAGACCGTATTTACCGATTAAAAAAGGCCCTGTATGGTCTACATCTAGCCCCGAGAGCTTGGTATGGCACGCTCGCCGACCATCTGACTGATAATGGCTTCAAACGAGGAACTGTTGACTGCACTTTATTTCATAAAACTGTTGGTGATGATCTTCTTCTAGTCCAGATTTATGTTGACGATATTATTTTTGGGTCTACAAACGACACATTGTGTAAGGAGTTCGAGAAGTCCATGCAAACAAAGTTCGAGATGAGCTCGATGGGAGAGATGAATTTCTTTTTAGGGTTGCAGGTTCACCAGTTTGCTCATGGAATCTTTATTCACCAGACCAAATATGTGAACGACGTCTTGAGCCGATTCAAGAATTCTGCCGGAAAAATCCCTTCTACTCCTCTTCCAGTGGCTCACAATTTATCCCCGGATGAATTGGAGGATACCGTTGATCCGACCCTTTATCGTGCCATGATTGGTTCATTAATGTACTTAACGGCTTCTCGCCCTGATATTATGTTTGTTGTTTGTCTTTGTGCTAGGTATCAAGCAAGTCCACGAGTGACTCACCTAGCTGCAGTCAAGAGAATTCTTCAGTATTTGAGGGGAAATCCAGACATCGGGTTGTGGTACCCCAATGATAATATTTTCGATCTTACCGCCTACTCAGACTCAGACTATGGAGGATGCAAGATCAATTTCAAATCAACGACTGCAGGATGTCAATTTTTAGGAAACCGGCTTGTTTCCTGGCAGTGTAAGAAGCAGACAACGCTCTCCACTTCAACCGCCGAAGCTGAATATGTTGCAGCCTCGAGTTGCTGTTCCCAGGTTTTGTGGATACAACAACATCTTCGCGACTACGGTTTGAAGTTTCTTACTACTCCCATCTTGATTGATAATTCTGCTGCTATTAGTATCACCAAGAATCCCGTACAACATTCTAAAACAAAACATATCGAAATTCGATATCATTTTATACGGGATTGCTATGAAAAGAAATTAATCGATCTTGAGAAAGTACATACTGATTTTCAAAAAGCCGATCTATTTACCAAAGCATTTGATAGAACACGTTTTAATTTTTTGCTTGGTTTAAATGGATTGAAGACCCTTGCTGATATCCTTAAACAAGGATGACTATCTTTATTTCTGTCATTTCTTTCTTTTAAAATTTATTTTTGTTTTAGGGGGTGAAAATCTAGAAAATACAAAAAGAGTGTGTTTTCGTTTGTATAGATAAAATCCAAAAACATTAAAAAATTTTCAAAATTCAAAAATAGTGTGATTTCTGTTCTTTAATGTTTTTTTTTCCTTTAAATATTTAGAAAAACCAAAAACATTTTAAAATTTTGAAAAACCAAAAAGAATATTATTCATGTTTTGTACAGAAAAATCCGAAAATTCAAAAAGATTGTGAAGTTTATTTTGTTTATAAGAAAATTGAAAAAGACAAAAATATTGTGTTTTTAAAGTTTGTATAGAGAAAAACCAAAAAGATTTTTGCAGGCGTTTTTAGATTATTTTCTCGCTGAAAATTATGTCGGTTATTTAAGTTTGTGAAGCATGCTTGCATGTCTTGGTCCTATTATTCACTTGTGAATTGATGGTTAGCCATTTATTTATAAACTTAAGTTAACTGGGGCGATTAAATTTATATTTTCTTTATTTTATGCTCCTCAAAATTTTGAGTTTTTGAAGCAAAAAGAGAACATGATAGTACATTGATTATCTTGACCCCAAATCCAGCAAAAAGTAAGCTTAAAAGACTGTGTGCTTAATTGCATTGGTGCATTGGTAGGTCTTAAAACAACCCAGTAGAGTAAAGTATGTGATATAAACATAAAGAAACGCCAAATTGAAAGAGGTGTTAGTCTCTAGCAAAAGTCTCGGTGAGGATGGCAGAAATGTAATAACCACTCATACTCAAGCCTTATATTTGTTGATCACCCAAAAATAAATAAAGCAAATAACAAGCGTTAGGATTCTGGACACTGTGAGTTTTTATGCGGCTTAATCATCTGGGTATTCATATGCATGAATATTTCACTCGCTTTTAGAGCAAACCCAAAGTCACTAAACTTGATCACTGCTGTACTTCGTACAATCCAAATTACCGACTTGATCAAAATCCGCTGTTAGTCATACAATTGTTCCTCCCTTGCGTGCGTCTTAATACCAATAAGAAACGGACCCCAGGGGATATAATGTATGTAAGCCGACAGATGGACTCGTGCATACTCACTCACAGTAAAGGAAACTTGATGCATTGCTCAAAATTTCTACAATTGGTATCAAAATTTTGATCAACAATATAATGGTTTAAGTCAAGTTGGGGTGATTTGGCAAAAATCAAATTAAGCTTGAACCGTGATTAGAGGCTGATAGTTTCTGATATTCTGTGCTTTAATTGAACTATTTAATCATATCACAAAAATACTTGAATGTGTTTTATTAGATTTATGTTGACAACTGTGACATTCATGACAAAACGAGGTATACTATATTCATTACGTAACAAGTAAACGATAAATCGGTTAATTCGTAGTGCTTAAACGAGTAACCGACCGATACTAATTATGACCCGTATACATACTGAGGGGTCATATACGAGTTATATATATGTTATAGAGGCTAACATATTGATATTTAGGCCCCGGTACGTTTAAAACTCTTTAAACGAAAAAGGTTTCGTTTATCGATACGCTATAAGCTTAAACGCAATCGTTAATATCAAAACAAGCATTATAGCATCCGTTAAGCCAAAAAAGATTTATAAAACACTTATATAACATGTTCTAAGCAATCCGTGAAAATATTTTGGAATTTTACAACGAGTCAGTACATTTTTCTTATTTTACAAAAATAAGCTGAAAAACACGCGTTTTTGCGCTATTTATCACACCCGAATTAATTTTCTTGCGAAAAACCGAACCCAAACTAAATTTGAAGTGGGCTTTTCATGTTTGGGCTTGTATAATTAAATTAATGGGCCAAAACAGCCCATTATGGGGCCTTCTTTATTTCCGATCGGAATACCCACCAAACATCACATTATATTTTTTATATAACTTCATCCTTAAGTCATTCTTATTCATTATAACATACAAAATTTTGAAGTCAAAAGCAGCTCCAGCCCTGTTCTATCAGCTCCTCTTCAAAACCTTAAGGTAAGGTCAAGTTTTAAGAAGATTTAACCAAGTTTGATCCATATAATTAACTTATAAACATGTTTTAGTTAGTTTTAAACATGTTTAACCATCCAAAAACCCTAAAAATCAAGTAAAACCATGTTTTGATGTTAAACATGTTTACAAACCAGGAACATATACTTTTTTGGTCAAAAACGCGGATTAGAACATGAATACAACGTTTTTACGGTTAGAAAGTTCGGTTTGTACCCAAAACCGAAACCCTAATTATCATGGCTGTTACATGGATGATTTATGCTTGGTTTGATGTTATATGATATGTAGATATACTGAGTTTGCAACCCGAGACCCGGAAAGTCGTTTAAGCTAGCAAAATTCATCGAAAACCGACAAGGTAAACCCGTAACACTCGTTTAGGGGCTGTTTAGTATTAGGTTGTGACGTGCTTGTTGTTATCTTGTGAAAACTTGCTGGGACATTAGGGATCATATAAATGAGTCCCTGTTCAAATTTGGTAATTTTTCGATAAACGGAGAATATTTGGTGAATTTATTTCCTTTATGAGCGTTTATTTGGGAAAAATAGCTAAACATATTGAAAAATTATGAAACTTGGTTTTGGAGTTTAATATATGATGGTAAGATCACTGGTAAAGTTTGGGAATCATTGGAAATGTCTAAGTATGGTTTGTGCAATCATCGCTTAACCGAATTTTAACAGCCGAAAAACGCACAAAAAGGCATTTTGTCAAAAGAGTTAGGTTCTGGAAATTTTTCAGGGGCTATGTAATAACATTGAGGTCATTGGTAAAAATTATCAGATTTTCGGAGGTCGTTTGATATAAACGGACCATTTATTACACGATTATAACCTATTAAATGAATTTTTATAAATAAATAATTAATCATAAAATTTCTGAAAATATTTTTATAAAATTATCCATGTCTTAATGTATTTTTACAAAAATTTACATAATTTATATATAAGTACATATTTAGTTATGATTAATCAAAGATTTAAATTATAATTGTTTTAACGAAACCGGCAGTTTTGTGTTTAACGGACTGACTGGTATGTCAAAATGTCAAAAGTGGCCAAATATCATATTTTTGAATGATATTGATAAAAACGAACTTTTTACGAAAATTCCGGACAATTCGGGTGAATTGTACGCGTTTTGTATAATCAAACCCGTGTGAAAACGGAAACGAACCCTGCGATCAAACCAGACACCGAAACCTTAAAATTCTTTCATAAATCAAATCATTTTATCAATCAATATATTTTCTTAAGTTTTATGTGATCTTACCTAATCCCAAAACGTATAAACGATCAACTGAGCTAGGCTCGGGAAACGGTGAAACTGAGCCAAATCCAGTTTTAAACATTTCATAGTATACAACGTCACAATCTAAGACTATGGTCATGTTCTAGGCCTAACAGCTATACCCAGATTATCTATACAGCCCGACTTAGCTTGAACACTGTACTAGTAATAACGATACGATACCGTTTATAGGAATCAGGCTATAAACGAGGCATCTGACTTATTGATACGTGATTTCTGTGCGAACTACGATAAGGTGAGTTTCACGACCCCCACTTTCTAAACTGTTTTACGAACTTTTGGGGTGAAAAGCATGTTTACATAAACTGATATACTTGAAAACGTGTGATGATGTGGATTATCTAAGTACTAACACTTGACAAGTCCCCACAAACACAAGTGATTAACTTCGTGCCGGTGACGTGTGGATAGTACTATCGGTTTGACAAACCCAACTGACAGAGCCGGAGGGGTATGCCGGAACATATGTAAACCCAGTTGCACATTGTCATTATATTTTTACATACTGCTATGTGGTGTTAGACATAGTACATACTTGGGGCAAAGTGGCTGTTAAATGCCAACGGGAGTGCATGGGCAGTGGAGGCCATGTGTTTTAGCTCGTTTCGGTTTCACTTGTGGCTTAGTATAATACATCATACACAGACATATATACATACACACTGTAAACTTTACGAACTCGTGAACTGATTTCATTGATACTCGTGAAACTTGAAACTCACCAACTAGACGTAGTTGACCCGTTTTAACATGCTTTTCAGGTAAAGCAAAAGTGGAATGATTTGCTTACATGCTTGGTGTTAGAAGGAAAGTTGAATAGCTGTGAATAGACGCTGATATATTACTGAATAAGAAGCTCGTAAACCAGTTATGTGTTTTTCACCTAGTTTGTAAACATAGTACCTACCCATGTAATATAATGTAAATTAGTTTATGAATTTCTTTATAAACAATGTTGTTGATACCAGTGTTATCTGTTACATTCCCGTATTACGCTTCCGCAACTACCTAGTCGGGGTGTGACAACAACAATACCAATGACCGACTTATCGCCAGTCATAATATCGCTGAAATATAAAACTGTGATGGAAGGGAAATTTGGTCAATATGATTCTCTGCTCAAACTCAACAAAAATACAAAAATATGTACTGTTTTTGATAAAATCATTGAAAAACACAAAAAGATGGTCTATTTAAAAGGATTGGATATTCTTCTGTAAATACATTCTTTAATTCTTTAAATTTTTACAAAATACCAAAAATATTTTCGTCTTCTTTATACAAAATACTTAAATAAATTTTTAAGTTATGTTTCGAAAATCTGAAACATTTTTTTTAACGTATCTGGTTGTCGAGATAAAAGGATTTCTCGATAATTTAATTAATTTATTTATTTATTTCTTTATTTAATTAATTAAGTTATTCAATTTATTATTTAATTTAAAATTAAATAAAAGAGTTTAAAATTAAATAAAAGAGTTTAATTCGCTAAAATCCCATTCGTTATGTATGGATAACGAACTAGGTGATTTATAGCGAACTAGCTTCTGGTTCGCTAACCTAATTCGCTTCCGCACTCTGTAACGAATCATCTCTTCGTTATACATATTTAACGAATCATGACACGAATCATGTCTTGATTCGCTACCTTTAATCTAACGAATCACGTAGCGATTCGCCAACATAAGGTAACGAATGAGTTAGCGAATGGACTAATTCGTTAACTTTAAATTACACGAATCGTCTGATTCGTACAAGTGTACCTAGGGTTTTGTGCACTGATATATAAGACAAGAAAACGAATAGTATTCCACTGTTCGCCTTATTTCTTCACCTTTAAGAAACCGTTTCAAATTCTCTCTGAAATTTCGACCTTTTCGTTTGATACTTCAAAGATCTATTTGAGTTTCTAAGGTATAACTGTTCTTGGCGATATCATTTTCGTCAAAAATGGCCATGTGTTGACTGTCGAATTATGAAATTTTAGGGGTTTAAGGGTTTTGAACTTTTGAAACTCATTTGTGTATAATTTATGTTCATAATTGTATGATTTTGATGTCATTATGATCGGAATCACTTTCCGATACCCTTGGTGGACTTAAATCTTAATTTGATTGTTGTTTGCCGGGTTAATTATTGTTTCGTGTTATTGGTGTTTACTGTTGGTTCGTTTAATCCTTAGTACATCTAGGTATTGAGTCTCAATCTCATCCACCTAAGCTTACTAGTGTGATTCCGAGCTCAACAGCTGATTATCCTGATGTTTCAACGATAGTTATGGTTACCATGTTGACTATTGTTGTTCATTCTAATTTTGACTTTGACTTTGTGTAGTCAAAGAATAAGTCTTATTTATGACCATTCGTTAGTCTTAGCGAATTGGAACTGTTTCGTGTCCAATTCGTTAAGATTTTACACGAACTAGCTAAGCGAATAAGATGTTACACGAATCAGATTTTGATTCGCTTAAAATATAACGAACTAGAGTTTAGTTCGTTAAAATTAATTAGTGATTCGCAATGTTCAGTTCGTTAAGATATTTACTTGATAGCGAATCGCCTGATTCGTTATCTCATTGTAACGAATCAGTGTGATTCTTAACGAATGACATTTAAAAAAAAAATTATTATCTTTTACTTTACTTTTAATATTCATTTAATTTAATTAAAGGATTTAAATAGTTCAATACACGTAACTAGTTTAATTACACATATCTTTTGATATATAGATTGTGATATCTATTCTCATATTCGGTTTTATTTATGCAGTAAAACATGGCTGATCAAGAACAACAGGAACAACCACCACAAGGACAACCACAACAACAAGATCAACAAGCTGAAATGATTTTATTACCGTTCGATAAGAAGCACAACATCTGTGCTTATGTTGAGCATGATGTGACTGACTTGAGAACGTTTGGAGCTATGTTGACTTTCTTACGACGTTCGAAGATACATTATGCAATCACTGCTAAACCTAAAGTGTATCTTAGTATAATCAGGCAGTTCTGGAACACGGCAGAATTTGTTGAGGAAAATAATTGGGTTCGAGCTACAATTAATCAGATTCCTATCACGATTGATGTTGAGGTCATTCGTCGGGTACTTCAATTTAACGTTAATGATGATTACCTGAGTGAATTTGACAGGACATTGGTTAGGGGGTTATTCACACGCTTGAATTATGGAGGTGATATTCGTAGATCTATGTTGAACAAGAATGGGTTGTGTCCACCATACAAGTATCTGCTGCATGTTTTACTTCACTATATGAGTGGACGTCGCGGTGGTTTTGATGAGTGTAGACTAAGTTTGCAATCGGCATTTGTTGCTCTAATCCTGAACAAGCCCTTCAACTATTCAGAACTCATCTTTGATCATCTGAAAGAGCAAGTTCAGCAAACTCTACCGTCAAAGAAGTTCTTAATGTATCCACGCTTTTTACAACTAATTATTCAGGATCTGATACCGACTTTGGTGATTGATCGATCGTTGGTGAACGATGTTCTTGATATGGAACATATGAAAGCTGAAACAGTGCATCGTATGTTAATCAATAGAAAAGACAAGCCACAGGATAAACGGATGATTGGTCATATAATCAATCCGGATTACGTATGTCCTCCTAATGAGCGCTGGATCCATGATGATTCGGATTCCGAGCGTGAAGGGGGAGAAGGTGGGAATGATGATGGTGACAATGATGATAATGATGGTGATGGTGGAGCTGGTGAACGAGCTCTTAAAGAACAACAAGATGTAGTCGATGCTGCTCTAGCTGCCACCATGAAAGCTCAGCTAGAAAAAAAAAACGAAAAGGGGAAAGCTGTAGCTACTGGTGAACCACCAAAGAAGCCCCGTGTGTCTGCTGGGGCTGGGGTAATTATTGGAACTCCACTACCACGTCAATCAACTACTCAAAGCTCGGCGGTGCCGCTAACTACTAGCACTCCGATGCTTACCTTGACAACGACGATGGTGTCACATGAGAGGCTCGGTCTTATTCCTCAAATGGCGGTGACCGAGATACCGAGGCCTCCTCCTGTGTTCTCTACAATATCTTCCACCACATCAATGCGACCTCCTCCTCTGCCAACAACTACTCTTCCTCCACCTCCGCCTAGTGATGTATCTTTTATGAGGATTACTCGACCTCAAGGACCTGTTTAACCTGTTCATCCATCCGTATACAACTTGCCACCAGGTCGTCAAACTGAAATGCTGCTAAATCTGCTACATTTATATGAAAATCAAATGGCAGCTGATCGCCAAACTCAAGAACAACTCATGGAGAATCAACGAAAAATGATGAGCTATATTTCTTTCTGTCAGAAGGAGACTAAATCGTTGCGTACGATTGTTGAGTCTCAGGGGGTGAAATTAAAAGAACAAGAAGAGTTGATTTTACAATTAACTTGTAAAGAAGATGCCCTCAAGAAACTCAAAAATGACGATGATGATCATGACGAATCTGATGCAGGAGGTGAGCCTAAACAATCGCATGGTTCATCCTCTGGTGCAGGTGTTAGTGGCGGTGATGATTCGAACAAGCAGATAATTATTTATCATGATCCAACAGCTGCCAAGCCAATTGAAATGATTGAGGCTAACACGGTGATATTTATTGATGGATCAGGGGTGGTTAGAAGTGTGGTGAACAGAGATGAGATAGAGGTCGGTGAGTTTGTGGTTAGATCTTTGACACGGGAGCAGATTTCGATTCTGCTTGGGCTGAATGACGATCAGTTGACTGCTTTAGAGACTGAGCCCGATGTCGAAGTGATTAATGAGGATGAAATGGAAGTTGATCCGTTATTTATGGATACGAATTTTATTTATGAGAACGAGGAGATTGAGATGGAGGATGTGACAGCTGAAGAGTACCCGGACTTGTATCAACACGCAAACGTTGATCAAGGTGCTCCGGTATTTCATGAAGACGTAATTAAAGAGACTGAGGATGAACTGGAGAAGATTGTGCAGCGAACAGTTCCCTCACTCAAAGAATTAACTGATGATGACATTGAAAGATGGTTCAAATGTCAGAAAGTGGGTAAGATTATAAGTGCTTATTGGTATGTAGATCAAGAAAGAAAAGATACTGCTGCTGCTTGGATTGAGGCGAATCAGGTGACTACCTTCAAGACTGTTTCTAAGGTGCATGGTGATATTGCCTCCTGGCTCTATGATTTAGACCTTAAGGTATGTATAGTTAAGTGGGAAAAGGGTGTCCAGTATTACGAGAGGATAATGGATGTTTTAACTCTACCGCGTTGGGATGTACGTACCCTCGCGAGACGTCCATTTATCAATCGTGGGGGTCACCGAACGGCTAAGTGGTTTCATCAACACTTACAGTTCGAGGTCAATCATGGATTCAAATTCTTAAAGCCCCAGGTCCCAAGACGTAAGCGCACTGATGAGATTGATCCAAGGACCGGCTGGAAGAAACTTTTCTTGAAAGTAAAGCCGCCAAAGACAATGAAAAAGGTTCCTGTGAAGACAATGCCTCAAGATATTTATCTGTCTTTCAACCGTTGGTACTATGACAATCGTACTGGCGAGGCCGTTATTGTTTGTGGTCGAGGACTGCAGACCGAGCTCATCAAGATAATCGACCCGATGTGGTTGGTTAATTTATCAGAGACAGACAACGACGTGCAATAAAGGAAACAGATTTTGTTTGAACGCCAAGAAGATTACGACCTGGCTATGCAATTCCAACGAGTCGTTCGTGTGTGTCACGAACATGGAATTCATAGTTGCAGAGACTGGCAGTCCAAGCGCTTCAAATAAGTTAAAGACAAAGAGCTCAAGACGAGGGGGTGTCTGTTAGTGCACGGTTTTGCGTCTAGAGTCTTCGTATTTATCGTTAATGTTTATTTGATGATTAATGTAATATTTAATGTTTATATTTATCTAGTTCGTTAAGTTTAAGTCTAGTTCGCTAGGGATGTTAGCGAACTAAGACTAGTTCGTTAAGTTAAGTCTAGTTCGCTAGGGATGTTAGCGAACTAAGACATTATTATGTATTCCCTCCTGATTCCTTAGGGGATGTTAACGAATCAGGGGGTGGTTCGTTAAGTCAAATTATGTAACGAAGAGGAAGCTGGTTCGCTAGGGTACGTTAGCGAACCAGGTCGCCTTCTATATATAGTGAACAACTGTTCACTTGTAAAAAAGGTTTTGGGAGAGAGATATAACATTATACAGAAAAGTTTTAAAGTATTTACTCTCTCTCTCAAGCTTCACATTAACGTTATTACACATACATAACATTAAATCAAGGTTAATTATGAGCTAGATCTATAAACGTATTGATAGTATAGATTCGGATCTAAGATATGTTGATTGATATTGATACGGGAATCAACAACTTCACCCCCTGAGACCCAACAATCGCACGCAACGATTTCGTCTCCTCTGACAAAATGAAACGTAACTCATCAATCGCTTCTGATGTTCCATTAGTCGTTCTTGGTTCTGTCGATCGGTTGAACAGGTCCTTGAGGCCGAGTGATTCTCATGAATGAGACATCATAGTGTATCTTTGAATGGCGTAAGAATGTCAACATTGCTCCAAAAATATCCAAATCAGGTACGTCTTGATCAACATAAGCACAAATGTTGTGCTTTTTATCAAACGGCAATAAAATTACTTCAGCTTGTTGCTCTTGTTGATCCTGTGGAGGCTGATCTTGTGGAGGTTGATGTTGTTGCTCTTGGTCAGCCATGTTTACTATATAAGTAAAACAAGTATAAGAAGATGAGAAATATATCAAGATATTCATAAATGGTGTCTATCTATCGTCAAATCAAATGTGTAGTTAAGTTATTTACGCGTTGCTTGATTCAAATACTTTTAATTAAATTAAATGAATATTGAACTTTAATTTATTATCATAAATGTCATTCGTTAATTTAGATGATTCGCTATCAAGTAAATTTCTAACGAACTGATCTTAGCAAATAAATCACCTAGTTCGTTATCCATAATTAACGAATTAGATTCTAATTAAAAAATCTTTTATTTAATTTTAAATTAAATAATTAAATGAATTAAATAATTAAATAAAATAAACAAATTAGGTTATCGAGAATCTTTTTATCCCGACAACCAAATACCTTAAAAACGTTTCAGTTTTACGAAACATAACTTAAAATATTTTGAAAAGAAAAAGAGAAAAATCTTTTTGGAATTTTGTAAAAAAATAAAGAATAAAGAATATATTTACAAAAGAATATCCGAATCATAAAATTAGACAATATTTTTGTGTTTTTCAATGATTTATCAAACGAAATATATTTTTGTATTTTTGTCGAGTTTGAGCAGAGAATCATATTGACCAAATTGCCCTTCCATCACAGTTTTATATTTCAGCGATATTATGGCTGGCGAAAAGTCGGTCATTGGTATTGTTATCCACATAAATCTAATAACACACATTCAAGTATTTTTGTGATATGATTAATTTGTTCAATTAAAGCACAGGATATCAGAAACCATCAGCCTCTAATCTCGGTTCAAGCTTAATTTGATTTTTTTGCCAAATCACCCCAACTTGACTTAAACCATTATATTGTTGATCAAAATTTTTGATACCAATTTTGAAATTTTGAGAAATGCATCAAGTTTCCTTTACTGTGAGTGAGTATGCACGAGTCCATCTGTCGGCTTACATACATTGTATCCCCTGGGGTCCGTTTCTTATTGGCATTAACACGCACGCAAGGGAGGAACAATTGTATGACAAACAGCGGATTTTGATCAAGTCAGTAATTTGGATTGTACGAAGTACAGCAGTGATCAAGTTTAGTGACTTTGGGTTTGCTCTAAAAGCGAGTGAAATATTCATGCATATGAATACCCAGATGATTAAGCCGCATAAAGACTCACAGTGTCCAGAATCCTAACGCTTGTTATTTGCTTTATTTTATTTTTGGGTGATCAACAAATATAAGGCTTGAGTATGACTGGTTATTACATTTCTGCCATCCTCACCGAGACTTTTGCTAGAGACTAACACCTCTTTCAATTTGGCGTTTCTTTATGTTTAAATCACATACTTTACTCTACTGGGTTGTTTTAAGACCTACCAATGCACCAATGCAATTAAGCACACAGTCTTTTAAGCTTACTTTTTGCTGGATTTGGGTTTAAGATAATCAATTTACTATCATGTTCTCTTTTTGCTTCAAAAACTCAAAATTTTGAGGAGCATAAAATAAAGAAAAGATAAATTTAATCGCCCCAGTTAACTTAAGTTTATAAACAAATGGCTAACCATCAATTCACAAGTGAATAATAGGACCAAGACATGCAAGCATGCTTCACAAACTTAAAAAACCGACATAATTTTCAGCGTGAAAATAATCTAAAAACGCCTGCAAAAATCTTTTTGGTTTTTCTCTATACAAACTTTAAAAACACAATATTTTTGTCTTTTTCAATTTTCTTATAAACAAAATAAACTTCACAATCTTTTTGGATTTTCGGATTTTTCTGTATAAACATAAATCACATTCTTTTTGGTTTTTCAAAATTTTAAAATGTTTTTCGTTTTTCTAAATATTTAAAAGAAAAACATTAAAGAACAGAAATCACAATATTTTTGAATTTTTAAATTTTTTTTATTGTTTTTGGATTTTATCTATACAAACGAAAAACACACTCTTTTTGTATTTTCTAGATTCCCCCCCTAAAACTAAAATAATTTATAAAAGAAAAATATGACAGAAAATAAAGATAGTCATCCTTGTTTAAGGATATCAGCGAGTGTCTTCAATCCGTTTAAATCAAGCAAAAATTTAAAACGCGTTTTGTTAAAAGCTTTAGTAAACAGATCGGCATTCTAAAAGTCAGTATGTACTTTCTCAATATCGATTAATTTCTTTTCATAGCAATCCCGTATAAAATGATATCGAATTTCGATATGTTTCGTTTTAGAATGTTTACGGGATTCTTTGTGATAGAAATTGCAGCAGAATTATCAATCAGGATAGGAGTAGTAAGAAACTTCAAACCGTAGTCGCGAAGATGTTGTATCCACAAAACCTGGGAACAGCAACTCAAGGTTGCAACATACTCAGCTTTGGCGGTTGAAGTGGAGACCGTTGTCTGCTTCTTACACTGCCAGGAAACAAGCCGGTTTCCTAAAAATTGACATCCTGTAGTCGTTGATTTGAAGTTGATCTTGCAACTTCCATAATCCGAGTCTGAATAGGCAGTAAGATCAAAAGAATCATCCTTGAGGTACCACAACCCGACGTCTGGATTTCCCCTCAAATACTGAAGAATTCTCATGACTGCAGCTAGGTGAGTCACTCGTGGACTTGCTTGATACCTAGCACAAAGACAAATAGCAAACATAATATCAGGGCGAGAAGCCGTTAAATACATTAAAGAACCGATCATGGCACGATAGAGGGTAGGATCAACGGAATCCTCCAATTCATCCGGTGATAAATTGTGCCCCACTGGAAGAGGAGTAGAAGGGATATTTCCGGCATAAATCTTGAATCGGCTCAAGAAGTCGTTCACATGCTTAGTCTGGTGAATAAAAATTCCGTGAGCAGACTGGTGAACCTGCAACCCTAAAAAGAAAGTCATCTCTCCCATCAAGCTCATCTCGAACTTTGTTTGCATGGACTTCTTGAACTCCTTACACAATGTGTCGTTTGTAGACCCAAAAATAATATCGTCGACATAAATCTGGACTAGGAGAAGATCGTCACCAACAGTTTTATGAAATAAAGTGCAGTCGATAGTCCCTCGTTTGAAGCCATTATCAGTCAGATGGTCGGCGAGCGTGCCATACCAATCTCTCGGGGCTTGATGTAGACCATATAGGGCCTTGTTTAATCGGTAAACACGGTCCGGATAATCAGGATCTTCAAAACCAGGAGGCTGTAAAATAAACACTTCCTCGTGTAATTCACCATTGAGAAAAGCACTTTTAACATCCATTTGATAGACCTTGATATTCTTATAAGCTGCATATGCCAGGAAGATTCGAATCGACTCTAATCTTGCAACTGGAGCATATACCTCTGTGTAATCAATACCCTCTTTCTGATGAAAACCTTGCACCACTAAACGTGCCTTGTTTCTCACAATTACCCCACGATCATCCTTCTTACACTTATATACCCACTTAGTCGGAATGGCTTTCTTGACTCTAGCAGGTTTGTCTATTAAGTCCCAAACACCCAAACGTGCAAATTGCTGTAATTCTTCTTGCATAGCTTCTACCCAAGAAGGATCTTCAAGTGCCTTACGAGCTGTCGTTGGCTCAACTTGAGATAGAAAGCAAGAGAATTTAGCAAGATTTACAATTCCCGAAGAATGTAAGTTAGTGTAAGCACACAATATGTTATTATAACTTGACGAAGCAACTTGATGACGTGTACGAACGCCCACATCAAGTTCTCCAATGATGTTTTCCTGTGGATGATATCCATGAATCCGAAGAGTGGGATTCTCAGGAACAACAACATTATCAAATAAGTTAGTGTAATGTTCACCTAACTCGGGAGATGAAAAATTATCACTGTCAAGATCAATAACTTGATCTTCAGCTTGATCATCATCAGAAGAAGTAGAAACATTATCAATAGCAACTGGAGAAACAACTTGAGGTTCTTCAGTTGGAGCATCTAGTTAAGCTTCAACATCATTAGAACTTGAAAATCTTGGAATGGTCAAATGATCTTCAAAGTATGCTCGAACCAGATCTTCATCGATGTGTTCAGTCGAAGGAGTAAATGAATTAAATAAACTATCGTAGTCAAACATCTAGTCTGGACCTTTCCCTTGAGGAGGAGTTGTGTACTTTTGACAGTCCACATGGTACCATTCTGTCACACCCCGTTAAGCGAATTGCGGAAGCGTAAAACGGAAATGCAACAGATACAACTGGTATCAAATACATTGTTCATAAAGAAACATTACTAACTAATTTACAATATATTATATCGTTCTAACATCTTTTACAAACTAGGTGATACACTCAAACCGGTTCTTCAATTACTTTACTTCTAACTCAAATGCCCATGACATCAATCACCAATCAGACACGTAACGCACAGGAAATTACTTCTCATATCTGATTACCTGAAAAGCATGTTAAAATAGGTCAACTACGAATAGTTGGTGAGTTTCATAAGTTTAACGAAATCAGTTCTGCGTACCACACAGTCATAGTTTGTATGTACGCGCGTATGTAAAAATATGTGTTTACGTTTGTATAAATATGTACAGCCATATCCTTGTGTGTGCATATGCACACATGTAAGTTTATAATATAAATTTGAAATTTCAGTAAAATCGTGATTGTTTGTTCGTACTACCTGTTTCCAATTTCCGTGTTTAACCAACCACTATGGACCCCCTTCCTCCCACAACGGTTCCACATAAACTCAACCACTGTGGCCCCCCTTCCGCCCACAACGGTTCCGCGTTAACATCAACCACTGTGGTCCCCCTTCCACCCGCAATGATTCCACGTAAACTCAAACATTATATAGTGTACATGCAAATAATTAGTATATTCTACACATAGTATTTCCTACGGCTAATCACATAGCATGTATATAGACACATATACACATATAGTATTTATCACGTATCACCAAACACTATGACTCCCCATCCGCCAACAATACGCATAATCACATTATTTACTTAACATTCATTTCATAATCAAGTTAGTTCGTTTAATAAGTTGCAGCAGAACTTGGCTCATAGGCCATACTCAACTTTAGTTTATAAGTTGCAGCAGGACTTGGCTCATAGACCATACTCAACTTTCGTTTATAAGTTGCAGCAGGACTTGGCTCATAGGCCATACTCAACTTTAGTTTAGTAAGTTGCAGCAGAACTTGGCTCATAGGCCATACTCAACTTTAGTTTAATAGCACCATAATCATCACAGACCACGTTATCCCCATGGCCATTACAGACCACGTTGTCCCCCAAATTAGTTATGTTTAACATTACATAACGTGTTTGTATAAACATGCTATCACGTGTAATTTCATTATGTTTTGCAATTCGTATTATCTTCACTCAATATATCAGTCAATGATAATAATCATCTTTCATCAGCACGTAGTCAATCATTATGTTTGTAGGGACTTTTCATATATAAATGTTCAGATATTTTATATCCTGAATCGTTTTCAGATAGATAACGTGTGTAAACATGCTTTCCACCCCAAAAGTTCGTAAAATAGTTTAAAGAGTGGGGTCATGAAACTCACCTTATCGTAGTTCGCACAGAAATTACGTATCAGTAAGTCAGATGCCTCGTTTATAGCCTGATTCCTATAAACGGTATCGTATCGTTAATACTAGTACAGTGTTCAAGCTAAGTCGGGCCGTATAGATAATCTGGGTATAGCTGTTAAGCCCAGAACATGACCATAGTCTTAGATTGTGACGTTGTATACTATGAAATGTTTAAAACTGGATTTGGCTCAGTTTCACCGTTTCCTGAGCCTAGCTCAGTTGATCGTTTATACGTTTCGGGATTAGGTAAGATCACATAAAACTTAAGTAAATATATTGATTGATAAAATAATTTGATTTATGAAAGAATTTTAAGGTTTCGGTGTCTGGTTTGATCGCAAGGTTTGTTTCCGTTTTCATACGGGTTTGATTATACAAAACGCGCATAATTCACCCGAATTTTCCGGAATTCTCGTAAAAAGTTCGTTTTTATCATTATCATTCAAAAACATGATATTTGACCACTTTTGACATTTTGACAAACCAGTCAGTCCGTTAAACACAAAACTGCCGGTTTCGTTAAAACAATTATAATTTAAATCTTTGATTAATCATAACTAAATATGTACTTATATATAAATTATGTAAATTTTTGTAAAAATACATTAAGACATGGAGAATTTTATAAAAATATTTTCAGAAACTTTATGATTATTTATTTATTTATAAAAATTCATTTAATAGGTTATAATCGTGTAATAAATGGCCCGTTTATATCAAACGACCTCCGAAAAATCCAATAATTTTTACAAATGGCCTCAATGTTATTACATAGCCCCTGCAAAATTTCCAGAACCTAACTCTTTTGACAAAATGCCTTTTTGTGCGTTTTTCGGCTGTTAAAATTCGGTTAAGCCATGATTGCACAAACCATACTTAGACATTTCCAATGATTCCCAAACTTTACCAGTGATCTTACCATCACATATTAAACTCCAAAACCAAGTTTCATAATTTTTCAATATGTTTAGCTATTTTTCCCAAATAAACGCTCATAAACGGGAATAAATTCACTAAATATTCTCCGTTTATCGAAAAATTACCAAATTTGAACAGGGACTCATTTATATGATCCCTAATGTCCCTGCAAGTTTTCACAAGCTAACAACAGGCACGTCACAACCTAATACTAAACAGCCCCTAAACGAGTGTTACGGGTTTACCTTGTCGGTTTTCGATGAATTTTGCTGGCTTAAACGACTTTCTGGGTCTCGGGTTGCAAACTCAGTATATCTACATATCATATAACATCAAACCAAGCATAAATCATCCATGTAACAGCCTTGATAATTAGGGTTTCGGTTTTGGGTTCAAACCGAACTTTCTAACCGTAAAAACGTTGTATTCATGTTCTAATCCGCGTTTTTGACCAAAAAAGTATATGTTCTTGGTTTGTAAACATGTTTAACATCAAAACATGGTTTTACTTGATTTTTAGGGTTTTTGGATGGTTAAACATGTTTAAAACTAACTAAAACATGTTTATAAGATTATAACTTAGTTAAAAGATGGTTAAAAGTTCATGAAAATGAAACTTACTTGTGGGTTTTGGGCAAGGGTTTGGAAGAACAGCTGAAGGGAGGTCTGGTCTTTAAGTTATGGTATAAAATTAGGTAGCTTAATCAAGAAGTCTTGTAAGTAAATATCTTTGGTGGTGGTTGTGTGTTGGCGGCCGCAAGTGTCTAGGGGCCCATTGGGCCTCTTTTTGGCCCAATGTTGCCTTGGTTTCCGTGCCACACGTAAAAGTCGGTCCAAAATTTAGTTCAGGTTCGGTTTTTCGCAAGAAAATTAATTCGAGTGTGAGAAATATCGCATAAACGAGTGTTTTTCAGCTTATTTTTGTAAAATAAGAAAAACGTTCTGACTTGTTGTAAAATTCCACAATATTTTCACGGATTGCTTAGAACATGTCATATAAGTGTTTTATAAATCTTTTTCGGCTTAACGGATGCTACAATGCTTGTTTTGATATTAACGATTGCGTTTAAGCTTATAGCGTATCGATAAACGAAACCTTTTTCGTTTAAAGAGTTTTAAACGTACTGGGGCCTAAATATCAATATGTTAGCCTCTATAACATATATATAACTCGTATATGACCCCTCAGTATGTATACGGGTCATAATTAGTATCGGTCGGTTACTCGTTTAAGCACTACGAATTAACCGATTTATCGTTTACTTGTTACGTAATGAATATAGTGTACCTCGTTTTGTTTGCCATCGAACTAAGGCCATATTACTAATATTTTAGCTTGCATAGATCGTATATCACTTATAGATGGCACCCTGGGATATCCGGACCATAACCAGACCCGTTTGGTTATTCGTTTGTTCGTTACGCAATAAGCGGTTAAATGCTTATTCGAGTTTGTAAGTACTAAGGTGTACTCGGTTTTGCCACGGATGTCACATTCTCCCCCTGTTAAGAAATTTCGTCCCCGAAATTCAATATGCCATATATACTCTTTTTGGGGAAAATTTTATAATCATTTGTTTTGGAATTCGTTTTTTTGTTTCCGAACACGTTTGATTCCCCGTTGTGGATTCCACTGGATTTTTATTCAATGAGATTTTATTGTGTCACAACTGTTTGATTTTCCCCACTCAGCATTTTCATGAGTCTCTTTATAGAGTTTAGCTGTATAAAAGTTTTCAGATAGTACTAATTCCGCTATGTCAGCAAGGCACTCGTTTTGATTCGATATATGAAATATAGGGAGTGAAATAATTTTGTTTAATACGTTATGGGGTTAACTTTCAAGGCAATTTTGTATAGTGCTATATATTTTAGAATTAACTCACCGTTCCTCAACTCAACTAACAACTTCCAAAATTTGATAACTTTTCGTATTTCTCAGTATAGCCCTCTTGTTAGCCTTAGGCGGCCTTCGGTTTGTTATTAATATTACGAGTTTTATTTATGGTTATCGAAATCAAATCGGATTCTTGGTAAGGGGGCTTTAGTCTCGGAAGTTTCCTAGCATTGGAGTTTGATCTCGATTGATTGGTCTGAGGTTATCGACAAAAAAGATTTGTCTAAGCCACTTCGTTTCTTTTTGTCACCAAATTTTTTTTTAATTTTAATAAGATGGCGAGTTACATTCTTGCTCGTATAATATAGTATATTACCACTTGCATAATATTATGATGACTGTTAATGTACGAGGATTGAAATTACTGGTCTTACTTTCCTCTATTGTTTGAATAGTTTATTTGATTTGATTGTTTTATAGAGGATTATAGACTGTGCTTAGGTCAATTAGGGATCTAAAATTTCATACACAATTCACCAAGAGTAAGATTTTGTTAAGGCGAGTTTTTCAGCTGGATAGTTGTTACAATTCAGAAGAAGGTATTTGGAGTGGATTAGTCAAGAAACTATCATTCAGCTTGAATTGCTTACTCGGGATGTTTAAGGAACACATGTTAAGGGTTCCATTTTAGTTTGTTTCCCACTTCCAATGGGGTATCTCGAATTGTTGTAGCATCTCCGAGGATCTTTAGTATTCCCCCAGAACTTATAATAGTGTACACTTTACAAAACATGAGCCTATGATTCCTTCATAGATTTCGTTTGCATCTTTATACTAGTACTCAGTTTATCCGAACATCTGGCCTGACTTTTCCTTGTTCATCACTCAGTTATTAAGGCTATAAAAATTTAAAGTTCAAGTTTCGGTTACGGATAGTATAGTTTTCCTCATCCGTGTTTCATCATTGGGGTACTAGGATTTGTTCCGTGTATGGGATCACTTCTTTATCTAGAAGAGGCAGTATAACAGTTCTATTTCTATATATAACCTTCATTTGAATACAATTAACTAGTCCACACTGACTATTACACAATGACTCCTCACTTCCACCGGGAGTGCATCGATAAGGAATAACTAGTTATTTAGGTTAAGAGGGTAGTTTTTCGAGTAATATGGTTAGTATTTATAGTCTTACTTTTGGTGGTTTTTATAGTATACAGTGTGACAACTGCCCTATCCGACCCGACCCAGGTACCCGTTTTCGAATCCGATTCTTTTTATGATTTAAAATTTGATTATTAATCTTTGTAAAATTTAACATTAAGTAAATCATATATATAAATATATTTTTATATTACTTACTAATAATAATATTTTCTCTTTCTTGACGCCATCTCGCCCTTTCTATCTTTTGTCGCCGTCCCGCCCCTCTGCTTAACCCTTTCGCCTTGAAACCCTTTTTCTCTTAACTCTTTGCTTGTCCTTTGGTTCTTCCCGCCTAAGGATGTCTGCGCAGCTCCACGCGCCAGACTCCTTACAAGGAAGCCTGCGTGAAGACCAGTTGTTCCTGCGATACGCGAGGCGAACTGTTCTCGCAGCGCGCTAAGAATTGTAGTTCTTCTCGCAGCGCGCTAAGAACGGTAGTTCTTCCCGCGACGCGCTAAGAATTGTAGTTCTTCTCGCAGCGCGCTAAGAACGGTAGTTCTTCCCGCGACGCGCTAAGAATTGTAGTTCTTCTCGCAGCGCGCTAAGAATTGTAGTTCTTCCCGCGACGCGCTAAGGATTTGTAGTTCTTCCCTCGGCGCGCTAAGAATGGTAGTTCTTCCCGCGACGCGCTAAGGATTTAGGTTCTTCCCGCGACGCACTAAGGATTGTCCTCTGTCTGCCTTCGCCCTCGCGCGTGCGCTCGAGTCTTCTCGCGCTAGACCTCAAGTCTTTTCTTCTGTTCTATCCAGCCTGTTTGCTTTGTGATATCTTATCTTCTGTGCTGTTGACATAACCTGCCTTATGTCTGAAAAGCCACTTTCGGCGCAGCATGCGCACCAACCCTATTGGTTGGCAGAAAAAGTGACTGACATTATCTTTTGAGATCTGCTTTTCCAGAACCTTTACCTGACACCTCCTTTGCTTTATTCTGTTCCTGTCAGCCTTTTTCCCTTGTCCCCTGCAGCTACCATATCTTTTGATATCTTTTGCTTTTGGAATCTTTTGCCTTTTGATATCTTTTGCTTGATTTGATTTGATCTTTTCCTCTTTTTAAGGGATTGTGTTCCTTAGGGTTTCCCTATAAATAATACTATTTTCTTGTTATTTAACACTACACACACAAACACTTAAACTCTCTCTGCTCTCTTCTCCTTGCCCTCTGCCGTTGTTCCTCAGCCGCCTCCTCTCTTTGCCTCCGTTTTCTCCTCTGTCCTCCCTGCATTTCCGGTAATATATATATATATAATAATTTGTTTAAGATACATATTACTAATGGTTACATATATTCAAGACTTAAAACCAATCGATAAACCAATAAACTCTTATTTATAGGTTAACTTGTGCTTGTTTAAAAGTTGGTTATTGCTTTAGTTTTCAACGCACCGTTTACATGTGAGTAATCTCGTACCTAATCCCTTTTTATTTTTAACGTTTTGGGATGTTCATGTGTTCGTACAAACTTGAGTCTTAAACTTGTTTATGAACTTTAGTCGCGCAGTATCCCATGTGTAGGGACGTTTACTTGGCTGTTTATTTGTATGTGTGAATCATTAACCGCTTTCTTCGGCCTATTCCGAAGTTTTCATGGATCCATTAGATGAACACGGGAGACCTATCGTTTACGGTTTTCTTTTGTTTACACGTGCACAGATGATTTCTTGTTTTTGTGCTCAATTGGGAGCACGGATTGAACTATGAGCTATGATCTATTTAGGCTTGATCACAATCTGATTACACCCTTGTTAAACACCAGATTTACACATGTTGCGCGCAGATTTATTATTATCTATTTATATCTATTAAACTTGATCTCTCACCGACACGCAAGTGTTGACGTTTTATTTTAACACATGTTCAGGTTTGCTGTAGCTGTTTCTGGAAGCTTGAGGACACATAGGATGTTTGCTTTTATTTTGGACCTAGATTAAAATGTAACAAGACAAGTTTATGTTATTTGAATATTTTGAATTATAATATGTTGATTTATGTTATCTTGCGATTGCGTTGCGCGTGCGCGATAAATTTGTATTAATAAATATTGACACCAAATAGTGTCACGAGTAATGAAACAATATGTGGCGCCCCGATGTATAATCCGCCATCGGTCGGGGTGTTACATACAGAATTGTTATTTTACTAGACGGTATATTTTCCAAAGTAATAACTTGTAGGAACGAAACGTCTATCAGTGTCCTTAATAAATAGACTAAAGTATGTTAGGCATTACTAGGAACGTACCTGTCACTACATTTGTTCTATCCGGTTTATTCACAATACGTGACCCCTAGTCGAGTTGGACGTCGATGTCGGTCCTTGCCTTTGTCTTTCCATCGCAATTGGGTTTAATCTAGGGCAGTCTTTCTTGATGTGCTCCATACTACCACACTCATAACAGGCATTACGGTTTATTATGGGTTGGTTTTGGTAGATTGGTTGTTGTCGTGTTGGTTGCGGTTGGGGTAGTTGTGAGTCCTGGAGTTGGGTTGGTGGATTTATAGTATTCATAACGGTTCTACAATTTCGGGCATAGTGTCCCACCTTCCCACATTTGTGACACACATTGGTCCGACATTCACCAACATGATGATAACCACATTTTCCACATCTAGGCAAAAGCCCGTTATACTTATCTTGTTTCACATCGGAACTGACCATAGCGTAATTTTGTATTGCAAGGCGCGCACATTTATTCCATTGTCTTTCTTGTATTCCCGCTCCATAATTGGTTCGTTTTGTACCAGATGATTCCCCGGGCATTCTTAATGAACCACTTCTAATCAAATCAGAAGTTACAATGCCTGCTTGTAACACGGCATTTTCGAAAGTTACAGGGCCAGTTGAATTAACCAAACTCCTGACTTCGGGGGCTAAACCCCAAATGTAGCGTTCAGTACGTTTAGATTCTGGAGTAACTAACCATGGGACTAGACGAGCCAGTTCGTTAAAGCGATGGGTATACTCCAAGTGATCTGCACCCTTCATTTCTAGATTCCAAAGTTCTTGCTCTAATTTCTGAATTTCTTTTATCGGACAAAAGTGTTTTATCATAAGATTTTTAAGTTCTGTCCAAGACATACGATTGGTTGCCTCTTGTCCTTGGATTTGCACAACAGTATTCCACCACATCAGCGCGTGGTCTACAAATGTAGAAGTAGCAAATTTGACAATACAATCTGGTGGACAGTTAGTGATATTAATGATGGATTCAGTCTTTTCGATCCACTTTACCAGTCCATTTGGTCCTTCAGTACCGTTAAATTCCATAGGTTTACATAGCATGAAGTTCTTAAGTTGATATCCGTGTTGCGGGGGATTTTGATTGTTACAACTATTGTTCAAGTTCGGTGCATTATTTAAAGTAATATTGGTATTCAACGGGGGAGTATTAGTTGTGATAGTATCAGTATTTATCGGTGGAGCATTTGTGGTTGTATTAGTATTTGTCAAGGGATTAGTATTTACAACCGCGTTAGCGTTCGGCACTTGATTTGTATTCATAGTTGTATGGATACCAGCAGCGAATTGTGCTGCTATTGTCGGAAGTACTGTTTGTAGTTGTCGAGCGATCATTTCGACTATATCTGCCTCAGACAACATGTTTACTTTCTTCGGGGCCATTCAATAACAATAACCAGTTATCCAACAATTAACAAAATTAACATACACTAATGATCACAAAAGGAATTATAATAACAAGTAATCAGGTATTTCAATTAACATGTATATATCACACATGTTTGTTCTCGAGTTTGAATACTAAGGATAATATGTAAAGTTAGCCTAACAAAGGCTAATGTTTATATATATATATATATATATATATATATATATATATCAAAAATTGTCACCTAGTGACAAGTAATTGTAATCCAGTAAGGGTAAGTGTTTGAAATGAAATATCCAATGTGTCACCCATATCAACATAGCATCCTACCAGATGCTTGCATGGGGTATCGAAGGCTATATACAACAATATCGTACTACCCTTATCTATCTAAGTACACATTATACAATTATATACGGTTTACAACTTGCCCGAAAATTATTCCGGTACGATCCCATCATTAGGAAATTGTTTTCTTTAGCCTCTTCCATAAGTAGACAATTGCTCGTTATGAGTTTAGTTAGTGTATTTATCATATGAATGCACTCATATATTCAACTAGACCCTTAGAGGTTGTTAAATATGACTATAGAATATATTCCTTCGCCAGGTCATCCGGTGCACGCAAGTATATTGGGCCTACTAAAAGTGGTAGTTTACTGGTTGGGTTAAGTATGTTCCGTTCCAGTCAGCATGTCATCAATTCGTGAGCATGAGGTTTCTCTCCTACAGTAACCAATTGGAATAGGAAAAATATAGGAGAGGTTGGATGTTCTTGTTCATAGATGGTTCGAAGAGTTTGCTAGTTAAGGAGGTTCATCAGAATTAGTTGTACTGGTAATATATAAAAGAAATTATTATTATTAATATTTCTTTTTGAAATATAATCAATACATTATATGTATTGGTAGTCACGGTTTACTTATAGATTTAGGGATTCAATAAAGTAGTTTTTATATTTATAATTCAATAAGTTGGATTCATCACTAAGTATTTCCCCCATGGATGGTGTTTGTTTTTCAACCAACAGAAATCGAATGATGACCAGAAAATAGTTTAGTTTAGTGTCAAAGAAACGAGTACATAAAATAAAGGTTAGACCCATGCTGAGAGGTATTATATGTATATATATATCTATATATATATATATGTATATTCTTGAAATCATTGTCTGTAGGACACGCCTCCCATGGTTCTTTCCCGGGCCTTGCATATTAAGCCCCTTTGTGGTGCTGTCACATCACCAGACTTAGTTAAACTTGTTGAAGCATTCTCATATTCTCACTCACAGGAAACACCGGTTCTTTATCTGTCGTAAAGCTACCCGATCTCGACATCTTTCAGTGCAATCGTTAATCAGAAGAAAACGTTTTTTGGTAGCTTAAATCATCGTAAAGGATATTATTAATTAATACCGAAATTAAATATTTTATTTGTTACAATAAGATTCATTATCATCGGTAGTACCGTACGTACACATATCCCTATACCTCATCTCAGATAAGCACGTATGTACACTTCATATATACTTCACATCATCTTTATGCACGTATGTTGCCATTTTTACCTTTCAATATGTTCCGCGACTTCACCCCGAATTCCCTCGTACAAGCAAGTCTGTTATTACGTTCCGGACCATAGTAACTCACTTGCCCTACGAGTTCATCCCGGCATCCATCAGTATCTATCATTACTCATTAATAAGTTCCCCAGTGATAATCGAGCCTACGGTTATATTATAGGTATCCTAAGGGATAACCTAATCCTTTATAACCAATGGCTCTGATACCAACTTCTGTCACACCCCGTTAAGCGAATTGCGGAAGCGTAAAACGGAAATGCAACAGATACAACTGGTATCAAATACATTGTTCATAAAGAAACATTACTAACTAATTTACAATATATTATATCGTTGTAACATCTTTTACAAACTAGGTGATACAATCAAACCGGTTCTTCAATTACTTTACTTCTAACTCAAATGCCCATGACATCAATCACCAATCAGACACGTAACGCACAAGAAATTACTTCTCATATCTGATTACCTGAAAAGCATGTTAAAATAGGTCAACTACGAATAGTTGGTGAGTTTCATAAGTTTAACGAAATCAGTTCTGCGTACCACACAGTCATAGTTTGTATGTACGCGCGTATGTAAAAATATGTGTTTACGTTTGTATAAATATGTACAGCCATATCCTTGTGTGTGCATATGCACACATGTAAGTTTATAATATAAATTTGAAATTTCAGTAAAATCGTGATTGTTTGTTCGTACTACCTGTTTCCAATTTCCGTGTTTAACCAACCACTATGGACCCCCTTCCTCCCACAACGGTTCCACATAAACTCAACCACTGTGGCCCCCTTCCACCCACAACGGTTCCGCGTTAACATCAACCACTGTGGTCCCCCTTCCACCCGCAATGATTCCACGTAAACTCAAACATTATATAGTGTACATGCAAATAATTAGTATATTCTACACATAGTATTTCCTACGGCTAATCACATAGCATGTATATAGACACATATACACATATAGTATTTATCACGTATCACCAAACACTATGACTCCCCATCCGCCAACAATACGCATAATCACATTATTTACTTAACATTCATGTCATAATCAAGTTAGTTCGTTTAATAAGTTGCAGCAGAACTTGGCTCATAGGCCATACTCAACTTTAGTTTATAAGTTGCAGCAGGACTTGGCTCATAGACCATACTCAACTTTCGTTTATAAGTTGCAGCAGGACTTGGCTCATAGGCCATACTCAACTTTAGTTTAGTAAGTTGCAGCAGAACTTGGCTCATAGGCCATACTCAACTTTAGTTTAGTAATATTGTGGCCCCCCTTCCGCCAACAATAGCACCATAATCATCACAGACCACGTTATCCCCATGGCCATTACAGACCACGTTGTCCCCCAAATTAGTTATGTTTAACATTACATAACGTGTTTGTATAAACATGCTATCACGTGTAATTTCATTATGTTTTGCCATTCGTATTATCTCCACTCAATATATCAGTCAATGATAATAATCATCTTTCATCAGCACGTAGTCAATCATTATGTTTGTAGGGACTTTTCATATATAAATGTTCAGATATTTTATATCCTGAATCGTTTTCAGATAGATAACGTGTGTAAACATGCTTTCCACCCCAAAAGTTCGTAAAATAGTTTAAAGAGTGGGGTCATGAAACTCACCTTATCGTAGTTCGCACAGAAATTACGTATCAGTAAGTCAGATGCCTCGTTTATAGCCTGATTCCTATAAACGGTATCGTATCGTTAATACTAGTACAGTGTTCAAGCTAAGTCGGGCCGTATAGATAATCTGGGTATAGCTGTTAAGCCCAGAACATGACCATCGTCTTAGATTGTGACGTTGTATACTATGAAATGTTTAAAACTGGATTTGGCTCAGTTTCACCGTTTCCTGAGCCTAGCTCAGTTGATCGTTTATACGTTTCGGGATTAGGTAAGATCACATAAAACTTAAGTAAATATATTGATTGATAAAATAATTTGATTTATGAAAGAATTTTAAGGTTTCGGTGTCTGGTTTGATCGCAAGGTTTGTTTCCGTTTTCATATGGGTTTGATTATACAAAACGCGCATAATTCACCCGAATTTTCTGGAATTCTCGTAAAAAGTTCGTTTTTATCAATATCATTCAAAAACATGATATTTGACCACTTTTGACATTTTGACATACCAGTCAGTCCGTTAAACACAAAACTGCCGGTTTCGTTAAAACAATTATAATTTAAATCTTTGATTAATCATAACTAAATATGTACTTATATATAAATTATGTAAATTTTTGTAAAAATACATTAAGACATGGAGAATTTTATAAAAATATTTTCAGAAACTTTATGATTATTTATTTATTTATAAAAATTCATTTAATAGGTTATAATCGTGTAATAAATGGCCCGTTTATATCAAACGACCTCTGAAAAATCCAATAATTTTTACAAATGGCCTCAATGTTATTACATAGCCCCTGCAAAATTTCCAGAACCTAAATCTTTTGACAAAATGCCTTTTTGTGCGTTTTTCTGCTGTTAAAATTCGGTTAAGCCATGATTGCACAAACCATACTTAGACATTTCCAATGATTCCCAAACTTTACCAGTGATCTTACCATCACATATTAAACTCCAAAACCAAGTTTCATAATTTTTCAATATGTTTAGCTATTTTTCCCAAATAAACGCTCATAAACGGGAATAAATTCACTAAATATTCTCCGTTTATCGAAAAATTACCAAATTTGAACAGGGACTCATTTATATGATCCCTAATATCCCTGAAAGTTTTCACAAGCTAACAACAAGCACGTCACAACCTAATACTAAACAGCCCCTAAACGAGTGTTACGGGTTTACCTTGTCGGTTTTCGATGAATTTTGCTAGCTTAAACGACTTTCCGGGTCTCGGGTTGCAAACTCAGTATATCTACATATCATATAACATCAAACCAAGCATAAATCATCCATGTAACAGCCTTGATAATTAGGGTTTCGGTTTTGGGTTCAAACCGAACTTTCTAACCGTAAAAACGTTGTATTCATGTTCTAATCCGCGTTTTTGACCAAAAAAGTATATGTTCCTGGTTTGTAAACATGTTTAACATCAAAACATGGTTTTACTTGATTTTTAGGGTTTTTGGATGGTTAAACATGTTTAAAACTAACTAAAACATGTTTATAAGATTATAACTTAGTTAAAAGATGGTTAAAAGTTCATGAAAATGAAACTTACTTGTGGGTTTTGGGCAAGGGTTTGGAAGAACAGCTGAAGGGAGGTCTGGTCTTTAAGTTATGGTATAAAATTAGGTAGCTTAATCAAGAAGTCTTGTAAGTAAATATCTTTGGTGGTGGTTGTGTGTTGGCGGCCGCAAGTGTCTAGGGGCCCATTGGGCCTCTTTTTGGCCCAATGGTGCCTCGGTTTCCGTGCCACACGTAAAAGTCGGTCCAAAATTTAGTTCGGGTTCGGTTTTTCGCAAGAAAATTAATTCGAGTGTGAGAAATAGCGCATAAACGAGTGTTTTTCAGCTTATTTTTGTAAAATAAGAAAAACGTTCTGACTTGTTGTAAAATTCCACAATATTTTCATGGATTGCTTAGAACATGTCATATAAGTGTTTTATAAATCTTTTTCGGCTTAACGGATGCTACAATGCTTGTTTTGATATTAACGATTGCGTTTAAGATTATAGCGTATCGATAAACGAAACCTTTTTCGTTTAAAGAGTTTTAAACGTACTGGGGCCTAAATATCAATATGTTAGCCTCTATAACATATATATAACTCGTATATGACCCCTCAGTATGTATACGGGTCATAATTAGTATCGGTCGGTTACTCGTTTAAGCACTACGAATTAACCGATTTATCGTTTACTTGTTACGTAATGAATATAGTGTACCTCGTTTTGTTTGCCATCGAACTAAGGCCATATTACTAATATTTTAGCTTGCATAGATCGTATATCACTTATAGATGGCACCCTGGGATATCCGGACCATAACCAGACCCGTTTGGTTATTCGTTTGTTCGTTACGCAATAAGCGGTTAAATGCTTATTCGAGTTTGTAAGTACTAAGGTGTACTTGGTTTTGCCACGGATGTCACACATTCTTCAACACAACCAGATGTGAAATTAAAAACCCTTTTCTTTGGGGATGCATATCCCAAAAAATACCCTTCGATAGCTTTTTCTTCAAATTTACCCGAATCCTTCTTCAACATTGTACACGGACACCCAAATGGTTCCAGGTACTTTAAATTAGGTTTTCTATTATTTAAGAGCTCGTAGCTTGTCTTCTTGAGTCGTTTCACAGTTAGAACTCGATTAAGCGTATAACAAGCTGTATTCACTGCCTCATTCCAAAATTGGACAGGAATCTTAGAATCAGCGAGCATTGTGCGTGCAGCTTCAATCAGAGTTCTATTTTTCCGTTCAGCAACACCGTTTTGTTGAGGTACATAAGGTGCACTATATTCTCGGTGAATTCCCTTTTGAATACAAAAGAAATCCAATATAGTGTTTTTGAATTCAGTACCATTATCACTTCGGATTCTACTCACCTTTTGTTTATACAGTGATTCGATATTAGTAATAAAGTTTTGTACCAAAACCGGTGTTTGATCCTTCGAACTCATAAATAACACCCAAGAGTATCTTGAATAATCATCAGTCACTACAAGACAATACCAATTCCCAGAAATACTCGCACGATTCACAGGACCAAACAAATCCATATGAAGTCGTTCAAGAGGAGTATCAATGGAATTCAATAACTTAGAGGGATGTGTCTTCTTCTTCTGCTTGCCCTTTTTGCATGCACCGCAGTGATCGGATAACTTAAAATTCTTTAACGAGACACCCTCAACTAAGTCATTTGCCATTAAATAATTCATCTTTCTGACATGTATGTGACCCATTCTACGATGCCATAGAATCGAGTCTTTCTCGGTTGCTTTCGAGACAAAACATGTTTCGATCGATGTGGATACCTTAGAACTCATATTTAAGACATAAATATCATTTGATCATGGTGATCGCATGACAACCATGTCCTCGGGAATAACATAACCCGTTTTCAAGATAATACATTCTTTGTCAGTAAATATCGTAGTGTACTTTTTATCACAAATCTGCGATACACTCAATAAGTTATGATCAACTTTGTCACAATAATTCACTTTCTCAAATGTAATGTGACCATTTGAAACTTCACTCTCTTGTGTGATCATGCCCCCAGAATTCCTAGCAAACGCTACATAACCCCCTTCAATATTTCTTATGTTGGTTAATAGGTCGAGTTTCCCAGTGATATGACGAGAACATCCGCTATCCATGATCCAGTTTTCACCAGAGATTGTCTTGGATGAACCCTACACACAAATGAAAGTGATTAGTTCAAGAAGGCAGCCCAGGCCTCAGTCTTGGGCACCTTTTGGTTTTCTCTTTGATCATTAACTTGAACAGATTTCAATTGTTGTTCAGCCACTTGTAAGCTGCCTGAACAATGTTTGAATTCTTGTTCTGACATATGGGTTCAGTTGGAACGAATTTTGGTTTCACTTGACCATGTGTCTCATTGACATGAAGAACCTTACGAGGATTCACATTAGAGAACAAAATATGAGTATCATCAGCATACGACACATGTCGTTTCAAAATCTCCTTGACCAATGGAATTGGCTTAGATTTGTCCTTGATAAAAGGATGAAGATTCTGATAGTTCTGCTGACTACAATTCCTCACAACATGACCCTGTTGACCGCAAAGAAAACAACTTCGCATGTCTACATGATGATGTTGAGAAGTAGTTGGAATAAATGATGCAGACGGTTGATGATGACTCACATTTTTGGTCATGCTCTTAGCAAACTCATCAGATAATTCAGATTTCTTCTTTAGGTAATCATCTAAATTAGAACAGTTCGAAAAACTTTTTAGTGTATCTGTCCCATTTGACTTCACAAAGTTAATTTTCTTAGTTTGTTTTAAAAGTTGTTTTGCCTTAGTCAATGGGTCAGATTGAACTGATGTTTTTGTTTGAGCATACACACGTTCAAGTTCTTGAATTTTTGAAGTTTCATTGACAAAAACACTCCCAATAAGTTCAGGTTTGATGATACTTATTGGAATATATTTTTCTAGTGAACATCGTGTCCATTCCTTTTAACTTAAAAATTCTAGCCGATGAAGACTTAGAACTCGGAGGATTAATGAAACGCATTAAGTCCTCGTCAGAAATCTTTGGTTTAACTGACTTCTTTGCCCTCACTGGTTTGGTTTTCACAGTTTCTTCCTTGTTCACTTGAGATTTGAATGAACCTTACACAGCTTCCTCAAACTCTTGAGGTTCGCAAAGAATATGATTAGAACTAGGAATGTTCTTATTCTTGTGTATTATCTCAGGTTCAAACACATCTTCAATAATTACTTTGTCAACATTTTCAACAAAGACCTTTTTACTTACCACATGAGGTTTTTGAGGAGCAACTTGGGGTTTGACAATTTCCGGTTTAACCAATTAGGTTTTTCAGAAATCACAGATTCTTTTTGAATCAAATCCTCTTCTTTTCTTGCAAAAGGATTAATTTTATAATCATTATGGAAAGGTGGTGGAATTTCAACAAAACCAATACCTTTCTTGGAATCCTTCTTTTCTTTTCAGCATCACTTCCTCGTGAAGAAGAAGCATTTTGATTTTGACCACGAGAACCAGTGTATTCTTTCCTTGGTTTGTCACATTCCTTTGCGAAATGCCCAAATTCTTGACAATTATAACACTTTACTTTTAATTTGTCAAAACCCAACTTCTTGTTTAAAGCTGGAAGATCTTTTCCAGTTCTCTGCATGAATCTTTTAACTTTACGGACGATCATAGCCATGTTCCATTTTAAATCCATGATTTCTAGATCTTCTGGATCTATCTGATCATAGTCCTCATCTGTTAAATCACTTGTGGCAATCTTACTACTCACTAAGTTTTCATATCAAGACATAATAGCTGTCATAAAAGCAAAGTTTTGCTCAGCTTCCTTCATATTAACACCAGGTGGTGTAGCAAATGGATTAGTATTATTTGAGCTTCCAGAACCACCCGAATTACCAGCAGAGTAGAAACAAACTTTTGGATCATTAACCATAGTTGATTCTTGTTCACTTGCAGCATGAGTAAGAAAAGTAGTGATTGGAGAGATCGTTGAACTAAGAGGCATACTCCCACCGTAGAAAGCTGGATCTTGATTTTCTTTGGAGGATTTTTGACACTTAAGATCGTATTCTCTAGCTTCGATCTTTTGTAGAAATTCAAGTGCCGTCAAGTCTTCATTCACAAAATAGTCATTCTCTTTCAAAACCATTAGAAATTTTGAGTAAGAACTTGGAAGCATACTCTTAATAGTGTCAATTTTATCCCTTTCAGAAATTTCCATTTTCAACTTGTCTATTTCAGCAATTAAATGACTAAATCTTGTAGTCATCTCTTCAACTGTTTCTCCCTTCAATAGATTAAAGTTTCGAAACTGAAACTTGAGCATCACTTTCTTACTCTCAGCTGTGTTCCCCATGCTTCTCATACGCAGATGTTGAAATAAAGATGCACATCTCTTGATGCTACCAACTTGATGAAAGATATTTTCTGGTAATGCCATAGTCAGAGTAGAATAGGCTTTTATCTCGATTTCTAAAGCTTTTCTTCTCTTCTTGTGAGTATTGAGAAACAGCTTTAGGAGTATACCTAATAGTATCATCACCAATCATTGGTGCCACATAAACTTCATCAAGACAGTAAGAGCAATCAGGATGAACCGATCCCAAATATGCACGAAATCGAGGTTCCCACTTGGCAAAGTCACAGAACTTCATCAATCTTGGACATTTAGAATGTGAACCTATCTCGGTATCAAGTTGCAACATCTGTTGCATCAACATGTTTTGAGATGCTAATGCATACATACTGGCCATCTTTGAAAATTTAAGTGTTTAACGAATCAAATAGTGAAATAACGAATCAGTGAACAGTTATAGCGAACTGTGAATAGTGTAGCGAATCAAGTCTTAACGAAGCTAAGATTGAAAGTTAACGAAGCACAAATAAGGTTAATCAACCAAATGACGAAACAGATAATGAATGACAAGTCAACTTAACGAATTGACTAAACGAATCACAAAGGATTAGTTTAGCGAATCACAAAGGATTAGTTTAGCGAATCAGATAGGACTAGTTTAGCGAATCAGATGATAATCAGTAACGAATCACTAAGGAATGCTTAGCGAAATAAGATAACGAATCAGCTACAGTTGATATCGAATTAACTATAACGAATCAGGTTGTTACAACAATTTGTAACAAACTCTGACACCTTATGCCACGTGGAAAAGGTTGTTAGGACACAAATTCCAAGAAGAACACATGTCACACGAATCGGTTAATCTAGATAGCGAACTAGATAACACGAACCAATAACTCACACGAACTGGCTAACGAACAAGGTAACGAAGTAACAAATTTGATAACGAATCACGACAAAACATATAGCGAATCACCAGGTTGATGATAACGAATCAGATTCATCTTTGAATCTTCAAATCTTCAAACATTCAAAGTGAATTTCCAGAAAATTATGAACATCAACCCAGAATTGTTTAATCCTTAATACGACTTCGTTATTCAACCAAATCGCACAATCGACCTACCAAAATCCTCGTAAATCAATTCCGAATCCAGTACACTATACCACTAAGCCAATTAACATCGATTAACAATCCAATTTGACCAATAACAATTCCCTGTTTCGGACTTAAACCGAAACCAAAATTAAATCACACAAATCCATTCCAAACCTCAATTCCACTTAACAACACCTATCCAATACCTTAAACACCTCAAATCCAGTCCAATCTAACCATAATTCAATCAATTCAATCCAAAATTGATTCAAAACCTCTTAAACAGAAAACTTAACAATATCGAAATAATTAAAACACCAAATCAAGTGTAATGAGCACCAACAGCTCTGATACAACTTGTTTGAACCCGATTGAATCGTATCAATAACAATAACCACTAACAGATCTCAGATCTGTGTTTATACTATTAATACGATTAAGGATCTAGCTCATAATTAACATTGATTCAGTGTTATATATGTATATCTATTATCAATATATTATCTGTATAATATTAGGTGAAGCTTGAGAGAGAGTTTGGACAACAATTCGTTAATTAACTCCAAACTACTTGTAAATTGTGAACATGAGTTCACTATATATAGAAGGTGATCTGGTTCGCTAACATCCCCTAGCGAACCAGCCTCTCCTTCGTTACATACATTAACATAGCGAAACACCCCCTGATTCGTTAACATCCCCTAATGAATCAGGAGGGAATACATTTAATGTCTAGTTCGCTAACATCTCCTAGCGAACTAGACTATAACTTAACGAACTAGCTATTAAATAAACTAATTATTACATTAATTAATAAACAAACGTTAACGATAAATACAAAGACTCTAGACGCAAAACCGTGCACTAACACATAATCTAGGGGTGTTCATGGTTCTGTTTGAAACCGTGAAACCGGTCAAACCGGTCATCAGTTTGGTTTCGCGGTTGGTTTTCTTTTCAAGTTTTTGGTTGGTCGGTCGGTTTTAGAATTTTCAAACCGCAGGGAACGGTTTGGTTTGCGGTTATACCGCAAACCGGTCGTATACCGTAAGAATAAATTGGCCTATTTTTAATTTATAGATGTTTAATATAGTATTATATAGTTAGTATACTAAGCTATTTAACAAAAAAATATATTATTGGGTTGTTTCAGTATAATGTGAAATTAGACTAAACTAGCAAGTAGGCCCATTGCGTTGCAGCGGACTTGTGTTTTGTAAATTTTAAGCATGTTTATATTTAGCCAAAACGAGAACTGCTGAATAAATGCAGCAACATAAGGTTATGCATTCACGTCATAAGTTGGATGATTAGTTGTTAAATACATGAAACAATGTTGTACGCACTTTTGATATATATATATATATATATATATATATATATATATATATATATATATATATATATATATATATATATATATATATATATATATATAGGAAGTTTGTTGATACTAATATAAGTTTTACTTTTAGCTTATATTGAGGATAATACAATTTGGTAAAGAATGAATATAAACTAAATCAATTGCCTTCAAAGAAATTTCACATGCTAGACATTGGGCATATCTGCAAAGAAAATAGAGTTTTATCAATACATAAACTTTAGTAATGAAGCAAAGAAATAATGAGAATATATAAGTTGATTTAGAATGTTACATTTGATTCTATAAATCACATCTCCGTAGATTTTGCAACCAAAAATAGAGTACTACTTTGTAGGAAAAGAGTGCATTTGATTCTATAATGACATGCTCGTTTAGGCTCGTGAGCCGGATCGAGCTTGATAAGTGAAGCTCGGTCTCGGGCTCATTTATTAAACGAGCTTATTTTTATGCTCGAGCTCGGGCTCATTTAAGCTTGGCTCAATTGAGCTTTTTCCTGAGCCAATCTCAAGTAGTTCGGCTCGTTTGCACCTTTATTTGTGACAAATTAAATCTATGAATTGAATCTCGAGTAGCTTGGCAATCTTGATCGTGCTTTTTCATGAGACCATATCCAGTAGACCTGCATATTAATAATAATACTTGATTAGTTAAATAGATCATCCTATAACATATTTCCTAAGGAAAACTTATACTTAACTGATTAGAATTTAAATTACTAGGAAACTTTTGGTTAGGTTTGCCTTTTCAGTTTGTTATTTGTTATATTAATATATGTGTTACTTTTACATCCCTTGCTTATGGTTTATGATACTATAATTTTATGGAATGAAAATGCAGTTGATAATTCAGTTTTAGTTTTCAATACTCGTAAACTGTTATTAACGATTCGGCTCACGATTTGGCCCGAAAATTGTTATACCGGACCGTAAACACCCCTACATCTATTTGGTTTGATGTGTATTTTTCATTGTATTATTTGTTGAATTTCGTACAATTGTGTATATATGTATGCATGGTTGCAAGATGGATTCTAAAAAAGAGAAAGGGCAAAAAGAGATTTGGCCAAAAGAAATTGTATTAGAATTATGTCGGTTCTTAAACAAATATAGCACGAAGCATGGTCGAACTTCCCCATTCAAATGGGTTTCTCTTCAGCCAGATTTTGAAAAGGTTGTAAATCATAAATTCGGTAGTGAAAAAGCTATGAAGAACAAGTATGAATGTATGAGAAAAGATTACAACCTTTGGAAGTCACTTAAGAACGGAGAGACTGTTCTAGGTTGGAATGAAAGTAGCAAGCAACTTAGTTGTTCTCATGAATGGTGGAAACGAAAAATTAGCTGACATAATATAAATCTTTTAAATTTAAATACTGTATAATATTCTACTCATAATGATAACTAATGATTCACCATTATATTGTGTTGGAAAACTCGAAAGTTCTAGCAATTCAAAATAATCAACCATCTATTGAACTACAAGAAGAGTGGATTAGTTATTTGGAGATGCTTTGCTAGTGGGGAAAATTGTTTGGCACCCTCTATAGATCTAACGACATTCAGTGAGGTGCAAGTTGAGAACCTTGAGAATGACAATGTGAGGGAGGTGATAATGCATATGCTTATCATGTATACAACGATGCACTTTCTAATCTAGAAAACATGGAAAATCAAGAAAATAATTTCTACGACGAATTTTTGAATGAAGTAAGTCAACCTAAAGCATCAACATCAAGCCCAAGTGAGGTAGCAAAAGAATTTGAGAAGCCTACTAAAGTAAACACTAAGCCTAAACCAGTTAAGATGAAATGTATAGGGAGAGACTCTTTGGGAGCTTCAATGCTTAAAGACCATTTAACTCAAAGTAATATGAATCAACAAGGTGCTCTAAAAATATTAGAATCAGATTCTTCCAAACTTAGTTAAAGTACTAAGTTTAGTATTGAAGGTGCAATAAGTGCGCTTAACCAGACGGTAGATGCAGGATTAATGAGAGAAGATGAGGAGTTGTGGTTCTTTGCAATCGATTTATTTGAAGATCCCATGAAAAGAGAAATGTTTATAAATGTGCGACATGATCATAGTAGGTTAGCGTGACTGAAACAAAAGAAAAGGCTCACCGACTAAAGTTTTCTTTGAGGACATGTTATGAAAACATTATCGTTTCTGTTTATTTGAACTATATAGCTTTTGGATTGATTTATTGTTTTTTACCTTGATGTTTTAGTGCCATGACTATGGAAGTTATTTGATATCTTTTATTTTAATTTATACATATTCGAGAATATTATTTACGTCTATATATGTTAAGATATTTATGCGTTTATGTTTTAGCTATATATATGTTTATATGTTAAGCTGATATTGAATTTATTACAAGGGTAATAATATATTGAATTTATTACCAGGGTTATTATGGATAATGCAACAAGAAAGAAGAAGCACAAATTGCATTGTTATTAAGTGATCTAGTTGTTGCATACTATTATAAGCATACATACAAGGAACTATGCATGACATCATCACAAACGAGAAAAGCTTGGATAATGGAAGTTTTAAATGGCAATCGCATACAATGTGTAAATGCATTCAGAATGCATCCAAACATGTTTATGAAATTATGTAGAGCGCTTGAATCAAACGATGGATTGCAGTCGAGTGATAGAATGTCAACTTTTGAGAAGGTGGGGATATTTATGTATGCATTAGCATTGGGTTTATCTAACAGGGATGTTGGGGAGCGTTTTCAACATTCTGGGGAGACTATTAGTAGAGCATTTCATGAAGTTTTAGAGGCAATAGCTGGTAGAGATAAAGGTTTTCAAGGTCTAGCACGTGACATTATAAGACCAAAATATCCAACTTTTTAATTTGTACCACCTCAAATATTGAATTACAACATATACATGTTGTATTTCAAGGTATTAAATTGATTAATGTCACTCATGTTTGCGTACATTGTTACTTAACTAATTTCAAATTATATTTAGGATTGTATTGGATGTAGTACACACATAGGGGCCTGCATCCCAGAGAGTCAACAACTACCTTATATTGGTAGAAAAAGGGTGCCAACTTTCAACGTAATGGCAACATGTGATTTCGATATGTGTTTGACATTCATATCGATCGGATGGGAGGTATCAGCACATGACACACATATTTTTATTAACACGACCCAAAATAGTAAATTCAACTTCCCACACCCACCTGAAGGTAATATTTTGAACTGTTTACATATATATTTGGAATTGTTTCATGTTACTCTTTTCATAAATTTCTAACGCCTTTTTTTTAACTCCTTTACCAGGTTGATATTATTTGGTTGATAAAGGATATCCATGCAGAAATGGATACCTTGTTCCATATTCCAAGACAAGATATCATCAATCTCAATTTCAAATAGAGCCCCCGAATAATATGCAAGAAGCTTTTAACCGTTCACATTCATCTTACGAAGTTATATTAAGAGGTCATTTGGAAATTTTGAAGAAACGATTTAAGATACTTGGTACAATGCCCAAGTATAGCGTGCAAACACAAATTGATGTTATCATGGCCACGTTTGCATTGCATAACTATATATGTAATTCTCAATAAGATATCATGTTTACTACAATGGAGCAACATCCAAACTACATACCACGAGATGAACTGGATGATGTTAGTAACCATCACACAAACACAAGTGGTCTATTTGAAGGAACAACGAATGAGATGAAACATGTTCACAACAATATTTCTACTCTGATATGGAATGCACAACATTAATTAGTTAATAGTATTATATTATGGTCTTGACCGTTTGTCAATGTCTATATTTTATTTAATTGAAAATGACCATGCTTTATTTTTTTGTGAAAGAACTTATATATATATATATATATATATATCAAATGGTACAGTGGAGAAGTCATATTAGTGTGAGAAGTGTGATCATAGCCGTTGATTTAGTTGATCTATGGCCTACAACTGATATGGCAGTTTTGTAATTAATTCTAAATGTTAATATTAGTTTTTTTTAAAGCAAAAGGGTACTATTGTAAAATTGAGTATGATTCAAAAGTTGAAAGTATTATACATTTATATCTATAATCAATATGTCACCGTCATCAGAGTTACATATCTTCCAAAAGTTACATATCTTCCAAATTTAGAGTTGATCCACTAAATCATCAAAAGAATTGAGGTGATTGTTAAAAATCTTCTGATTTTGTGAAAGATCTTTAATAATACGGCCTATGAAAGTCCGAGTTAGCTGATGAACTCCTACATTCGACGGTGAAGCTATGAAATTCTTTGACGCCTGGCAGAGGTTAGGGTTTTGTAATTATTGTACGTTATTGTGTTAATGATGTTGAATTTGCCATACCATGCCCATTCTATGTGTAGGACATACTTGATTTTGCGATTCGGAAGGTGTTTATACATAATGAAACCCTAAGTTTGTCTATTGAAATCGAAATTTATATTAAACCATCGAAATTAAGATGAATATGAGTTTTATAAGTGAGAAGAAGATTAGTTTTTGTTACTAATACTGTGCAGAAATTTATATGTGTGTAGGTTGAATGGTTGTTAGAAGTTTTTTAATTTTAGGAGATAATATCAAGGGAGTTTATGTAATTATGTTGAAGTGTAGGTATTTAAGTTAGTTTAATTGTTCTATGTGTAGGTAGTTCTATGATGAAAGATAATCTTTCTTTGAAGAAAGGTATGGTAGTTGCAACAAGAAGTAGCGAAAGGATAGCTTCAAAGAAGGTTCAATGTAGTTCATCGGTTGTGTCCCACGTTAAAGGTACAATCGTTTGATAATTTTGATCATGTACGTGTAGGTGGCGTGTTGTTAGCATGTTATTGTTAAGTTGTGATTTTTATAGGATGTTATTATTGCTTTACTATACTATTGATTGTATGTTATCCCGTGTCGGAAAACTTATAATGTATGTAGGTACTCAGATTGGAAATGAGGGTAATCAAGTACCATGTGTTATGTATTACCTTCTTATGGTGCGTCGTATTAACTTTTTAGGGTTTGATAATGTGTTGTCTGTATGAGTAGAGGTTTGTTATTAGATTATAAATTGTATAGCTACAATAATATGGATTATAGAATATGGATAGAATGCGATTATTAATTGTCGTTTGTGTAGGACGAAAGATGTTACTGCGTGTATGTAATCAGTCTTTATGGGGTTTTTTTTTATTTGGGTTTGTGTGATTATGTGGTGTATGTGTACCATGTTGTACCATGTTCATATTCTAGCATGTTAAGATGTTAACACTAAGATATTTTTAAAAATAAAGGCGTGAATGATGATGTGTTCAGTATGTAGGGTGTGACCGATTGTAAGGCCCCAGACTCGGTGCCCTACATTAGCGTTGGATTTACTCATAAACACAGTTCTACAAATCAGAGTTAATTAAAAACCTTTCGCGAATACGTTAACTTCAATCATTCGTTACAAAAACATTCAAACTTGTCTTTAAAACGTAACGTAAAGCATCATATTTAAAACATCATTTCTTCCATCTTCAGATACCAGCCGTTAAATCCATGCCATGTGTTATCCTAATGCTAGCTCATTAAACATATTTACCTGCGTGCATACTAAAAGTCAGCTACGCTGAGTGAGTTCTAGTTAATCAAGTAACATACATTACGTTCACATTTCATACATATACACGCATCCGAAGATATATATTCATACTTAACCTGTTACCTTTCTTACATTCATACATATATACATATCCGAAGATACATGCTCATACCTTGTCCTTAAATATCCATAAGAGGAACATTACACAACATTCATTACAGAAATATCTACTAAAGTCTATGGAAGGAACACTATATATTATCCATAGAATGAACAACTTGTATTATCCATAGAACGGAACACTACATATTATCCATCATTGGAACAACGTTTACTATCCATAGAAGGAACACTATATATATATATATATATATATATATATATATTATCCATAGAAAGAACAACATTTATTATCCATACAAGGAACTTTATATATTATCCATAGAAGGAACGATGTTTACTATCCATAGATGGAACATTCACTTAATCATATAATATCCATCTAAGGAACACTAATGGGGTCCACAGTTCTTATCTACGCTGTTACATTCCACGTCTATGTCCAAAGGAAGTTAGAGGGATTTGCCATCCTAACTTACTATGTCGGACGTACATTGTACTCACGTAAACAAGCATACCACATCGTAACATACAGAGGCACTGGGCATCCTTCACGTTAATCTTCTAACGATAACCTTCTCTGGCAATACATGAAATATCCAACGATCGTTCACGTACCGACAAGAATTCATTTATATCTTCAATAACTTTCACATAAATCATATATGGCCTACACTTACCACTTAGGGTAAGTATATTAACTAACCACATTGAGTATGCACACAACCCCAATAACATAAGAAGGAAATAGGGCTAGAAACTCACCTGAACTCGGTTCCTTTCATAGTTAATGGTAACTCCTTTTTTTAACTGGGCATGGCTAATTGTATAACAATTACACGTATCAATCAACTATCCATATTCATATCGTATTTCTAGTTTAATATATAACCCTCAACGAACGGGGGTCCGGGGACAGAGCCCCTGGCAGTGGCGTTCAAGGGGCGCAACCCCTAACGGGGTCCAAGGAACAGATCCCCTAGCTGGGGTATAGCTGCTAGGTGTGACACCCGGTAAATTCCCAACCCCTTAAACTAAGTAATCAACCTAATAATTAGGTGATTGTAAATATTATGCGCGCCATGTTAGTCAGCGCGTGCATTTATGTGCGCCCTGCGCGAGCGCGCTATGTTAAGAATCAGCGCGGGCACATTATGTGCGCCCGGCGCGAGATTACGTTAGAATCAGCGCGGGCATTTATGTTTGCCCTGCGCGAGCGCGCCATGTTAGTCAGCGCGTACATGTGTTATGTGCGCCCTGCGCGAGCGCACCATGTTAAGAACCAGCGTGAGCATATGTTATATGCGCCATGCGTGAACGAATTGGCCTTATGTTTTCATGTAACTTAAACGTTATGTTGTCTATGGGTTGACCATCCCGCATGATGCTAAGGCGGATGCATCCTACATCGTTTATGCGCGTGCGGAAGGGAACTAACCTACCCGCATGGCGGGAACTTTGAGAGCTAGTTTGTCTGAAGCTCCAGGATGGAATTGACTTCAACATGACTGATCACTATGTTGAAATACCAGGACCACCTGGAGAATCTACAAATGAAACTCAAAGGTCCCTAACTGCGAGAAGGTTACGCGCCTACCCGCAGCGAAGAAATATTCTACACGCAGAATCCTACACGCAGAAAGCTATGCGCACAAAGTTATACACGCAGAATACTTAGTCTATTCTTCAGAATAAAGGGGATTATTCCCGCCCAAAAGAAAACAGTAACGTGTTTCAGAAAATTTCTACTTTTTACTGTACACTGTCTAAAGCACTGAAAAAGCACACTGTAGCATGAACAGTCAACTATCAGCCACCCTACTTTCACCAACCACAGACCTGCATGTCCTGCGAAAATCAGAATCTTTTACCCACTCCTCCACTTTTGAATAAATAATAATACTTTCCATACTTTGTCATCATCACACCTAGATATGAAAAGATTACAATCCCCTAAATCAAGGGATTGTGTTCCATTGAATTTGCCTATAAATATGTAACCTAAAATTATCACTCAACACACTTCAAACTTCTCTCTTAAAACTGCAAATCTGCCCTGAATCACCTCCCAAGCATCTATTTGATTTTCAATTCCGTTCCTGTTACAAGGTAAGCCGAGATTATAACCTTGAGATCTACTTTCCAACCCATATATCTTGATCTTAATATAGATTTCTTGCTATTTAATCGTATTCTAGACCTTCGATTCCGAGGCCAACACCAAGAAAACCCGAATCTCGATTAATCTCTTAACAAAGAACCACAGGTGAGTCTCACAGCCCCTATTTTCACTGTTTTCACTGTTTTTAAACTGTTTTCGGGGCGAGGGACACGTACTTAAATAATGATTTATCATGGTATACTTATGAGTTATGCAAGCGATTTTGTATTTAAGTTATGTTTCATGATGAGCAATGCGAATGGTTATCTAAGGTTTTCGATGTATGTGCGCTAGAACTCGAGTAAGTGATCACTTTACCATTGGAACTCTAAGGGTAGGGACTGCTGGTTTGATCCACCCACTCGTAGGGGTCGCACCTCTTTGCATGGACGAGTGCCTAGTATGGTCATGGGGCAGTACTATGGGTTTGAGCCCGCTCGTAGGGGTCGCGCCTCTTTGCATGGACGAGCGCCTTGTTTTCCGGCACAACGTCCGCGCGTAACCCGCGGGACGGTAATATATTGTTTTAGCTCGTAGTGGCAGCGCCACTTTGCATAGACGAGCACGGTTTTTCAGAAATGTCCACGCGTAAACCGCGGGACGATAATACGTTGTTTTAGCTCGTAGTGGCAGCGCCACTTTGCATGGACGAGCACATTTTTCCTGAAACGTTCGCGCGTAACCCGCGGGACGGTATTACTTATATTTAGCTCGTAGTGGCAGCGCCACTTTGCATAGACGAGCACAGTTCCCAGAAATGTTCGCGCGTAACCCGCGGAACGATTTTATCAGAATATGTTGATAGTTATGTTTTACCAAGCATGTGTTTTAATGATGATAACAGAATTATGTTTCAGAATGATTAATGCAATACGATTTATCAAGTTACTAAAACTTGTGAACTCACTCAGTTTATACTGATTCAAATGTTTTTACGTGTCTTTCAGGAGACAACTAGGTAGCGCATGGAGTCACACTTAGAGCACCACACGCTGAACATCTAAAACAAGCTTTTTGGAAGATTTTGGTTTTATCCCCTCGATGCGCACGGTTAACCGCCGCGCAAGGGGATATGGCGAGGAAATCTTCAGTTTTATACTTGGAAGTTTTTATGTAACTTTTAAACAATGTAATGTATTTAACATTTCTTACGCAATGAAAATCTTTGAATGTTTGCAATGGCCCGTGCTTAATTATCAATCCCCACTCGCGCGCGCCCGGCTGTTTCCGCCGCTCAGGGCCGGGTGTGACAGATTGGTATCAGAGCACTGGTTATAGCGAACTAGGAAAAGAAGTTTTTAACCTAGACTATAACCTTTGGGGAATCGCATGAAATATTTTTCAAAGAATATTTTCAAAAGAAAAAAATCACACACGCACTTAGGAACACGGGTCACAGTGTCTAGAGATAAGAACATTATGTGCTCTGAGTACATGCGCTAAGTTTGTTATATTTTCTTTTTATGAAAAGAATGCCTCCAACCAGAGCCAAGGGAATTACCATGACACCCGAGGAGCTCGCAGAAATAATCGCGCAGGCGATTGCAACGCATGAGGCCAGCAAGGCCGAATCTAGTCAGGGTCGCCAAGAGAACGAGACCCCAGAACCCGTATCAGGAGCCTTGGACAAAGGATGCTCCTACAAGACATTCATGGCCTGTAGGCCTTGGCCGTTCAAAGGCACCGAAGGAGCCATTGGGCTCTACAATTGGATTGACAAGATGGAGACAGTTCTCTCCATCAGCGGATGTAGTGAAAACCAGAAGGTCCTTTACGCGACCTGCATGTTCCAAGAAGCAGCTTCATCTTGGTGGAAGCTTCAAGTGAAAACATTGGGGAGAGAAGTTGCTCTCCACAAGACCTGGGAAGAATTGAAAGAAATGATGATGAGAAAGTTCTGCTCTCGCGCAGAAATTCAGAGCTTGCAACAAGAATTCTGGAACCACACCATGGTAGGAACGGATATCGATGCCTACACCAATCGTTTCAACGAGCTTTGCCAGCTGGTGCCAGACATGGCAAACACAGAAGAAAAGAAAATCGAGAGGTACATTTTCGGGTTACCTCCTGTCGTTAGAGTCCCGCTCAACGCCGCCGCACCTCCGACCTTTGACGAGGCGGTTGCGCGAGCCATCACCCTTACAAGGGATACGGTTCGTGCGGGTATGTTGACTGCTCGCTTGAACGAGCAGCGAACCTCTGACTCCAAGAGGAAATGGAACTCCCACCGAGGATCAGACTTCAAGCAGCCACCGCCCAAGAAGCAGGAAAGCACAAGGGTTTACGCGATTCAAGCCGCGGAACCATCAAGGAAGGGATACAGCGGGCCTCGCCCATGGTGCAACAAATGCAAGTACCACCACGATGGTGAGTGCACAAAAATCGAATGCGCCAAATGTGGCAGACCAGGACACAAGGCGATGAATTGTCGCATCAGAGAAGCTGGACCGAGCGACAGCTGCTACGCATGCGGGAAGCCTGGACACTTCAGTCGGGATTGCCCACAGAAAGGAAACCAAGCTCGCGGGAGAGCTTTTGTGATCGGCGCGGGTGAAGCAAAGGAAGAACCGAATGTGGTAACTGGTACGTTTTTGCTTAACGGTCATTATGCATCTGTCTTATTTGATACTGGCGCTGACCTAAGTTTTATATCCCATGAGTTTAAAAACTCCCTGGGCTTAGCGACCAGTAGGCTAGACATACCTTATACTATAGAACTGGCCAATGGTAGGCAGTTGTGCGCGAGTGAAAGGACTGAGCAATGTGTGTTAGTCATGGGGGGTCATGAGTTCAATATAAACTTGTTGTCAATAGATTTGGGAAGTTTCGATATTGTGGTAGGTATGGATTGGTTGGTTGAGAATCTCGCGGAGATTGTTTGTCATGAGAAACAGGTTCGGATTCCACTGTTGAACGGAGAAATTTTGATGATTCAAGGGGAAAGGAGGGGAGTTGCGACGAAACTGATTTCGTGCCTAAAGGCGCGTAAGTGCCTAAGGAAAGGGTGCTACGCCTTCCTGGCGCATGTAGTAGAGAAAGGAGATGAGCGAAGAATTGAAGACTTACCAGTAGTGCGCGAATTTCCAGAAGTTTTTCCTGAAGATCTGCCCGGGTTACCGCCGCCGCGACAAGTCGAGTTTCGTATTGATTTGGTCCCAGGAGCTGCGCCAGTAGCTCGAGCGCCTTATCGCTTAGCTCCATCTGAGATGCAAGAGCTATCCAATCAGTTACAGGAACTATTGGATAAGGGTTTCATACGCCCAAGCTTTTCACCTTGGGGAGCTCCAGTACTGTTTGTAAAGAAGAAGGATGGTTCGTTCCGGATGTGTATTGACTACAGGGAGCTGAACAAGCTGACAGTCAAAAATCGGTACCCCTTACCGAGGATTGACGACTTATTTGACCAGTTGCAGGGATCCAGTTATTATTCGAAGATAGATCTACGGTCAGGATACCACCAACTTAGGGTCCATGAGGAAGACGCGCCAAAGACAGCCTTCCGAACCAGATATGGCCATTATGAGTTCTTAGTGATGCCTTTCGGGCTAACTAATGCGCCGGCTATATTCATGGATCTGATGAACCGTGTGTGCAAACCATATTTGGACAAGTTTGTGATTGTGTTTATAGATGATATTTTGATTTACTCTCGAACCAAGGCCGAGCATGAGCAACACCTGAGAATGATTTTGGAATTGTTAAGGAAAGAAAAGTTGTATGCGAAGTTTTCCAAGTGCGAGTTTTGGCTTAGAGAAGTTCATTTTCTCGGTCACGTTGTAAACGAGAAAGGAATACACGTCGATCCTTCGAAGGTTAAAGCCATCGAAAACTGGGAAGCGCCAAAAACCCCAACTGAGGTGAGGCAATTCCTTGGGCTAGCTGGCTACTATCGACGCTTCATTGAGAACTTCTCCAAGATAGCTCTACCTCTGACCGCGCTAACTCAGAAAGACAGGATGTTTGTTTGGGGCGAAAACCAGGAAGCAGCGTTTCAAATGTTGAAGCAGAAGTTATGTAGTGCGCCAATTCTATCTCTGCCCGAGGGGACAGATGACATCGTCGTTTACTGCGACGCTTCACATCAGGGACTTGGATGTGTCCTTATGCAGCGAGACAAAGTTATAGCGTATGCCTCGCGCCAACTTAAGACCAATGAGAAGAACTACACAACGCATGATTTAGAACTTGGAGCTGTTGTCTTCGCGCTAAAGATTTGGCGCCATTACCTCTACGGTACGAAATGTGTAATCTTTACGGATCATAAGAGCCTTCAACATATATTCGATCAGAAGGAATTAAACATGAGGCAACGAAGATGGGTTGAATTGTTGAACGATTATGATTGCGAGATCAAGTATCATCCGGGGAAAGCGAATGTGGTAGCAGACGCGCTAAGCAGAAAGGAGCGAATAAAAACGCTACGAGTCAAGGCTCTAAGGTTGACCATTCACGCAGAGCTCTCTACGCGCATCCGAGACGCTCAGCAAGAAGCCTTGAAACCAGAGTTTGTTAAAAACGAATGCCTTGGGGGTATGGTTAAGAATTTGGAACTTAAAGGGAACAACACTCGATATTTGGCCAACCGCATATGGGTCCCTCTCAAGGGAGGATTGCGCGAGCAAGTTTTAAACGAAGCTCACAAGACGCGATATTCCGTACATCCTGGCGCAGATAAGATGTACCAAGATGTTAAAATGTTGTATTGGTGGCCCAATCTTAAAGGCGCCATCGCGATGTATGTCAGTAAGTGCCTAACGTGTTCAAAAGTAAAGGCTGAATACCAGAAACCATCGGGGTTGCTTCAGCAGCCAGAAATTCCCATGTGGAAGTGGGAACAAATCTCTATGGACTTCATCACCAAACTACCAAGGACACCTGGGGGTTATGACACGATATGGGTTATTGTTGATCGGCTAACTAAGTCAGCACACTTCCTGCCGATTAAAGAAACCGATAAAATGGAAAAGTTAGCCCGGCTATATATTCGAGAAGTAGTTTCAAAACATGGAGTCCCAGTGTCCATCATTTCTGATAGAGATAGTCGGTTCACCTCAAGGTTTTGGAGATCATTACAAGGAGCTCTAGGTACTCGCCTTGATATGAGTACAGCTTATCATCCTCAAACGGATGGGCAAAGCGAGCGAACAATCCAGACATTGGAAGACATGCTGCGCGCGTGCGCGATCGATTTTGGAGGTAGTTGGGATACCCACCTCCCGTTGGTTGAATTTTCTTACAATAACAGTTATCACACAAGCATTAAGGCTGCGCCGTTTGAAGCTTTATATGGGCGCAAGTGTAGATCCCCACTGTGTTGGGCTGAAGTGGGCGACAAGCAAATGACTGGTCCAGAAGTGATCCAAGAAACAACAGACAAGATTTTTCAGATAAGGGATCGCCTTAAGGCAGCACGCGACAGACAGAAAAGTTATGCTGATATGAGAAGGAAACCGTTGGAGTTTCAAGTAGGGGATAAAGTACTTTTGAAAGTCTCTCCATGGAAGGGAGTCCCCCGTTTCGGTAAGCGAGGAAAGCTAAATCCGCGCTACATTGGACCTTTTGAGATCCTGGAGAGGATCGGTCCAGTTGCTTATAAACTCCGTCTACCCGCCGAACTCAGTGGAGTTCATGATACGTTTCATGTATCCAACCTCAAGAAATGTTTATCTGACGAAACGTTGATTTTACCGGTGGAAGAAATTCATATTGACAAACAGCTGCACTTCGTAGAAGAGCCTATAGCAGTAACCGATTGGAAAGAACAAAGGTTGCGCAGAAGCAGAATCAAGTTGGTAAAAGTTCAATGGAACTCAAGGCGTGGGCCTGAATTCACTTGGGAAAGAGAAGATCAGATGCGCATGAAATACCCACACCTCTTTCAGAACATGGCTTCTGCCAGCAACGTCTCTTAAATTTCGGGACGAAATTCGTTTAACGAGGGGAGAATGTGACACCCGGTAAATTCCCAACCCCTTAAACTAAGTAATCAACCTAATAATTAGGTGATTGTAAATATTATGCGCGCCATGTTAGTCAGCGCGTGCATTTATGTGCGCCCTGCGCGAGCGCGCTATGTTAAGAATCAGCGCGGGCACATTATGTGCGCCCGGCGCGAGATTACGTTAGAATCAGCGCGGGCATTTATGTTTGCCCTGCGCGAGCGCGCCATGTTAGTCAGCGCGTACATGTGTTATGTGCGCCCTGCGCGAGCGCACCATGTTAAGAACCAGCGTGAGCATATGTTATATGCGCCATGCGTGAACGAATTGGCCTTATGTTTTCATGTAACTTAAACGTTATGTTGTCTATGGGTTGACCATCCCGCATGATGCTAAGGCGGATGCATCCTACATCGTTTATGCGCGTGCGGAAGGGAACTAACCTACCCGCATGGCGGGAACTTTGAGAGCTAGTTTGTCTGAAGCTCCAGGATGGAATTGACTTCAACATGACTGATCACTATGTTGAAATACCAGGACCACCTGGAGAATCTACAAATGAAACTCAAAGGTCCCTAACTGCGAGAAGGTTACGCGCCTACCCGCAGCGAAGAAATATTCTACACGCAGAATCCTACACGCAGAAAGCTATGCGCACAAAGTTATACACGCAGAATACTTAGTCTATTCTTCAGAATAAAGGGGATTATTCCCGCCCAAAAGAAAACAGTAACGTGTTTCAGAAAATTTCTACTTTTTACTGTACACTGTCTAAAGCACTGAAAAAGCACACTGTAGCATGAACAGTCAACTATCAGCCACCCTACTTTCACCAACCACAGACCTGCATGTCCTGCGAAAATCAGAATCTTTTACCCACTCCTCCACTTTTGAATAAATAATAATACTTTCCATACTTTGTCATCATCACACCTAGATATGAAAAGATTACAATCCCCTAAATCAAGGGATTGTGTTCCATTGAATTTGCCTATAAATATGTAACCTAAAATTATCACTCAACACACTTCAAACTTCTCTCTTAAAACTGCAAATCTGCCCTGAATCACCTCCCAAGCATCTATTTGATTTTCAATTCCGTTCCTGTTACAAGGTAAGCCGAGATTATAACCTTGAGATCTACTTTCCAACCCATATATCTTGATCTTAATATAGATTTCTTGCTATTTAATCGTATTCTAGACCTTCGATTCCGAGGCCAACACCAAGAAAACCCGAATCTCGATTAATCTCTTAACAAAGAACCACAGGTGAGTCTCACAGCCCCTATTTTCACTGTTTTCACTGTTTTTAAACTGTTTTCGGGGCGAGGGACACGTACTTAAATAATGATTTATCATGGTATACTTATGAGTTATGCAAGCGATTTTGTATTTAAGTTATGTTTCATGATGAGCAATGCGAATGGTTATCTAAGGTTTTCGATGTATGTGCGCTAGAACTCGAGTAAGTGATCACTTTACCATTGGAACTCTAAGGGTAGGGACTGCTGGTTTGATCCACCCACTCGTAGGGGTCGCACCTCTTTGCATGGACGAGTGCCTAGTATGGTCATGGGGCAGTACTATGGGTTTGAGCCCGCTCGTAGGGGTCGCGCCTCTTTGCATGGACGAGCGCCTTGTTTTCCGGCACAACGTCCGCGCGTAACCCGCGGGACGGTAATATATTGTTTTAGCTCGTAGTGGCAGCGCCACTTTGCATAGACGAGCACGGTTTTTCAGAAATGTCCACGCGTAAACCGCGGGACGATAATACGTTGTTTTAGCTCGTAGTGGCAGCGCCACTTTGCATGGACGAGCACATTTTTCCTGAAACGTTCGCGCGTAACCCGCGGGACGGTATTACTTATATTTAGCTCGTAGTGGCAGCGCCACTTTGCATAGACGAGCACAGTTCCCAGAAATGTTCGCGCGTAACCCGCGGAACGATTTTATCAGAATATGTTGATAGTTATGTTTTACCAAGCATGTGTTTTAATGATGATAACAGAATTATGTTTCAGAATGATTAATGCAATACGATTTATCAAGTTACTAAAACTTGTGAACTCACTCAGTTTATACTGATTCAAATGTTTTTACGTGTCTTTCAGGAGACAACTAGGTAGCGCATGGAGTCACACTTAGAGCACCACACGCTGAACATCTAAAACAAGCTTTTTGGAAGATTTTGGTTTTATCCCCTCGATGCGCACGGTTAACCGCCGCGCAAGGGGATATGGCGAGGAAATCTTCAGTTTTATACTTGGAAGTTTTTATGTAACTTTTAAACAATGTAATGTATTTAACATTTCTTACGCAATGAAAATCTTTGAATGTTTGCAATGGCCCGTGCTTAATTATCAATCCCCACTCGCGCGCGCCCGGCTGTTTCCGCCGCTCAGGGCCGGGTGTGACACTAGGTCAGCTTGGAAAAATTTTATTTTCATTAATTGTTGTTGGTGCATGTTTTGTAACAGATGATCTTTTGTGTTTGTTAGAATTGAGAGCAACGGTCAAAGGGGAGTCTGTTGGTGCATTTTGTGACCGTCGCTATGCAATTCTGATCAGCGGAAACGAAGTACGAAGTTAGAACAACTTCGCCATAGGCGAAGTTGTAACAACTTCGCCGTAGGCGAAGTTGTAACAACTTCTGCCGTAGGCGAAGTTGTAACAACTTCTGCCGTAAGCGAAGTTAGAACAACTTCGCCTACTGGCCCAAGCCCAAGCCCGCGAAGTTGTTTCGATATATATATACGTGTCTTGTTTAGGTTTGTGTATCCAGAAATTAGAGTGTTTTGTGATCAGTTTATTTGTCTAGAGAGAAACCGAGAGGGTGAGTCGTGTGGGACGACCCGAGGTAGAGCTCACCTCGGGTCGGCCGTGTCTTTGTTTTCGTGTTAGGTATGTAACGAGTTATGGTTATTATATAAAAGATCTGCAGATGTGTTTATCCATTCATGTGTTTGTTCGTGTATGTGTTTGTGTGTAATCGTGTTCTTCGTCTTCTACACCAATAAACGAGTCTAGTAGGATTCCGCACTCCTAGACCTCGTGCGGATCTCGTATCGATCGGCGACGCCCCGGGGGGACCTACAATTAGTATCAGAGCTTTTGCTCTGTGTGGTTCGGGATTATCACGCGGGTGTAGAAACCGTTCCGTTTGACTATTCGCGGGACGAGTTTTCAGAGTTTTTGTGTTATACTCACCTCCTACAATCATAAACAACCCATAACACCTTCACAGACCTCGTAAAATCCAGAAATCTAACCTGCATATTCATCGTGTTCATCAGGCGAAGTTGCCGTCACTGTTCGTAGGGTTTCAGCGAAGATATAAGGTTAAGCGAAGTTATCCACAACTTCGCCTACCTTCTCAAGTTCGCCTGTATCAGCGAAGTTACCCACAACTTCGCCTACTTCACAAGTTCACCTACCTTAAGCGAAGTTATCTACAACTTCGCCAAATCAGGCGAATTTAAAAAGAAAGCGAAGTTCAGAATCAGCGAAGTTCAGACTTAAGCGAAGTTATCCACAACTTCGCCTACAGTACTGTTAAAAATAAAATTGTTATTTTTCGGGTTTCTGTGTGTTTCGTGAAAGATGTCTTCAATCAACATTACGGAACTAGTTAAGATGGAAGTGGAAGCGGGTTCGGCTACAAAGGCACCGAAGATGCTTAAGAAAACCGATTATGTAGCGTGGAAAGATCGTTTTGAACAATATGTCAAGTACCAAGATGCTAAGATGTGGGTATGCATACAAGATGGTTACATTCCACCTACTGCTGAGTATGAGGGTCGTGATCAGATAAAGAAATACAAAGAGATGGAAGAAGAAGAGAAGAAAATGTATGAGGCTGAAAGCAAAGCTCATGCTGCGATTACTATGGCTCTTCCACAAGAGATTCTACACACCTTCAGAAAGTATAAAACTGCCAGAGAGCTTTGGGAAGCGCTTGAAAACCGGTTTGAGGGCAATGTGGGAATTCGTGCATCGAAGATTAAACTTCTAAAAACCCAATTCTCGGTCTTCAAGTACTTGAAGAATGAATCACTTGATGATATCATCACGAGATATTATCATCTGATGACTGAACTCAACAATTATTCAATTGCTTACAAAGAAGATGAAATTGTTGAAAAACTTCTTGATGCTCTCCCACCGAAATGGGAGATGTACACTGTGTTGATGAGAGAAAACAAAGACACGGCCGACCCGAGGTGAGCTCTACCTCGGGTCGTCCCACACGACTCACCCTCTCGGTTTCTCTCTAGACAAATAAACTGATCACAAAACACTCTAATTTCTGGATACACAAACCTAAACAAGACACGTATATATATATCGAAACAACTTCGCGGGCTTGGGCTTGGGCCAGTAGGCGAAGTTGTTCTAACTTCGCCTACGGCAGAAGTTGTTACAACTTCGCCTACGGCAGAAGTTGTTACAACTTCGCCTACGGCGAAGTTGTTACAACTTCGTACTTCGTTTCCGCTGATCAGAAGACTTTGCCGACTATGACCTGGAAACAGCAGTTAACAAGCTACGAACTTTTGAACTAAACATGGTTCGAAAAGAGACACCTACTGATCAAATTCAAGATCCAGGAATGTATGGTGCAAAGGTTAATACAAGTTCAAGTTCGAAGTCTGATTCGTCTGCTTACTACTCAAAGGGAGAGACGGGCGCTAACTCAACACATGAAGGTCATGTATCTGTCAACATGAATGGTGATGTGTGCTTTGTAGCTGGTGGATCTAATGCTTCTAGCCCTCAAGCAACCAAGAGTTGTTTTTCCCCAGGTGTTTCAAACAACAACTACTCGAAGATGCCCATGAGTGTTAAATCTGCTGAACAGCAGTTTGCTCTCTACGCATCTTTCATTGCTTCGTATGAAAATTACATCAAGGGTAAAATTGTTGATCCAGCAACTTTGGATGAAGATTATGATCAGATCGATGCTGATGATCTGGAAGAGATGGATCTGCAGTGGCAGATGGCGATGATTGTGAGAAGGGTTAAGCGGTTTATGAAGAAGACTGGTAGGAAGTTTGTTAGTGAGAGACCAGGGTTTGACAAGTTGAAGGTTAGGTGTTACAACTGCCAACAGAATGGCCATTTTGCAAGGGAGTGCACAAATGAACGTGTAGAGCGCAGTCAAAACAGGTCTACACAACAGAGTGGGGGTGTCAATGATAATAGAGCCATGATATCCAGACAAAATGGAGAGTACAACTGGAATCTGCATGCTGAATAAGTGTTCGAACAGGCCAATATGGCGAACATCGAAACTGCAGATACTGAGGAAGTGACTGGCGAAAGTGAAGCTTACATGGCAGAGTCTCAAAATGAAGCCTGTATGGCTGATGTGAAAGATCAGCTCACCGAGGTAAGTACTAAACTCCTTTGCACTAAGTGTGAAAATATGTCTGAACAATTGTCAACTATAACTGATCAGTATGTTAGTTTGGATGCTCAATTTAAAACATTAAAAGAAGAACATCATTTCACTAAAGCTAGAGAAAATAGTTATAAAGTAAAAATAAAAGCTAGTGAAAAAGATATTAGAAGTCTTAAAGCAAATCTAGCTGAAAAAATTAAAGTAATTGATCTGAGCTATGAAGTGTTAGAAGAAAAAACAAACTAATAGCTGAAAGGGATAAACAGATAGCTGATCACCAGGTGAAAGTGGTGGAACTTAACAGGAAACTTGAGAAATTTAGAAATTCCACCGCTATACTTGATCACCTCGTTAGTGATCAAGGTTCCCCAGTTAAAAGGGGAGGAATTGGTTATCATGAAGTTCCACCACCTTACAATAATAATTACACTTATGATCCTAGTAATCAGAAATTTGTCGATGTTGATTTTGGTCAGACACTTCCGGTTAAGGTTACTATTAAAGAACCAGAAGTTAGTAAAGGCGAAACAAGTAAGCCTGTTTCGAGTGTGAAAATTTCTGTGCCTAGTCCTGTCTCATCTAACTCGAACAAGTCTTCCGAGTCAAGTGAGACAAAACAAGAGGCAGTGTTACCAAAAAGTGGGGAGAAACATAAAACAACTGAAAAGAAATCTCCACTAAACCCGTCTGTCCCACCTTATGTGAGACAAACGGGCAGTAATACAGCCTCAACATCTAAAACAACTATGGAAAAGAAAGTTGAACACAGGAGTTGTTTCAGATGTAATCAATTAGGACACCTAATTGCTGATTGCCCTCTGAAGCAGAAATTCAGAGGTGTGAGGCCTTCAAAATCTGAGAAAAGAAACAGTAATCAATATAATGGAAAAAATGAAAACCCATCAAAATTCAGAAATTGGTCTAATTCAGGTTTTCAAAGAAATAGATCTCAGTTTTTCACTGCTAACAACCAAACCATAAGTAATAATTCATTTAATTCACGACGGTTTGGATGGCCTCATAGTCAATCTCCAAGAAGGTATCCGCTCAGGACTTACAGAAATTATTCTGATGCTAACTTTGGACAGCCAAGGTACGGGATGTATCGACCCAAGACCAAGAGGTCTTGGGTACCCAGATTTTAACCCTCTGCTTTAATCGTGCAGGAACAGTTGAACATGGCTGCAAACAATCTATGGGTTGTGGATAACGGCTGTTTCCGGCACATGACGGGTAACAAGAATTTGTTACACGAATGGAAACCTGTTCAAGGAGGAAGAGTGAGTTTCGCTGGAGAGAGCGGTGGAAGGATCACAGGAATTGGGACCGTGACGAATGGAAAGATGACTTTAGAGAAAGTGAACTTTGTTGAAGAATTGAAGCACAATCTGCTGAGTATTTCGCAGATCTGTGACATGGATTACACCATGCATTTTACCAAGAATGAGGCGATTGTGTTGCATCCTGGTTTTAAGATACCCGAGGATTGGATTGTTATGAGGGCTCCAAGAGAGAAGAATACGTATATCATGGACATGAGGTCGACTGAAATGGCCACAGAAGAATCGTGTCTTTTGTCGAAAGCGACTGAATCGGAGTCCGAATTATGGCATAGGAGAATGGGGCATATTCATCTTCGGAAGATGAACTACATTGTCAAGAATGGGTTGGTGTTGGGTGTTCCCTTGAAGAATTTCAACTTCGAAGACCAATGCTTATCATGCAAGAAGGGAAAGAAACACAAGAAATCCCATCACACCAAGAAGATTAATTCTATAGTCAGTTCCCTAGAACTACTTCACATGGATCTCTTCGGTCCAGTGAATGTAAAAAGTCTAGGAGGAACATCTTACTGCTTGGTGATCACTGATGATTTCTCTCGATACTCTTGGGTATATTTCCTGAAGTCAAAGGATGAAACGGTTCAGATGGTAATAAATTTGATTACCAAAGTTGAGAACATTATGGGAAAAAGAGTTAAATTCATCAGAAGTGACAATGGGACTGAGTTCAAGAACTATGAGATGGAGATCTTCTGCTTACAGAAGGGGATTGAACACCAGTACAGTGCTCCGTATACACCGCAACAAAATGGAGTGGCTGAGAGGAAGAACAGAACTTTAATTGAAGGAGCCAGAACCATGCTGGCTGATTCGAAACTTCCCGTGGTGTTCTGGGCTGAAGCAGTTGCAACAGCCTGTTATATCCTTAATAGAGTGTTAACTGTTAAAAGATTAAATAAAACCTGTTATGAACTTATGCATGGGAGAAAGCCCAACTTGAGTGGTCTTGAACCATTCGGGTCACCGTGTTCGATATTAAAGACCAATTCTAAATTTGGTGAAGTAGCCGACGAAGGAATCTTAGTCGGATACGTTGTAGGGACTCCCAACAGACGGGTCTTTAATACATCGACCAACAAGGTTGAGGTGGTGTGTAACACTGATATTACAAGTTACAAATCACCAAAACCAAGCACGGGACCCGCCGCGGTTTTCGACTATGATAGACTTTTTAAATCTTTTAACATGCCTTATTTGGATTTTGCAGAAGTTGAGGAAAGAATTGCTACGAAGATGATATGCGATGAGGAAGACACTTTGGTACAACGACCACAGTATGATGAATGTCAGCCTTCCTCGTCAAATGCTGTCAATACCCCTGCTGCCTCTACTGAAGAGGAATTCATCAATCCGTTTCACTCTCAACATCAATCACCCATTGATGAGCTATCTTCGAACTTGGAAGATAATCTGAATGTCAGTTCGGTTCCGACTACGAGAATTCACAAAAATCATCCTCTGGAAAATGTGATAGGTGATCTGTTCGATGGTGTACAAACAAGACAAAGCTTGAATGAGCACACCTGTGTTTACACAAGCATTAAAGAATCAGGTATAATCAACGAATGCTTGTACACCTGCTTTATCAGCCAGATTGAACCAAAGAACTATCAAATGGCTCTCAAGGACAGCTCGTGGGTCGAAGCCATGCAAGAAGAATTAGCCCAGTTTAAGAAGATGGAGGTATGGAACTTGGTTGCAAAACCAAGGAATGTGCATGCTATTGGCACAAAATGGGTCTTCAAATGCAAGAGAGATGAGAAAGGGATTGTTATCAGGAACAAGGTGAGGCTGGTTGTTAATGGCTTTAATCAGCAAGAGGGGATTGATTACAATGAGGTGTTTGCTCCTGTGGCAAGATTGGAAGCCATTCGGCTGTTTTTGGCATTTGCTGCTCATAAGGAGATGAAGGTTTTTCAGTTAGATGTGAAGAGTGCGTTCCTAAATGGTAAAGTCAATGAGGTTGTGTACGTTGAGCAACCTCCGGGTTTTCCTGACCCTGACTTTCCCGATCACGTGTACAAGCTAAGTAAAGCACTGTATGGACTACATCAGGCACCTCGTGCCTGGTACTCAACGTTATCCGACTACTTGCTTGAGAATGAGTTTGAAAGAGGTAAGATTGATAGCACATTGTTCTTCAAGAGAAAAGGGAGCGACTTTCTACTGGTGCAAGTCTACGTGGACGACATTATCTTTGCTGCATCAAAGGTCGCCATGTGTCAGGAGTTGAGGCCGTCATGAAGAAGAGATTTGAAATGAGTGCTATGGGTGAACTAACTTTCTTTTTAGGACTGCAGGTTGATCAGAAGAAAGATGGTATGTTCATTCATCAGACGAAGTATGTCCATGATGTTCTCAAACGTTTCAAGATGGAGGACAGCACTCTATACGATACTCCAGTCTGCGTCAACCACAAATTGGGTGCTGAGTCAGACAACGATGCAGACGTGGACCCAACCCAATATCGGGCTATAATAGGTTCTTTAATGTACTTAATTGCTTCTAGGCCTGATATAATGTTTGCAGTTTGTCTTTGTGCTCTCTTTCAGGCAAACCCAAAGGAATCTCACTTGAAGGGTGCGAAGAGGATTCTACGGTATCTCAAAGGCAAGCCTAAGCTGGGGTTGTGGTACACGAGAGGAGGAGACTTGGAGTTGGTCGCCTACACAGATTCTGATTATGGAGGGTGCAATCAGAGTCGGAAGTCAACTACTGGTGGATGTCAGTTTCTTGGTGGCAGATTAGTGTCATGGCAATGCAAGAAGTAGACCTCAGTCGCGATTTCAACCTGTGAAGCAGAATACATGGCAGCATCTAACTGCTGCTCCCAGGTTCTTTGGATTCAACAACAGTTGCGCGATTATGGTCTGAATTTTACTCTTACTCCTATTTGCATTGATAACACTACTGCTATCTCAGTAACTAACAATCCCGTTAAGCACAGTAAAACTAAACACATTGACATACGTCATCATTTTATACGGGATTGTGCTGAGAAGAAACTGATTGAGCTCGAAAAGGTTGATACGCTAGATAATTTCGCTGACTTGTTTACGAAAGCGTTTGACAAAACTAGATTTCAAAACCTTGTTGAGCTGAATGGGATGATCAATCCCGAGTAACCATGCTTTATGTTTTTGTTTTTTTTTAAAAAAAAAAAAAAAAAACGTAACTATCGCTTGTCGGTTGCCTCAGTTTGAAGGACATGTCTTCGGATATGTTTGGTCCTCATTTCTACTTGTAGAATATGAGGATAGCCATTAACCAGATGACTGAAAGTGACCGGGGCGGTTTATGATGTGTTTTCATTCTTTCGCTGAAAATTAGTCGATCATACTTAGTTAGAAGGACACATACTTGTATGTGGTCGGTCCAGCTGATCCATTGGATCTTCGGGACAGCCGTTTACCTGAAAACTTCAATTTGATCGGGGCGATTGAAGTTAAATTTTTTTTTTCTTTCAGGGAGATGAAATTATTTTAGTCTACTACTTCGTAAGAAGTACCTTTACTATGTTTAATAGAAAATTGATCCAACCTTGGAAAGTGATAGATATACTGATTCTGTGTGCTTAACTAGTGAAGTTATAAGGCCTAAAAGACTTTAGAACAGTCATTGTATGTCATGGTAGCTTTTTATGGTGCGTAAAAGTAGAAGTGATACTAACTAAATCTACTCGATTTTATGTGGAAACTTCTTATGAGTTGTGCATGTCTCCATATATATCTTTCCGAATGATAGGCAGAAAAGCGATTACCCAGTCATACACGAGCCCGTGAGTGTTCTGATTCCCGTGAAGATAGCGTGTCAAGAAACTGCAGTGATCCAGATTCGGGACTTGCAGTAGTTTATCTGAAGTTGTGTAAATACTTAAAAAAAAAAAAAAAAAAAATAGAAAAATTTGAGACATTCCAGAGTTCATAATATAAGACTTCTCAATCAAGATGCAAGATAGAGAACGGGAAGAAGAGTCCAAAGATCAAAGAGTTCCTACTATTTAATTAGACACTACGGGTCGAGGTCAACTCGGGGTGACTTGGGGAAAGCCAAATACGCTTTGAGAATAGATAGGAGGCATCATAATCTCTGAGTTGTTGCCCACTTAAGTTTTGAGCTTAATTGAACCTAACCCGTATCACAGAAACAATGAAAACCATTCTAAGTCATTTACCTGCTTACAACCTGTTTCTTTATGTCATAATACAGCTAAACACGGATCTGTGTGACAGTCACGTAGTTAGTATGATTCCTGTTCGGATCTTTTCTAAAACATGGTAGTCCCTATCGAGACTGAAATTTGATCCCGTGTATTTTATTTTTAAAATTTTTCTGCTTATGTAGTTGTTTGATTTTATACCTGGTTACTTGGTCTTAATCGTATCATTTAATTCTTTAAAGGTTGTTTTAAAACTTAATTGCAAATTGTTCAAATTATAGGGGTTTATTCTGAAAATTTTCATATATAGGCGAACTTATCCATAACTTCGCCTGCAATAGGCGAAGTTATCCATAACTTCGCCTGTCAAATTTTGACCCTATATAAAGAAGTTTTAAGGTCAGACATGTTCATTATTTCAAAACCAGTGAACTTATCTTCGAATCCCTAAGCGAACTTATCGATCTCGATTCATCTGAGTTTTCTTTCTTCGATTCTAATCCGATTAAAGGTGTGTAGGGTTCTATATATCGTGTAATCTTTGTCATAGGGTGTTAATCATAGGTCGTATTGACCCGATTCTCGACCTCGTCTTTCGAAACATTAAACACCCGATTATAAACTTGTTATTACGTGGTCGTAATCAATTTGGTCGTCTAGAACTTCATAAAAACATGTTTTACGGAGGCCTTAATCTCCAATTTCACCAACTACACGTCGATTGATTCGTCTATCTGTTGCCGATTCATATTCAGGCGAACTTACAGTTTAGGCGAAGTTATCCATAACTTCGCCTGAGGTTTAACTTCGCCTGACAATTAATTAGGTTACAGTATATGAGGCGATGTTGTGGTTAGGCGAAGTTATCATTAACTTCGCCTGGACCTTTTTACTTAACAGTTAACAGACGAAGTTCAAGTTGAGGCGAAGTTGTTCCCAACTTCGCCCCACCTCTAACTTCGCCTATACAGAATAAATCACAACTTCGCTCATGGTAACAGGCGACCTTGTGATTTGCTTTGACGTTTATCTAACTTAGTCTGTTTGATGCAGATATGGCTGCTGTAGGTGGTGCAGGCGGTGATGACAGTGGAGACAACCAAAGACAGTTCTTCCCGCGTCACAACATGTATATAACATTAGACCCGGAGGCGAGCGGAGTTGATGATTTCCGCGAAATCATCACATTCTTACTACGCTCGAGTATATTCCACGCGATTACGACAACACTGCCAATATCCTTGCCAAACATTGAGGATTTTTGGCAGACCGTGGAATATGACTGTAGGGTCGAGCCCCCGGTGATGCGAGCAACAGTCAACAATCATATTGTTCAGTTCTCATCTGAACAGATCCGGGCGGCTTTACGGTTTGGAAATGAGACAAGGGATGACCCGACAGAGTTTGTGGCTCCTTTCCGTGATGGAGCGTTTTTGAGGATGAGATACTCAGAGAAGGAAAGGGTTTTTACTTGACCAGTGGCTTTTTCTCATGCATGTCATGATTGTATGCATGTCAGGGAGAAAGGTGGGCACTGATGGCATGGGCGCAACCATGTAGTCGGCGATGACTGCTCTGACTTATAATAAGCGTTACAGCTTTAGTCAGATGGTCTTCTACGAGATAGATCGACAAAGAAGAGCGGTGGCGCGTGAGAGATTTATCATGTATCCAAGATTCATTCAGATGATCTTGAATCATGTTGCTCCAACGCTACCTCAGCGCCGCCCAATCAGATACGTAGAAAGTGTGAGCAAAAGGATCTTCGCCCAATGCAGATCCTCCAGTGCAATGAGCAAACCTGAGCTCCGTCCTCGACATACTCCACTATTCGGGTACTTGATCAACCCGGGGTATGTGCCTGCTCGAGGGGACGAGTTTCGGGACCCGGCACCACAACAGGCAGGAGCACCTCAAGTTATACCTGCTGCACCTGTTGTGTCACCGGAGGAAAACGTGGACCTTGATGCTGAGTTTGGAGGTCAAGGCTACTTTGATATGGAACGGGTGGACCCTGGAGAGTATGTCAAGTCTCGGTTGAGAGGGTGTCGACTGTGAATGTTACTAGGACAGCTGCTACGGTGGTTGGTTCTGATGAGGTAAGAAGGATTATGGTAACTCGTGAACGGACTCATGGGAAAAGAAAGAGAGCTGATGATGACAGCGACTATGAGGAAGAGGTACAACAGTTAATACGCAGATCAAGAAGGGAACGGATAGGTGCAGGTTCTGGAGCTGGTGAGAGCTCGAGGGTGGTACGTTTCACCCCACCCGCACTATCCAGTATGACAATGGTTCCCTCAACATTACAGGTTACAAGGCCAAGCGCTACGGATGTTCCCGTGGTGGCTACCTCATCTACATTTGGCCTCCCACCCACTACTTTCCAACTATCGGCTCCTGAGATTGTCCCGTTGCCGCCTCCAACTCTTACTCCAATAGAGGTCGTGGCACGCTTTATTGAGTCGACTGTTGTGGCCACTGCAGGGTTATCGGTGACGATACCACCTGCGGTTACGTCTTTGCCTACTTCTGAGGTCCCGGTTACATCGGAAATCCCTCCTCAGTACACTCAAGATATATCACATCTGAGGTTTGATATCGATGCAACCTTATCAGACTCAGAACGAATATCAGCACTTGAACGGGTCGTGGCAGAACAATCAAGGATAAATCTTATCCAGACCCAGGCTATTCAACGCCTAGTTGCAGAGAATCAGATACAGTCGTCCCTGCTGGTAGAACATGGCAAAATCATAGATGCTTTGAAGGAGTTCTTGGCATCTCAGGGGGAGACGAGCTGTAAAGGCGATGAGTTGAGGACGAAGAAGCGCAATGATAGAGACAATGATCCCAATGCATCGAAAGGTGCAGGTGGTGAGTTGCCAAGAACTGTACAAGCTCTTGGGACTTCCACAACTCAGGGGGAGTCGACAACTGCAACTGGTGGTGATGATGTGGTGGTAGTGGAGGTTGAGGAGATGGATGATGACTTTATGTGTGATGATGATGTATTACCGAGTGATGAGATAGAGAAGATTGGTGAACAGATTGTGATTGATGATGAGATAGAAGAAGGAGAGATAGTAGAAGAGAATGTAGAGCATGAGATTCCAGAAGTCGATAACGCAGATATGAGTCAAGAGATTGGGAATGATGAGACTGAATGGGAAGAGCAGCCTAGATGGAAAGAAGGCTATTCTCAATGGTTTGTAAAAACGAAGAAACCGGCGGTCCCTACAATGTTCAAGAAGAGTTACAACATTAGAGGCTATGCTGAAGCGAGAAAGGGGATTATTTGCTGGATATATGATGAGCAGTTGAGGCTCTTTGTGATTAAGAGATATGATGGCGTTCAGTACTTCAAAAGATTGTTGAGATCATTGAATACATTGCCAGAATGTGAGGTGAAAGACTTAGCTAGATTGGGATTGATAAACGGAAGTGATGATAATATGGCTAGAGTTATTGGGAAGATTGTTTGGAAGGAAAGTATAAAGGAGAAGAAGTTTGAGCTGTTAAAACCACAAAAGGGAAAACTTATCGAAGACAAAGATCGTGGATTGAGAGCAGATGGTAAACCTTGGATGATTATGAAGTATAAGCCGATCCGGTGCCTTAAAGAAGTGCCGATGAAACAGATGCCCAAGGATGTGCTCAAAGATCTAAAGTGGTGGTATGTTGATTGTGAAACAGCTGAAGCAGTGATGGAAGACGAAGATGAACAAGAGCTGCTAAGAGTTTATGATCCGATGCATCTAGTGAACTTGTCGCAAGCTAATCTGCAGGTGCTGAATGAGAAGAAAATCTTTTATATTCCTGCTTGGAAAGACGAAGCGAAGAAATATCAAAGAATTGTATCAGTTTGTGTACGTGAAGGAGTTCATGCTTAAAGATGAAGATACAAGATTCTTGAAGATTACAAGACACGTGTTTGAAGATAAAGATAAGAAGCTACTGCCAAGGGGGAGTCTGTTGGTACATGATGTCAGTAGTTCAGTGTCAAGTGTCTGTAATCGAGTTTGTTAGATTTGTGTTTTTGTATGTAAGCGAAGTTAGCTCACAAGTTCGCTGATACAGGCGAACTTGTGAACTAAGCGAAGTTAGTGACAACTTCGCCTGAACATGCCAGGCGAAGTTGTCGTTATTATATAAACTTAGGTTACGGCTTAAGTTTTTATATTATTCAACGAGTTTCAGTTTACGTGTAACGAGTCAGAGAGTTTGTGTAATCAGTGATCATTGTATCACGTGTTTCCGGTTGCAATACAACGTGTTTGTGTTTATTGTAACGTGTGTTTAATCGTATCATCTTCTACGCTCGTAACGTCTTACGTATGGATTCCGAACCTACGTAGAACGAGATATCTCGTGTAGATCCGGCTGGGAACCTACAATTGTCTTAACAAACTTTCCATTAGAATTCTTTAATAATATTTTATTGCTAACTCATTCGCTATGAAATTCGCTAACTCATTCGTTATGATGAATGACTTCATTCGTTATAACGAATGGTCTGATTCGTTAAGAATTCTTCATTCTGGTCTAAGTATCATTTACTATGCCATTCGCTATGGAGAATGGCTCCATCTATAAAAACGAATGGCTTGATCTGAGACGAATGAGTGTGTATAACGAATGACCATGACCATTCGTGCTTTTTTTAGACGAATGGAAGGTTCATTCATTATGGGAACACGCGAGTGTGCATTATGACGAATGGTTTGTTTCGTTGTCCCAACATGTCGAATGAATGGATAACGAATGACTAAGGTCATTCGTGACTTCTGCAGGACGAATGAGGGCTCATTCGTTACTGGAACATACGAATGTGTCCTTTCGCTATGATTGTTTAACGAATGAATAGTCATTCGCCTATTCATAACGAATGAACACCCGTCTTATCCAAACTTTGACCCAAGTGTCATTGTCAAAATCGATAAGAACATTCAACACACCAGATCTGCAATTATCCTTCAAATCACGATGAAATGATACAATTTTGTTACCATTGAGCTCGTATTACCAGCGCCAATGAACCCCAATCAACCCAAACATCCAAATATCGCGTTCTAATGGTGTATTTGATTCATACATATTACGGTTCTTTAGGCTATCGATTAAACTATCAAATGCTAACGAATTTCCACAAGAATCACTATGTTTGATTCGTTTTTACCATACTCATATAGATATGAGATTGTTAAACGAACCGAATATAAATGAAAAAGTTTCCGTTATAAACGTAACTTAAACGAATCGGTTTTCAAAAACACGATCTAAGTTTGATGTCGGTTTTGGCTCGTTACGACATTCTAGCACCAACAAGCTCGGGTTTTCACATTCGGATCTTGGTTCGGAATAAAATGAGGTGTTTGTGTGTGTTTTTAAAAGTGTTGACTATGGTGTATTGATGGATAAAAATGGAAAGAATTAGGGTTTAAAGGGTATTTATATTCCCTTAAGCCCATGGACCTTAGGCCCATCTTTTCTTTTTGGTCCATATTTAATTTCATCTAACTAGCCTACTTAACCTATCTTTATTATTTTATTATTTCTCTACTAATTCAAGTAAACTTTTCCATCTTAAATAAATAATATATTAAATATTATTCTTGGAAATTTTAGAATGTTACACCGATGTGGTTGTTACTGTGTCGGTTGTGTAGGTAATCAAGATAAAGTGTGTTGTTTATGTATTTGTATTGTTTTTTAATTGTTGGGTTATTTTTCTATTTGATTGGTGTCATTATGTGTTCTATGTATAGGATGTTCGTGTGCTAGCATCTTTAGTGCTTAACACTCTAATGAAGTCGTAAAAAAATGGCTTGAACGATGTGGATTTATATGTATGTAGGGTGTGAAAATATGCGTGTAGTTATATAAAGATTCTTTTTTGTTTTTATTTGAAATAACCTAAACATACGATTTTAAATCCAAAAATGATTATAAACTTTTTGATTAAAGTACTAATTTGGGGAAACAAACTAGTGTTTTTTCATATAAATATAAATTAGGGGGAAATTCTATGGTTTTCATCTAAACCTACACTAGCTTTATCAGTTATAAATATTTATTTCTTTGATTACATTTTCATAGGTGCATATATTTTTGTGTGTAGTTATATATCGTTATATGTGGGCTAATATGCATGATTTCCGTGTAGGATTGACATTTGTGTAGGGGGTTTTACGGTTTTTTATGATGTGTAGAATTGGTAAGTTTTGTTATTATGTGTAGGATTGGTTGTTGTCAATGTGAATCATGGTTTATTTATGTAACGGTGTTTTCTATGAATGTAGGTATATTTTAGTTTTTTTGTATGATTGGTAGTATGGGGAGTATGATTTATTTTGTGTAGGATTAATGTTAAGTATAACGAACTCCATATAGAATATGATTATTAATGTTAATTATAACGAACTTCTGGACTATGTAGGGGAATCTTTTTTGATGTCTTGACTGTGTAGGATATCTTTGTATGTATGTGTAGGTTGTTAGTTCTTATAATATGAGTTAATGTTGTTCTAATTTAGTTACTATGTGTGGTTTATGCAGGTGTACGCTATAAGGTTTAGAGATGATGCTTTCAACTCTTTTGATGTTCATACATAAGAGAAAAATACCATTTGTAATAAATGTTGATTTTTAGGTGAAATTTCTTGTTATACCGTTATCTGAGATTAAATGTTAGTTTGATTTAAAAAAAAACAATACAAGTGCGTGGAAAGCATTTAAAGCACTTGAAATTTTGAACACTTTTTATTGTTGTATCATAAGTAAAAGGAAGGTGGAGCAAAAGACAACAACAATGATTTTTAACATAGATAAATTTTTAAGATATTGTGTGGGTAACTCATCGTGTGAAGGATATTATGTTTATTGTGTAGGTACTTGTAGTAAGTGTGAGGTAGTTATTTAAAGTGTAAGATCTCAAAGTGTATGGTGTGTTTGTTGTGTAGGATATCATTATGATACTTTTATAAGAAATATGTAGATATGAATGGGCTAGACAAGTTGTGTGTAATAAGTTAGTAACATGAAATGCAAGAAAATGGCAAATTGTGTAAGAGATTTCAAAATGTGAGTAAAAGTAACAATTTATATGAAATTGAAAAACCATCTAGATGATAACGAATATTGTGAACTATATATATATATATATATATATAGATATATATATCATAACATGATTGTGTAAATAAGGGCATTGGATGAAAGTCATACAACTAATTATTATTAAAATACGAATCAACCTATTAATATGTACTTTATAATTAGCTTGAATAGTTGTGTAAAAATACAAAATTTTAAATTGGGAATATAGATAAATAAAAATATATGAACCCTTGTAAAAACCAAATAAACAAATAATATATTGATTTGTAATGTAACATACCATTAATTAGTAATAGTTACCAAAAAAAAGAAGTATGAGCATTTTAGTAACATGCCCTTTTAATTAATTAATCAAAAAATAAAAAAAGAAGTTATGTGATTGGTTTAAATTATTTCCCACACTTCTTACACTAATATGACTTCTCTCCTGAACTTAAATCCACACACACACACACACACACACACACACATAATCAGTTATGAAAAGACAATTAGTATTATTGAATTAATGAGATACGATTACAACTAATTATATAGAGATACTAAATACACTTAGATACCCTATACAATATAGAACTTAATAATAATAAACTGAAACTATAGCCGACATAGTATAATATTCCCCCGCAAGTTCAGGGCGGTTAGCAATCTGCAACTTGGACCGCAAAAGCTCAAACTTTTGAGAAGACAAGGGTTTCGTAAATATATCAACTATTTGATCATGGTTAAAATAAACTTGACATTGAGATGGCCTTGAGCAACCTGTTCACAAAAAAAGTTGTAGTCAACCTCGATATGTCTAGTACGGGCATGAAACACCGGATTGGCGGTGAGATATGTGGCACCAAGATTGTCACACCAAAGTTTCGGTGCCTCACTTTGTAAGCCAAGTTCACGAGTTAGCCAGATTAATTCTGCAACAGTATCTGCAATGGCCATGTACTCTGATTCAGTAGAGGAGCGAGAAACTGTTTGCTATTTGCGAGCTGACCAGGAGATGAGGTTTGAAACCAAGTATATAGCAAATACCCCCGTGGAGCGATGATCAAGTGGACAACCAGCCCAGTCAGAATCAGAGAAGGCCTTCACATTAGTGGTCCAGTGAGAATCAGAGAAGGCTTGTAGACGATAGCCTGTGTTGTGACGAAACCAAAGACCCATATTCATTGTACCCTGTAAATAACGCAAGATGCGTTTGACAGCAGCCCAGTGATTTCTGTTGGAGCGTGCATGAACTGACACACCTGATTGACCGCAAACGTAATATCCAGACGAGTAAGGGTCGCATACTGAAGGGCGCCAACTGTTTGTCTATACCGAGAGGTGTCGTCCAAGAGAGGACTATCATCAAGAAGTAAGACATGAGAGGTGTGCATAGGAGTGGAAATTGGTTTGCAGTCACCCAGTCCCGCCTGATGTAAAATAGCGCAAATATATTTTCTTTGGGAAAGAACCAAATCTGATTTCTTGTGAACAACCTCCACCCCGAGAAAATAATGTAGTTGCCCAAATCTTTAAGAGCAAAAAGTGAATTTAGGCAGGTAATGAGCTTGTCAACCATGTCAGGATTGTTATCAGTAATGATGATGTCATCTACATAAACCAGGAGATAAACCAGAGAGCCCGAAGAATGGAGAATGAACAACGATGGGTCAGTTTTGTACCCAAAGAACCCCAACTGATGAAGAGCACCAAACAATTTGTTAAACCATGCACGGGGAGCCTGTTTGAGGCCATATAAGGATTTGTGCAAACAACAAATATGATCCGGTTTTGTAGGATCAACGAGCCCCTACGGTTGGCGCATATAGACGGTTTCCTCAAGATCACCATGCAGAAAAGCAGTTTGAATATCCAGTTGTCTCAGGGAACATTTGTTCATAACAGCCAAGGACAATATGGTCTGAATTGTGGCGGGTTTGATTACAGGACTAAACGTCTCATGATAGTCCACGCCATGTTATTGATGAAAGCCTTTTGCAACAATCTGGCTTTGAACCTGCTGATGTTACCATGTTCATCAGTTTTTAACCTGTAAACCCATTTACAATCAACAATATTAGCTTTAGATACAGGAGGCACAAGAGTCCACTTGCCATTTTTGTGAAGCGCTTCCAATTCTTCGGACATAGCATGGCTCCATTCAGCATATTTGTTGGCAATAATAAAGCTGGTTGGTTTAATGGGTAAGGAGAAGGTGGTCTTGGCTAGGTAAGTGGTCGGGTTATTCCGATCTGGTCGTTTAGGGTGTTTTCTAAGGTTGTGGGGTGGTCTTGAAGGAGCATCCATAGGGGGAGGGGCTAGTGGTTGTTGGGTAGCCGTGGACACAGGCTGGGCGGCCGAGGGATGGGTTGTTTGGGCAACCGAGGGTTGGGCAGTTTGGGAAGCGGAGGGTTGGGCCGTAGGGGTAGGGTTAGCAGGAGACGGGTGAGATGGTGAAGGTGGTGGAGATGGTTCGTTGGCTGGGGACGAGGTCGGGGCTGGTGTGTTAAGTTCTGGTGAGACATTGGGCGGTGGATTAGGAAATATAGAAATGTATGGGGAGGATGTAGGTGGAGATGGGTTCGGCTTTGGTGAAGGTGTATAGGGAAAGACATGTTCATTAAATCGAACATGCCGAGAAATGTAAATACGTTCAGTGGAAGGATCAAAACACCTATAGCCATGATGAGAAAGGCTATAGCCAAAAAAGACACAAGGAGCCGAACGGAACTCGATTTTGTGATGGTTGTATGGCGGAGATAAGGAAAACATTGAGAACCAAAAACTCTTAGAAAAGAGTAATCAGGTTTACGGTGAAAAACATGTTCAAATAGATATTTGTTTGAGGAGACACGTGAGGGAAGCCGATTGAATAGGTAAACCGCTGTCTCAAAGGTAAAGTGCCAGAAACGTTGGGGAAGACATGAATGAGCCAATAAAGAGGGACCCGCTTCAACAACGTGCCGATGTCGGCGTTTTACAATTCTGTTTTGCTCATTGGTGTGTGGGCAAGAACGGAGATGGATGATGCCAAGTTTGCGACAAAGGTTGGTGAGGGAGCGTAATTCACCTCCCCAATCGGATTGGATTCATTTTAATGTAGTGTTAAATTGGCGTTCAGCCATGGTTATAAAGTTTGTTATTATAATATAAACATCCGATTTTTGAGTTGAGGGATAAAACCACATATATCGAGTACAATGATCAACACATAAAAGGAAATACCGGTGACCATCAAGAGATGGTTCCGGTGACGGACCACAAACATCACAATAAACAAGATCCAAGATATTATAACTACGAAAATTAGAATCTGGTAAATGCATTTAGTTGATTTTCCCATTTGTTAAAAAGAACATACAGTGTTTGATAATTTTCCGAAACAGGTAAAGAACAATAAGAAACAATAGATTTAAAGACTTGAGCGTGAGGATGTCCCAAACGTTAATGCCAAATATTCGAGACAGCAGTGAAGGAAACCTTGGGCAGAGACTTGAGTTGCGGAAGGCGGATAGAGTACAATACATGTTCACTGGGGCCCGTGTGGAGGTACATGTAGACTTAAGAGTGAAATTCAAAGAATACATTATTGTCAAGATAAAATTTTTACACAGATAAAAGGTTTTGTTTAAGTTCAGGAACATGAAGAATATTTGAAAGGTTAATGGTTTTGTTTGAAGAGTGGAATTTAGATGAGCCAATGTGTAAAATGGGTATGGAATTACCATTGCCAACAAATAATGAATCATTACCATAGTATGCCTCAGAGTTGTCCAAGCTAGTTAAATCTGGAGTGGAATGATGGGTTGCACCCGTGTCGAGTTTCCAAACACTTCCAGAAGAAGAAGGTTCATCCGAAAAGGCAGAGAAATTGGCCCGTGGAGCGGGCCGATTCTGCTGATTGGGCTGATTTGGGCATTGAGAAGGTAGATGCCCAATTCCACAACGATTGTAGTGACCATACACGGTGTTTTGACTAAAGGCCTATAAAAATTGTCAGCTGCCACCGTTGTCTCTAGGATGTGAGATGAGAGAGCCACGTGAGTTGCCCCGAGAGTGGCCATGGTTGTTTTGATTACCGCGATTTGTGTTTTATGATCGAGATCGAAAATAGGCCTGGGGTTGTGGTGAAAGATTCGGATTCAGTTGGTGACCCAACTGAGAGGCCATCAACTGGATATTTTGGAGTTGTTGTTGTAGTTGTTCAATGGTTGGTTGAGATTTTAAGAGACCAGGAGCAGTGTAGGGCTGCTGTGAAGGAGTAGAGTCAACAGCGAGAAGTGCTTGCGGGTTGTTTTACCCAAGTTTGGTGATATCAAAATCATGGTCATTTAATAAGGTAAAGATTTCATGAAAGGTGACAGGTGGTTGACGACCCAATAGTGTTCCTTTTAGACCGTTGTATTCTTCCCGTAGCCTGGCAAGAGTAAGCATAACAAGTTCTTTATCTTTTACCGGTTCTCCGATGTTGGCAAGGGCAGTGGCATATTCTTGTACCCTACACATGCAGTCAATAGGTTTCTCATCACCCTTTATAGTGATGCGTAGTAGGTGGCTACGAAGAGTAAATTCATGAGAAGAAGTGCCTGGTGCATAAGCTCATTCCAGAGATAACCAGACTTCACGAGATGTCTTGCCCTGAACATGCTGATACGAGTCTACAGATGCAGTGGAGATGAGAAATGTGAGGATATGAGCATCGTTGGAAATCCAAGGAGTATAACTAGGATTGTCTGTTGTTGCAGGTCCAACGGTGACCTTCTGTTCTGGACACGGAACTGTACCGTCAACATACCCAAATAGATTATGTGATGTCAGGAACGATTCGATCATCGACCTTTAGTAGCCATAGTTGGTAGGCTTTAGGGTAAAGGCGAATTTATGAGAGTTGTGGGTAGTAGGGCTATCACTTTTACCCGAAACCCGAAACCCAACCCGAGAAAACATGTAACTGAACCCGAACTAACCCGACCCGAAAAACCCGAACCCGAGAAAAGACTAACCCGAACCCGAACCGAAGTAATTCAGGTTGGTTCTCGGGTTTGATTTATAAGTTTCAGGTCAACCCGAATAACCCCGAACAAACTTTTAGTTTTGAAATTAAATATATATTTAGGTATAATATTCTTAGTCTTAGCCACTAAAGTTATCAAAATCTAGTAATAATCGTTGTTGTCATTACAACTATTATAGATCGATTCTTTGTTGTTAATTTATGTTTTTCGTTTATTACTAATAGCAACCATAATCGAACAACTAAATCACGCCCGATTGAAAGCGATTATGGTTTGAGTTAGTTTTACTCTTCTTTTGGATTGTTTTATCAAGTTATGTTGATTTATTATTTGATTATTTGCTTACGATCAAACAATAATACGTTATTTTAGTTTTAGCATTGTAGTTTTTAATTTTTTTTTGTTTTTTGTTTTGTTTTCTAAGATACTCGAAACCCGATTAACCCAACCCGAATTACCCGAACCCGAAAAACCCGTGAGAGATTCGGGTTGGTTTTCGGGTCAAGATTTAAAACTTTGAAACCCGAAGAACCCGACCCGAAAAACCCAAAATCTGAAAAACGAACCCGAAGAACACTGTAAGGCCCCGTTACCGGTAGCCCTACTTTGGTGTTGGATTTACTCATAAATACAGTTCTACAAATCAGAGTTAATTAAAACTTTACGTGGAATATAAAACTTCAACCATATTATCTTACATAACCTCCAAATCTTGTTTTATAAAACATTCATAGTAATCTAAAACAAAACATAGTCTTTAAAACATCACAACATTTCTTCGAGATGCCAGTATTTTCGATTCCATGCCATGTGTCTTCAATCACGCGAGCTGCCTCAACCTATTTGCCTGCGTGCATACTAAAAGTTAGCTACGCTGAGTGAGTTCTAGTTAATCACATAACTTACTTTACATACACATATACGTGCCGGTAGGTACGCATTACATACTTAATCTGTCCATCGTTCTTTCATATACATTCATAACTAGCCTTAGGTTATAAAGAGCATTTGCCCTACATACCTCGGATATTATTAGGGTCCGGTACCCTCCATCCTCGAATATTATTAGGGTCCGGTCACCCTTCATCCTCGGACATTATTAGGGTCCGGTCACCCTCCATGCTCGGATATTATTAGGGTCCGGTACCATCCATCCTCGGATATTATTAGGGTCTGGTACCCTCCATCCTCAGATATTATTATGGTCCGGTACCCTTTCTTCCATACCTCCTTAACATACTTTCTATATACATAATCATAAGTTTCGCTCATACATACATCATTCATTCTTCATCTTACAACATACATATAACATCAACCGCTTCCTGGCAGTACATGCAATTCCGAAGATCGTTCATGTACCGGCAAGAAACCATTCATACATTTCACATAATACATATATGGCGTACACTTATCACTTAGGATAAGTGTATTAACTAATCACATCGAGTATGCACACAGCCCCGAAAACATAACAAGGAATGGGGCTAGAAACTCACCTGAATGTGGTTACGTTCACTGTATATGGTAATTCCTTTCTTGAGCTGTGCACGACTAACTGTATAACAATTACACGTATCAATTAACTATCACTACATATATCGTCTTTTTAGTCTTAATTATTACCCTCAACGAACGGGGGTCCGGGGGCAGCGCCCCTGGTAGCGGGGTCTAGGGGCGGCAGCCCCTAGCAGGGTCCAAGGGGCAAAGCCCCTGGCTGGGGTCAAGCTGCCAGGTCAGCTTGGAAAAATTTTATTTCCATTAACCGTCATAACACATTTTCCATCAGAATTTTAATTCATCACTTAATTAGCTAGCTTAAAAGTTCTAGGGCTTCTTTGTAATTAATTCATTCTTTTCTAAGTCCAGGGACCATCCTGTCATTTTGTTAAACTTCCAATTCGTTCCTCAGTTCTTAACGAATTAACTATCATAGCGAACTGGTTCGTGTAACGAATTGGACATCATTCGTTCAGTCTGGCTAACTGAACTGAACCTTTAATGAACTGGGGTTCATCCGCCAGTTCGCCCTCAACGAACTACTTAACTAATTGGCACACTAATTGCTTAACGAATTAGTTAGCGAATGAAGCTAGTTCATTATTCTTCCATAGTGAATTGGCTTAACGAATCATGGGTTAGTTCGTTAGGATTCCGTAACAAATTAGGGTTAGGCTAGGTCAGAGAATTTCAGAAACATTCTCTGACAACCTTAAACATTCGCGCCGCCTTTCCGGCGCAGCCGTGCCGGAAAAACGGAAATCTCACCGGAAAAACGTATTTTCACCGTTTTTCATCGTTTTTCGTCCCGTTCGATCCAGATCTGAGCTAGGGTGATCCCTAAGCTCATCATAGGTTCGGTTTATACCCGATTCCACCCGGATCTCGTGACTTAAACGGTTTTAACGGTGTCGGTTCGTAGTTTCGCGACTATATATAACAGGTTTAAGTTAATAAACATCATACTAGTATTACCTCGGGTCGGTGCTCGGTTTCCTTCTTGGTTTCGGCTAGAGAGAAAATAGAGAACTAGAGAGAAGCTTAAGTTTGTGTTTTCGGTGGTGTATGGAATATGTGTTAAATGAAATTAAATGGTGATTAAGGGTTTATATATTTATGGATCATGGGCTTAAGCCCATGGTCTTTCCTTCTTTCTTTCATAACCCAAGTCCATAACCCATATCCATTTACCCAACACTAGCTCAACTCGTAATCTATTTATCTAAATCGGTAACGACCCACTATAAAATAGACGAAATTTATTTTATTATGTAACCAAAAGTAGGATGTTACAAACACCCCTAGTGGGTAGTCTTTTCTTGATTGGAGAAGATTGTTATGGCTGCCATTGAAGATTATGTTGGCCGGAAGTTGCGTCGGCAGGAGGTAGTAGGGGCTGGGCGGCAGATTAAGCCGATTAGGGTTAGAGAAAAAAAAGGAGCTGATTTTGGCTGTGATACCAAATCAGTTATGAAAAGATAATCAGTATTATTGAATTAATAAGATACGATTACATCCAATTATATAGAGATACTAAATACACTTAGATACCCTATACAATATAGAACTTAATACTAATAAACTGAAACTATAGCCGACATAGTCTAATACACATATATATCTGTGTGTGTGATTACATTTAGTATTATGTTTTTTCAGTTGTGCCAAATTTGGTCATTTTATTTAAAGCTATAGCTACTCTGTCAAACACCTAAATATATATCTAAAAAGCTACAGTTACCAGCTTCCAGCCACCATCTTCCAGCCACCAACTAGTTTTGCCAAACATACCCATAATATGATTAGACATGTATCTAATATTGATAAACGACTAAGTAATGAATAAAATGGTTAGTATTGAAACCAATGATTAGTATTATAAAATTCCATATAATGTTAATAAAATATATTATATTTGACAATGTTCCGTTTCTAATGTAACTTAGGTCGAAACATAGAGAAAAATAAGTACGTTTCAACGACATATTTGTAATTTTATAAAATATAATATTTTAAATGTTATAAAAGAAAAATTAAATTTAAGCAGAATTAATTATAACAATAATATAACATCAAAATTTATAATAATACTCTAACGTAAATAATGAAAGTAAGACGATCCGTTTGAGAAATGGTGCATGCATGCATAATAATAATAAGAATAATAATAATAACAATAATAATATAATATTATAATAGTATTAACAATATATCATAAAATTTTGAAAATATAACATAAAAATTTGAAAATAAAAATCCAACCTTTATGTGCAAGTTATAATAGGCGGCCAAAATCCTTGTATAAGTTGTAAACTAAATTCATTTGTATACTAACATTCAACCTTTTCTCACTAAAGCAAAAATACCGTATAAAATACATCTTTATAGTTTTATTAAATTATAATTAGAATTAAAAAAAATATAAAATACTATTGTATTAGTTATAACTTTGGAACCCCAAGTATGATACGCAGTGGTTATAATATACCCCTTTAATAATTTAATAATATACAGCTTAGAGACTTGGGGGTAGTTGTTCGTTGGAGTAGGGCATATGGAATTGACATAACTTGTCTAGTACATGCACAACCAGATTGATTGTGGTATGGTATGACCACTTTGATCATGAATAATTAAGATAAACTGTAAATGACTGGGTATGATTGTCGAACCATAACATGCTTGGACTTGAATGATTATTCACGATAACGATAGTTTTTATGTGAAGGGCCTACGATTATTAGAATATTACTTCATAGATATAAATATGTAATTTAGTTTATTAAACTATAGATTCTTGTTAAAGTGGGATAAGCTAGAGTAGCTGAAGAAAGCCTATTCATTTGAGTTACTTAAACTATTTTCGAAACTCTGATACATGCTCATAAAATTATTTGGGCCGCGAATGATCTTGTATTTGCATGGTGCATATGGTGTGGCACCCAAGATGTTATATATATTTATATATTATAATGATCATTATATTTTCCCGAGAGGACATGCACTTTATACAGCAGCAGAAGTGAGTAAAGTCTGTATGTGCGAATATATAATATTGACCCGACATTAACATGTAGGGACGAGTTATAATTATGGCATGACATGCAATGTGCTCATACTTGATCAATAAAATTGTTTTAGTATCTGTTTATTTAATATGTCGGTTTATGTGACTCACCAACTTCGTGCTGGTGTATTTTTACCCGAGCATGTATTACAAGTTGATGAAGTAAAGATCAAATATTTGCTGCAATGTGTTGGAAGAGCTTAGATTTTTTATCCTATTTTGTTTTATTGAACATATAATAGTTATACTTGTACCGAATATTTTAGTTTTTATATAAGATTAAGTTTCTGTTGTATGTCAATGCTAATTGGTCACTGTAAGTGCTCCATCTTGGGTGGGGTGTGACATTTTGCCTCGAAAGTCTTTGACGAACAAGCTCTCACTTGGTGGAACACTTTCAAAACCAACCAAGGAACCAAGTTAGCTGTGACCATGCCTTGGGATGAACTCAAGGAAGCTATGAATTTTACCTTTAACATGGGTTGCAAAGGCTTGAAACAAATTATTGCGAACTAAAGCAAATTGGTGGTGATAACTCTACCTAATCTAACTGTTTTAGGGAGCTCAGCCAGTAACAACTCGGATTTTTCCATTTAATATTTTTATCCTTTACCCGACCTGTTTCGATGTTCGGGAATTTTTACCGATGAAATATGTCATTTATCGAGTCATTATTATTATTTTAACATTATTGTTTAAATATTTTTTTTAATTATTAAAATTACTTTGATATATCTACATTTTTAACCCTAAACTAAACTTGAATCTCTATTTGTTTCCACCTTAATAGTTCAAGGACCTTTTTGCAAAATCATATATTTTAACTCCTTAACCCATACTCATATACCAGAACCCGTGTACCATACTCGTTTCGCATATCCAGAGACCCAAATTTCTAGCTTGGACCACAATCTTCGACGTAAACATGGAAATCGGATCAATAATATTGTTTCCCTTGCGTATTTCGGCCTTATCGACACCTTAATTGTGACATAAGATTGTTTTTTATTTGTATTAACTCATTTAACAAATCATCTTTAAGCTTATTGGTAATTGAAGAAACACAGATCTGATCCCCTTAACGGGTCCTAGATCCAATGAGTCCACAGGGTATGATGCAAAAACAACCAATAACGATATAAGTTCAATCTCCCAAAGTCCAGTGACAGAAACCTGCAAAACAAACACCTTGAGCTCGTTACGGGAAGGACAAGAGGGGGGGTCTTCTCGTAACCACCCTCCGGTGTGAGAATAAGTACAGTTCTGATGGAGAGAAAATACTTAAGTATTTAGAGTAGATAGTTGGGAGTGAATGAATACCTCAAGGAGATTGTGAAGGTATTTTGTAGCCGAAGAGTGTGAGAATGTGATTGGCCCAGCTGTCCCGTTTTAGAAGATGCTCTCGCAACCATTTGGACACATGCCTCATATAATGGGTTGAGATATACGTCCCATACGCATAGTTATGACAACCTGGACACATGTCTCTTTCTGATAAGACAAGATAACTCTGGCCATGTGCACGGTTATAACAACCTGGCCAACTATCTTCCATTCATTGGCTGATGGGTCACGTATTTTCCAAGAAAGGATCTTGGTGAATCTTCTAAAAGGTAATTAGTTAATTACAGCTGTCATATGACATTGCCTTCTGGTCATCCTAGCGGGTGGGGATACTACCTTGGGGATGACCTTTGACGCTGCCTGGAATCTTCCGCGCATGGTCTCTAGGACGTATCATTGTTCTTCCTTTATTGAGTTACGCGGGTGATCCATATGTCCCACGGGTGGTTTATGATGAGTCCTCCTCTGACCTGCGGGTGGTACTTAAGGGTAGTTGGGTCTTTTTGGTACCCTACCTCTATAAGACACCTCAGTCCATTGTTTCTTCCGCGTGAAATTTTTATGCTGGTGAAATTTTGAACTTAAGATATATTTGGCGTTCTTGGAATTTTTGAAGTGTTGGTAGAAGTAATTTCTGTTGTGGTGTGGATAACCATAAAAAGGACAATTTGACAACTTGTAGGCGCGTGAACAGGTGACGAGACGTTTATGCCGGCTGTCACTGTACCCGACTGTGCACCTTTTTCGCTTTTTCAAATTTCCCCCGCGACGTGGCGTCTTCTGAGTGGACGAAGTCTTTCTCTCTCCACTGTTCGTATCTCATCGCATTAATTACGATGGGCATAAATAGTGGAGGCTATCTCTCTTGTGAGGTTTCACCGTCTTTGATTTCTTACTTTTCCTTCATCTTTTCTTCCAAAACTTCCTACTTGACCGTTTATTTTCTTCACAATTGCTCGTTGTTTTTCTTTCATCGTTGGAGCAATAGCTGGTAATAAAAGATCTTCGCCACCAATTATTGATGCGGTAGAAATTAAATGGGACAGATCTGAGTATGTGAAGTTAATCCATACTTATGGAATTCCATTGGAGTGGGGACCGGAATTCTCTGCTGCCGGTTCTGTTGCTAGCAGACCACCTACTGGTAAGATGGCAGCTTATGCCAACTTCTTTTCTCATGAGAATCTTCGGTTTTCGATAACCAAGTTTCTCATGAAGGTACTTAGTGCCTATGGGATCCATCTGTCCCTGTTACATCCTCTCGGGCTTACGTGATATCGACATTTCGAATTCGTGTGTAAGGCGAATGGGATGTTGCCTCAGGTTGATCGGTTCCTGGTCTTTTATTGGGTGATCAACCGTAGCGGATGGTTCAAATGCATTCCGATATCCGGGAGGGTTATCGGGATTGAACCAACCGACGGTGCTCACGAATGGCGAACTAGATTCTACTGGATTTCAGAAGACGACGTTCTGGTTGCCATGGTTCGTCGTCCGGCCAATGAGGCGCTGTCGGAAATTGCTACGGCGTCTCACGAGGGCCAGGAATGGTTCTGCATGCTGATGTCGAATCCGTCTCCGATGCGGGCCATGCCGGAGGAAGCCCTAGTGTTGGCGGGTATGAGCCGCTTGTGGTCGTATCCTGACTTGGAGCCATTCTTCATGAATGTGAATGAAAGTAAGCCTTATACTTCTTTGTTGACTTTTGTTCTTTGTAAAACTTCTGTTTGAAATTTTATTATGTATGTTTCAGGTGAAGGGACTATGCTGAATGCCCTTTTTGACAATAAGGGTTGTCCTTGGAAACGCATTCGTGATGCGAATGAGGTACCCGTCTTGGAAAGGACACGAGAACAATTTCTCTTTCCTTCCAAGGTGTGCGCCGAACCGATAATCTTGGAAGCTATCTTCCAAGCAGGTGCGTACATCCTTAATCCTCATCCACTTAATGCCCTTACTTCCGATGGAATGATCGTTATTCTGTCCTCGAGTGACGAATCGTCATCCCAAGAAGAATATGGTTCTGATGTTGTTTCTGAAATCTCATCTGTCTCACATGCGTTGGCAGAGTTCTCCACAGCAAGTGATGCGGGCGTAAGCCATGCGGATGCTGAAGGAGGACTGGCGACGAAGAAACGTCAGACGCATCGTCCGAAAAAACAAAGGATCAGCCTTGGTGATCGTATTAAGGGGATGTCTGGTATGTCAACGTGAAAACTTTGTCTTTCCAGTATACTTTTAACTGTGTTTTTAAATGTTAATTTCTTGTGCACACAGCCAACTGGGGCTACCAGCGGGGTTTGTCCTCGGAGAAACCACCGTCTCCACCACCAGAAGAAGAGAAAGAAGTTCCACGCCCTCCGCCGGAGATTGAAAAGTCCCTATCTCCTATGCCACAACGGTTTGTGGCTGGGGATATTTTTGGTTCTAAGGGGAAGGAACCAGTTGCAGATGTGGAGGCGTCCATGACACAAGAATCTCCACGCCAATCTCCGCTACCTCTTTCCAATCTTCCCAACATTCGTCGTTTGATGAAGGTTTGGTGGCACATGATGCGCCACATCAATCAACACCTCACTTTGCTTTCTCCTCCCCGGTGCGTCCCCAAGCATCGAGTTTTGATTATTTTAGGGTGCTCAATCAGGGGGAGGATGACCAATTATATATTCCTCATTGGAATATCATGAAAGGGTCTTGTTTCATAGATCCGAGCACTTGTGCTACATTTGTTAGCCAATGTGTTCCTCCTGCAGAACGGACCTTTCAGCGTGGCCGCCCCCTCCATGATCTCCATATGGATTTTTCTTCTTCCCTAGCCAACACAATCGCTAGTTGACAAGAAATTTTGCGGGAATGGCGGTCTATGGGGAGAGATGGGGTGAGATGACTCGGGCGACTGATGAGGCTAAAAAGGAAGCCCACGAGCAACGCTTAGCAGCCAACACTACTAAATGGAAATTATCTGATGCAGAAATTGCTCTAAAGGCTGAGATAGACAGACAAGCCATTGCATCTCGTCAGTGGATAGAGTCCTTCAATAAGCAAAATACCGTCCTTCAAGCTGAATGAGATGAAGCTCAGAGAAAGAAGGAGGATTTGGCTAAGGCGCTCGATGCAAACTCAGCCTTAGAGGCCCAAGTGACCCGCCGAGGTTCTATTATCCAAGACCTTGAGGCGGAATCGAAATTGCAGAAGGAGCGGGCAGAGCTCATGGAGAAGAGAGCTACTGATATGCAAGCCGCATATGATTCTCTTCTTCAAGCGCGTGAAGAGGCGGAAGCCCGTGCATCCGAATACTTGAATGATAAACAGAAAATGGCCGACGGGTTCCGCGAGCTTCAGGAGAGAGCAGAGCGGGCAGAAAAGGAACAGCGTTGGCTCTTAGAAAAAGGCCTAGCCTCAGTATGTTATTCCCTTTTTCCCTTATTACTTTTCTTAATCTTGATCAAGCCATCAATGTTTATGAATCCCATTTTCTTAGCAGGCTATCAAGAATATTAAAGAAGGACCCAAGCTAACAGATAACCTTGCCTTCCTACTTACCGCTTCTTCCCAATCCGGCCGATTGACGGGTTTCAGTGAAGGGATGGTGTATGCCCAGGCTGGCCATTCTTTGAAGAACATCCGCTGCATGGACTTGACGTTGCGCATGAGTATGAAATGCGCTTGAATGAGTATGAAAATCTGTCATTCCCTCTTCAAGTCATGCTTCCTGAATTCGCGGCAGTGGATGACGGCGTGCGCCTCCTGAGGGAGTAATTGGAGGAAGATTTTGAAGACATATCATCAACTCCTCATTCTTCGCCAAAACTTGATTCTTCATCCGCTAAAGCTTAAGATTCTGACGATACATCCGCTCCAGATCCATAGAATAGGCTATGACTTGTAATTTTATTTTGACTTTTGTAATCATCTTTTAATGTGAATAAAAGAAGTCATTTGCCATTTTGTAAAATTTATATTGTGTTATACTTAGGATATTTTATTTTTGAGAAGTTTGAATTTTGCAAGTGGGAGTGAGGTGATGACGCGGCGGAGAAAGAATTACCATAGGACAATTGATAAGACGTGTGTGACGTCTTTCTGCAGTCCTTGTTTGCTTTTTCATCTTTCCCGCCTGATGTGTCATCCTCTGATTGGGCCGCACTTTCTTTCTCCACTGGCAGCCCATCCATCGTATTAATTGCGATGCGTATAAATAGGGTGTTTACAACTTCTTTCTTTCCTTATCTCTTTCCAATTCTTCTCTTTCTCTAATTGTGTTCTTGAACCTCCAGATCTAATTTCGCCAACGACTTACTGATATTCGTTTCTTTTTGAAACAATTGCTGGAGAAAAGAAGAGCACCTCTTCTATTGACGAGGTTGTTTTTAGTTGGAAGAGGAAGGACTTTGAAGACATCGTCAACGTATTCGGCTTAGCACCGGCATGGGAGCCGGAATATCCCTCTACCGGATCTAATGCTTCCCAGCCTCCGGCGAAGAAAATGGCCGTGTATGCGGAGGACTTTACCATTGGGAATCTTAAATTTCCGTTGACGAAGTTCGTCGGCAACGTCCTAACAGCGTATGGAATTCACTTGTCGCAGGTCCATCCGTTTGGACTTATGAGAATTCAACACTTTGAATTCTGCTTTCATGCCCACAACATGGTCCCCACGGTTAGTAGATTTGTCGTGTTCTACAAAATAACCAGTCGTGGTGGATGGTATAGTTGGGCGACCACCGGAAAGGGTCCTATCGGTACCGAATGGTATCGTAGTCTACATGAGTGAAAGTCCAAATTCTTTTGGATTCGGGAGGACGTTGTCTTTTTTAAAATGACTTACCGTAAGTCCTCCGATAATATGCCGGAGGTTAGCGCTACCACCTAGGTGGACCTTCCATGGTTCAAGACTTTGAATCAAATGCCCACTCCTATGCATAAGATCCACGAAGGAGCGTTAGTCTGCGCCAGCATAAGTCGTTTATGGTCTTTTCTGGATCTTAGAGGCATATTACGAAAATACAGATAAAAGTAAGTTTTACTTTCATTCTATTGGAAATTCGTTTAGATACTAATTGTTTATTTGTGCAGGTGAGGGGTCCATCCTAAACACACTTCTGGATCATGTGGGGGGGGGGGACTCATGGTGCGTTGCCCCATAGACCCCAAGCTCCTTGAGCGCACCCGTAACAACTTCCTATTTTCCACCATCTTAAGCTTGGAACCTGTGGTATCCGAGGCGATGTTTGCTAGTGGTGAGGAGATGTTGCCCAAAGGTGAGGGAATTTAAAAACCTCGTTCGCTTACTGCACTCACTTCTAGCGGGGTGATAGTGCTTCTTTCTTCTAGTGAGGAGTCATCGCCCCGTGAAGAAGAGTTATCTATTGATGCTACTAACAATGAGAATATCACGCGTGCAATTGTAGGTCTGACCCACAAGCGGAAGCAAAACTCATCCGCTAGCAAGGATGCGGATGCGGGGAAAGACCCTGAAATTGCGACTGATGAAGATGAACATCAGAATGTGGATGCGGATGTCCCCAAGCCTACTGAAAGGGCAAATCGAAACCGCCCAAACTTGTTGTTCCTAAAAAAACGCAAGGTAATAGAATTGGGGGACCGCATCCAGCAGCTTGCACCAACATTTGTTAAACTAGGTGATTTTCTTGATGATTTCTCACTTTGATTTTTTTTCTTAGTAATACATCTTTTTGAAAGAATGGGGTGTTTTGTACGTTCTTTTGAGGGACATGCCAAGGATTCTTCTGGTTATGAAGAGACAACACCCCTAACATCTCCACCGAAGACCATTGAGGACCCCATCACCATAGAGGACACTCCTCCTGGTAAGGGTATTCATGACGATGCTTCCAAAAAACCGCTCATTTATTCGCCACCTAATTCCCCTCCTCACATGACGGATCAAGAGGGGCTGAGTGCTGTTGCCAGCAGGCCTGAAGCATCTACTTCCCAGCATCATGAGAATCCGTCGGTATATCGTCCGCAATGGTCAGTGCATCGTGAGTCCACGTTCGCTGAAACTGACACATGCCACAAGTATCTGCGACAAGGAATCCCTCCTGCGGAGAGAGAGAGAGAGCAAACGCGTACGTACTCGTTATGAGTTGGTGAACTCCTACTCGTATACTCTAGCTAATTCCATCTCCTCAAGTCAAGAAATATATCGATACTGGCTAGCTATGAATGATGCCTGGGAGAATTTGGAAGGCAAAGCGACCAAGGCAGGAGAAGAGGCTGAAGAAGCGAAAAAGGAATCCGAGGATCGCCGCCTAGCTGCTAGCATTGCTGAGCGGCAGTTGTTGGATGCCAGCACGGCATTGGAGGCAGATAAAGCTCACCGATTTGTTGCTGAGGAAACCAAAACTGTCCTCCAGCAACAAGTTAATGAGCACAATGATCTTATTTCTTCCTACTTGGAAGAAATAAAAACTTTGAAGGCCGAAGCATTCGCTAAGGATGAACGCCTTGCCACTCTTGCCTCCAAAAATATGGAACAAGCCTTGGAGTGTGCTGGGCACAAGATGGAACTTGTCCGAACCAAGGCGGACAAAAGATGGCTGATGGCGGAAGGATTTCCCCAAGTAACTCTTTTTACCCTTTGATATATTTTAAAAAAAGTATTTATATCTAGAATGTGTGTTCATATTTTATGTTACTAGGTTATTGCACACATTCGGGAGGATGATGAGCTCGGGAATTGTCTTGCGGAATTGTTGGTCGCCTCTTCTCAAGTTGGTCGTCAAATAGGTTTCCAAGAGTGTCTTAAGTTTGCTTAAGCAAAAACACCTCCTGAGGAATTTTCGTTGCACGACCAAGATACCGACTCAACCTTTGCTGAGAAGACCAAGGCTTTTGATAATTTGAAGTTCCTCATTGAATACCAAATAACCGATCTTGCGGAGAAGGAGGATGGGGTTGACCAGTTGAAGGCATTCCTTGCAACTGGTCATGAAGATGACGAGAAAGATCAAGGAGATGCGGATGGCGAAAATGAAGACCCGTCATCGTAATTATATCATTCTTGTAACCGCCGTCTTCTTATCTATTTTGTAATCATTGTATGACTTTGTAATCCCATTTGACTTGTATATAAGAATTTTTTCCTTTGCACTTTGTCTTACGTATATAATATAAGTGTGTAATTCTAGGATCTTCTTAGTTGTCAATAAAGGATTACATATATTTTTATTAAGGTCTTGCGGATCCTTTCTGGTACGCGGACCAGGAGACACTTGTTGCTTAGTAATTGTAGACAAATTCAGGCAAAGCTCTTTAATAAGGAAGGCATGCAGGCCAGAATATATTACAAATAAGGACATTAACTGTCTTTTTACTAGTCTACTGAGGCGCGCAGGCCAAAATAAAAAAGTAACTAATATAAGCTTGACTCAAATGTAACACTTTTTCAACTGTGCAACATTTCAAGTTCTGGTAACTTAAGTCCCATCTAACTTTTCCAACTTTTAAGCGCCCTTGGATAATACTTCTTTAGGGGCCTTCCCAAGTTGGGGCCAACTTGCCCGGAGGCTCTTGACCAGACGCTTCATTGTTGCGGAAGGACGAAGTCTTCCGCATCAAAAGTACATTTCTGAACCCGCGAGTCATAGTATTTTTGTAGTTGGCGTTTATAATTATGCTCGCGGATGAGTGCTAACTCTCTCCTTTCTTTAAGGAGGATCATGTTCATTAGCAACTCTTTATCATTGTCATTGGTCATCGACAGTCGTGCGGACGGAACCCCGATTTCAGCTGGGATCATGGCTTCAGTGCCTTAGGTTAAACTAAACGGTATTTCAGAATTACTTGAATTCTTTTAAGTACGAAAGGCCCATAACACATGGGTTAGTTCATCGACCCAGCCTGTTCGTTTAATTCCCAGTCTTGCCTTTATCCCTTCTTTGATTGTTTTGTTGGTCCTCTATACCCGACCATTGGCATGCGGGTGAGATATGGAAGTGAAAACTTGAGTGACTTGAGGTTATTTTAGCTACTCTTGGAATATACTATCCGGGAATTGGGTCCCATTATCACTGACCAATTTTTTTGGGAGGCCGAAACAACAGATAATGAACTCCCACAGAAATTTCTTAACACTTGATGCAGTGATGGATGCAACCGGTTTAGCCTCTACCCATTTCGTAAAATAGTCTATAGCCACGATCCAGAATTTGACTCGTCTCGAGGCTTCAGGGAATGGACCCATGATATCAACCACCCACTTTTGGAACACTGGCACCAACTCATTCTTCGGACGCAGCGTATAGGGAGCATAACGTTGACAGGAATCACACTTCCTGATTTCTTGTACCGTATCCATGCGCATCCCCGGTCAGTAATATTCGGCGCTCATGAGTTTCGCTATGACCATTCTCAGGCCCGCGTGGGACCACAAATACCTTCGTGAACTTCCCTTATCAAATAATTAGCATCCTCGGCGTCCACACATCTCAGAAGTGGGCCGAGGAAGGATCTCCTGTACAAGACACCATCTTGCATTTTGTAGTTCAAGGCCTTGTGTCTTATCTTTCAAGCCGCGGCTTTCTCTTATGGTAGAACTCCTTATGACAAGTAAGCCATTATTGGCGTCATTCAGGATTCTACGCCGGTTTGAATTACTAAAACTTGGTTCTGCGGAACGGATCGCCGATCAAGAACTTTAATACAAATGTCATTAGCGAAGAGCTCAAAGTTTGTTGAAGTCAACTTGCTAAGGGCATCCACCGACTTGTTTACGCTTCACTTGATACGAATGACTTTGCACGAAGAAAAATGAAGGATCAAGTCCTTTGCTTGTGACAAATATGAAGCCATTACATCGTTTTTTGCTTCTAAGTTCCTTTGATCTGTCCCGCGATCAACATAGAATTCACCCGCACTTCTAGGTGCTTTACCCCAAGCTTTTTAGCTATTCCCAGGCCCGCCAAAAAGGCTTCATACTCCGCATCATTGTTGCTACTCTTGAAGTCTAACTTGATGGCATAAGTAAATTCATGTCCTTCCGGATTAACTAGCCTGAGGCCCACGCCTGACCCTTCATTAATTGAAGCTCCGTCAGTGAACAATGACCAGACTTGTCCTTGTTCAGGAGGTACCGGGGGTTGCTGTTCAACTAAGCATTCTTCTTCTTTGTTTTGCAGAACTCCTGTAACAAAGTCCGCCAATACTTGCCCTTTGATTGCTGGTCTGGGTTTGTACTCCATCGTATGTTCTCCCAGTTCGATGGCCCATTTCCCCAATCGCCCAGACAATTCTGGCTTGCTTAATACATTTTTTTTCTTATACCTCGTTAGCACATTAATGGGATGACCTTGAAAATATCTGCGGAGGAGCCTGACAGCATAGACTAGTGCCAGAACTAGTTTTTAAAGCATTGAATACCGGGTTTTCGGCCCGGTCCACGTCCTACTGACATAGTAAATTGGTGTTTGAACATTCTTTCTGTCTGTCAATAGCATGACTCTAATGGCGATGTCAGACGTTGATAAGATTAGTGTCAGAGGCTCTACCGCAAGTGGTGCTGTTAGGGTAGGCAATTCCATCAAACACTTTTTGACCTCCAGAAATGCTTGTTCAGCTTCTGTTGTCCACTTGAAGTGCGCTTTCTTGATGCAGTTTCTCAGAGTTGAGACAAACGGGTAAGATTTAGCCACATAATTGGCTAAGATTCTATTCAGTGCAACCAACCTTCCATTAAGTGTTTGTACTTCCTTGAGGGAGGAAGGTGAAGGCATGCGGGCTACTGCCTGAACCTTGTCTGGATTGGCTTAAAACTCTCACCCGTTACTATTACACCCAAAAATTTTCTTTCCTCCATTCTGAAGGAACACTTGCTGGGGTTCAACTTCATATTGATCTGCCTGAGGGTCTTAAATGTTTCCTTAATATCTCGAAGCATTTGGTCTTTCTCAACACTTTTTATAACTAAATCGTCCATATATACTTCTAATTCTCCAAATCAGACCTTTAAATGCCTCATCCATCAATCTTTGATATGTAGCCCCCGCATTTTTCAGGCCAAATGGCATCATTTTGTAACATAATATGCCTTGGTCTGTGCGAAATGTTGTCTTGTCTTCATCACCTGCTGCCATGTGAATCTGGTGATAACATTTGTAGGCGTCGAGGAAACATTTAAATTTGAACGGGGCTACCGCGTCAACTTTAAGATCGATTTCGGGGTAAAGGATAACAGTCCTTTGGACATGCCTTGTTCAAATATTTGAAGTCTATACACATCCGCCATGTCCCGTTGCATTTGGGAATGATGACCGGATTGGCGACCCAAGTCTGGTACTGGATTGGGCGAATGATTCCTGCAAGTAAAAGATCTTGAACTTGTTTGTTCATAGCTTTAGTCTGTTCCGAACCCATCTTTCGCTTCTTTTGAACAATCGGCGTGAATGCTGGATTCACCCGCAGTTTGTGCTCCACAATTATCCGCGGGACACCAGTCATGTCCGTGGGTTGCCAAGAGAAGATGTCTTTGATCTTTGTTAATAGTTGGTTCAAAAATGTCCTTACTATTTCTGAGATAGCAAGTCTAATCGTTATTGTTTGGTCCAGAAACTTCTTATTCAACACCCACTTTTCTGGCTCAGTCCTATGAACTTGCTTTGGGACTTTACTGGGTTTTGAACTTTCTATCGTGAAACAATGACGGTTGACGTGGATGATTGCCACACCAGTGCAGGTTGGAACTCCTAACGCACCGTGAGCTGTAGAGGGATGAGCGTAAAAGTAATCGATTGCCTCACGTCCCAAAATGATATCATGCTTTGATATCACCGGTAAAACCAAAGACTCAACATCTTCAGTTCTTGAATGAATTCCATCACTAAGAGTGACTGGAAAATATATCACCCATCGCGGGTGCATCACTTCACCGCCAAAACCGGACACAAGAGCGTGAATCGGTTTCAGTCTCACCTTGTCGTCTTCATCAAGTTGTTCAAAACATTGCTCATACATTATGTCTGAGGTGCTTTCTGTGTCAAAGAAGACATAATGTGAACGATAATAACCTATGAGGCCGGTGATTATCAATGGATTTTTGTTGCAAGGGCCTCTTTTGACCCGTGGAAAAATTACAGGTTCGTTCTTCCATTCCTCTTCAAGAAATTCTCTCCTCTTCCCTCCAACTTTGTGTCCGCCTTGTATCATGTGAACATTCAGGTCTTTGACTTGCTTTTTAGATGGACCCTAGTTATCTCGCGCGGGAGGTTTACTAGTCCCTGGTTTTGCATTTTTGACCAAGTGTTCAAGCTTTCCTGAGTTTACTGCCACCTCGATCTCATTTCTTAAGGCTACGTATTCATTCGTGTTATGCCCTATGTCATCATGAAATGAACAGTGTTTTTTTGGATCAAGGAATGATCTCCTCATGAGTGGTTGAGGTTTTCTGAAATTCACGTTCTCAGTGGTAAGAATTTCTGAGGGAGTCTTCGACAGTGGAGTCCAATGGTTAGAGACTCGCGCTGAAGAGTTCTACTTGTTCTTATTGCCTATAAGAGATCTAGCATCAAATGGCTTTGACGCTTCAGTGGAAGGCTGTAGCCTTGGCCAAGTTGTTCCTTTTACCTGTCTGTTTGGCCGCGGATTTTGAAATTCTACTTTCGGTAACTGCTTCTGGTCTTCAAAACCCAAAGTCTTTTTCGTCCTTGCGAACAACTTTGTTGCAGACATTATTTCGTCCCAAGACGTGGGCAATCCATCCCTGCCAGTTAAAGTACGAACCAATTATTTGCTCTTCACATTTTTGCGGAAGGCTCCCGCAACATATCTTCACTTATTCCGCCAATATTGAGACTCTCATTATTAAACCGAGTAATAAAGTCTTCAATAGACTCATTATTTCATATAACCAAGCCCAATATCTCGGACGAGTCACTGACCCGCGGGTGGTACTTAAGGATATTTGTGTCTTTTTGTTACCCTACCTCTATAGTAATATTCACCTAGAGATCATTATAATCCAATTGCTCGCGTCTGCACCGTCATCCTATCATCGCCCATCTAACCCATATGGTTAATTGAATTACAAACACTTGCTAGTGCCTATATTTAATCGTTTTCTGGATGGCCATGATAGCTCAAATTGATCAACGTTCGTTAGTTAGAGGTATGTTTAGACTCGTCATGATTCGTAGTACAATAGCCTTATGATCAATCGACCAAGCACTTAACGATGTGGCCGATTGATTGTTCTAGGGTTCATAGTATAATTAGGTATGGTCTATTCTGATTATAGTATTTTGTTATCAAGTTTAAACCAAACTAACACTCTAGCCCAGATGGCTAGGATGTGTATGCTAATTTTTCAGGAGGGCTGGAGGGCGCAGGTTCGAGCCCCTCCAGACCCGTTTTTGGCATTTTGTTTTTTGGAAAATCAATTGGTTATTTAATTAAGTCTATTAATCATTTAAATGATATTATTAATATTAATTAATACTATAAAAATCATAAATAACCAGTATTTTTACAAAAACCGACATATTAGCCAGTTTTTTCCGAACCTTGGTTAACACTATATATATAGGTATATATTTATATACATATATGTATATGTATTAGTTATTAAAATTGATAAAGGTTTTAGTATTAAAGATTATAAAAAGGGTTTTTAATTTAGAATACATAATTTATCTAAATATATCTTATTGTTTTAAAGTAATTATTTGGTCAAGTATTTTCTAAACAAATGTATTTTTATATATAAATATTTATATATTATTTATTACAACTTTAAATAAAAATAATAATTATAATTAAAAGAATTTTGTTTTGTTTTAGTTATAAATATATTATATATAGGGGAGGGTTATTTTGAGAACCTTGATGAGTTGTAAGAACTTTAAAAACTCAATATGGACCACACATTTAATTATATGAGTATGAAATATGTGGATGAGAATAAATCTGATTAAAAATTCATCAGGAGAGAGAATAAGTACTTTTAATGATTACACAAGTTTAAATGTTAGTTACACATGTGTAGTAAGTCGATTTGGTGTGTAAAAAAATAATGTAATTTTTTGTACATTATTTACACTTATGTATTACACATCGAGTTCTTAAAATTCAAAGCGGTTCTTAAAAGAAATCAATCCTATATATATATATATATATATTTAATAACCTTTACAAAATAAACTCTAAATAAATTATTAAATCTCTTTTAACCCATTCATTAATCCATTGTTATTACTCTACTTAGGATTTATTCGTGGATATATCGCGTCAAGCGTGACGCTTATTGATTTATGTTATTATCGTACTCATTTAGCTTATTGATAAGGTGAGTATTTACACATCTTTTCCGTTATTTTAAACATTTTGGAGACATATGTGTATCGTATTATATTTATCTATTATTTAGTATTCACATTTGCAAAATGTTAAATCCTTGTGTGCATATCAATTATTTGCCTAACTTGCTATATGTTTATTTGCCTAATTGTCCAGTGAGTATTCACACCTCTTTTCAGTTATTTTAAACGTTTTGGGGACATATGTGCATCGTATTATATTTATCTATTATTTAGTATTCACATTTGCAAACTGTTTAATCCTTGTGTGCATATCAATTATTTGCCTAACTTGCTATATGTATATTTGCTTAATTGTCCGCATTAGGAGAGATCCATCATAATCATAGTAATAGTATGATCATACGACCATCGTAGTAGCCAAAGTCCACTTCGTAAGCCAACGGTTTTACAAACTCTCATTAATTGCTCATTGACTTAATTGTTTATCCCACATGAACAGTTTTGCGTTTTTATATTATATTGTATCTTAAATTAACTGTTGTTTTACTCACTCAACCTTGTGTTGACAAAAATATTTTATTTTATACGCAAATGCAGGTTATCACTTGAACTGATATCTGGATTGGTGAAGAATTTAGAGATTTTTATTGTTAGAAAAATGAATCAAGACTTAGTTAAGTATGAAATTTGAAATATCTTGTTGCCTTATTTTTAAATTATGTACTTTCTTTTATTTGGATTTGTTTGAATATTTAATTTAAATAAATAGATATTTTCACTTTAGATTATTGCATGATAGTACCTTGAGAGCTGTGAACAATCAGCTCATGCCCCGACATTTTCGCCTTGTGTTGGGGTGTGTCAGATTGGTATCAGAGTCGAAGGTTTAAGGTAGGTCGTTAGTGGTGCCTTAGTAACATGCTTAGGAGCCCCATACGTGCTTATCTGCTTGCCTTATGTGTTCAAATTATTTATTTACAACTTTCTTAGCCAATTATTTAGTTATTAATTATTAGTATATTGTAATGCACACACACACAGATCCGAGCCTATGCCTCACTCTCAAAATATATTTCTTAATTAATTTAAATCAAATAGACTGTCTTTTATTTTTTGAAAATTCCTTAAGAATCTCTAGTGTTGTTTTTATTCTTTCACCTTAGGGATAGGTTGTGTGATACGTACTGCAGTAACTGGAATGGGGAGAGAACTATGAGTCGGGCCTTGGTAAACCAGTTCTGAGAACCTGAGTTAAGGCGCTATTCCTTACCTGGAGGATAACCTGACCACAGTAATTGATCTTATAGGCCAAAGCATGACACAACTATCATATAACCGATACCCTAGGCTGTCAAACGTAATCGCATTAGCGGTTGCAATTTGTAACTGAATTCGCGGTGCTTCTTAGCTAAATATGGTCCTTTCTGATTATTGTGTTTTGTTATTTTAAATGGTTAGTTGGGTGAAAAATCAACGGAACCTTTGGGCACACCTACTATCCATTTCTCAATTTGTTTTTATTTTTTTGTTGGAGTAATCATACGTGGCGATTCACAGGATACTCCAACTACCCACAGTTTTGTTTCGTTAGTTCATTATTTAGTTGGTATAGTTAAAATTCCATGGAACACTCATGGGCCTTCTGACTCTATTGTATTGATAATTCATTAATTAGTTGATAATTCATTAATTTGTTGGGGCATTTTAAATGCCATGTAACACTCATGGGGGGCCCAACTCACAAATTGATGTTATGTTATTTAGCTGGGCCAATAAAATGCCATGGAAAGCTCATGGGAAGTCCAACTCGCAAAGTTATTTTAGTATGCTGACATATTGGAAAAATAAAATGCCATGAAATGCTCATAGGAAGCCCAACTTACCAAAGAAAATTGTTTATTCATTTACTCGATTTTAGTTAAAATAAAAAATTTATGATTTGACTTATTCACTTACTTAAAAATATTTTTATCTTCATGATACGACACAAAACCCCCATTTATAAAGGCAAGCTTATTATAAGTTATCTAAACAATTAACATTTTATTATTTAAATAGTTTTCTCAACTTATCCTTCATTTTATAAATCTTTATTATTGGTCATCGTAGAATGTCTTCCCTAAGAAACTACCGTCGTCCTCAGCATCAATCGTCTGGTTCTCATGACCACCGTAGGGCCACTTGTATAGCCAAGGAGATAGCTGCTGCGAGTCCTAGGATAGTAACCCAAATTCAAAACATCAATGCAACCGACCCAACCTTTTCTAATAACATCAGTGCTGGTAACTGCGAACCATCTACCTCCACTCACCCTCACAACAAGAAACGTAAGGACCTTGCTGCAACCAATCCTACCCAACCGCAAGCCTCTTCAACTTTTCCAAACAAGAAACCTTACTTCGTCCTTACCCGTTATGCTCCATTTGTAACCATCATCACCCGGTTAAATCTCTATGCCGCCGTTGCACCCATTGTAACCGTTATGGCCATTTTGCTAATACTTGTCAGGGGCCACTTAGTGCAAAAGCCGTTCCGCAATAGTCTGTGTCGTCTGCTCCTAAAGTCGCTGTACACCGTATGCCCAACCTGATGTCCCCTACCACCTGTGCTTAATACCATTTTGGATACCCTAATCACTTCCGTGATATGTGCCCCCAGATCATCCATGCTAACCACGTTTAAGCTATAAAAACACCCTATTACATTACCCATGCCCTCAAGCCCAAATCTATGAACCCCACCTCCTTCAAGCTCCTCTCGTCAAGCAAGATCATTTGTACTTAAACCAAACTTATCAAATTCTGCACCCGCAAGCTCAAGTTTACCAAACATACTCTAATCAAACAACACTCTTGCAACCCGTTCAAGCTCAACTTATCCAAGTGATTTCAAATCAATCTACCTCGCCTACTCAAACTCTTATGGATCGAATCACTCAAGTGATCAAGTTCCAAGTTTCACATCATGCGTAATTGAGGATTCAAGATACTAGAAGACTTTTGTCGCTCGTCGTATTCTATCTTATTTTATTTGAGATTTACTTTGTATCGACTCTTTATAATTTTTAGATTGACAACTTTATGAATTATTGAAGTGCAAGACATTATTTCCTATTGTTATGTCTCTCGAGTAAAGTTTATCCTACCTCCTAAAATCGATATCTATTCTCCGATTCTTATTCTCCTTGAAAAATTTATCTTGTAATCTAATTAAAAAAAGGTTTATCGAAGGGTTGTTTTACAAAATTCCCATTTTAAATAACCAATGTAACATCCCGTTTCTGGTTTTGGTTAACAAAATAATATATTTATTGTTATGATTCGGGCTTGTGTTGGGTTCAATAAATGTGGGTAATGGACTTGGATTAGTAAGGAAGAAATAAAGACTATGGGCCTAGACCCATAATCCATGACCCATATTATATAAACTATGATTATTCAGTAATCCATTCATTCCACGCATTCCATACACCATCCAAAACACACACTTAAGCTCTCTCTCTCTCTCTCTCTCTCTCTCTCTCTCTTATTCTCCGTTTCTCTAACGGAAACCAAGGAGGAAAACCGAGCATTGATCCGAGGTAATGATAGAATAATCTTATATGGATCCAAACCCATTAGATCTAGTCGCGAAACGATGAACTGACACCCTCAACCATTAAGGTCACGACGTCCAGATGGAATTAGGTATAAACCACTGGAAAGCGAACTTAGGGGTCACCCTAGCTCGGATACGGATCAAACGGTGAAGAAAGGTGGAAAAACAAGTGAGATCTCGCTTTTTCGGCGAGATCCAGGTTTTCCGGTGATGACGGCACTGGAAAGGCGGCGACAGAGATAAGGGAATGTTTAGGGATTGCCAGGGAATATTCTGACATTCTTTGACCTAACCCTAGGCGCGTGTAATGATTGAACTGTTATTCGCTATGCCCATTCGCTAAGGAAGATAACGAATGAACTGTCATTCACTAAGGAAGAATAACGAATGAACTGCCATTCGCAATGCCCATTCGCTAAGGAAGAATAACGAATGAACTGCCATTCGTTATGCCATTCGTTGTGGAGAACTAACGAATGAACCCCCATTCGTTGGAAGGTCCATTCGTTAGCCAGATCAAAACAAACGATCCCATTTGTTATTGAACCCTCATTCGTTGAGAGGTCATTCGTTAGACCAGATTAACGAATGAGCTCACATTCGTTAGATGCTAATCCGTTAGTCCAATCAACAAATGAGCCCCCATTCGTTAAGGGTTAAAGGACGAAAGAAGTTTGATAAAATGACAGAAAGGTTCCTGGACTTTGAATAAATGGTTTAATTACATAGAAGCCTTAAACATTATAAATTAATGAAAAATACCTCAGGGGGTCAATGCATAATGATTAACTAACCAGTTGGGGATCAATGAAGTAAACCGGCTTAGACGCTTAAGAATAATTAAACAGGCGGTTAAGAATGACTAGAGCAGTATTTGATATTGTGTTTTTTAAACAGTTAATCGTGAACAACTAAAGAAAGGAGTTACCATTAACTATGAGAGGAACCGAGTTCAAGTGAGTTTCTAGCTCCACTTCATTGTTATGTTTTCGAGGTTGTGTGCATACTCGATGTGATTAGTTAATACTATTACCCTAAGTGGTAAGTGTATGACTTATATGATCTATGTGATAGAGATTGAGAATGTGAATGAATGATTGTCGGTACGTGAACGATCTTCGGATATTGCACGTATTGCCAGGAAAGGTGAGCTTTATATATGATGCATGAAAGATACATGAATGATTAAGAGTATGTGTGAAAGTATATAATAAGATGTATGTGTAAGGAAGTGAATGTATGGTTTTACAGAAGGAAGGGACCAGACCCTACTAATATCTGAGATAGAAGGAACCAGACCCTAATAATATATGAGATAGAAGGGACCAGCCATACGAATATCTGAGATAGAAGGGACCAGACCCTAATAATATCTGAGATGGTAAAGATAGTTATGTATGTAGTATGAAAGAATGTATGTTCGAATAAACGTATGTACAAAAGGAAGGTAAACATGTAAAGTATATAATATGCATCATCGGATCCGTATATGAAAGTAAGTGTAGGTATTGTATGTTACCTGATTAACTAGAACTCAATCAGCGTAGCTGACCTTTAGCGTGCACGCAGGTGAATAGACCGAGACAGCTGGCTTGAGGGGGGACACATAGCAGGATCTGAAGAGGCTGGCATATGAAGATTTGGCATGATGTTTTGATACTATGTTTTATGTTATGTTTTAAAAGATAAGTTATGAATGCTTGTAATGAATGGTTGACCTTTATTATTATTCAGTGAAAGTTTTAATTAACTATGATATTTAGAACTGTGTTTATGAGTAAAGTTAACGCCAAATTAGGGCACCGGGACCGGGGCCTTACAGCCAAACTTTAATTTTATTTATTTAAAAGATGTCTCACTTATAACACTTCTCGCTAAAAGATTTCTATTTTATTATTGAAATTATATTTTCAAATGTTTCGTAACCTACACGGGTCGACACGTAATTACCCAAGTCCTCGCATGGAAATCATAATACAAACAATTTTTTATCATAATATAGAATCGAAAGTAGTTGGGATAACGATACAAATGTAAATATAATAAGGACATGGTGGATACGTCGCTGATACATCCTATATATAAGTGCTTTTATCGGATTTTCATTTGAAACGTTGTTTCAACTATTCAAAGTTCTGTATTATGATTAATTTTAAAATTTTCCTTTCTTCAAAATTTAATGGTTTTGTTATATTATTCCTTAATTTCGGGACGAAATTCCCAAAAGTAAGAGATATTGTAATAACTCGGATTTTTCCATTTAATATTTTTACCCTTTACCTGACCCGTTTCGATGTTCGTGACATTTTACCAATAAAATATCACGTTTATCAAGTCATTATTATTATTTTAGCGTTATTGTTTAAATATTTATTTTAATTATTAAAATTACTTTGATATATCTACATTTTTAACCATAAACTAAACTTTAATCTCTATTTGTTTCCACCTTCATAGTTCGGTGACCTTTTTACACAATCTTAGATTTTAACTCCTTAACCCATACCCATATACCTGAACCCGTGTACCATACCCGTTTGCATATCCGGACACCCAATTTTCTAGCTTGGACCACAATCTTCGACGTAAACATGGAAATTTGATCTATAATATTGTTTCGCTTGCCTATTTCGGCCTTACCGACACCTTATTGCGACATAAGATTGTTTTTTATTCGTATTAACTTAATTAACAAACCGTCTTTAAGCTTAGTGGTTATATACACCTAGAGATCATTATAATCCAATTGCTCACGTCTGCACCGTCATAGCACGTCGCTCATCTAACCCCTATGGTTAATTTAATTATAAACACATGCTAGTGCCCGTCTTTAATCGTTTTCTTGACAGCCATTATAGCTCTAATTGATCATCGTTCGTTAATCGTTGGAGGTAATTATTTATATATTTAGACTCGCCATGATTCGCTGTACAAAAGCCCTATGATCAATCGACCAATCACTTAACGATTTGGCCGATTGATTGTTCTAGGGTTCATAGTATAATTAGGTACGTGTATGTTTTGGTTATAGTATTTTGTTATCAAGTTTAAACCAAACTAACACCCTAGCCTAGATGGCTAGGGTGTGTATGTTCATATTTCAGGTGGGCTGGAGGGCGCAGGTTTGAGCCCCTCCAGACCCGTTTTTGGTATTTTTTTTTGGAAAATCAATTGGTTTATTAAATTAAGTCATTTAATCATTTAAGTGATATTTTTAATACTATAAAAATCATAAATAACCAGTATTTTTACAAAAACCGACATATTAGCTAGTTTTTTCGAACCTTGGTTAAAACCAAATATATAGGTATATATATATATATGTATGTATGCATGTATGTATATGTATTAGATATTAATAACTAATAAAGATTTTATAAAAAGGGTTTTTAATTTAAAATACATAATTTATGTAACTATATATTATTGCTTTAAAATAACTATTTGATCAAGTATTTTCTAAACAAATGTATTTTTATATATTAATGTTTCTACATTATTAATTACAACTTTAAATGAAAATAATAATTATAATTAAAAGAATTTAGTTTTGTTATAGTTATATATGTGTGTGTATACATATATATAAAATAAACTTTATAAAATAAACTCTAAATAAATTATTAAATCGCTTTTAACCCATTCATTAATCCATAGTTATTCGTTATTACTCATAATTAGGATTTTTTTCGTGCATATATCTTGTCAAGCATGACGTTTATTGATTTATGTTCTTATCGTTCTCATTTCGCTTATTGATAAGGTGAGTATTCATTGCCCTTTTTACTTATTTTAAACGTTTTGTGGATGTATGTGTATCGTATTATATTTATCTATTATTTATTATTCACACTTGCAAACTGTTTAAGCCTTGTTTGCATATCAATTATTTACATAACTTACTATATGTTTATTGCTTAACTGTCTGCATTCAGAGAGGTCTATCATAATCACAGTAATAGTATGATTATACGACTATCATAGTAGCCAATTCCCACTTCGCAAGGCAACGGTTTTTACCGACACTTATTATTTGTTCCTTGGCTTAATTGTTTATCTCACAGGAATAGTTTTGCATTTTTATATTATATCGTATCTTAAGTTAACTGGTGTTTACTCACTCAACCTTGTGTTGACAAAACTATTTTATCTTGTACTCATATGCAGGTTATCATTTGAACTGATATTAGGATTGTTAATAATTCAGAGATTTTTATTGTTAGAAGAATGAATCAAGACTTAGTTAAATTATGTATATCTTGTTGCTTTATTTTTAAATTATGTACTTTGTTTTATTTGGATTTGTTTTAATATTTAATTTAAATAAATAGATTTGCCACTTTAAATTATTGAATGATAGTACCTTGAGAGCTATGAACAATCAGCTTACTCCCCGACATTTCCGCCTTAGGTTGGGGTGTGACACAACCGGCTAGTACCCCACCTCATAACACCCGTGTCTCGTGGTATTCAAAAATATATTTATGGCTTGCGAACGATCTTATGTGATGTTATCGACCTTGCTACTTCCCTTTTTGATGATCACGTTAGGGATGGAACCTTGTCCTGAAAAGATTCAAAACCTACCATTGACAAGACCAAAACCGAGTCCTTAACTGATGCTAAAGCCGAACCCAAACCCGCTCAAAACAACAATACGTATTCCCGCTACAACAACAATAACAAAATCAAACATAAACCTGACCACCAAAATTTTGCTATCAACCAAGCACGACTCGATCCAACTGTCTCAAACAAGAAACCTTACACCGGTTCTCACCCGTTATGCCCCACTTGTAACTATCACCATTCGAATCAATCCACGTGTCATTTTTGTAACCAATGCAATCGTTACGTTCATCTTGCTAATACTTGGCATATACCACCTAGTGCACAAGCCCTCCATAACGGTATGTGCCTCTTGCTCCTAAATCCCATGTTATGTCACCTGCTCAACCTGGTGCACCTTCTATAGTGCTTGCTACAATTATGGAGACCCTAATCATCTTCGTAATATGTGTCATAAACTCATCCGTGCTCACCAAGCTAAAGCTATAACCGCACCTTACTACACTACCCATGCCCATCAAGTCCAAACACACCACCCTTACATCCTTCAAGCTCCTCCAGTCAGTCAAGATCATTCTTACTTAAACCAAACCTATCAAATCATGTTCCCGCAAGCTTAAGTTTACCAAACCTATTCTAACCAAACCCCACTCATGCAACCTATTCAAGCTCAACCCATTCAAGTTATCCCAAATCAATCGTCTTTGACTACTCAAGTTCTTATTGATCCAACTCATCAAGGTGCTCCAAGTCAAGTGAATGAAGTCAACCGTAATTAAGCTTCTCAAAGATTCTGAAGACTCTTATTCCTTGCGTTATTTCTATCTTAAGTTAGTTTGTCTTTTCAAGTTTAGTATTGCAATGAATCATTACTTAATTATGGTATCGAATAATTTAATTTGAATTAATTATACTTTAGGTGTTCTTATCTCATGAATAAAGTTCATTTTATTTATCAAGGTTAATGTTTTATGCTACCGTTCTCGTATTTTATTTTTCTTTTTCTCGTTCATCACGATCCATTTTAATCTCCACTTCAAGGAATCCATTTCTTTTCAATTTTCAAGATTTATACATTTACATCAAAAGTTTTTTTTAGAAATTTCACTGTTATTAATCAACTCGGAAGTTTAGAAATGTTTTATACATTGATGGCTTCTGGTTTTATATTTAAAATTTATTAAAACTTTTGTTTTCTCACAAAAGTATGTCTTTCAATGTTTTCTAACCCACACGATGTAGACACAAATAATTCTAATAATAAATCTTCATTTTAATTTAATCGGAGAAGATAATCATTTTAGGGTGATTTTTAAACCTTTTTTAGAATAATATATATATATATATATATATATATATATATATATATATATAATATAGATGAACAAGAAGAGAAATTCTAAATAAGCAAATTAGTTATATGAAAGTTACTATCTAAAATCAAGAACCCACTCCATTCTTCCTTGATGATTATAAATTAAATATGTGATAAACTTGTTTTAATAATATACGATAGAATAGCCCCTCATTTATAAGTGAACTACCCTATGACATAAAAGAAAGTAGCATACATAACTTCGTTTATACCACGAGAATGTCAATTTAAGTAATCAAGTAGTTTTAGTAAAAGTATAAAGATTAGGATTGACTTTGATTTCTCAAATACCAATTCTAACAACTTCGGGTGGTTATAGTTTAGCCACACAACCTCCCACTGGTTGATTTAAGTAGATTATAATTACACATTCTTGTAACATATTTTTTCTTCAACTAGTATGATAACCTAAGAAATCGTGTTAACAATGTTATTTTAGAATTATCAAAACTAGAAAACTAGATCACAATTTATATCTCATCATTTCTAAGTACAATATAAGAATCCATGTTTTGTTGAGTTAAAGTGACTAAACATTTCTCATCAATGGATAATTGCAAAATAATCATGTACTTTACTAAAACTAAATCACATATGTAATATAATCAAGTAAAACAAAGCTTTTTCATAGAAATTAGATGGTAAATCGAGTTTTAGCTCATGATGAACATAGTTATGAACATCAAAGGAGATGAAGTTAACAAACACATGATTAAATTAGAACAATTTAACCAAATATGGATGAATCTCTCTTCTTTAATGGTGATGGATGATAATGATGATGACCTCCAAACCTTCAAACTCTCCACACGATATTCAATATGAGTGTAAAGTGGGTGTCTTAAATGTGAAACCCATATAGAATTTTTCCAAGCACACTAAGCAAATGCAACATGCACCTCTATTTATTGGCTTCTGGGCAGTCAGGCACAACCCCGTGTTTATGAAGCATGCCCTCGTGTCCAGCTGTCCAGTCACATTAAATGCTTTGTCAGATCGTACATGATGACTCACCACGGGGGTGTGCTACGTGAGGCACGACCCTGTGTTTTGGGTGTTTGTTATATATTCTTTTGTATTTTCTGGAAAGGTGACCACGGCCTCATGTTCCCTAAAGCATGGCCCCATGTCCGGCTGTCCAGTATTTTGTCTTTTCTTCGCATATTTTTTGTCTTTTCTTGCACAGGAAATCATGAGGGCGTGTTCCATGAAGCAGGGGGTGTGTTTTGCTGTTTACTTTGATTCTCTTTGATTTTTCTTTGCATTTTCAATTGTCTCTTCATTTGAGACTTGGATATACATGAAAACATATTTTAACATGATAAGTAGTTATTTGAACTATGTTGGGTCAAGAAATTGACCTAAGGGGAGATTGTTGAGTCAAAGATTTGACCTAAATGAAGTACATGGAAGATTGGAATCTTCTCAACCTCCTCTGAATTTGCTAAGTAATGGATCTGAGCACACCTTAGACCTCCGAGCAAGCTTTTACTTAGCCGTGTACGATATTTTGCCTACCGGGAAAGGTTTACTTCAAGTAGTCTTCTTAAGTGGATATCCGAGCAGGGTTTGCAAATTAGTGCATTGCCGAGTAAGGTACACTAGTTTATGTAAATCTGGGCAAGGTTCACTTTATCAAGCAAGTCTGTTCTTCAGAGCCAAGTATATTACTCTTCCGAGTAAGGTTTGGTTAACCAAGTCCAAGAAGCCAAGTGATTGGAAGACCGGGCAAGGTATTCATTAATAAGTATGATCCAAGTATGCTTGATAATCTAAAGGAATATCTCTAAGTAATATCGGGCAAGGTTCAACTCGAGCAAGGAACTGTACTCCCGAGTACACTTTGCTAATAAGTTATTTTATAGCAAAGAGCTGAAATGGATCATTGAAGAACAAGGTTGCTCGTAAGGAGTTGTCGGGCAACGTCTGGCAAATTCAAGAAGACTGAAGTCTACTCGGTGAGTATTTTACTTAGTGAAATACTCTTTAAGTAAAGTCTACCCGGAAACTGATCCCGAGCACACTTCTATGTTACCAAGTTATGAAGGATGGCCGAGCATACTCAGAAAGACCAGACTGATGCAAAGCCTACCCGGAAGACTTGTTTTACACTTAGTTTATTTTAAATATGTAATTTGAATATGTATGACTGTATTTAGGGTTTCTAGAAGGAATGACAGCCGTCCTAGGTTGGCAGGCCTATAAATAGAATATTTAGGGCACGCCGCCAAAGGGATCACAATACGGATAAGACAGACACATTAATTGAAAGAAAATTGTGTGACTGCTGTCTTAGGATTCCTAGAAAGCCCTAAATCGATTATCCTTTTGTATGATTAATATTATATAAATGGAAATCTTTTGAGCGAATCATAAGTGTGCTTTCTACCTTTGATTATTCATTGCAACTGTATGTTTGTTATTGATTCCGCCTTTAACAAAGGGATATCTTTCTAAATATAGCAACCCGTCATTAACTCTCTTGTCGACACATCAATTTGTGTGAGTTATGACATGATTAATTAAGATCCAGCTGAAATCGAGGGGACCGACAAGTGGTATCAGAGCTTGTTACTGCTATTTTGGAAAGATTGTTGCTGATTGAAGATTTGAAGAAGAATGACGTAAGCAGACCTTTGTTCAATTGATTTGTGACGTCAGCAGCCCTTTTTTTTTACATTTTTCTTCCAGATCTACAATCTACCGGTGTTTTTTTTCTTCCTTATTTCAATTAAAGTTCTAATCTTTATATCTAAATCTTGTTCTAATCACATCAGACATATCAGATCTGAGCATTCTGTTTCCAGATCTGATTATTTTGAAACTTTTTTTTAAAAGAAACTGATTTTTAATTTCTCAAAATGTCTGGATATGAGGAACAAGAGGTGTCTACTAACAAGATACCAAGGTTGTATGGACAGGAAAACTTTATCAAATGGAAAGTACTCTTTGAAGCAGCCGTATGCTACAATGATATTGATATGTGGAACTCCATCAAGAATGGTCCACAAACTGCTGTTGAAGAAGGTGCAATGCTACTGCAAGAGAAAAAATGAGAAAGGTGGATGACAAAGCCTTAGCTATGATTAAGCTAGGTTTGTCTTGGGAGATTCCGACCAAGGTGGCTCATCACACAACTGCCAAGCAAATGTATGATGCCATCCTTGAAATGTATGAAGGGAATACTGAACTAAAGAACATAAAGAAGCAAAGATTGAAGCAACAGTTAGAAAGGTTCAAGTATAAGGATGGAGAAAGGTTGAAATCAATACTAGAACGTTTTCTAAGTATTGCGAATGAGTTGAGGACAACTGATTATGTAATGACTGACTTTGATTTGAATACAAAGTTACTCAACTCAATGCCAAAAGAATGGTATACTGCTTGCAAGTTCATCCTTCAGAAGCATAATTTCAATGAATTGAAATTGGATGATGTAGTATGCTTTCTTCAGGCTGTAGAACTTGAAATGATAGAGAATGAGATGATTAAGGAAGATAGACCCTGCTTCAATGTTTCAAATGCATTGATTGCACCCATGGGAAATCTGTCTATCAAGAATCAACAACAAATTCCCATTATTGAAGAACCAGCTGAACATAATGTTGTTACTCCAAAATCTTTCATTGGAGGTAGCACAAGTAATCAAGGAAATCAGCAGAGGTTCAATGTGCAACTGATTGATGATACTGATTCTGCCTCCAAGCCAAGTGGAAATGTTCCTAATACTGGCACAGGACATGGTCAAAGCAATGAAACACAAGCTTTGTTGTCTATGTTTACTGAGTCATATAATGCATTTGTTGCAAAGAATCTAATTCACACAAGTGTGGTACAAGATGATTTAGAACAAATTGATGCAGATGACCTGGAAGACATGGATTTGAAGTGGCAAGCTGCCATGTTGGGTTTGAGAAGTAAAAGGCTGTATAACAGAACTGGTAGGTCTCTGGTTTCTGGTCCTAATGACAGGATTGGATTTGACAAGTCAAAAGCAATATGCTACATTTGTCAGCAACCTGGTCATTTTGCAAGAGAATGCAATCAACAAAGAAATTTTCAAATGAATCAATTCCAGAATCAACAACCAGGAGGTCAGCATCAATATCAACAAAATCAACCAAGAGGTCAGCAGCATTACCAACAAAATCAGCCAAGATTCAACAACAACAACAGTCAAATGAACAACTTTAACAACAACAACTTCAATCCCAACAACAATTACAACCCCAACTTCAACAACTTTCAGCCTTAAATGAATAATCAACAACAAAGTATGCAACAGACTCAAGGTTTTCAAATGAATAACAATCAAAACCTTCAAGCAGCTCAAAATGTTCCAAACAACACTGTTCCAACAAATCAAAATCAGATCAGAAATCAAGGAAATGTGGCAGTGACTACACAGCATGAAGGAAATTTTGATTGGAGCAATCATGAAGAGGACATTGCAGATGATATCAGGAAAGTAAATGTGGCATTCATGGCCATAATTGAGAAAGAAAAAGGATCATCATCTCAGGTACACTCTGCTCCTACAGTTGATTTAAATGAACTTATCATTGAATTGAAAACAAAGGTAGGCAAGCTGGAAAGTGAGTGTTTTAGAAAACAAAGCATCATCAATGAGTATGAGGCAAGTGAGTTGATCAGTGATGAAAAGATTAAAATCCTTGAAGATGATTGCATGATCATTTACAGAACTCAAACCAGATACACCACTGAGATTGATGGATAAAAGAAGATGTTGGTTGAAGAAAAGGTGCAAAACACAAGACTGAAGGTTGAAACTGAATTTCTGAAGAATTTGATCTCAACAGGCAACATATGTGGTATACTAAACCAGGTGAAGAACAAGACAAATACAAAACAGTACTACCTCCATTCAACAACAACTTCATGCCAAAAGTTGACAAAGAGAAAAGAGATGCATATTTGCAACAATTCAGAGATGTCTTTCAAGACAAGGAAGAATTTGTTGATTTGTACAAAAAGGTAGAAGTGAATGAAGAAGGAGAGTTTGTGATTAAGAAAGAAGCAAAAGAGGATAAGTCAATTGGAGTTCAAGTCTCTGAGGATGACCTTGATTCATTTGAGTTGGATCAAGATGATTTGAGTGATCAAATTACTGAAAAGGAAATCAAAGCTGCTGAAAGAGGAAGAAAATATAAGAAACCTGAATCTGTTGATAAACTTCCAAAGTATCCACCAGTCCCACCAAGATTGAAGAAACAGAATGATAAAATGAAAAGAGAACATGTTTCTTTTGATATTTGTGAAAGGAGGAAGATAAAATACAATGCAGTCAGACCACCAAGCAAGGCTATTTTGGGTAAGATAAATCAGAACAACAAAAGGAAGATGGTGACTGAAAAAGTTGATACAGAAAATTCTATCACAGTTTATCCAGTCTTTTCTAGTCATGAGGTGTTGGATGTTGGAGAAGTGGAAACTATGGAAGAATATGGAAAAGACAGTCAAGGGTTAGAGAAAGCAGTGATGAAGAACCTATGATTATGGAGAAGATTGTCTTTGTCAAAAGCAAACTTGAAAGACAAGACATCAAGATTGAGGAATTTGTTCCTTTTTCAATTGATTTTGATGGTTTAAAGAATTAGAAGACTCTAGGAGTCAAGACACCTAAGCCAAGTGAAAGATACAAGAAACCAAAAGAACATGAAATATTCAAAGGAAAGGTTTGGTGCAAAAGGTGTGATGAATATGGTCACCACACAGATTCATGTAATGAAAGATTCAAATTCAAACCATTTCATGTACTAGATGGAACAAAGTATGGGCAAGACTTTTTCCTGTACAAAAAGAAGTATGATGAATATCTGGGAAAATGAAAAGTGTGTGGAAATGAAACCATGAACAAAGAAGAGAAGAAATCTGAAAAGGAGACAAGGATTGAGAAGAAAGTGGCTGAACTAGCAAGAAAAGACAAATCTCCTAAGAAGCATGAGAAATTGACCAAAAAGAACTATCAGTCTGTGAGAATCAAGCAAGATACTCAATCAGTCAAATCTGATAGTTCTCAAGGATCATCAAGCAGTGAGAAGACAAGAAGAAAAGATGTACATACTAGAATTAAACCAACAGAACTCACTGGTGATAAGAAGTTTCTATTAAGACATGGATATGAACCACATGGTTTCCTTTGGAAACCTAAGACTGAGAGTAAGGTTGAGCAAGTTGCTGATGTGAGAGACTACTCTAAGAAGAAGGACTATGTGATAAAGGAGTATGCCACTAACTCAGATGAATACCACTGCCCAACCTCACTTGTCAAAACTCCAAGAGAGTGTGGTTATGAAACTGATCATTCAGACAGCTTAGAATTGGCTCATGAAGATCCTAAACCAACAACACTCACTTCCCAAGCTGTGTTTGAAACGAAATCTGATGAACTGCAAGTTGATAAGGCTTGCACTTCATCACTTAACTAATCAACTTTTCTTTGTATGTGCAGGAACAGTCCACTCCTATAAATGACATATGGTATATGGATAGTGGTTGTTCTAGGCACATGACTTGTGACAAGAGATCTCTTGTCAATTATGAAGAGAAGTATGAAGGTCCAGTAGCTTTTGGGAGTGATGAGAATGGTGGAAAGATTGTTGGAAAAGGAATCTTAATAAATGGGAAAGTCTCATTTGATAATGTATTTTATGTTGAAGGTCTTCAGTACAATCTGCTGAGCATATCACAAATGTGTGATAAGGGTTACAAAGTCAGTTTTGATGATTCACACTGTTTCATTTTAAAACCTGAGTTTGTAATTCCACCTGAAATGATTATGATGATGGCACCAAGAAATGGTAACTTGTATGAATTGAATATGAAAGAAGCTGTTTCAAGAGGAGGTGCATGTTTTGTTTCCAAAGCCACTGAAAATGAGTCAAAATTGTGCCATAGGAAACTGTGTCATGTGAACTTGAAGAACATGAATAGACTTGTCCAAGGTGAGCATGTCATAGGTCTACCTACAAGAGAATTCAAGTTGGAAGATCATTGTGATTCATGTCAAAAGGGAAATCAACACAAATCTACTCATAAGCCAAAGCTCATCAACTCAATTGATCAAGTACTTGAATTACTTCACATGGATCTCTTTGGTCCAGTGAGTGTACCAAGTATTGGGAAGAAAAGATATTGTCTGGTGATCATTGATGACTATTCAAGATACACTAGGGCTTATTTCCTAAGTATCAAGGTGAGATTGCAGAGTTGATTAAAGGTTGTGTAACAATGATTGAGAACAAGTTGAATAAGACAGTCAAGATGATGAGAAGTGACAATGGCACTGAGTTCAAGAATGGAGTTATGCAAGAATTCTGTGAAGCAAAAGGAATACAACAACAATTCTCAGCTCCTAGAACTCCTGAACAAAATGGTGTAGCAGAAAGAAGAAACAGAACACTTATTGAAGCTGCAAGAACCATGTTAGAAGATGCTAATCTTCCTGTCACTTTTTGGGCTGAAGCTATAAATACAGCTTGCTATGTTCAGAACAGGGTACTTGTCAACAAAAGGCTAAACAAAACATCATATGAAATATTTCACAATAGAAAGCCTTACATCAAGTTTTTCAAGCCCTTTGGATGCAAATGTTTCCTACTAAACACAAGAGACTATTTGAACAAGTTTCAAACAAAGTCCCTGGATTGTTTCTTTGTTGGATATTCTACACACTCAAAAGCCTACAGAGTCTATGTAAAAGATCACTTGAGTGTTATAGAATCTTCTGACATCATTTTTAATGAGAATCAATTCAATACAGTTGATGGTGCAGCATGGCTGTTTGATCATGAGAAGTTAATAAGGTCTTTCAAGATTTATCCTGAAGACTTTGATGAATCTTTCTACAAGACCAGTGAAATTGAAGAGAAAAAGAAGAAGTCATTGGACTTGGAAGAATTATGGAAGAAGGTTGCTGAAAAGGAAAAGGAATATACTTTTGTGAAGAACTCCTCATGTGATATTGGTGAACCTAATCAAGAAAACAATTAAAATGTTGAACATGATCATACTGAGAACAATCAAGACAATCATGATGTACAGGATGATCAAGTTCTGAATGAGGGTGACACAAGCAACCAAGCAAGTGGAGAAGAAGCTGCATCTACAGCAAGATTTCATGATCTATTTCAAAGATTGAACTTAGAAAATAATGGTGCATCTACTTCAAGACAACATAATGATGAAGCACCAGAATTTCATGATGCAGAGACTGATTTGATCATTGAAGAACCAGAACTCAATGAGTCAAATCTTGACACAACTGTGTCTACAGATATGATTGTTCAAACTCCTTATTTGGAAAAGAATCATCCTTCTGAAAGTATCATTGGTGATTTGCATGAAAGAGTTACAAGAAGTCATTCTGAAATTGCAAACATTTGTCTTTACTCTTGTTTTCTATCCCAAATAGAACCAAATAACATAGCACAAGCATTAAAAGATAATAGTTGGGTGGAAGCAATGCAAGAGGAATTGGCACAATTTAGAGACCTACATGTGTGGGATCTTGTTGATAAGCCATTTGACAGATATGCAATTGGAACCAAATGGGTTTTTAGAAACAAAAGGGATGAAAGGGGTTTGGTGATTAAGAATAAAGCTAGACTTGTAGCACTGGGATGTCTTCAAGAAGAAGGAATAGACTTTGAGGAAGTTTTTGCACCAGTTGCAAGACTTGAAGCTATTAGGATTTTTCTTGCATATGCTGCCTCAAAGAACATTAAAGTGTTCCAGCTTGATGTTAAGTCTGCATTTCTAAATGGAAAGGTTGATGAAGAGGTGTATGTTGCTCAACCTCCAGGTTTTGAGGATCCAATGTATCCAAACAGGGTGTATAAGTTAAACAAAGCCCTTTATGGATTGCACCAGGCTCCTAGAGCATGGTATGATGAGCTGTCAAATCATCTTCTTGAAAATGGTTTCAAAAGAGGAGCCATTGACAAGACACTCTTCTACAAAAGAAAGGGATCAGACTTGCTTCTAGTACAAGTGTATGTGGATGACATCATCTTTGGATCTACAAATGAACAAATGTGCATGGAGTTTGAAGGGGTAATGAAGTCCAAATACAGCATGAGCTCTATGGGAGAAATGAACTTCTTTCTTGGATTACAAGTTCAACAGAAAGCTGAAGGGATTTTCATTCATCAAAACAAATATGTACAGGACATCTTGAACAAGTTCAACTGTCATGAGTACAAGACTGCTTCAACTCCAATGGACACCAAAGAAAAGATGATTGTAGATGAAAAGGGGGAGTCTGTAGATGAACATGAATATAGAGCCAAAATTGGATCTCTGATGTATCTGACTGCAACAAGACCAGATATCATGTTTGCTGTATGTGTATGTGCAAGATTCCAATCAAGTCCAAAAGTCTCCCACATGAATGCTGTTAAAAGAATATTCAGATATTTGAAAGGAAGACCAGACCTAGGAATTTGGTATCCAAAGAATCAAGCTTTTGATCTGATTGCATATACAGACAGTGATTATGATGGCTGTAACATGAGCAAAAAGTCTACCTCAGGAAGATGTCAATTTTTGGGTGAAAGGCTAGTGTCATGGCAATGCAAAAAGCATACTACAGTCTCAATCTCTACTGCAGAAGCTGAATATGTTGCTGCATCTGCCTGCTGTGCACAAGTTCTATGGATTCAAAATCAGATGCTGGACTATGGTTTGAATTTCTTGAACACCCCTATTCTTATTGACAATAATGCTGCATATTTTACTGTTAAAAATCCAGTTCAATATTCCAAAACTAAGCACATTGAAATCAGACATCATTTCATCAGAGACTGCAGTGAAAAAGGTTTGATTGAAATGCAAGGGTTGATACAAGTGACAATTTGGCTGATCTATTCACCAAAACATTTGATAGAACCAGGTTCAACTTTCTTCTGAAAGCCCTGGGAATGATCAACTCTGATGAAATCTGATTAAGGATGTGTGCCTGGTTGTGTGTCTCTCTGTGATAACTGATTATTTTATTAGAAATTACACATATTGAATGTTTAGTGAATATGCTTGGTTATGTTGATTGAATTTGTTTTGAAAATGTTTCAACTAAATAATGATTGAATATGTTTGAAGTTAACTGATAGGTGCTTAAGTAACTATCTGTGCAATTTGTTTGAAATTGATGATAATTTTTGACTATCAAGTTAACTGATCTGATGTTATGATAAGTAGTTTGATTTGTTTGGGTGAAATTGAATGCTTGTCTGATGTCATGAGTAATCACATGTTTATGGTTACTTGAATATGTTCTTTATCTGATCTTCTAATGTTGTTAAGATATGATAGACATTGAATGTTAGTACAATCTGTTTTCTTGATGATGTTAAGAATGATTAAGATTTGATTGTGTGATGCAACTGTTTATATCAAAATGTGTTTTATGTCAAAATTACGTGATTCAATGAATTTTATAATGAATTTTGCATAAATACTTTATTTTGGTCAAAACATGAGCAAGTTGATAAATGGTGAAGAGATATGATAAGATTATTCAGTTCAAGCTTTTAAGAAGCTTAAAAGAAGGATTTTTTTGAAAAGTCTCAAATAGTTGTTTTTGCTGAAAATTATTTCATTTGCCCAGTTGGAAGGACATGCACTTGTGTATGTTTGGTCCTTAAATCTCTATAGATTCAAAGGATAGCCATTGACCTGAAAACTGAATGCACTTGGGGCAATTATGACTTGTTTCTTATTCCTTCACTTAAAACTATGTCAATAGCTCTGACTTTGAAATGACATATATTCACATGTATGTTTGGTCCTGTTGACCACTTTTGGTCAAACAGGATAGCCATCAACCTGACAATGAAGAGATATTGGGGTGATTGAATATTAAACTATGTTTAATGAAAAATGATAGTACATTGACTACTTAGCTGATCATATGGAATTAATAGGCTAAAAAGACCTTAGTATAGTCATTAACATGTATGGTTGCTTTCCCATGATGATGTAAGATCTAAGGTGATATAAACATAATGAATATGCTAATCTTTATGTGGATATGCATAGTTGTCTTTGCATGTCTCAAGATAAATCTCTCCGAATGATATGGCAGAAAAGTGATTACCCAGTCATACACGAGCTTGTGGTTATTTGGTCAACCAAAAATGAAACATCTTTAAATATGACAAAGAGCATGATTTAAGAAAATTTGTGAAAATATCAAAAACAAGGGGAAGAATGAATAAATCAACCAAAAGTTGATGAGTGTTTTAAATATTTTATCAAACAAGAGGGTTACAACAAGAACTACAAAGATGTTGGCAAAATCTGTCTCATCTTGAATGAAAGGCATGTTGCTAACTGTAAGTCCAACGTTCAACCTCTATATATGTTTGAATCTAAAAATACAAAAATACAATAAGTTCTGTCATAAAAAAACTATTTTTGACCAAATACAGGAGGTTGGAGTCAAATTGGGGTGATCTGGGGAAAGCCAAATAAGCTTTGAGAAGAGATATGAGGCATCATAGCACAGTGTTGACCATTAATGCATTATGCTTTAAATGAACCTAAATCATATCACTAAAGAGATGAAATTCATGCTAAGTTTATACCTGTTGTTAACCTATCTATGTTGTCATAATAATGCTGAGAGTGAAGTATTGAGATACCTACTTAGTCAATATGATCCCATTCTTGAGATCTTTTCAATAAATGGAAGAAACTGTTTTGAAGAGAAATATAACTGAAATTTGATCTCTAAATGCACCATTTGCTCTTAAACTATGATCTGAAAAGAAAAATATATTTTGACAAAGTGGTTTAAGTCAAAAAGTATTGCATTTTGCCTAAAATAGGTTGAATATGTAAGTTCGGGTAAGGTTTGATGCCTTATAACCTTTCCGGGCACAAAGTGTTTGAATATGTATTTTCGGGTAAGGTTTAATGAACTACAACTTTTCCGAGTACAAAACAGTTGATTATGTTTGAATATGTATTTTCGGGTAAGGTTTAATGAACTAAAACCTTTCCGAGTACAAAAACAGTTGATTATGTGTGAATATGTTGTTTCGGGTAAGGTTTAATGAACTACAACCTTTCCGAGTATAAAACAGTTGATTATGTGTGAATATGTTGTTTCGGGTAAGGTTTGATAACTTTCAACCTTTCCGAGTAAGCTTAGTCATTTTTGACTAACTTTATGATTTTCGGGCATGCTTTGAAGTGTTTACACTTTTCGGGTAGAGTACACTGTTGTACTCATTTCCCGAGCAAGCTTGAAATATTGAGATGATTATGTGTTGTTATAGCTAGCTTTTAACAAAAAATTCTTGTTTCGAGCAAGTTATATGCTAATTGTGATTCCAAGCGAACTTTATGAACTTAGTCAAGTACATCAAGTAAGCTTTGTGATTTGTGTGAATATGTTGTTAGGAAAGGTTTGTTAATCTTTCCGGGCATGCTTAGATATTACTATTTAAGTTTGTCATTTTTCGGGTATGGTTTGACATATTGAAATCCCTCGGGTAAGGGCATACCTGATGATTGAATGGGTTTATCCTAGCAAGCTTATTGCTAACATAGGATTTTCGGGCAAGCTCCATGAAATTTTAGACTATATCACACTTAAATGTTTATGTGTTTTAATTTCATTTCAAGCATGCTCTGTGATATGTGTGTTTATGATTTCTTTGAAATTACAAGTGTTTTCGGGCAAACTTTGTTTTCCGGGCACACTTTATATTCCGTGTACACTTTTGATCCCTCAATATTCTTGGTAATTTCAAAACTTAACTTTCCGAGTACACTATCTGCTGGAAATCCTTTCCGGGCACACTTTGTACTATATGAAGGTTATTCGGGTATACTTTGCATTGGAAGGTGTTCGGGCACACTATTCTCTTGAATGGTTGCTCGGGCACACTATATTTTCAAGCATACTTGAATGAATGTGTTACTTGATTGAATATGTTGGTTAGTATGAAAAAATTGATTATGATTCTTATTAGGGTTTATACTAGATAAGTTTTAATTTGAAATTGAGAAATCTATGTGGGGATCTTAATTGATTCTTAGTAAGAATGTTTATTTGATGATTATACTTGATTATTTGCCTTGTGACTAATTTCTCAAGAAATCTAGTATTTCGGGTAAGCTTTCTTCATCATGTCTTAACTTTAAATTAATTTACTTGATCGAGCAAGGTTTATAAATAGACGAATTCGGGCAAACTTTGTATATCCAAAATGAAAATTTTCCAAGCAAAGTTTGACCGGGTAAGGTTTGTAAGTGGAAGTGTACCGAGTAGACTTTGGATATATTAATCTTTCGAGTAAGGTCTTATGAACTTAAATGAAATTAAATGTTTAATATATCAAGTGGATAATGTTACTAGTTGACAGCTAATAATTCACAAAAGGACAAAGAGCATTTAAAACCCACTTTCAAAAGGTATAAAAGAGGGAGTTAGGCAAATTTTTCAACATTATTTCCCTCTCTCTCCTCCCACTGCAAATCCTTACTCTCAAAGAAACACACTTTACCTTATCTTTACACATTTTTAAATAGATAAGGAATTTATAAGCTAAAATACAAAACACTTTTCAAATTTCTCACTTTACCTGACATGTAAAAGAAAAAGACAGAAACAAAAGAACTTTATCTGCAATTTTGGCAGAAAAATTGCAGATATGTACTTTACATTTGTCTTAACTCTCATTAAAAGAAGACCTGCATATGCTATTCAAAATTGAAACTTCACATTTCAAGAGTAACTTACATTTGTGTTTTCTGCAGATTTCTATATCATTCAAGACAACGGTTTGAATTGAAATATTATTTATACCTTAATTTTTTTTCTTACTTTGAGATCTAACTGATAATTGTGTGTTCATTGATATAACAGAAAATCAGCAATGGATCCAACTCCAAGTAATTCCAATTCCTACAAACATCATCTTTCTGAAGAACTGAAGAAAACATTGCAACGAGTTCAAACCCTAATGTCTGAGGTTGAAAAGATCTCAGCTGCCCCAAAACAGGGGGAGAAATCACTGAATCAGGGGGGAGAATTCGCTGAAGCTTCTCTCCATTTATGAAAAGAACAGTTCAGATGATGAAACTGACAACATTCCAAAAGATGAAAAGAGAGAACTTGAGGAAAGCAAGAAACTAAAAGAAAAAGAAATTGCTCTGGAGGATGATAAAATTAAGACCTTAAATTCTCAGAAGGAGAACACAATGGACTCAGAAATGAATGAATCTGAATCAGAAGCCAAAAGTGTCTATGTGCAAAGAATGACAGAAATTTATGACAGAGAATTTCTGAGTCAAATGATGTCTGATAAAGACTTTGAAGAACAAGAAAACTTGATGAAGCTGTTTGAAGATGAGAGAAAGCTAAGAGATGAAGTGAAGAATAATCAGAGAGAAGTCCCTCAAGAACTGATTGAAAAATGCTTGAATGATCAAGAAATTTCAAATGGTGTGGTAGTCTCTTTGCTCAAACTAATTAAGCAAGAAGAACCAGAGAAAAAGATAAAAGAGAAACTAGACACTGTCATTGACAAGATTTCAAAGGCTTTAAATGAAGAAAAGACTGTTCAAGACAAAATGAAAGATGAATTGGAAGAAGATATGAACATTCAAAAATTCTTGAGTAAATATGGTGGTAAACCCAAATTTTTGGTTAAAAATGGAATTCCTTTTGATTATGTAAAAGTCATGAAAAGAAAAGAGATTTTGAGCAACTTCAAGAAAATGAAAAGACAGCAGTTAAACATGAAAAAGGGAGCTGCCCAGTCTCTAGTTGATAAGAACAAAGGAATATCCAAAAAGATGGTTGATCTATCAAGGATGATAATGAAGGGGAAATCAAAAGTAGAGAAATTCTGCAAACAGACAACATCCTTGCTCTCAAAACAGAACAGTACAAAGAAAAGGAAGATGTCTATGACGACTCAAGAAAAATCAAAGCAGATGCACTTGAAGATGGATAAACCCTTTGTCGAGGTTGCAGTAAAAGCCAAAAACCATTCAGTCAACCACAATGTTATGCCAAGTGGAGTATTCTATGACTCCAGGACTGAACATCTGAATGTTATGATGGAAAATGGAGAGATTGTGAAGATCTTCTCTAAGAATGAATTCAGAAAATTCAATCTATGGCAATTATCTGTGATTGCAGCACTGCATCTCTCAGATTATAATGTAAGGCAAAGTCCTACAAGTGCTAAGCAATCAGAACTGTTAAGATTCTTAAGAGAGCAGGAAAAGTTGGATTTTCCATGCCTAAACAACCATCTCTAGATAAACTAAACAATCTTTGAATAGGCTTTGTTTTGTAATGTCTTCAGACAACTTTCTGATTATGTAATTTGCTTATGTTATTTGAATATGTAATTTTGATTTTTGATTTGATGTGTATTTTTGCTAAGTGTAAGTAACCATAGAAATGTTTTGGGTCAGCTGAGGTGTTCCAATCTAGGGGGAGATTGTTGGGTCAAGAAATTGACCTAAGGGGAGATTGTTGAGTCAAAGATTTGACCTAAATGAAGTACATGGAAGATTGGAATCTTCTCAACCTCCTCTGAATTTGCTAAGTAATGGATCTGAGCACACCTTAGACCTCCGAGCAAGCTTTTATTAGCCGCGTACGATATTTTGCCTACCGGGAAAGGTTTACTTCAAGTAGTCTTCTTAAGTGGATATCCGAGCAGGGTTTGCAAATTAGTGCATTGCCGAGTAAGGTACACTAGTTTATGTAAATCTGGGCAAGGTTCACTTTATCAAGCAAGTCTGTTCTTCAGAGCCAAGTATATTAATCTTCCGAGTAAGGTTTGGTTAACCAAGTCCAAGAAGCCAAGTGATTGGAAGACCGGGCAAGGTATTCATTAATAAGTATGATCCAAGTATGCTTGATAATCTAAAGGAATATCTCTAAGTAATATCGGGCAAGGTTCAACTCGAGCAAGGAACTGTACTCCCGAGTACACTTTGCTAATAAGTTATTTTATAGCAAAGAGCTGAAATGGATCATTGAAGAACAAGGTTGCTCGTAAGGAGTTGTCGGGCAACGTCTGGCAAATTCAAGAAGACTGAAGTCTACTCGGTGAGTATTTTACTTAGTGAAATACTCTTTAAGTAAAGTCTACCCGGAAACTGATCCCGAGCACACTTCTATGTTACCAAGTTATGAAGGATGGCCGAGCATACTCAGAAAGACCAGACTGATGCAAAGCCTACCCGGAAGACTTGTTTTACACTTAGTTTATTTTAAATATGTAATTTGAATATGTATGACTGTATTTAGGGTTTCTAGAAGGAATGACAGCTGTCCTAGGTTGGCAGGCCTATAAATAGAATATTTAGGGCACGCCGCCAAAGGGAGCACAATACGGATAAGACAGACACATTAATTGAAAGAATATTGTGTGATGGCTGTCTTAGGATTCCTAGAAAACCCTAAATCGATTATCCTTTTGTATGATTAATATTATATAAATGGAAATCTTTTGAGTGAATCTTAAGTGTGCTTTCTACCTTTGACTATTCATTGCAACCGTATGTTTGTTATTGATTCCGCCTTTAACAAAGGGATATCTTTCTAAATATAGCAACCCATCATTAACTCTCTTGTCGACACATCAATTTGTGTGAGTTATGACATGATTAATTAAGATCCAGCAGAAATCGAGGGGACCGACAAACTATATTATACGATAAAAGTTGCAGTTTTAGAGATTATTTGATGCTTAAAAGGTGTATAATTTTATCTGCATCACTCTGCGCCGCGCGGAGGACGGGTCTACAACAAATTTTGGTTCGAGTCACTCGTTTAATCCGTTTTTTAATTGTTAAATCGCATATTTTTTTGGTTCAAATCTCATGTTATTAACTCCAAGAAAACCCTTTTAGACATGGTATATGTCCACATTCATTTGCCCCTTCTGAAAGAGCCAATTTCTATGTTTGATGAGCCGATTTTGTCTTAATTACGTTATTGAGTTCCTTAATCGAGTAATTTCTAAAACAGTTAAACCTACCTCTGTATATTTAACCTAAAGACAGTGTCAAACCCTAAAACCATATGTCTCAGCCATCCCTAGGAAAAACCCACGAAATCTCTCTCTCTCTTTGTTGGTGCATGATGTCAGTAGTTCAGTGTCGAGTGTCTGTAATCGTGTTAGTTAGATTTGAGTTTTGTATGTAAGCGAAGTTGCTAACAAGTTCGCTTATATGCGCGAACTTGTTAGACAAGCGAAGTTAGGAACAACTTCGCCTGATTTTACCAGGCGAAGTTGTCGCCTATATATTTAGCTAGGTTACGGCTGAGAAAAGAGGAAGTTTGTTATTCGTGTATTCGAGTCAGAGAGTTTGTATTCAGTGATCATAGTATCACGTGTTTACGGTTGGAATACAAAGTGTGTTTGATTATCGTATCGTGTGTTAGCTCGTATCATTTTCTATACTCATAACGTCTTACGTAGGGATTCCGCACCTACGTAGAACGCGATATCTCGTGTAGATCCGGCTGGGAACCTACAATTGGTATCAGAGCTTTTGCTCGATTGTGTGGTTCGGGATTATCACGCGGGTGTAGAAATCGTTCCGTTCAACTATTCGCGGGACGAGTTTTCTGAGTTTTTGTGTCATACTCATCTCCTACAATCATAAACAACCCATAACACCTTCACAAACCTCGTAAAATCCAGAAATCAAACCTGCATATTCATCGTGTTCATCAGGCGAAGTTGCCGTCACTGTTCGTAGGGTTTCAGCGAAGATATAAGGTTAAGTGAAGTTATCCACAACTTCGCCTACCTTCTCAAGTTCGCTTATCTCAAGCGAAGTTACCCATAACTTCGCCTACCTCTCAAGTTTGCTTACCTCAAGCGAAGTTATTCACAACTACGCCGAATCAGGCGAATTTAAAAAGGAAGCGAAGTTCATAATCAGCGAAGTTACCCATAACTTCGCCTACCTCTCAAGTTCGCTTACCTCAAGCGAAGTTATTCACAACTTCGCCGAATCAGGCAAATTTAAAAAGGAAGCGAAGTTCATAATCAGCGAAGTTCAGACTTAAGCGAAGTTATCCACAACTTCGCCTACAGTACTGTTTAAAATAAAAAAAATTTATTTTTTTATTTTTCGAGTTTCTTTGGGTTTCGTGAAAGATGTCTTCAATAAACATTACGGAACTAGTTAAGATGGAAGTGGAAGCGGGTTCGGCTACAAAGGCACCGAAGATGCTTAAGAAAACCGATTATGTAGCGTGGAAAGATCGTTTTGAACAATATGTCAAGTACCAAGATGCTAAGATGTGGGTGTGCATACAAGATGGTTACATTCCACCTACTGCTGAGTATGAGGGTCGTGATCAGATCAAGAAATACAAAGAGATGGAAGAAGAAGAGAAGAAAATGTATGAGGCCGAAAGCAAAGCTCATGCAGCAATTACAATGGCTCTTCCACAAGAGATTCTGCACACTTTCAGAAAGTATAAAACTGCCAGAGAGCTTTGGGAAGCGCTTGAAAACCGGTTTGAGGGCAATGTGGGAATTCGTGCATCGAAGATTAAACTTCTAAAAACCCAATTCTCGGTCTTCAAGTATCTGAAGAATGAATCACTTGATGATCATCACTAGATATTATCATCTGATGACTGAACTCAGCAACTATTCAATTGTTTACAAAGAAGATGAGATTGTTGAAAAGCTTTTTGATGCTCTCCCACCGAAATAGGAGATGTATACTGTGTTGATGAGAGAAGACAAAGACTTTGCTGACTTTGACCTGGAGACAGCAGTTAACAAGCTAAGAACGTTTGAACTGAACATGGTACGAAAGGAGGCACCTACCGATCAGGTTCAAGATTCGGGTATGTATGGTGCAAAGGTTAACTCAGGATCAAGTTCGAAAACTGAATCATCTTCTTATTACTCTAAGGGAGAGTCAGGCGCTAGCTCAACACATGAAGGACATGTATCTCTCAACATGAACGGTGATGTGTGCTTTGTAGCTGGAGGATCAAATGCTTCTCTACCTCAAGCGACCAAGAGTACTTTTTCCCCAAGTGTTTCAAACAACAACTACTCGAAGATGCCCATGAGTGTTAAATCTGCTGAACAGCAGTTTGCTCTCTATGCATCTTTTATTGCTTCGTATGAGAATTACATTCTGGGTAAGATTGTTGATCCTGCAATTTTGGATGAAGACTATGATCAGATCGATGCTGATGATCTGGAGGAGATGGATCTGTAGTGGCAGATGGCTATGATTGTCAGAAGGGTTAAGAGGTACATGAAGAAGACTGGCAGGAAGTTTGTCGGTGAGAGGCCAGGGTTTGATAAGTCGAAGGTACGCTGTTACAACTGTCAGCAGAATGGCCACTTTGCAAAAGAGTGCAAAAATGAACGTGTAGAACGCAGTCAAAACAGATCTACACAGCAGAGTGGTAGTGGTAATGACTATAGAGCCATGATTTCCAGACAGAACGAGGAGTAAAACTGGAATCTGCATGTTGAAGAAGTATTTGAACAGGCCAATTTGGCAAACATCGAAACTGCAGATAGTGAGAAGGGAACTGGCGAAAATGAAGCTTACATGGCAGATGTGGCAGACCAGCTCTCCGAGGTAAGTACCGAACTCCCTTGTACTAAGTGTGAACATCTGTCTGAACAACTGACAACTATAACTGATCAGTTTGTTAGTTTGGATGCGCAATTTAAAACATTAAAAGAAGATCATCATTTCACTAAAGCTAGAGAAAATAGTTACAAAGTAAAAATTAAAGCTAGTGAGAAAGATATTAAAAGTCTTAAAGCAAAGCTTGCTGAAAAAATTCAAGTGATTGATCTTAGCTATGAAGTTCTAGAAGAGAAAACCAAACTAATAGCTGAAAGGGATAAACAGATAGCTGATCACCAGGTGAAAGTGGTGGAACTTAAAAGGAAACTTGAGCAATTCAGAAATTCCTCCGCTATACTTGATCACCACGTTAGTGATCAAGGTTCCCCAAAAAGGGGAGGAATTGGTTATCATGAAGTTCCACCACCTTTCAATCATAATTACACTTATGACCCTAGTAATCAGAAATCTGTCGATGTTGACTATGGTCAGACAGTTCCGGTTAAGGTTACTATTATAGATCCAGAAGTTAGTAAAGGCGAAACGAGTAAGCCTGTGTCTAATGTGAAAATTTATGTGCCTAGTCCTGTCTCATCTAACTCGGACAAGTCTTCCGAGTCGAGTGAGACAAAACAAGAGGAAGTGTTACCAAAAAGTGGAGAGAAAAAGAAAACACCTGAAAAGAAGTCTCCACTAAACCCGTATGTCCCACCTTATGTGAGACAAACGGGCGGTAATACAGCCTCAACATCTAAAACAACTATGGAAAAGAAAGTTGAACACAGGAGTTGTTTCAGATGTAATCAATTAGGACACCTTGTTGCTGATTGCCCTCTGAAGCAGAGATTCAGAAATGTGAGGCCTTCGAGAACTGAGAATAGAACTAACGGAAATGTTAAAACTGAAAACCCATCAAAATTAAGAAATTGGTCTAATTCAGGTTTTCAGAGAAAAAGATCTCAGTTTTTCACTGCTAACAACCAAACCATAAGTAATAATTCTTTTATTTCACGAAGGTTTAAATGGCCTCATAGACAATCCACAAAAAGGTATCCTGTTAGGACTCACAGAAATTATTATGATACTAACTTTGGACAGCCAAGGTACGGGATGTATCGACCCAAGACCAATCGGTCTTGGGTCCCCAGATTTTAATCATCTGCTTTAATCGTGCAGGAACAGTTGAACAGGGCTGCCAACAATCAATGGGTTGTGGATAGCGGCTGTTCCCGGCACATGACAGGTAACAAGAAATTGTTACACGACTGGAAACCTGTTCAAAGAGGAAGAGTGAGTTTCGCAGGAGAGAGCGGTGGAAGGATTACAGGAATAGGGACGGTGTCGAATGGAAAGATGACTTTGGAGAAAGTAAATTTTGTTGAAGAACTAAAGCACAATCTGCTGAGTGTTTCGCAGATCTGTGACAAAGAGTACACCGTACATTTTACAAAGAATGAGGCGATCGTGCTATATCCTGGTTTCAAGATACCAGAGAATTGGATTGTTATAAAGGCTCCAAGAGTGAAGAATACGTATATCATGGATATGAGGTCGACTGAGATGGCCACAGAAGAATCGTGTCTTCTGTCAAAAGCAACTGAATCGGAGTCCGAGTTGTGGCATAGAAGAATGGGGCATATTCATCTTCGGAAAATGAACTACCTTGTCAAAAATGGGCTTGTGCTGGGTGTTCCCTTGAAGAATTTCAACTTTGAAGACAAATGCTTATCATGCAAAAAGGGAAAGCAACACAAGAAATCCCATCTCACCAAGAAGGTCAATTCAATTGTCAGTACCCTAGAATTACTTCACATGGAACTCTTCGGTCCCGTGAATGTAAAAAGTCTAGGAGGAACATCTTACTGCTTGGTGATCACTGATGATTTCTCTCGATATTCCTGGGTATATTTCTTGAAGTCAAAGGATGAAATAGTGCAGATGGTAAAGAATTTGATTACCAAGATTGAAAATATCATTGAGAAACGGGTTAAATTCATCAGGAGTGACAATGGAACTGAGTTCAAGAACTATGAGATGGAGATCTTCTGCTTACAGAAGGGGATAGATCACCAATACAGCGCACCGTATACACCGCAACAAAATGGAGTGGCTGAGAGGAAGAACAGAACCTTAATTGAAGGAGCCCGAACCATGCTGGCTGATTCGAAACTTCCCGTGGTGTTATGGGCTGAAGCTGTTGCAACAGCCTGTTATATCCTTAATAGAGTGTTAACTGTTAAAAGATTAAATAAAACCTGTTATGAACTTATGCATGGGAGAAAGCCCAACTTGAGTGGTCTTGAACCATTTAGGTCCCCATGTTCGATATTAAAGACAAATTCTAAATTTGGTGAAGTAGCCGTCGAAGGAATCTTAGTCGGATACGTTGTTGGGACTCCCAACAGACGGGTCTTTAATACATCGACCAGCAAGGTTGAGGTGGTATGTAACACTGATATCACAAGTTACAAATCACCAAAACCAAGCACGGGACCCGCTTGGGTTTTCGACTATGATAGACTTTTTAAATCTTTTAACATACCTTATCTGGATTTTGCAGAAGTTGAGGAAAGAATTGCTACGAAGATGATATGCGATGAGGAAGACACTTTGGTGCAATGACCACAGTATGATGAATGTCAGCCTTCCTCGTCAAATGCTGTCAATACCCCTGCTGCCTCTACTGAAGAGGAATTCATCAATCCGTTTCACTCTCAACATCAATCACCCATTGATGAGCTATCTTCGAACTTGGAAGACAATCTGAATGTCGGTTCGGTTCCGACTACGAGAATTCACAAAGATCATCCTTTGGAGAACGTGATAGGTGATCTGTCCGCCGGTGTACAAACAAGAAAAGGCTTGAATGAGCACACCTGTGTTTACACATGCATTAAAGACACGGGCATTATCAATGAATGCTTGTACACCTGCTTCATCAGCCAGATTGAACCAAAGAACTATCAAATGGCTCTTAAGGACAGCTCGTGGGTCGAAGCCATGCAAGAAGAGTTAGCTCAGTTTAAGAAAATGGAAGTATGGAATTTGGTTGAAAAACCGAAGAATGTGCATGCGATAGGCACGAAATGGGTCTTTAAAAGTAAGAGAGATGAGAAAGGGATTGTTATCAGGAACAAGGCGAGGCTGGTTGTTAAAGGCTTTAATCAGCAAGAGGGGATTGATTACAATGAGGTGTTTGCTCCTGTGGCAAGATTGGAATCCATTCGGCTGTTTTTGGCATTTGCTGCTCATAGGGAGATGAAATTATTTTTCAAGTCTACTACTTCGTAAGAAGTTACTTTACTATGTTTAACAGAAAATTGATCCAACCTTGGAAAGTGATAGATATACTGATTCTGTGTGCTTAACTAGTGAAGTTATTAGGCCTAAAAGACTTTAGAACAGTCATTGTATGTCATGGTAGCTTTTTATGGTGCGTAAAAGTAGAAGGGATACTAACTAAGTCTACTCGATTTTATGTGGAAACTCCTTAAGATTTGTGCATGTCTTCATACATATCTTTCCGAATGATAGGCAGAAAAGCGATTACCCAGTCATACACGAGCCCGTGAGTGTTCTGATTCCCGTGAAGATAGCGTGTCAAGACACTGCAGAGATCCAGATTCGGGACTTGCAGTTGTTTTCTACTTGAAGTTGTGTATATATTTGATTAAAAAAAAATGTATTCTAGAGTTCATAATGTTAATGATTCTCAATCAAGACGCAAGAAGGTGAACGGGAAGCAGAGTGTAAGAACGAAGAGTAATTACTACTTAATCAGACACTACGGGTCGAGGTCAATTCGGGGTGACTTGGGGAAAGCCAAATACGCTTTGAGAATAGATAGGAGGCATCATAATCTCTGAGTTGTTGCCCACTTAAGTTTTGAGCTTAATTGAACCTAACCCGTATCACAGAAACAATGAAAACCATTCTAAGTCATTTACCTGCTTACAACCTGTTTCTATATGTCATAATACAGCTAAACACGGATCTGTGTGACAGTCACGTAATAAGTATGATTCCTGTTCGGATCTTTTCTAAAACATGGTAGTCCCTGTCGAGACTGAAATTTGATCCCGTGTACTTTAATTTTTCAAATTTTTGTTACTTTTGTAATTGTTTGATTTTATACCTGGTTACTTGGTCTTGATCGTATCATTTAACGCTTTAAAGGATGTTTTAAAACTTAATTGCAAATTGTTCAAATTATGGGGTTTGTTTTGAAACATTTTAATATCAGCGAAGTTGTGCATAACTTCGCCTGCAATAGGCGAAGTTATTCATAACTTCGCCGGTACATCTGTGACCCTATATAAAGGAATTTAAAGGTCAAATTGCTCATTATTTTCAAACCTCAGCGAACTTATCCTCTGAAACCTTAGCAAACTTATCGATCTCAATCATCTGTGTTCTTATTTCAATTCCAATCCGTGATTAAAGGTGTGTAAGGTTTCTAGTTTCGTATAATCAATGTTTTTGAGGTTAATCATCGGTCGTTTCGACTCTATTCTCGACCTCGTCTTTCGAAACCTTAAACACCCGATTTCAAACTTGTTTTCACGTGTTCGTAAACTACTTGAACGTCTAAAACTTCATAAAATCATGTGTTACGGAGTCCTCGATCTCCAATTTCATCATCTACACGTCGTTCGATTATCCTAACTGTTGTCAATTCGATTTCGGCGAAGTTACAGTTTAGGCGAAGTTATCCGTAACTTCGCCTGAGGTTTAACTTCGCCTGATTATATATTTTGAAACAGTTTATGAGGCGATGTTGTGGTTAGGCGAAGTTATCATTAAATTCGCCTGGACCATTTTACTTAACAGTTATCAGACGAAGTTCAAGTTGAAGCGAAGTTGTTTCCCAACTTCGCCCCACCTTTAACTTCGCCTTTACATAATAGATCACAACTTCGCTCATGGTAACAGGCGAACTTGTGATTTGCTTTGACGTTTATCTAACTTAACCTGTTTGTTGCAGATATGGCTGATGTTGCTGGAGCAGGTGGTGCAGGCGGTGATGACGGAGATGATAACCAGAGGCAGTTCTTCCCGGGTCACAACATGTATATAACATTAGACCCGGAGACGAGCGGAGTTGATGATTTCCGCGAAATCATCACGTTTCTGTTACGCTCGCGGATATTCCACGCTATTACAACAACTCTGCCGATATCTTTGCCCAACATTGAGGATTTTTGGCAGACCGTGGAATATGACTGTAGAGTCGAACCCCCGGTGATACGCGCAACAGTAAACAATCAAATTGTTCATTTCTCTTCTTAAAAAATCCGGGCGGCTTTACGGTTTGGAAATGAGACAAGGGATGACCCGACAGAGTTTGTAGCTCCTTTCCGTGATGGAGCATTTTTGAGGATGGGATACTCTGGTCCCTTGGGGGATACGCAGAGAAGGAAAGGGTTTTTGCTTGACCAGTGGCGCTTTCTCATGCATGTCATGATTGTATGCATGTCAGGGAGAAAGGCGGGCACTGATGGCATGGGTGCGACCATGCAGTCGGCGATGACTGCTCTGACTTACAACAAGCGATACAGCTTTAGTCAGATGGTCTTCTATGAGATTGATCGTCAGAGAAGGGCGATGGCGCGTGAAAGATTCATCATGTATCCAAGATTCCTTCAAATGATCTTGAATCATGTTGCTCCTACGCTACCTCAGCGCCGTCCAATAAGATATGTAGAGAGTGTGAACAAAAGAATCTTCGCCCAATGCAGATCTTCGAGTGCAAGGAGCAAACCTGAGCTCCGTCCTCGGCATACTCCAGTTTTTGGGTATTTGATCAACCCGGGGTATGTGCCTGCTCGTGGGGACGAGTTTAGGGACCCGGCACCACAACAGGCAGGAGCACCTCAAGCTATACCTGCTGCTCCTGTTGTGTCACCGGAGGAGAACGTTGACCTTGACGCAGCGTTTGGCGGTCAAGGATTTTTTGATATGGAACGGGTGGACCCTGGAGAGTATGTGCAAGTCTCGGTTGAGAGGGTGTCGACTGTGAATGTTACTAGGACAGCTGCTACGGTGGCTGGTTCGGATGAGGCAAGAAGGATTTTGGTTACACATGAACGGACTCATGGGAAGAGAAAGAGAACTGATGATGATAACGAGTCAGATTATGAGGAAGAGGTAAAACAGTTGATCCGGAGGTCAAGAAGGGAACGGATAGGTGAAGGATCGGGAGCCGGTGAGAGCTCTAGGGTGGTACGTTTCACTCCACCAGCACTATCCGGTATGACAATGGTTCCCTCATCATTACAGGTTACAAGGCCAAGCGCTACGGTTGTTCCCGTGATGGCTACCTCATCTACATTTGGCCTCCCACCCACTACTTTCCAACTTTCGGCTCCTGAGATCGTTTCATTGCCGCCTCCGACTGTTACTACATCGGAGGTCGTGGCACAATTTATCGAGTCGACTGTTGTAGCCACTGCAGGTTTATCGGTGACGATACCACCTGCGGTTACGTCTATTTCTACTTCTGAGGTCCCGGTGACATCGGAAATCCCTCCTCAGTACACTCAAGATATATCACATATGAGGTTCGATTTCGATGCAACCCTATCAGACTCTGAACGAATAGCAGCACTTGAACGGGTCGTGGCAGAGCAGTCAAAGATTAATCTTATCCAGACCCAGGCTATTCAACGCCTAGTTGCAGAGAATCAGATGCAGTCGTCCCTGCTGGAAGAACATGGAAAAATCATAGATGCTTTCAAGGAGTTCTTGGCATCTCAGGGGGAGACGAGCTGTAAAGGCGATGAGTTGAGGACCAAGAGACGAAATGATAGAGATGATGATCCCAATGCATCGAAAGGTGCAGGTGGTGAGTTGCCAAGAACTGATCAAGCTCTTGGAACTTCCACAACTCAGGGGGAGTCGACAACTGCGGCTGGTGGTGATGATGTGATGCTAGTGGAAGTTGAGGAGATGGATGATGAGTTGGTTGGTGATCATGATGTACTACTGAGTGATGAGATAGAGAAGATTGGTGCAGAGATAGTGATTGATAATGATATAGAAGAGGGAGAGATAGTAGAGGAGAATGTGGAGCATGAGATACCGCAAGTCGAGAACGTAGATATGAGTCAAGAGATTGGGAATGATGAATCTGATTGGGAAGAGCAGCCTAGATGGAAAGGAGGCTATGCTCAGTGGTTCGTCAAAACGAAGAAACCAGCGGTCCCTACAATGTTCAAGAAGAGTTACAACATTAGAGGCTATGCTGAAGTGAAGAAAGGGATTATTTGCTGGATATATGATGAGCAGTTGAGGCTCTTCGTGATTAAGAGATGACGATGTTCAGTATTTCAAAAGACTGTTAAGATCGTTGAATACACTGCCAGAATGTGAAGTGAAATACTTAGCCAGATTGGGGTTGATTAACCGAAGTGATGATAATATGGCTAGAGTTATTGGGAAAATTGTGTGGAAAGAGAGTATAAAAGAGAAAAATTTGAGCTGTTGAAACCACAAAAGGGAAAACTTGTTGAAGACAAGGATAGAGGTTTGAGAGCAGATGGAAAACCTTGGATGATTATGAAGTATAAACCGATCCGGTGTTTGAAAGAAGTGTCGATGAAACTAATGCCCAAGGATGTGCTTAAAGACCTGAAGTGGTGGTATGTAGATTGTGAGACAGCTGAGGCAGTGATGGAAGATGAAGATGAACAAGAGCTGCTTAGAGTGTACGATCCGATGCATCTAGTAAATTTGTCGCAAGCTGATTTGCAGGTGTTGAATGAAAAGAAGATATTTTATATTCCTGCTTGGAAAGACGAAGCGAGGAAATATCAAAGAATAGTATCGGTTTGTGTTCGAGAAGGAGTGCATGCTTAAAGATGAAGATAAAAGATTGAAGATTACAAGACACGTGTTTGAAGCTAAAGAGATGAAGCTACTGCCAAGGGGGAGTCTGTTGGTGCATGATGTCAGTAGTTCAGTGTCGAGTTTCTGTAATCGTGTTAGTTAGATTTGAGTTTTGTATGTAAGCGAAGTTGCTAACAAGTTCGCATATATGCGCGAACTTGTTAGACAAGAGAAGTTAGGAACAACTTCGCCTGATCTTACCAGTCGAAGTTGTCGCCTATATATTTAGCTAGGTTACGACTGAGAAAAGAGGAAGTTTGTTATTCGTGTATTCGAGTCAGAGAGTTTGTATTCAGTGATCATAGTATCACGTGTTTACGGTTGGAATACAACGTGTGTTTGATTATCGTATCGTGTGTTAGCTCGTATCGTTTTCTATACTCGTAACGTCTTACGTAGGGATTCCGCACCTACGTAGAACGCGATATCTCGTGTAGATCCGGCTGGGAACCTACACTATTTTCATCACTTTGTTTAAAATGAATTAAGTTCATACTTGCTACGTTGATTTTCAAGTTCAAGAAACGTTTAACCACAAATTTATCCTAGTTCTAGTCATTTTCCGGGTAAGTTTTTTGCTGTGTTTTTGAAGGTTATTATCTCATTTACAAAAGCTCTCAATCAATTTTGCAGACTAAGGGAGTCTCGGTGGTCAATTTGATCCCGACCCATTAAGGGTATTCTAGTCAAACTCATTTGACTTATCAGTTTCTCTATCTTCTAGTCGAAACTAGCTTTCGGTTCAAAAGACATTTTTGTTCACCATTAAATTTTGATTGTACTGGTCAGAATCCGACTCCTTTATCGAAGTTATGTTTTTAAACAGTACCAACTCGCTTAAATCTTTAAAATCTATTAACTTGAGTTTACATCGAATTGACATGGTTCCAATTGCGTTGTCCTCGGTTTTAATTCTAGTTTATCGTCTCCAAGTTTTAGGTTCGTTCGGGTTAACTCGATCAGCGCGTTGAAAGTTCAGTTTCTTGTTTATTCTTATTATTCTCTAATCTCACCTAAGTAATAAGGTGAGAAATCATTCCCCACATTTTTATTCATTCTTAACAAATATTTTGGGGACTTATACGTACCTATTCATAGTTGCATATTATATATTATACACACTAGCAAACTGTGAATATTGTGTGTTGATCGATTGAATGACTAATTGTTAATTGTCTAGTTGCTTTAATTTATCGTATTCGGATAAGTCCGTCATAATCACATTAAAGTATGATCATATGTGTTCTTAGTATCCAAAGCCCTATTTGCTAGGCAGTGGTCAACTGAAACCTTTATTTGCATTTATTTTGTTCCTAGTTTGATTGATTCGTGGTTCATGGTCTTAGTAGCCTGATTCGTTAAGAAATGGTCAACTGACACCAACTATCTGCTCATGGTTTGATTGATTTATTCTCACAATATCAGTTTTGCTCATTTATTCACTCATTATTATTATTATTATTATTATTATTATTATTATTATTATTATTATATCAAAACTAGTGATTATCTCAATCAACCTTGTGTTGACAACTTATATTATTTTACACGTATATGCAGGTTATCAGTTGGTCGAGGAAAAGAATCATTAGAGATAATCTAAGTTAATTTAATAAAAAGACTATTGTGTTTGATTTTAAGATATTTGGTTTATTTGAATTGGATTTGTAATTTGTTTGAACATGGTGTACTTGATTGAAATTTTGAATTATTAAATAACTTAGATATTTTCATATTTAAATTCTATGATAGCACCTTGTGAGCTTTGAACCAACGGTTCGCATCCCCTCATTCCGCCGTAGGCTGGGGGTGTGACAATGACATCATCATCTTCATCGTAATATTCTTCACATTATCTACCAACAACCCTATCACCGTTTTACCTGAAAATAGTGAAATTTATAATCCTGGAGTGTGATGAATTTCAGAAAAACACGTGAAATTACGTGAAATTTCATAATCGCGAAAAGAGTGAAACTCCCCCATGAAATTCATATGGATTTGACCGATGGTGGCGGTGGTTTGCTGGAAAAGGGTGAGGTCTTTGAGTTTGTCGGGTAATGAGATGGGTGGTGATGCCAGAGGGAGGATGTGTGAGGCCAAGTAGTGGAGGCTTGGGAGACCGAGTAGTATGAAAAGAGTTGTTGGGATTAGTGATGATTGTAACAACTCGGGTCTTAATTTATTATTTTAATAACCGCTATCCGACCCGTTTTTATATTCGGAAAATTTATCCAAAAAAATATCGTTTTATTCAAGATAACATTATTTCATTAATATTTGTTATTATATTTATTTATTATATATAAAAATACTTTGAAACATATTCAATTCTAACCCAAACTATAATTTGACCTATTTCTGTTTCCATCTATAATCTTAAAGGACCTATTTGCAATTTCTGCATATTATATTACTTTAACCCTAACCCGTACCCATTTATCTTGCTTATTGCTTAATTTTCCCCGTAAACAGGAAATTGATTTAGGCATTTTGATCTTCTTACCAAAACGACATCACCGTTATAACTAATTAGGTGATCATAATTTTTTATGATACGTATTGAATATAATGCCCAACCGACATAATTCGTTAATCGAAATACATGTAAACGACCACGATAATTCAATTAATCCTGCAGATACCATCCTGATACCAGCGCTTAACTAACCCCCATAATGAATTATATTACCGTTGATGTTTAAGGCGTGTTTCTGGATCCCGTATTGACAGCTGTTCTTCGGCCAATGAACCCTCGTTTAAACATCTTATCAGGTAATTTCTATTTGCTAACTTTTATTTGCACCTGAATCAAACAAAACAGAAGCGAAAATACCGTTTACTAGAAACGTACCTGTCACAGCATATGGAATATGTTTAGCTTGCTCCTGAGTCAGCATGTAGGCCCTGGTCCTTGGCCTAGACTGGTCAGCATCCTTCTTTCTACTCCCTTCAACTTAGGTACATTCCCTTGTAATATGACCCTTCTTACCTCACTTGTAACATGTGGGCTCGTCGTTGCATTCATGAGCGTAATGCCCCACTATCCCACACTTGTAACAAGCATTTGACCCTAACCTGCACTCTTCACAATGAGATTTCCCACACTTATGGCATACATCAGAACCAGTACCCCACTTGCACTCACCACCGTGCATCTTACCACAAGTCTTACATGACTTCTTTTCCCACACCCTTTGCTTCTTATCCTTAGGGTTCCACAACTGAGTATCGGTTCGTTTAGCGGGAAAAACCCATTTCTTCTTTTTCTTCTCTTCCACCACCACCTCATCCACAGACAGATCATGATAAACCATCTCTGCGAGTTCAGTCATAGAATCGAAAGTTGCAGGTTTACTTGTCTTGACCAAAGTGCGGACGTTCTGTGGTAGTCCTCTTATATAACACTTGATCCTTTTAGCTTCAGTATTCACCATGTCAGGCACCAACCTAGACCTGTGGTTGAATTCAATAGTGTACTCGCGGTGTGTCATCTTACCCGCCTTTAAATTCCGAAACTTCATCTCAACCCTTTCTACTTCAGCATCAGCACATAATCACTTTATCACCATCTCCTTCGGGTCATCCCACCTCATAGATTTAATCTCTTCTCGGCTCTTCCTCTGCTCCACAAATTCCCACCAATACATAGCCTCATCACCAAACGACTGAGTGGCATATAACCTACTGCTTGGTCTGGACGACACCCGCTGATTCAGATAACCTTATCCATTGCAGCAATTCATTGGAGAATAGTGATTGCATTTCCTAAACCAGTCAGCTTTGTTGGGTCACAACCTTTGAACGACTTACAGTTGCACCCACCTCGGCCCCTCTTCGTTTCATCGACTTTCACAGATTAAACTTCACTCGAGTCACCTTCCTTGTCATCAACTTTCTTACCATCATCCCCTACCTTCTTCGGCTAATTAACTCCATTATTTAACTGTGCGCGGCTAATTGTATAACATTTACACGTATCAATTAACTATCACTACCCATTTCGTATTTCTAGTTTAATATAACCCTCAACGAACGAGGGTCCGCTGGCAGCGGGGTCTAGGGGCGGCAGCCCTTAGCAGGGTCTAAGTGGCAGAGCCCCAGGCTGGGGTCGAGCTAAAATTTCATCAAAAATTCTTAAATAAATATTTATTCGCCATCCCATTTGTTATCCCATTCGTCATCCCTTTCGTTATGACGAATGGTCCCATTCATTATGACGAATGGTTTGATCTGAGATGAATGAGTGCATAACGAATGACTAAGGTCATTCATGATTTCCATAAGATGAATGATCATTCGTTGCAAGAGCATACGAATGTACCTCATAACGAATGTCTATATATCCTGTCTTATCCAGATGAATGGATGAGTAACGAATGAGTAAGGTTATTTGTTACCGGAGCATGCGAATGTGTCTTATCGCTATTATTGTTAACGAATGAATAGTCATTCGCTTACTCATAACGAAGGAACATCAGCCTTATCCAAACTTTGACTCAGGCGTCAAAGTCAAAATCGATAAGAACAGTCAACACATCATATCTGCAATCGAACCTTAAATCGCGATGAAACAACACAAATTTGGCATCAATCAACTCGGAATCACGGCGCCTACAAACCTTAAACATCCAATCATTCAGACATCAGGTTTTAAATGGTGTGATTATTCATTTATATACCGGTTCTTTATACAACTGATTAACCTATCAAATGTTAACGGATTTCAACGAGAATCATTGTGTTTGATTAATTTTTACCATATGTACATATCTAAGGATTCTAAACGAGCCAAACAAGTGTTTCGTTGTAACACGTACCTTTAATTGAGTTGGTTTGCGAACACGATGTAGCCTTGATATAGGTTTTGCTCGTCATGATACTCTAACACCCTCTAGCTCGGGTCTTTCCTTCGGATCTAGGTTCGGGATATAGGAGGGTGTTTGTGTGTGTTTTTGAAGGTGTAGGCTATGGTGTAGAGATGGATGAAAAATGGAAAGAATTAGGGTTTAAGGGGTATTTATACTCCCTTAAGCCCATGAACCCAAGGCATATTACCATTCCTTATCTCGTCTTTTAAGTTCCAAGCCCACCCTCTAATAGTTTATTTATCTAAACTATACATGACACATTATTAAATAAATGAAATTTCCTTTTTATTATTTACTCAAAAGTAGGATCTTACAAGTCTTCCCTCCTTAAAGAGGTTTTGTCCCCGAAACCTAACTATTACTTAAACAAATTTGGGTAAAAATTGTGCATTTCTTCTTCAACTTCACAAGTAGCATCCGATCCTTTACGATGCTTCCATATCAATTTCACCAAGGGGATAACTTTATGATGAAGTTGCTTTTCCTTGCGGTCAACTATCTCTACAGACTGCTCAATATAATTTAGCTGCTCATCAACCTCAATGTCTAATAATGGCACATGAGAAGTGTTATTAGCTAGACATTTTCTTAAATGAGAAACATGAAAGGTAAAGTGGATTCCATTAATTTCTTCAAGCAAATCCAATTTGTAAGCCACTTCGCCCACACGATCGATGATCTTAAACGGTCTAATATATCTTGGACTTAACTTTCCTCTCTTCCTAAAACGGATAATTCCTTTCCAAGGCGAGACCTTGAGCGTCACACTGTCACCAACGTTAAACTCGATTGGTCATCACCGCTTATCAGCATTGGACTTTTGACGATCTTGAGCAGCTTTCATTCTTGCCTTGATCTAATCGAACCCTGAAGAGGTTTTAATGTACATAAACATATACATCTTTTCGGCATCAAATAATCTCTAAAAACTGCAATTTATATCAAATAACATAGCATAGAAGGCTACTTATCATAATAAAATGCAATTTCAGGTGAAACCAAGCCCCAAATAAAGAAACAAGAGAAAATACGAAGAAAGACAGAAGAAAACAAAAGAAAAAGAAAGAAACACGCCCCCATGCTTCTGAACACCAGAAAAGACAAAAATCTACAAGAAAAGACAAAAACTGGGAACAAAAGCATGGGGCCGTGCCTCTCAACCACGGGGCCATGGAAGTCTACAAGAAAAGACAAAATGAATTTAGCACATGTCACTAAATAGCACGGGGGCGTGCCTACGTATGCATGGGGCCGTGCTTCTCTCTCTAGATTGCCTATAAATAGTGGCTCATGTTGCACTCATTTGGTGTGTCTTGGAAAGGATTCTATCCGGTTTTCTCTTATAAAAACACACACTAACACTCACATAGAAGATTTAGTGAAGAGTTTGAAGGCTTGGAGGTCATCACCATCAACCATCATCATCATCCACAATCATCACCATTAAGAAGGAAGATTCATCTATATTTGGTTAGATTGTTCCAAGTATAATCATGTATTTGTTATCATCATTCATCTTAATGTTTGTCATCATGCTCATTATGAGCTAAACTCCTTTTACCATCTAAAATCTATGAAGAAGCTTTGTTTTACTTGATAATTATACAAAACATATAGTCTAGTAAAGTACATGGTTATATTACAATTATCTTTTGATGAGAAATGTTTCACCATCTTAAATCACTAATTCAAAGCTGGTGGTTGTCAATTCTATTGGCAATCGTTCATGATCGATTCATGTTCTTGAAAAATAGAAATACTTTGATACATTATCGAAACATGGATCCTTATATTGTACCTAGAAATGATGAGATATAAGTTATGATGTATTTTTCTAAGTCTTGGTAATCCGAAAATGGCTTTGCTTAGGATATCATGCTAGTTAAAGAAATCATATGTTAATGGAATGTGTATTTATAACCTACATAAATCAACCAAGAGGAGGTTGTGTGACTAAACTACAACCACCCGAAGTTGTTAGAATTGGTGTTTGAGAAATCGAACTCAATCCTAATCTTTATACTTTTCGAAACTACTTGTCAACTTAAATTGACATCATTGAGGTGACATGACATTAGGAAAGGGTGGACTTTAAAATGCGCATGTTACCTCCTTAGTGCCAAAGATGCTCACTTAAAGCTTAAGGAGTTATCTATCATATATTGCTGCGACAAGTTTACCACATGTTTGAATATTAATTATCAATGCTAAAATGGAGTGGATTCTTGATCTTAGATGGTAGCCTTCATATAATTGAACTACTCGTTTAGAATCTCTCGTCTTGGTCACCTATATATTATATATATAAGTACTTATATTTTAAAAAGTTCAAAAATTAACCCCAAAATGATTAAAACCTCCGATTAAAGTTTAACAACAATTTATTATTAGAAATATTTGTCTCCACGGATCGATACTTGGTTCTTACCAATACTATTCTACATATACGATATGTACACTTGCCTATTTTGTGTGTGCTTAGTCTTTGTAGAAATCACTTTTATAAATTTTAAACACGATCTTGTGCAAAAGCAAATCCTTCCAACCTCTTATATTTTTATACCACAAGCTAGCAGTACGCATATAATTGTCTATAATTGTATTAATTTTTAACTTCTATTTTATTTTATCTTTATTTTTCTACTAAATACTAACATATATAATCTTACGACTAGCCAAACTTTAACCTTTATCTACCTAATCTTTACTTTAGCTTAATTATTTAGACCTTAGTTTAGTTTAAAATAGCTTAGACTAACTTATAGTTTAACTTAGACTATCATTTTGATTTAATCCCATGTATGTCCTCTACTTTTGAAACCGAGCTTGTTTCTCCAATTTCTGAACCGGAACGACTCTTTCATTGTCGAACACGTAAACGGACTGCAGAAACCGCCGAAGCAATCAAAGACGAATCAGTAGACGCCACCACCTCAGGAGAAAATCAAACCGAAGAAATGATGGCGGCCCAGAACAATGAGCTAAACATGAGCCAATATGCCAAGCCAACTCTCGAAGGCTACGGCAATGGAGTGGCTCCACCCGAAATCACCGAAAATTTCGAAATCAAATCAAGCACCATTCATATGGTGAAAAATTCAGTTCAATTTCATGGTCTCCTTGACGAAGACTTTCGTTCTCACATATCTCGATTTCTGCGAATCTACGGAACCTTTAAAATCCAAAGCTGTTCAGACGATCAAATCAAGCTTAAAGTCTTTCCTTTCTCTATAAGGGGCCAAGCCCTAGAATGGATAAAATCTATTTCCTCTGGATCCATCACCACTTGGGACCAGATGGTTGAACTGTTTCTCCTCAAATATTTTCCGCCGCATAAAATTGCCAAATACCGAGCCAGCATTACCGGATTCCGGACCGATGATGATGAACCGCTACACGCAGCATAGGAAAGATACAAAAGTATTCTAAGAAGATGCCCACACCATGGACCGAGCGTATGGTTACAAGTACAAACTTTCTTTGACGCACAATCCTGTCAGAACAAACAGGCCATCGACCAAATTGCTGGTGGAGACCTGGGATCCAAATCACCTAACGAAGCATTTGAAGTCCTGGAGAAGGCTGCAAAGAAGAGTTTCTCTTACAACCCACCAAGATCTACACCTACCCATAAAGGAATACACCACGTTGATTCCAACACTCTTGTCACAGCACAGCTTGAAGCCCTTTCTAAAAAATTCGAACAACTTCAAGCCGAGCTATCAAAAACCAGACTCATATGTGACACTTGTGGAGGAAATCATAAGATGAGTGACTATAAACAAGTCATCATGGCCATGGAAGAAGTCGATTTCATCGCTCAACAGAACAACGCTTTTAGCAACAACTACAATCCAGGATGGAGGAAACCACCCGAATTTCAGTTGGAAAGACGGAGGTAACACTCAACCCTTACCCGGATTCGAGAAAAGACCGATGAATCAATCCTTCCAGCCTAAACCTCAATTCCAAGATCAAAGTTCTAGTAGCCATCAAAACCCAAGCTACTCGAAAATCGAAGAAATGTTAATCCAACTCATGACCAAAACAAATGAAGCAGAAAAGAAGGCCGACTCAAGAGCTGTTGATATCAGCGGAGTGTTATTAAAACATGAAGCCGATATCAAAAGTCAACAAGCATCACTACAGAATCTAGAAACTCAAATCGGACAAATTGCCCGACAATTATCCGAAAGACCACCTGACACTCTTCCAAGCAACACAATCACCAACCCAAATGCGACAGCTAGCGCTATTACACTCAGAAGCGGTACAACCATTGTTGCCTCACCAACTACAGGACCAGTTACAGAAAAGGAGTCTCCTAATGTAACGCAGGAAGGACCGACCCCAACAGGCACCGTACAGCCCAAGGAGCCAGTCCGAACATATTTTCCACCTAATCCATACCCTGGATGGCTGAAGCAGGAACGATTGGAAGCTCAGTACGGGAAGTTTTTAGAACTCTTCAAACAACTCCATATCAACATCCCTTTTGTCGAAGCCATCGCTCAAATGGCAAAATATGCCAAGTTTCTCAAAGAAGTGCTGACGAACAAAAGGAAGCTGGAGGAGCTCTCGCATGTCACTCTGAGTGAAGAATGTTTAGCAGTCCTCCAAAGCAAGCTGCCAACAAAAATGACCGATCTAGGGAGCTTTACTATCCCTTGTCTTATAGGAAATTTATCTGTTAGCAATGCCCTGGCTGACCTAGGAGTTAGTATAATTTAATGCCCTATGCGGTTTTTGCAAAACTAGGGATAGGAGAACCAAAGCCCACCCGCATGAGCATTCAATTAGCTGACCGATCTGTTAAATATCCTCGGGGCATTGTTGAAAACATGCTTGTCAAAATTGACAAATTTTTTTTCCCAGTAGATTTTGTGATTCTAGACATGGAGAAAGACAAAAGTGTACCTCTGATTTTAGGAAGACCCTTTTAGCCACCGCAAAGGCTATTATTGATGTTTGCACCGGCAAACTCACTCTCAGGGTCAATGACGAGGCAATCACTTTTGTCAGGTCCCCAAAATGATGGTCGATTCGGCTCGGATCTTAATCAATCATGTCATAACTCACACAAAATTAATCGTGTCGACAAGAGAGTTAATGACAGGTTGCTATATTTAGAAAGATGACCGTTTGTTAAAGGCAGAATCAATAACACAGGATTCACTCAAAAGATTTCAATTTATATAATTTTAATTATACAAAAGGAGTAATCGATTTAGGGTTTATAAGGAATCCTATGACAGCCGTCACACACAAAATATTCTCAATTAATGTGTCGTGTGCCGTGTGTATTCCGTGTCTCCTGTTTTTCCTCTTTTTTTGGCGGCGTGCCCTAAATATTCTATTTATAGGCCTGCCAACCTAGGACAGCTGTCATTCCTTCTAGAAACCCTATCCGATAGTACATATTCAAATTACATATTCAAAAATAAAACTAAGTGTAAAACAAATCTTCCTGGTAGGCTTTTCATTAATCTTCAGTCTCCGAGTACGCAGTGTACTCGGCCTTCCTTCAGACTTGGTAAACATATAAGTGTACTCGGGATCAGTTTCCGGGTAGACTTTACTTAAAGAATATTTCACCAGTAAAATATTCACCGAGTAGACTTCAATCTTCTTGGACTTATCAAACTTTGCTCGACAAATCCTTACGAGCAACCCTGTTCTTCTATGGTCCTGTTCGGCTCATTGTCAGTTGAACAACTTATTGATAATGCGTACTCGGGAGTACATACCTTACTTGAGCAGAACCTTACTCGAAATAACTTAGAGATATTCTATTAACTCATCAAGTATACTCGGACCATAATTATTATAGAATACCTTGCCCGGTCTTCCAATTTCTTGGCTTGTTGGACTTGGTTGACTATACCTTACTCGGAAGAGTAAAATACTTGGTCTTGAAGAACAATCCTGCTTGACAAAGTGAACCTTGCTCGGATATACCAAATCAATGATCCTTACTCGGGAAATCACTAAAAGACATACCTTGCTCGGATATCCACTTAAGAAGACTATTTGAAGTAAACCTTGCTCAGAAGGCAAAATCTCGTACTAGGCTAAGTAAAAGCTTACTCGAAGGTCCAAGGTGTGCTCGGATTCAATACTTAGCAGTTTCTGAGGAGGTTGAGAAGATTCCAATCTTCCATATTCTTCGTTTAGGTTAAATCTCCTCATTTGTGTCAAATTCTTGACCCAACAATCTCCCCCTAGATTGGAACACCTCAGCTGCTCAAAACACTCTATGGTTACTTACACTTAGCAAAATACACATCAAATTTCATAATCAAATTGCATAAGCAAAAATTACATAAGCAAATCCTAAACATTCTTTAATTTAGCCAAAGATGCTTGTTTAGGCATGGAAAGTCCAATTTTTGCTGCTCTCTCAAGAATCTTAGCAATTCTGATTGCTTGTCACTTGTAGGTCTTTGTCTTTCCTTACAATCAGAGAGATACAATGCCGCAATCACAGTTAATTGCCATAGATTGAATTTTCTGAAGTCATTTTTAGAGAAGATATTCACAATCTCTCCATTTTCCATCATAACATTCAGATGTTCAGTCCTGGAATCATAGAATATTCCACTTGGCATAACATTGTGGTTGACTGACGGGTTTTTGGATTATTCAGCAACATTTACAGTGGGTTTATCCATCTTCAAGTGCATCTGCTTTGATTTTTCCTGAGTAGATACAGACATCTTCCTTTTCTTTGTATTGTTCTGTTTTAAGGATGTTGTCTGCAGAATTCCTCTACATTGAATTTCCCCTTCACTGTCATCCTTGATAGATCATCCACCTTTTTGGACATTCCTTTGCTCTTACCAACCAGAGACTGAGCGGCTCCCTTCTTCAAGTTTAGCTGTTGTCCTTTCATTTTCTTGAAGTTGCTCAAAATCTCTTTTCTTGTCATTACTTTTACATATTCAAAAGGAATTCCATTCTTAATCAAAAATTTTGGTTTACCACCATATTTGCTTAATAATTTTTGAATTTCCACTTTTTGTTCCAAATCATCTTTCAATTTCAAACCTTTTAGTTCATTGTCTTGAGTATTCTTTTCTTTACTTAAAGCCTTTGAAATCTTGTCAATGACAGTGTCTAGTTTCTCCTTTGTCTCTTTCTCTGGTTCTTCTTGCTTAATTAGTTTGAGCAGAGAGACTAGCACACCATTTGGAATTTCTTGATCATTCAAGCATTTTTCAATCAGTTCTTGAGGCACATCCTTCTGATAAACCTTCTTCACTTCATCTTTTAGCCTTTTCTCATCTTCAAACATTTTCAACAAATTTTCTTGTTCTTCAAAGTCTTTGTCAGACAACATTTGGCTCAAAAATTCTCTGTCATGAATTTCTGTCATTCTTTGCTCATAGACTCTTTTGGCTTCTGTTTCAGATTCATTCATTTCAGAGTCCATTGTATTCATTTCAAAGTCCATTGTCTTAATTTCAACATCCTCTTGTGCAATTTCTTTTCCTTTTAATTTCCTTCTTTCCTCACGATCCTTCCTTTCATTTTCTGGAACATTGTCAGTTTCATCATCTGAGCTGTCCTTTTCATAAACTGAGAGAAGCTTCAGCGAATTTTCCACCTGATTCAGTACTTTCTCCCCCTGTTTTGGGGCAGCTGAGATCTTCTCAACCTCAGAGAATAGGGTTTGAACTCGTTCCAATGCTTTCTTCAGTTCTTCAGAAAGATGATGTTTGTAGGAATTGGAATTACTTCGAGTTGGATCCATTGCTGATTTTCTGTTATATCCAAAAACACAATTATCAGTTAAATCTCTAAAATAAAATAAACTAAAAATAAAAATATAAATATCATTTCAATTCAAACCGTTATCTTGAATAATATTTAAATCTGCACAAAAACACAAATGTGAGTTACTTTTGAAATGTGAAGTTTCAACTTTGAATAGCATATGCAGGTCTTCTTTTAATGAGAGTTAGGACAGATGTAAGGTACATATCTGTAGCTTTATCAGAAAAGAGTTATGAATAAAGGTCTGCATATTTTGCTTTTCTTCAGCTTTTCAGATAAAGTGAGAATATTTAAAAGTGTTTTGTCTTTTATCATCTAACTTTCTTATCTATTTCAAGAATGGTTTCCTTATCCATTTAAAAATGTGTCCAGAAATGGTAAAGTATGCAAAGATAAAGTTACTCAAGAGTTTCTCAATTTCAAATTAAAACTTATCTATCACAAACTCTAAAAAGAATCATAATCAATTTTATCATACTAACTAACATATTCAATCAAAGCATTCATTCAAGTATGAATCTAAACAATTTCATCATACTAACTAACATATTCGATTAACGCATTCATTCAAGTATGCTTGTATACATAGTGTGCTCGAGCACTCTTTCAAATGTAAAGTGTGCCTGGACAACAATCTTATGTAAAGTATACCCGAATAACTTTCATATAGTACAAAGTATGCTCGACAAGAGATTTTAGCAGACAGTGTACTCGGAAAGTTAAAGTTTGAAATTGCCAAGTATATTGAAGGAACACGAGTGTACCCGAAATATAAAGTGTGCTCGGAAACAAAGTTTTCCTGAAAACACTTGTAATTTCAAAGAAATCATAAACACACATATCACAGAGCATGCTCGGAATGAAATTGAACACAAAAAACATTTAAGTGTGCAATAGTCTAAAATTTCATAGAGCTTGCCCAAAACACTTAAGTTAGCACTAAGCTTGCTAGGATAAACACATTCAATCATCAGGTATGCCCTTGCTCGAGGGAACTCAACATATCAAACCATACCTGAAAAATGACAAACTTAAACAATAACATTTAAGCGTGCCCGGATAGATTAACAAGTCTTTCCTAAACAACATATTCACACAAAGCTTACTCGGTGTACTTACTCAAGTTCACAAAGTTTGCTTGGAAACACAATCAGCATATAACATGCATAGCTTACTCGAAACTAGCATATAACATGCATAGCTTGCTCGAAACAAGAATTTATTGTTAAAAGATAGCTATTTCAACACATAATCATCTCAAGACTTCAAGCTTACTCGGGAAAATGAGTGCAACAGTGTACTCTACCCGAAAAGTGTAAACACTTCAAAGTATGCTCGAAAATCATAAAGTTACTCGGAAAGTTTGAAAATTATCAACCTTACCCGAAACAACATATTCACACATAATCAACTGTTAAAGGTTATATTTCATTAACCTTACCCGGAAATACATATTCAAACAGTTTGTGCTCGAGAAGGTTATAAAGCATCAAACCTTAATCGAACTTACATATTCACACATAATCAACTGTTTTGTACTCGGAAAGGTTATATTTCATTAACCTTATCCGAAAATACATATTCAAACAGTTTGTGCTCGAGAAGGTTATAAAGCATCAAACCTTACTCGAACTTACATATTCACACATAATCAACTGTTTTGTACCCGGAAAGGTTATATTTCATTAACGTTACCCGAAAATACATATTCAAACAGTTTGTGCTCGAGAAGGTTATAAAGCATCAAACCATACTCGAACTTACATATTCACACATAATCAACTGTTTTGTACTCGGAAAGGTTATATTTCACTAACCTTACCCGAAAATACATATTCAAACAGTTTGTGCTTGAGAAGGTTATAAAGCATCAAACCTTACTCGAACTTACATATTCACACATAATCAACTGTTTTGTACTCAGAAAGGTTATATTTCATTAACCTTACCCGAAAATACATATTCAAACAGTTTGTGCTCGAGAAGGTTATAAAGCATCAAACCTTACTCGAACTTACATATTCAACCTATTTTAGGCAAAATGCAACACTTTTTGACTTAAACCACTTGTCAAAGACATTTCTAATTTATGTATCATTTCAGAACATAGTTTAAGAGAAAATGGTGCATTTAGAGATCACATTTCAGTTATAATTCATTTCAAAACAATTTCTTTTATAAACTGAAAAAATCTCAGGAATGGGATCATATTGACTAAGTAGCTATCTCATTACTTCGCTCTCAGCATTATTATGACAACTTAGATAGGTTAACACCAGGTATAAACTTAGCATGATTTTCATCTCTTTGGTGATATGATTAAAGTTCAATTTGAGCATAATGCAATAATGGTCAACACTGTGCTATGATGCCTCATATCTCTTCTTAAAGCTTATTTGGCTTTCCCCAGATCACCCCAATTTGACTCCAACCTCCTGTATTTGGTCAAAAATAGTTTTTGTATGACAGAACTTATTGTATTTTTATATCTTTAGATTCATACACATATAGATGTTGAACGTTGGACTTACAGTTAGCAACATGCCTTTCATTCAAGATGAGACAGATTTTGTCAACATCTTTGTAGTTCTTGTTGTAACCCTCTTGTTTGATAAAATATTTAAAACACTTATCAACTTTTGGTTGATTTATTAATTCTTCCCCTTGTTTTTGATATTTTCTCAAATTTTCTTAAAGCATGTTCTTTGTCATATTTAAAAATGTTTCATTTTGATTGACCAAATAACAACAGGCTCGTGTATGACTGCGTAATCATTTTTCTGCCGTATCATTCGGAGAGATCTATCTTGAGACATGCAAAACAACTATGCATCTCCACATAAAGATTAGCATTTTCATTAGGTTTATATCACCTTAGATTTTACATCATCATGGGAAAGTAACCATACATGTTAATAACTATACTAAGGTCTTTTTAGCCTATTAATTCCATATGATCAGCTAAGTAGTCAATGTACTATCATTTCCCAATAAATACAGTTTAATATTCAATCACCCCAATATCTCTTTCTTATCAGGTTAATGGCTATCCTGTTTGGACCAAAAGTGGTCAACAGGACCAAACATACATGTGAATATATGTCCTGTCAAAGTCAGAGTTATTGACATAGTTTTAAGTGAAGAAATAAGAAACAAGTCATAATTGCCCCAAATGCATTCAATTTTTTCAGATCAATGGCTATCCTTCGAATCTATAGAGATTTAAGGACCAAACATACACAAGTGCATGTCCTTCCAACTGAGCAAATGACATAATTTTCAGCAAAAATAACTACTTGAGACTTTTCCAAAAAAAAAATCCTTCTTTTAAGCTTCTTAAAAGCTTGAACTGAATAATCTTATCATATCTCTACACCATTAATCAACTTGCTCATGTTTTGACCAAAATATAGTATTTATGCAAAATTCATTATTAAAATTCATTGAATCACTTAATTTTGACAAAAAAACACATTTTGACACAAACAGTTGCATCACACATTCAAATCTTAATCATTCTTACCATCATCAAGAAAAACAGACTGTACTCACATTCAATGTCTATCCTATCTTAACAACTTCAGAAGATCAGATTAAGAACATATTCAAGTAACCATAAACATGTGATTACTCATGACATCATATAAGCATTCAATTTCATCTAAACAGATCAAACTACTTATCATAACATCAGATCAGTTAACATGATAGGCAAGAATTATCATCAATTTCAAACAAATTGCACAGATATTTACTTAAGCAACTATCAGTTAACTTCAAAACAGTGACATAATTAAAACATATTCAATCAAAATTCAGTTGAAACATATTCAATATGTGTAATCTCTAATAAAATTATCAGTTATCACAGAGAGACACACATAGAAACAGTTAAGTCACATAACATTTAACATACTCAGTAACATATTCAGTAACATACTCAGCAACATATTCAGAAACATATTCAGCAACATATTCAGTAACATATTCAGTAACATACTCAGTAACATATGTGACCTCTTCTAAAATATTCAAGTAGCACTTAGAGGTACCCAACCAAGCACACATCCTTAATCAGATTTCATCAGAGTTGATCATCCCCAGGGCTTTCAAAAGAAAGTTGAATCTGGTTCTATCAAGTGGTTTGGTGAATAAGTCAGCCAAATTATCACTTGTATCAACTCTTTGCATTTCAATCAAACATTTTTCACTACAATCTCTGATGAAGTGATGTCTGATTTCAATGTGCTTAGTTTTAGAATGTTGCACAGGATTCTTAACAGTAAAATATGCAGCAGTATTATCAATCAGAATAGGGGTGTTTAGAAAGTTCAAACCATAATCCAGCATCTGATTTTGAATCCAGAGAACTTGTGCACAGCAGGCAGATGCAGCAACATATTCAGCATCAGCAGTGGAGATTGATACTGTAGTCTGTTTCTTGCATTGCTATGACACTAGCCTTTCTCCCAAAAACTGGCATCCCCCTGATGTTGACTTTCTACTCATATTGCATCCATCATAATCACTGTCTGTATATGCAATCAGATCAAAGGATTGGTTCTTTGGATACCAAATCCCTAAGTCTGGTCTTCCCTTCAAGTATCTGAATATTCTTTTAACAGCATTCATGTGGGAGACTTTTGGATTTGACTGGAACCTAGCACACACACACACAGCAAACATGATATCTGGCCTTGTTGCAGTCAGATACATCAGAGATCCAATCTTGGCTTTGTATTCATGCTCATCAACTGACTCCCCTTTTCATCAGCTATCATCTTTTCTTTGGTGTCTATTGGAGTTGAAGTAGTCTTGTAATCATGACAGTTGAACTTATTCAAAATGTCCTGCACATACTTAGTTTGGTGAATGAAGATCCCTTCAGCTTTTTGTTGAACTTGCAATCCCAAAAAGAATTTCATTTCACCCATGGAACTCATGCTGTACTTGGACTTCATCACCTCTTCAAACTCCAAACACATATTTTCATTTGTAGATCCAAAGATGATATCATCAACATAGACTTGTAAAAGCAGCAAATCTGACCCTTTTCTTCTGTAGAAGAGTGTCTTGTCAATGGCTCCCCTTGTGAAACCATTTTCTAGTAAATGAGTTGACAGCTCATCATACCATGCTCTAGGAGCCTGATGCAATCCATAAAGGGCTATGTTTAACTTATACACCCTGTTTGGATGCATTGGATCCTCAAAACCTGGTGGTTGAGTCACATACACTTCTTCATCAATCTTTCCATTTAGGAATGCAGATTTAACATCAAGCTGGAATACTCTTATGTTCTTTGAGGCTGCATATGCAAGGAAAATTCTTATGGCTTCCAGTCTTGCAACTGGTGCAAACACTTCCTCAAAGTCTATCCCTTCTTCTTGAAGACATCCCAGTGCTACAAGTCTTGCTTTGTTCTTAATCACCAAACCCTTTCATCCCTTTTGTTTCTGAACACCCATTTGGTTCCAATTGCATATCTGTCATGTGGCCTATCTACAAGATCCCACACATGTAAATCTCTAAACTGGGCCAATTCCTCTTGCATAGCCTCTACCCAACTATTGTCTTTTAAGGCTTGAGCAATATTCTTTGGTTCTAAATGGGATAGAAAGCAAGAATAAAGACAGATGTTTGCAATCTCAGAATGACTCCTTGTTACTCTTTCATGCAAGTCACCAATGATATTTTCAGCAGGATGATTCTTTTCAACAGTAGGAGTTTGTATTATCATATTTGTAGACAAATTTGTGTCAAGATTTGATTCATTAGGTTCAGGTTCTTCAATGATCAAATCAGTTTCTGCATCATGAAACTCTGGTTATTCATTATTGGTTTGTCCTGAAGTAGATGCACCATTGTTCCCCAGATTCAAGCTTTGAAACAAGTATTGAAATCTTGCTGTGGAAGCATTTTCATCTTCATTTGATTGGTTGCATGTGTCACTCTCATTCTGAACATGATCATTTTGTACATTTGGAATGTCCTAATTGTTTACTTCCTCATCTTGTTCAGTGACATTGCTTGAGGAGCTTTTCACAAAAGTATATTCCTTTTCTTTTCTAGCAACCTTTTTCCACAATTCTTCCAAGTCCAGTTCTTTCTTCTTGTTCTCTTCAACATGTGTACTGGTCTTGTAGAATGAATCATCGAAGTCATTTGAATAAATCTTGAATGACTTGATTAACTTTTCATGATCAAACAGCCATGTTGCACCACTGACTGTATTGAATTGATTTTCATTAAAAATGATGTCAGATGACTCTATCACACTCATGTAATCTTTCACATAAACTCTGTATGCCTTTGAGTGAGTAGAATATCCAACAAAGAAACAATCTAGTGACTTAGTTTGAAACTTGTTCAAATAATCTCTAGTGTTCAATAGAAAACATTTGCAACCAAAGGGCTTGAAAAACTTGATGTAAGGCTTTCTGTTATTGAAAATTTCGTATGGAGTCTTGTTATGCCTTTTGTTTACAAGTACCCTGTTCTGAACATAACATACTGTATTGATTGCTTCAGCCCAAAAAGTGACAGGCAGATTTGCATCAGCCATCATGGTTCTGGCAGCTTCTCTCAAAGTTCTGTTTCTTCTTTCTGCCACACCATTTTGTTCAGGAGTTCTAGGAGCTGAGAACTGTTGAAATATTCCTTTCTTTCTGCAGAATTCTTCCATAACTCCATTTTTGAACTCTGTACCATTGTCACTACTCATCATTTTGAATTTCTTATTCAGCTTGTTCTCAATCATTGTAACACAACCCATAATCAACTCAGCAGACTCATCCTTGGTACTTAGGAAATAGACCCAAGTGTATCTTGAATAGTCATCAATGATCACCAGACAATATCTTTTCTTTCCAATGCTTGGCACACTCACAGGACCAAAAAGATCCATGTGAAGTAACTCAAGTGGTTGATCAATTGAGTTGATGAGCTTTGTCTTATGAGTAGACTTGTGTTGCTTTCCCTTTTGACATGAATCACAGTGATCATCAAACTTAAATTCTCTTGTAAGTAAACCAATCACATGTTCACCTTGACCAGTCTATTCATGTTCTTTAAGTTTACATGACACAATTTCCTATGCCACAATTTTGATTCATTTTCAGTGGCTTTGGAAACAAAACATGCACCACCTCTTGAAATGGCTTCATTCATATTTAACTCATATAAGTTGCCATTTCTGGGTGCCATCATCATAATCATCTCAGGTGGAATTACAAATTCAGGTTTTAAGATGAAGCAATGAGAATCATCGATACTAACTTTGTAACCTTTATCACACATCTGTGATATGCTCAGAAGATTGTATTGAAGTCCCTCAACATGAAACACATTGTCAAATGACACCTTTCCATTTGTCAAGATTCCTTTTCCCACAATCTTTCCACCATTTTCATCACTCCCAAATGCAACAGGACCTTCATATTTCTCTTCATAGTTCACAAGTGACCTCTTGTCACAAGTCATGTTCCTAGAACAACCACTATCCATATACCATATATCATTCAACGGAGTGGCCTGTTCCTGCACAAAGAGAAATTTGATTAGTCAAGTGATGAGGTGCAAGCTTCATCAACTTGCAACTTATCAGTGTCAATATCAGTGGCAGCCTGGGAAGTGAGTGTTGTAGGTTCAGAATCTGCTTGTGTGATCTCCAGATTATCAGAATGATCAGTTTCATACCCACATTCTCTTGGTGTTTTGAAAAGTGAAACTGAACATTGAGGCTCAACTGAGTCAGTGACATTCTCTTTCAAGACATAGTCCTTTGTTTCTGAGTAGTCTCTTACATCATCCACAGCTTCAATTTTAGTTTATGCTTTAGGTTTCCAATTGAAACCATGTGGTTCATATCCATGTTTCATCAAGAACTTCTCATCACCCGTCAGTTCATTTGATTTCATTCTCTTATAAGTATCTTTTCTTCTTGTCTTTTCACTGTTTGATGATCCTTGAGAGTCAACAGACTTAACTGATTGAGTGTCTTGATTAATCTTCAATGACTGATTTTTCTTCTTTGTCATCTTCTTGTGCTTCTGTGGTGACTTACTTCTTCCTACACACTCAGTCACTTGTTTCTTTCCTTTGATCTCAGCATTTTCTTCATTACTTGTCTTCTTTCCACATAGAATTCCTTTTCCCAAATACATTTCATACTTCTCTTTGTACAGAACAAAGTCTTGACCATACATTTTTCCATCTGGTACATGAAATGGTTTGAGTTTGAATCTCTCATGGAATGAATCTGTGTGGTGACCATATTCATCACACCTTTTGCACCACACCTTGCCTTTGAAAACTTCATGTTCTTTTGGTTTCTTAAATCTTTCACTTGGCTTAGGTGAGTTGACTCCCAGAGTCTTCTGATTTTTCAAACCATCAAAGTCAATTGAAAAAGGAACAAATTCCTCAATCTTGATGTCTTGTCTTTCAACATTGCTTTTGACAAAGACAATCTTCTTCATAATCAGAGGTTCTTCATCACTGCTTTCTCTAACCCTTGACTGTCTTTTCTCATATTCTTCCATTGTCTCCACTTCTCCAACATCCAACACTTCATGACTAGAAAAGATTGGATAAACTGGGATAAAGTTTTCTGTATCAGTCTTTTCATTCACTTTCTTCTTCTTGTTGTTCTGCTTTATCCTATTCAAAACAGTCTTGCCTGGTGGTCTGACTGCATTGTAGTTTATCTTCCTCCTTTCACAGATGTCAAAAGAGACCTGTTCCCTTTTAATGTTATCATTTTGCTTCTTTGATTTTGGTGGGACTGGTGGATACTTTGGAAGCTTGTCAACAGATTCAGGTTTTTTATACTTTCTCCCTTTTTCAGCAGCCTGAATTTCCTTTTCAGTAATTTGATCACTCAAATCACTCAGATCATCTTGATCCAATTCATCTGAATCAAAGTCATCCTCAGAGACTTGAACTCCAATTGACTTTTCCATTTTCACTTCTTTCTTAATCACAAACTCTCCATCTTCATTCACTTCTACCTTTCTGTATAGATCAACAATTTCTTCCCTGTCTTGAAAGACATCTTTGAATTGTTGTAAGTATGCATCCCTTTTCTCTTTGTCAACCTTTGGCATAAAGTTGTTGTTGAATGGAGGTGGAACTGTTTTGTATTTGTCTTGGTCTTTCACTTGATTCAGTATTCCACAAATGTTGCCAGTTGAGACCAAATTTTTAAGAAATTCAGTTTCAACCTTTAGTCTTGTGTTTTGCACATTTTCTTCAATCAACATCTTTTTTAAACCATCAATCTCAGTGATGTATCTTGTTTGAGATCTATAACTGATCATGCAATCATCTTCAAGACTCTTAATCTTTTCATCACTTATCATCTCACTTGCCTCATACTCATTTATGATACTTTGCTTTCTAAAAAACATTCACCTTCCAGCTTGCCTACTTTTGTTTTTAGTTCACTAATAAGTTCATTCAAATCAACTGTAGGAGCAGAGTGTACCTGAGAGGAGGTTCCCTTTTCTTTCTCAATTATGGCCATGAATGCCACATTTGCCTTTCTGATATCATCAGCAATATCCTCTTCATGACTGCTCCAATCAAAACTTCCTTCATGTTGTGTAGTCACAGCCACATTTCCTTGATTTCTGATCTGATTTTGATTTGCTGGAACAGTGTTGTTTTGACTATTTTGAATTGGTTGAAGGTTTTGATTGTGATTTATTTGAGGCTGAAATCCTTGACTCTGTTGCATACTCTGTTGTTGATTGTTCATCTGAGGCTGAAAGTTGTTGAAGTTGGGATTGTAACTGTTGTTGTTATTGAAGTTGTTCATTTGAGTGCTGTTGTGGTTGAATCTTGGTTGATTTCGCTGGTAATGCTGTTGACTTCTTGACTGATTCTGTTGATATTGAGGCTGACCTACTGGTTGTTGATTCTGAAATTGATTCATCTGAAAATTTCTTGGTTGATTGCATTCTCTAGCAAAATGACCAGGTTGCTGACAATTGTAGCATATTGCTTTTGACTTGTCAAACCCAATCCTGTCATTTGGACCAGAAACCAGAGATCTACCAGTTCTATTGTACAGCCTTCTACTTCTCAATCCCAACATAGCAGCTTGCCATTTCAAATCCATGTCTTCTAAGTCATCTGCATCAATTTGTTCTAAATCATCTTGAACCACACTTGTGTGAATCATGTTCTTTGCAACAAATGCATTATAAGACTCAGTGAACATAGACAGCAATGCTTGTGTTTCATTGTTTTGAACATGTCCTGTTACAGGGTTAGTAACATTTCCACTGGACATAGAGGCTGAGTCAGAATCATCAATTAGTTGCACATTGAACCTTTGCTGATTTCCTTGAGTACTTGTACTACCCCCAATGAAAGACTTTGGAGTCACAACATTATTTCAGCTGGTTCTTCTATGATGGGAATTTGTTGTTGGTTCTTTGTTGACAGGTTTCCCATAGGTGCAATCAATGCATTTGAAATATTGAAGCTTGGTCTATCTTCCTTGATCATTTCATTCTCAATCATTTCAAGTTCAGCAGCTTGAAGAAAACATATCACATCATCCAATTTCAATTCATTGAAATTCTGCTTTTGAAGGATGAATTTGCAAGCAGTATACCATTCTTTTGGCATTGAGTTGAGCAACTTTGTATTCAAATCAAAGTCAGTCATTACATAATCAGTTGTTCTCAACTCATTCACAATACTCAGAAAACGTTCCAGTATTGACTTCAACCTTTCTCCATCTCTATACTTGAACCTTTCCAACTGTTGCTTCAGTCTTTGCTTCTTAATGTTCTTCAATTCAGTGTTCCCTTCATACATCTCAAGGATGGCGTCATACATTTGTTTGGCTGTTGTGTGATGAGCCACCTTGGTCAGAATCTCCCAAGACAAACCTAGCTTAATCTAGCCAAGGCTTTGTCATCCACCTTTCTCATCTTTTCTCTTATAGCAGCAGTTGCAGTAGCATTTGCACCTTCTTCAACAGTGATTTGTGGACCATTCTTGATGGAGTTCCACATGTCAATGTCATTGTAGCATACGGCTGCTTCAAAGAGTACCTTCCATTTAATAAAGTTTTCCTGTCCATACAACCTAGGTATCTTGTTAGTAGACACCTCTTGTTCCTCATATCCAGACATTTTAAGAAAATAAAAATCAGTTTCTTATAAAAAATTTTCAAAATAATCAGATCTGAAACCAGAATGCTCAGATCTGATGTGGCTGATGTGATTAGAACAAGATTTAGATATAAAGATTTGAACTTTAAATGAAATAAAGAAGAGAAAACACCGGTGGATTGAAGATCTGGAAGAAAAATGAAAAAACAGAGCTGCTGACATCACAAATCAATCGAACAGTGGTCTGCTAACGTCATTCTACTTCAAATCTTAATCAGCAACAATCTTTCTAAAAAATAGAAGTAATCAAGCTCTGATACCACTTGTCAGGTCCCCAAAATGATGGTCGATTCGGCTCGGATCTTAATCAATCATATCATAACTCACACAAAATTAATCGTGTCGACAAGAGAGTTAATGACGGGTTGCTATATTAAGAAAGATGACCGTTTGTTAAAGGCGGAATCAATAACAAACATACGGTTGCAATGAATATTCAAAGATCGAAGACACACACAGGATTCACTCAAAAGATTTCCATTTATATAATGTTAATTATACAAAAGGAGTAATCGATTTAGGGTTTATAAGGAATCATATGACAGCCGTCACACACAAAATATTCTTAATTAATGTGTCGTGTGCCGTGTGTATTCCGTGTCTCATGTTTTTCCTCTTTTTTTGGCGGCGTGCCCTAAATATTCTATTTATAGGCCTGCCAACCTAGGACAGCTGTCATTCCTTCTAGAAACCCTATCCGATAGTACATATTCAAATTACATATTCAAAAATAAAACTAAGTGTAAAACAAGTCTTCCGGGTAGGCTTTTCATTAATCTTCAGTCTCCTAGTACGCAGTGTACTCGGCCTTCCTTCAGACTTGGTAAACATATAAGTGTACTCGGGATCAGTTTCCGGGTAGACTTTACTTAAAGAATATTTCACCAAGTAAAATATTCACCGAGTAGACTTCAATCTTCTTGGACTTATCAAACTTTGCTCGACAAATCCTTACGAGCAACCCTGTTCTTCTATGGTCCTGTTCGGCTCATTGTTAGTTGAACAACTTATTGATAAGGCGTACTCAGGAGTACATACCTTACTTGAGCAGAACCTTACTCGAAATAACTTAGAGATATTCTATTAACTCATCAAGTATACTCGGACCATAATTATTAAAGAATACCTTGCCCGCTCTTCCAATTTCTTGGCTTGTTGGGCTTGGTTGACCATACCTTACTCGGAAGAGTAAAATACTTGGTCTTGAAGAACAATCCTGCTTGACAAAGTGAACCTTGCTCGGATATACCAAATCAATGATCCTTACTCGGGAAATCACTAAAAGACATACCTTGCTCAGATATCCACTTAAGAAGACTATTTGAAGTAAACCTTGCTCAGAAGGCAAAATCTCGTACTCGGCTAAGTAAAAGCTTACTCGAAGGTCCAAGGTGTGCTCGGATTCAATACTTAGCAGTTTCTGAGGAGGTTGAGGAGATTCCAATATTCCATATTCTTCGTTTAGGTCAAATCTCCTCATTTGGGTCAAATTCTTGACCCAACAACTTTTGACATAGGAAAATCTATGCAATATCCGCAACAGCACGATGACACATTATACTGTGTTGACATCATAGATTCCATCGTAAGTTGCTATATGCGAGATTCCTCCATTAATACACTACTAGAAACACTAGTCATAGAAAAAAGACTCAACATACCCATGTTAGAAAACGAAAATATCAGTGATGATTATCAGGAAGCATCAGAAGTAGTATATGAAATCACCGAATGTAATAAGAAATCAAAACCATCAATCGATGAACCACCAGCCTTAGAATTAAAGAATTACCAAAACATCTCGAATACGCCTTTCTAGAGAAAGACTCTCAACTCCCACTAAATATTTCATCTCACCTTTCTAGAGAATAGAAAGACGAACTTCTTAAGGTTCTTAAAAACCATAAGAAGGCCATCTCATGCAAGATCATGGATATCAAGGGCATCAGTCCCTCCTTTTTTACTCACAAAATCCTCATGGAGGAAGAATACAAACCCGTGGTCTAACATCAAAGACGTCTCACATGCAAGATGTGGTGAAGAAGGAAGTAATCAAACTGCTTGTTGCCGGATTAATCTACCCGACCTTGGATTCACCTTGGGTAAATCCCGTTCAAATAGTACCCAAGAAGAGATGAATGACGGTCGTAATGAACGAGAAGGACGAGCTGATACCAATGAGAACCATCAAAAGCTGGCGAGTTTGCATTGATTACCGGAAGCTTAATGACGCCACAAGAAAAGATCATTTTTCACTTCCTTTCATCGATCAAATGCTTGAGCGATTATCTGGAAAAATGTTAAACTGTTTTCTTGACGGATTCTCCGGATATTTCCAAATTCCCATTGCTCCTGAAGATCAGGAGAAAACCACATTTACATGTCCATACGGAACCTTCGCCTACAGAAGAATGCCATTTGGATTATGTAATGCTCCAGCCACCTTCCAATGTTGCATGGTGGCCATCTTTCATGAAATGATCGAAAACTCTATGGAATGCTTCATGGAGGATTCTCAGTCTTCGGAGACTCCTTCGATCATTGTCTGAAAAACCTAGACAAAATGTTAGCTAGGTGTGAAGAAGTGAATTTAGTACTCAACTGGGAAAAATGCCACTTTATGGTAAAGGAAGGCATTGTTCTCGGTCACAAGATCTCTCAAGAAGGACTAGAAGTTGATAGAGCCAAAATAGAGACCATATCCAAACTTCCACCGCCAACTTCAGTCAAAGCCATTAGATGTTTTTTAGGCCACGCAGGTTTCTACCGCCGCTTCATAAAAGACTTCTCCAAAATTGCTAGAACTATGACCAAACTTATGGAGAAAGACGCACCATTCGTCTTCTCTGAAGAATGTGTTGAATCATTCAACATATTAAAAGACTAACTTGTCAACGCACCAATCATGACTACACCCGATTGGACCCTTCCATTCGAAATCATGTGCGATGCAAGTGACTTTGCAGTTGGAGCCGTACTCGGACAACGCAAAGAAAAACACTTTCACCCTATCTGCTATGCTAGTAAAACTCTTAACGATGCACAAGAAAATTACACCACAATAGAAAAAGAGTTGTTAGCAGTAGTTTTTGCCTTTGAAAAATTTAGATCATACCTCGTTCTTTCCGAAACCATAGTCTACACCGATCATGCCGCAATACGCTACCTCTTTAACAAATAAGAAGCCAAACCCAGACTTATCTGATGGATCCTACTACTCCAAGAATTCGACATAGAAGTCAAAGACAAAAAGGGAGCAGAGAATGTCGCCGCAGACCACCTATCTCGTTTAGAATGCCCAGCTTCAGAAGAGGTCATAGAGCTTCAGAAGAGGTCATAGAGGAGAAAGATGAAAGTGTCACACCCCGACTAGGTAGTTGCGGAAGCGTAAAACGGGAATGTAACAGATAATACTGGTATCAGCAACATTGTTTATAAAGAAATTCACAAACTAATTTACATCATATTACATGGGTTGGTACTATGTTTACAAACTAGATGAGAATCACATAACCGGTTTACGAGCTTCTTATTCAATATTATATATCTGCGTCTATTCACATCTATTTAACTTCATTCCTAACACCAAGAACGTAAGCAAATCTTTCCACCTTTGCTTTACCTGAAAAGCATGTTAAAACGGGTCAACTACGTCTAGTTGGTGAGTTTCAAGTTTCACGAGTATCAACGAAATCAGTATACGAGTTCGTAAAGTTTACAGTGTGTATACATGTATGTGTATGATGTATTATACTAAGCCACAAGTGAAACCGAAACGAGCTAAAACACATGGCCACCGCTGCCCATGCACTCCCGTTGGCATTTAACAGCTACTTTGCCCCAAGTATGTACTATGTCTAACACCACATAGCAGTATGTAATAAGTTTAAATGACAATGTGCAACTGGGTTAACATGTTCCGGCATACCCCACCGGCTCTGTCAGTTGGGTTTGTCAAACCGATAGTGCTATCCACACGTCACCGGCACGAAGTTAATCACTTGTGTTTGTGGGGACTTTCAAGTGTTAGTAATTAGATAATTCACATCACCACACGTTTTCAAGTATATAAGTATATGTAAACATGCTTTCCACCCCAAAAGTTCGTAAAACAGTTTAGGAAGTGGGGTCGTGAAACTCACTTTATTGTAGTTCGAGCAGGTAATATACGTCAATAAGTGTTATGCCTCGATTATAACTCGTATCCTATAATCGGTATCGTACTGTTAATACTAGTACAGTGTTTAAACCAAATTGGGCTGTATAACTAGTCTGGTTATAGCTGTTAGGCCCAAAACATGACCAGAGTCTTAGATTGTGACGTTGTATACTGTGAAATACTTAAAATCAGATTTGGCTCAGTTTTACCGTTTTCCGAGCCTAGCCAAGTTGATCGTTTACGCATTTCGGGAATATGTAAGATCATAAAAACTTAAGTAAAAATATTGATTGATAAAATGATTTAATTTATAAAAAAATTTTAGGTTTCGGTATCTGGATTGATCGCAGGGTCCGTTTCCGTTTTCACACGGGTTTGATTATACAAAACACGTACAATCCACCCAATTTGTCCGGAATTCTCGTAAAATGTTTGTTTTTATCAAATTCATTCGAAACTATGATATTTGACTACTTTTGACATTTTCACATACCAGTCAGTCTGTTAAACACGAAACTGGCGGTTTCGTTAAAATAAATATAGTTTAAATCTTTGATTAATCATAACTAATTATGTACTCATATATAAATTATCGAAAGTTTAATAAAAATAAATTAAAATATGGAGAGTTTTATAAAAATATTTTCAGAAATTTTATGATTAATTATCTATTAATAAAAATTTATTTAATGTGCTATAATTGAGTAATAAATAGCCCGTTTATACCAAACGACATCCGAAAAATCCGATAATTTTTCCAAGTGGTCTCAATATCGGTACATATCCCCTGAAAAATCTCTAGAATCTAACTCTTTGGTCAAAATGCCTTTTTGAGCGTTTTTCGGCTATTAAAACTCGGTTAAAACACAATTGCACAAATAATACCTAGACATCTCCAAATGTTCTCCATCTTTACCAATGATCTTAATATATCATTTATAGGTTCCAAACCAAATTTCATAATTTTTCATGAAGTTTACCTAGTTTTCCCGAATAAACGCCAATAAACGGTAATAAATTCGCCAAATATTCTCCGTTTATCGAAAAATTACCAAATTTGAACAGGGACTCATTTAAATGATCCCTAATGTCCCTAAAAATTTTCACAAGCTAACAACAAGAACGTCACAACCTAATACTAAACAGCCCCTAAACGAGTGTTACGGGTTTACCTTGTCGGTTTTCGATGAGTTTTGCTAGCTTAAACGACTTTCCGGGTCTCGGGTTGCAAACTCAGTGTATCTACATATCATATAAAATTAAACCAAGCATAAATCATCCATGTAACAGCCTTGATAATTAGGGTTTCGGTTTTGGGTTCAAACCGAACTTTCAAACCGGAAAAACGTTGTATTCATGTTCTAATCCGCGTTTTTGACTAAAAAAGTATATGTTCCTGGTTTGTAAAGATGTTTAACATCAAAACATAATTTTACTTGATTTTTAGGATTTTTGAATGGTTAAACATGTTTAAAACTAAACAAGACTTAATTTTTCATGCTTAAACTTTGTTAATCAAGCATGAAATGGATGAAAATTTGAAGATTACCTTTAGGGTTTTGGCTGGATAATGAAGAACTCAGCTGTGATTTCTTATCTAGGTTGAAGTTTGTGTGAAAATATCAAGTAACAAGCTTGTATAACAAGCCTTATACAAGGGGTCCCACCCATTTTTTGTGGTCGGCCCATAAAGGGGCCCATTGGGCCTCCTTTTGGCTCATTAATGCCTTGGTTTCCCTGCCATGCGTAAATATCGATCCAAAATGTAATTCGGATATGATTTTTCGCAAGAAAACTAGTTCGAGTGCAAAAAACAGCGCGAAAACGAGTGTTTTTCAGCATATTTTTGTAAAATAAGAAAAATGTACTGACTCGTTGTAAAAATCCAAAATATTTTCACGGATTGCTTAGAACATGTCATATAAGTGTTTTATAAATCTTTTTCAGTTTAACAGATGCTAAAATGCTCGTTTTGATGTTAACGATTGCGTTTAAACTCATAGCGTATCAATTAACGAAACCTTTTTCGTTTAAATGGTTTTAAACGTATTGGGGCCTAAATATCAATATGTTAGCCTCTATAATATATATATAACTCGTATATGACCCCTCAGTATATATACGGGCCATAATCAGTATCAGTCCGTTACTCGTTTAAGCACTACGAATTAACCGATTTTATCGTTTACTCGCTACGTATTAAATAAGGTATACCTCGTTTTGTCACGATTGTCACATTCTCCCTCCGTTAGGAAATTTCGTCCTCGAAATTTAATGTGTCATCGGTTTTCTTTTTAGGGAACAGGTGTGGGTATTTCTTTCGGAATTCGTCCTTTCGCTCCCAAGTATATTCGGGTCTTTCTTTTGAATTCCACCGAACTTTTATCAATGAAATTTTGTTATGTCGTAACTGTTTGGTTTTCTCGTCCACAATTTCTACCGGTTCCTCTACGAAGTTAAGCTTTTCGTTGATCTGAACATCTTCCAGTGGTACTATTGTCGTTTCATCAGTCAAACACTTTTTCAGATTCGATACATGAAACACGTCGTGAATAGTGCTCAGTTCTAAGGGTAGTTTTAATCGGTAAGCTACGGAACCAATTTTTGCAATAATCTCGAAAGGTCCGATGTATCTCAGGGCTAGTTTACCAGTCTTTCCAAATCTTATAACACCTTTCCACGGCGGTACTTTTAAAAACACCTTATCACCTATTTCAAAAGATAACGGTTTTCTGCGAACATCGGCATAACTCTTTTGTCGGTCGCAGGCAGCTTTCAATTTTTGCTTAATCTGGTGAATCTTATCGGTGGTTTCCTGAATTAAATCTGACCTTGAAATTTGGGTATCACCCACTTCCGTCCAACATAGTGGTGATCTACATTTTCGCCCGCCCGTATAGAGCTTCATAAGGTGCAGCTTTTATACTACTGTGGTAGCTATTATTATAATAAAACTCAATAAGCGAGAGATGTTGATCCTAGTTTCCTTTGAAATCAAGTACACAAGCACGAAGTAGATCTTCTAAGGTTTGAATGGTTCGCTTAGATTGGCCGTCAGTTTGGGGATGGTAGGCGGTATTCAAATCTATTCGAGTTTCCAAAGATTCTTGTACTGCTTGCCAGAAATGTGAAGTAAAGTGACTATCTCGATCGGAAATAATCGAAAGAGGTACTCCGTGTCGAGATACAATTTCATCGATGTAAATTTGGGCGAGTTTTTCAGTAGAGTAATTGTTACGGATTGGGATAAAGTGTGCGGATTTGGTTAATCGATCCACAATTACCCAAATTGCATTATGTCCTCGGGATGTTTTGGGTAGATGTTTTACAAAATCCATGGTAATTTGTTCCCATTTCCATTGTGGGATTTCGGGTTGTTGTAACATTCCCGAAGGTTTTTGATATTCGGCTTTAACTCTTGCACAAGTTTCACATTTACTTACATACACGGCTATATCCTTTTTTATGCCAGGCCACCAGTAAAATTCTTTAACATCCTTATACATCTTATCAGTACCTGGATGAATAGAATATTTGGACTTATGTGCTTTATCAAGAATCAACTTTCAGAGTTTATGAAGTGTTGGAATCCAGACCCGGTTTTTGTAATAATATACTTCATCAATTTTCTTCTCAAAATTCCTTTCATTCCCATGTAGTTCTTCTTTTTCTTGCTGATCTGCCTTCAAAACCTCATCTTGTGCAACACGAACTTGTTTGGTTAGGCTACTTTGGACAATCATTCCGAGTGCTCGTACCCTTAATGGTTTGACTCTGTCTTTTTGGCTTAAAGCATCAGCTACTACGTTGGCCTTACACGGATGGTATTTAATCTCACAATCATAATCATTTAACAGTTCTACCCATCTCCTTTGTCTCATGTTTAGCTCTTTCTGATCAAATATGTGTTGTAGGCTTTTGTGATCAGTATAGATAGTACATTTTGTGCCGTACAAGTAGTGTCTCCAGATCTTCAATGCAAAAATAACCGCTCCCAATTCCAAATCGTGGGTTGTATAGTTCTTCTCGTGTATCTTTAATTGTCGGGAGGCATATGCTATTACTTTCTTTCTTTGCATCAGTACGCATCCTAATCCTTTATGAGACGCGTCACAATATACCACCAATTCATCAGTTCCATCTGGAAGGCTTAATATTGGAGCCTCACATAACTTCTGTTTTAACGTTTAGAAGGCCAATTCTTGTTCTTCTCCCCATTCATACGCTCGATCTTTTGAGTTAGGAGGGTTAGAGGTTGGGCAATACTTAAAAAGTTTTCAATGAATCTTCTATAATACCCGGCTAGTCCTAAGAATTGGCGAATTTCTATTGGTGACTTAGGCACTTGCCAATTTTTAATGGCATCAATTTTACTTGGGTCTACTAGGATCCCTTGATGGTTCACAATGTGCCTCAAAAACTGTACTTCTTGTAGCCAAAATTCACATTTGGACAACTTTGCGTATAACTTCTCTTGCCTCAATAATTCTAAGATTTCCCGCAAATGTTGTTCGTGTTCCTCCTTATTTCTCGAATATATCAAAATGTCATCGATAAACACTACCAAGAACTTGTCAAGGTAAGTTTTGCAAACTCGGTTCATGAGGTCCATAAACACTGCAGGTGCATTTGTCAACCCAAACGACATAACCAAAAATTCATAGTGACCATACCGAGTTCGGAAAGCTGTTTTTGGTACGTCTTCTTCCTGAATTCTTACTTGATCTTAACCAGATCTAAGATCAATTTTTAAAAAATACTTCGCACCCTGGAGCTGATCAAACAAGTCATCAATTCGAGGTAAGGGGTATCTATTCTTAATAGTCACTTTATTCAATTCCCGGTAATCAATACACATTCGAAAACTCCCATCTTTCTTCTTTACAAGTAACACTAGTGCTCCTCACGTCGAGTAACTAGGTTGGATAAAACCCCTGTCCAGTAATTCTTGTAACTGGTTGGACAGTTCTTGCATTTCAGATGGTGCAAGTCTATTAGGTGCCTTAGCAATGGGTGTTGCTCCCGGTGTCAAGTCAATACGGAATTCAACTTGTCGGGGCGGTGGTAAACCAGGCAACTCGTCGGGAAATACATCTGAATACTCGTGTACCACTGGGATGTCTTCTATTCGCTTTTCATTGGGGTTTTTGACTGTTACGCTCGCCAAGTATAATGTACAACCTTGGCGCAAATACTTTAAAGCCTTAAGTTGGGATACGAGAGGCATTACCGTACCAGATTTCTCACCTTGAACAATCATCGCCTCATCATTCGAAAGAGGTATCCTAACAGTCTTATCCTTATAAACAATTTCAGCTTTAAACTTAGACAGCCAGGTCATACCGACTATAACATCGAAACTTCCTAATTCCACTGGAAGTAAATCAATAAGGAACGGGTGGTCGTTTAGGATAGGGAACATTTTTGGACTATTCGGTTAACAAGTATAGACTTGCCGTCAGCGAGTTCAATGGTGTACGGTTTTGGTAGCTCACTAACCAGCATATTTTCAAAATGTCAAAAGTTAACAGATACAAAGCTTCTATCGGCGCCCGTATCAAACAAAACTGAAGCATACTGACCGGAAACTAGGAATGTACCTGTTACCACGTTTGGATCATGACGCGTTTCACCCGATCCTATTACAAACGCGCGTCCCCTAGCTGCATTGGAGGTTGATGCTTGTGCTTGGTTCTGCCTTCTCACTGCACCCTGGTTTAGCTTGGGGCAGTATTTCCGAAAATGTTCAGTACTACCACATTCGTAGCAAGTACGGAGGTTCATGGTGGGTGGGGTTTGTTGATTGAGTTGTGGTCGGGTTGGTTGAGGTCGAGGTAGTTGGGTTGGTTGTTGTGGTCGGTTTGCATTGTTGGTGGGGGTTCTGAAATTGGGGGCATAATGTCCCGTTCTTCCACACTTCTGACAAATGCTCGGTTTGCAATCACCCACATGATGAAAGTTACATCTTCTGCACTTCGGTAACGTCCCTTTATAGGTCTCTTGTTTTACATTAGAACTGGTCATGGCATAACTTCGGGTATTCGGACGGGCCCGTTTGTTTTGAGGGTTTCCTTGCATCCTTGTCCCATAATCAGTTCGTTTTAAACTTGTTGTTTCACCTGGCATCCTTATCACTCCACTTCTCATCAGATCAAAAGTAACGACACCCGTTTGAGATACAGCACTTTCTAATGTTGGGTGGGCTACTGAATTAAGTATACTCCTCACGGCAGGAGTCAATCCCAGATGTAGCGTTCAATACGTTTAGCTTCCGGAGTAACTAACCATGGTACTAAGCGAGAGAGTTCATTAAAATGGTTTGTGTAACTCACGGGGTCAGCACCTTTCATTTCCAAATTCCATAATTCATGTTCCAGCCTTTGAATCTCACTTTTCGGGCAAAAATGCTCTAGCATAAGGGTTTTATGTTCGGTCAATGACATACGGTTTATAGCATCCTATCCCCTTATTTGGACCACTGTGTTCCACCACATCAAAGCATGATCCAGAAACATACTCGTAGTAAATTTGACTATACGGTCTGGTGGACATTCACTAATATTAATTACGGACTCGGTCTTTTCAATCCATTTGACCAATCCGTTAGGTCCCTCAATACCACTGAAATTTATAGCTCTACACGACATAAAGTGTTCATACGAGCATTCTCGACGCGGGGGATAAGTGTTACCGGAAGTATTAGTATTTGAAGGGGGAGTTATATTCGTGACATTATCAGTATTCAAAGGGGAAGTAGCATTAGTAGCCATATAGGTGCTCGACAATTGGTTAACTGTTGTAATTGCACGTATGCCAGCAGTGACTTGCACTACAATGGTCAGTATCACTGCTTATAGGTGGCGAGCAATCATTTCGCCTACCTCTTAGTTTTCTCTCGGGCCATTCTATAACAATAATCATAACACACACAACTATGCCAAAGAACATATTTGTATTACATATAACTGTTACTGTACGTATGTAATCCAAACCCAGGGCATGGACTTAACCTGGTATAGGCCAGCACTTAAATAGATATACTAAAATTTGTCACTATATAGAGGCTTAACCCGGTAAGGGTCAGTGCTTGTAACAATAGTAGATTAAAAACATCCTCCATGTTAGCGCAATATGCTACTACTAGTGTTGCATAGGGTATCAAAAGACTACGTATAACAAACCATACTACTTTTATTTATATTTATCCATATGTATATAAATACAATAACCACACACAAACAACCATTTTGGCTGCAATAATTGCTTGACAACCGCATAAATTGGTTGTCACTATGTCCAAGATTCGTCAATAATGAGTATCGAATCAATGTAAGTTCATCACTACCTGTTGTATATCCAGCATGTAATCATATAGCTCACGTCTTCTCTATATGTTGGTGATTATAGCTATTAAGTACTTTAGTATCTGATTAGTCAATACAGCTAACAAGGCTGGGTTGGCTAAATGGTGAGATTTTGGATTAAGTACAAGTATACTCCATGTAAGGAAAGGTATCTTGGTAACATAGATACCGAAGGTTCTTCCCCTATGATAAGTCAATATGGGTGGGAAGGCATACTATCAGGTGATGGTACACACGTACGGTCAGTCTGACTAGTTCTATGAGTGGGTGTAGTCACCGGGGTATGGTGTGATAATGGTGTGGTAGATCTAGGAGCTCTCGAAAGAGAGTGGTAAGTATTGGTGGCTCTTGCTCCTAAGTTATTTCTAGGGGATTCCCTCGGGGAATTGGTGTCAAAACGATAGCCCGATAAATCAGGCTGGTCAGTAGGTACCTCGAGCAGGACCACAACATCCCCTAAGCTTTCATTCGTTTCCTTCTCTGATTCCTCTTCGGGGTCCTCTTAGTCATCACGCAGTACTGGTATTTTGTTGGACAGACGATATTGTAGTTCTTAACATATTTCTGCACAAGGGTTAGTAATAATAATAACGATTCTTAATAATATTAATTCTAATAATGTATAATATTAATTACGATTTAGTACATACATGTATTCGTACACATTAGCACAGATAATCCTTTATATATATCTATATAATAATATATTTTACACACATATGTTGCTGTTTTTACCTATCGGATTGTTTATCGATTTCTTCTCGAATTCCCTCGTACAAACAAGTCCGTTATTACGTTCCGGACCATAATAACCCACTTGTCCATTCGAGTTCATCCCGAGAATCATCACTATATATTATTTAATATTATTTTATTCACAGAGCTAATCGAGCCTACGGTTATATTAGGGTATCCTAAGGGACATCCTAATTCTTTATAACCAATGGCTCTGATACCAACTTCTGTCACACCCCGAATAGGTAGTTGCGGAAGCGTAAAACGGGAATGTAACAGATAATTCTGGTATCAACAACATTGTTTATAAAGAAATTCACAAACTAATTTACATCATATTATATGGGTTGGTACTATGTTTACAAACTAGATGAGAATCACATAACCGGTTTACGAGCTTCTTATTCAATATTATATATCTGCGTCTATTCACAGCTATTCAACTTCATTCCTAACACCAAGAACGTAAGCAAATCATTCCACCTTTGCTTTACCTGAAAAGCATGTTAAAACGGGTCAACTACGTCTAGTTGGTGAGTTTCAAGTTTCACGAGTATCAACGAAATCAGTATACGAGTTCGTAAAGTTTACAGTGTGTATGTATACATGTATGTGTATGATGTATTATACTAAGCCACAAGTGAAACCGAAACGAGCTAAAACACATGGCCACCTCTGCCCATGCACTCCCGTTGGCATTTAACAGCCACTTTGCCCCAAGTATGTACTATGTCTAACACCACATAGCAGTATGTAATAAGTTTAAATGACAATGTGCAACTGGGTTAACATGTTCCGGCATACCCCACCGGCTCTGTCAGTTGGGTTTGTCAAACCGATAGTACTATCCACACGTCACCGGCACGAAGTTAATCACTTATGTTTGTGGGGACTTTCAAGTGTTAGTAGTTAGATAATTCACATCACCACACGTTTTCAAGTATAAAAGTATATGTAAACATGCTTTCCACCCCAAATGTTCGTAAAACAGTTTAGGAAGTGGGGTCGTGAAACTCACCTTATTGTAGTTCGAGCAGGTAATATACGTCAATAAGTGTTATGCCTCGATTATAACTCGTATCCTATAATCGGTATCGTACTATTAATACTAGTACAGTGTTTAAACCAAATTGGGCTGTATAACTAGTCTGGTTATAACTGTTAGGCCCAAAATATGACCATAGTCTTAGATTGTGACGTTGTATACTGTGAAATACTTAAAATCAGATTTGGCTCAGTTTCACCATTTTCCGAGCCTAGCCAAGTTGATCGTTTACGCGTAAATATATTGATTGATAAAATGATTTAATTTATAAAAGAATTTTAAGGTTTCGGTATCTGGATTGATCGCAGGGTCTGTTTCCGTTTTCACACGGGTTTGATTATACAAAACATGTACAATCCACCCAATTTGTCCGGAATTCTCATAAAAGGTTTGTTTTTATAAAATTCATTCGAAACTATGATATTTAACTACTTTTAACATTTTGACATACCAGTCAGTCCGTTAAACACGAAACTGCCAGTTTCGTTAAAACAAATATAGTTTAAATCTTTGATTAATCATAACTAATTATGTACTCATATATAAATTATGAAAATTTTTATAAAAATAAATTAAGATATGGAGAATTTTATAAAAATATTATCAGAAATTTTATGATTAATTATCTATTAATAAAAATTCATTTAATGTGCTATAATTGAGTAATAAATAGCCCGTTTATACCAAACGACATTCGAAAAATCCGATAATTTTTCCAAGTGGTCTCAATATCAGTACATATCCCCTGCAAAATCTCCAGAATCTAACTCTTTGGTCAAAATGCCTTTTTGCGCATTTTTCGGCTATTAAAACTAGGTTAAAACACAATTGCACAAATAATACCTAGACATCTCCAAATGTCCTCAAACTTTACCAGTGATCTTAATATATCATTTATGGGTTCCAAACCAAATTTTATAATTTTTCATGAAGTTTACCTAGTTTTCCCGAATAAACGCCAATAAATGGTAATAAATTCGCCAAATATTCTCCGTTTATCGAAATATTACCAAATTTGAACAGGGACTCATTTAAGTGATCCCTAATGTCCCTAAAAATTTTCACAAGCTAACAACAAGAATGTCACAACCTAATACTAAACAGCCCCTAAACGAGTGTTACGGGTTTACCTTGTCGGTTTTCGATGAGTTTTGCTAGCTTAAACGACTTTCCGGGTCTTGGGTTGCAAACTCAGTGTATCTACATATCATATATCCTTAAACCAAGCATAAATCATCCATGTAACAGCCTTGATAATTAGGGTTTCGGTTTTGGGTTCAAACCAAACTTTCAAACCGGAAAAACGTTGTATTCATGTTCTAATCCGCGTTTTTGACCAAAAACGTATATGTTCCTGGTTTGTAAAGATGTTTAACATTAAAACATAATTTTACTTGATTTTTAGGATTTTTGAATGGTTAAACATTTTTAAAATTAAACAAGACTTAATTTTTCATGCTTAAACTTTGTTAATCAAGCATGAAATGGATGAAAATTTGATGGTTACCTTTAGGGTTTTGGCTGGATAATGAAGAACTCAGCTGTGATTTCTTATCTAGGTTGATGTTTGTGTGAAAATATCAAGTAACAAGCTTGTATAACAAGCCTTATATAAGGGGTCCCACCCATTTTTGTGGTCGGCCCATGAAGGGGCCCATTGGGCCTCCTTTTGGCCCTTTAATGCCTCGGTTTCCATGCCATGCATAAATATCGGTCCAAAATTTAATTCGGATTCGGTTTTTCGCAAGAAAACTAGTTCGAGTGCGAAAAACAACGCGAAAACGAGTGTTTTTCAGCATATTTTTGTAAAATAAGAAAAACGTACTGACTCATTGTAAAAATCCAAAATATTTTCACGCATTGCTTAGAACATTTCATATAAATGTTTTATAAATCCTTTTCGGTTTAACGGATGCTTAAATGCTCGTTTTGATGTTAACGATTGCGTTTAAACTCATAGCGTATCAATTAACAAAACCTTTTTCATTTAAATGGTTTTAAATGTACTGGGGCCTAAATATCGATATGTTAGACTTTATAATATATATATAACTCGTATATGACCCCTCAGTATATATACGGGCCATAATCAGTATCAGTCGGTTACTCGTTTAAGCACTACGAATTAACCGATTTATCGTTTACTCGATAGGCATTAAATAAGGTATACCTCGTTTTGTCACGATTGTCACATTCTCCCTCCATTAAGAAATTTCGTCCTCGAAATTTAATGTGTCATCGGTTTTCTTTTTAGGGAACAGGTGTGGGTATTTCTTTCGGAATTCGTCCTTTCGTTCCCAAGACGGTTTTCTTTTTAAGGAATTAAAAGGATTCTAGAAAGAACTATAGGAATTAATCGTAAAAATGGGGCAGAAAAGTTAGATGACGCTTTGTGGGCCCTCAAGACGGCTTACAAAACCCCCAGAGGAATGACACCCTTCAAACTCGTTTACGGGAAAACATGTTATCTACCAGTAGAATTAAAACACAAACCTACCGGGCTCTCAGAGCAGTAAACTTTTATCTAACATCCGCTAGCATAAAGCGGGAAGATCAAATTCATGAGCTCGAGGAAATGAGAACATTGGCCTATGAAAAATCCTGGTCTTACAAGGAATAGAGTAAAGGCCTGCAAGACGCCCATTTCAAAGGAAACAAGAAATTCCAAGCTAGCGATCGTGTCCTGTTATACAACACTCATTTACATCTTTTCCCAGGAAAATTGAAATCTCGATGGACAGGTCCATACATAGTTGAATCAGTTTTTGACTATGGGACAGTTGAGATTTCAAATTCAAATGGCCAAAAATTTAAAGTAAACAGACATCGATTAAAGTCATATATCGATGGACCATTTGAAGATGTTCTGGAGGTATTTGCCCTCCAACTCCCTGAATAGGAAATCAAGGAAACAAGGTTTGGCCAAGACTTTCACAAACTAGGCCTTGTAAATAATGTAAGCATATAAAAAAAACTAAAAAGCTAAAAACACGGGGGCGTGCTTCCAAAAGCACGGTACCGTGCCAAAATTCACGGACTGGAATCTTTGCTGCAAAAAACTCAGTCAGACTGGTTTGTAACATAGTTGTCAGAACAAAGACACCGGCCGTGCTTCCAAAAGCATGGGGCCGTGCTTAGGTTACTGGTTGGCTATAAAAGGCACCTTGTGTCATTGCATTCCTTAAACCAACCAAAACCAAACCAATAATCTCTGAAAATTCAACATGCCAACTAAGATGAGTGTAGCAATCCCCGTTTCCCGACACCTGAGAAAATATGCCCGCCATGTTTCCAAAATCGAGCTTCTCTTGAAACTTCAAGAACTCGTCAAAGAGCTCACCTAAATGAATCTCCTTGCTGAGATGCGCCTCGTTCAACTCACTGAGTCAGTGGAAAATATGAAAATGGAACTCCGAGACATCAATGAACAACTCCAGTTTCAGGTTCTCGGTTTCACGAACTTTCCACCGCCATGACCATTGGGAAGAGGAGAACCTTTCGGAGAAATCTAGGAAACTTAATTTTCTACTTTTATGTGTAAACAAGTGCAGTACGCACAATGTTTTAGGATTTCGGGCGAATATTTTCTTATTTTTAGGAAAACTAGTCTTATTCCGTATTTGTTTTAGGACCTTTTTAATTTTAATGAAAAGTAATTTTTAGGATGACTAAAATTCTAAAATAACATACTAAACATCATTCTCAAAATTCCAGCTCTCGCATTTTGCTGAAAATTACAAGAAAATTATATGTGACAAAAAACACGGGCCGTGCTTCCCAAAGCACGAGGCCGTGGTCACCCTAGAATCTTCAGTATGATACGCGCTGACTCCGTATAATTCTCTAACTCAGAAACATTTATTCCCCTAGAAGCACGGGGCCGTGTTCAACTTTCCAGTCTCTATATATTACAAACATAAACTCACTATTCCATTCACCCCAAACACAACATTACTGAAATGGAAAGCAAGAAGGTTGAATGGAGGCCAGTGAGGAAAGGCAAGCAACATGAATCTTCCTCATACCTTGAGGGGGAGGTCATGAGGCTACAATGCATCATGAGAGATCAAGTTGAAAGCAATATTAAACAAAGTCAAGCTACTTAGGTTCAAAAACTTCCATGTTGTGGATGGCCACCACAAAGATGTGGCTTCCAAGCTCAACTTTCTCAACCGAGAAATCGTTAAGCTCGACAAAAAGCTTGCCGAGCTCTTGGAAGCCAAACGAGCACCGCCACACATTCAGGACTTGTTCGGAAATGGTGGTGATTGAAGTCCCGACTTTGTTTCGCGTTGAAGTTGCTCCCGCTAGTGTTATGTGTTAGAAACTAGGATTGTTGTTGTACTTTTCATTTCTACTATGTTTAATTGTGCCTTTATGTTTTATGTTTTAATGAAATTTAGGACTTTTTACTACTATCTTAAACTAACCAGCAAATAAAACCAGTTAACAATGAACCAGCTCGACAAAAAAAAAAAAAATCAAAAGACATACTGTCTGCACCATGCAGCGTGGTACCGTGCTTTCAAATGCACGGCGCCGTGCTTTTTACCCCAGAACAGTTACGATTTTTAAATCATAAAAATAACTTTCCGAAACATCAACCCGAACACCCACTTCATTTCTTGACAATAAACCGCCGACCAACCCTACTTTCACTAATTCCTTCATCAATTCTTCAATTTTTGAACCAAGGGTATGTTAATTTAACAATTGTATTGTTCAAATTCATCATTGTAGGTTTAGTTAAACCCTAAAACTCTCGAATTGACCAAATCTTGTCTAAACCCGAAAATAATATGGGTTATTCTACTAGTATAGGATGAATGGATTGTTGAAAGTTTGATTGTTAAAGTTTAGTTGAAGGGAACAATTCAGGTTTTGGATCTTAAGATGAATACTCAAACAAACTAATAAAACCCGATTGTTATAAGCGGTTGGAAACAAGGGTTCGAATCTGAATAGGGTAGAAATTAGTATTAAAAACACGAGCCGTGCCCGAAACAACACGAATCGTGGTCAACCAGTAGTCAACCAAAAGTCAAAATAAAAGGAAATGAACAGCAGCAACAACACGGTACCGTGCTTCTGAAAGCACGCCGTTGTGATTTGCTCTCTGTTCCAGGAAATTGATATTTTTTGATGAAATTTGACTAATTTGGGTATAAATTGCAGATGGCCGAGTATGGGGACGTCGTTCATGCATTTCTAGTCTTCACCAGGCATGATGCAAAGAATATAAGGGCCCAGACAAGATTAACTTATCTTAACCGAAGATATCCAGAAGCCAACTTCTACGCTTGCAGAGACACATTACGCCAAGTTAATCAATGGGCCCGGTACAAGGCATTTGTTAAAGGGCCGTAGAGAAGAGTCTTTGAGAAAACGGGAGGGGCGGTGACAGAACTGACAAAGGAGTTCTTGGCCTCTTTCAACATAAAGAAGAAGAAATTTGACATGTGGGATGAAGATGTAATAGAGTTTTGATGTGGGGGTGAATGGCACACAACTTCTGTCACCCAACTAGGAATTGATTTTGCAATCTACACGAAGGAGGAAACAGACCAAGAGATCTGGACCAAAGCAGAGATAGCATTTACAGATGAAGACAGTAATGAAAATACAGAGGTTACACAGGAAAGGTCATGGGAACTGCTAGGCTTCGAGGATGAAAAGAACCACGCAAACAGTTCGAGAATCACCGCCTTACGAGATCCACTCATGAGATATATTCACCGACTACTAAGCCAAATAGTAACAGCACGTACCAATAAATAAAGGAGTGGTGAATTTATGGGATTTGTGGGCACTTTACAGCATAAGAAATAGAACTGTTTGCAATATTACTTATCTTTTCTGTCAACTTTTCAGAACAAATGCAACCGTTGAAAGCCCGAATATCCCGATCTTCGGCGGTGCATGGATTTACAAGCTTTACGAAGCTTATCGTGTGGACAGGGAAGGAACAAAAAGCCCGAAACCCATGCCTCTTAACCTCAGTCTCTGTAACAAAATGGAGATAGCAAAAATTTTTAATTTAAGGTCAGAGATTTGGAGGTTCGTCAACAGCCGAGGCTACATTTGGGACCCGAAAATCCAGTTGGAGATGGCAATGGAGGACGAACGAAAAGACAAAATAGAATCACAGATAGCAGTTGAATACACATAAACAAGTATTCGTAAACCATCCACGGGTAACTGATGACTGGCGGCACTAGTAGGTCGGGCATGCGCATGGGCATGGGTTGGTAGTACTTTATGACATTATTATTATGTGTGTTTTAAACAATTTACTTTCTGTCATACTTGTTTGTTTGTTTATTGGTTGGTTTGAATACTTTTATGGCCGTGGGTGCCAAAGACATTATGGTAGGTACTAATTTAGTCCGATAGGGCAAGGGATGGATGATTCCATACCCAATTTTCAGCAGTCTATGCTTGGTTGTTTGTGGTTGTTTGCAGTTTTATATTATACAGGTACAAAAACAGGAAAACAGACAAGAAACAGGGGACGCTCTGCCGAAATTTCGTTAACCCGCAGGGAAGTAACTCTCCATTTTAACCCACTATACTCCATTAGAAATTTTATCTTTTTATGAATCTATCCACATAGAGGACAATGTGAGATTCAAGTGTGGGGAGGGGAATTACTTGACCAATTGTTTGTTCAAATAATTATAAAAATTCTCTAAATCAACAAAACTTTTTACAACAAACAAAGATTCTTTATAAAAAACCTAAAGAAAAATCCAAGAAAATTTTTTCGCAAATAACCAATCATTACTAAAGGAAAGTGAAAAACTAAAAAGAAGTTTTGTAATATTGAGAATAAATTTATGCAAAATATGGCGTTAATACCAAATTCCTCCGTTACTGTGAGATAAACCTCATGCCATATAAATATTTTTCGGAAGCTTTGAGTGAGTCATATGTTTCGTGTGATTTAGAACTTGTTGCAATTATTCATTTCAAGACCGCACGAAGCATTGTATAAGGAAGAAGGTAATGTTGTCACAATTCCATCAAATCATTTGCCAAATTACAAAACCCAAAAACCTTAACCAAAACCTTGTCACTTTATCCATCTCACCGGTAAAATACAACACTGGTCTTTTACCGGCAGATACTAAAGAACTGGAAATGCATTCTTTCGATTTCAATTTCCTTTGCTGGATACACTTCACAAAACCTAGGTTGCCTCCAGAACTTAGGGAGAGAATCTTTCTCTTAAGCAATGAGGTGAGGAAAAAGTGGCGCCAAGATGAACAAAGGCCACCATTCTGTGGAATTTCCAAAAACGCAATGAAGAGAAGAGCAAAAAGATACGAACGATGCTTAGGTTGCGGAAACTGGTCCCACGAAGGAAGATGTAGAAAAATTCAAACTCAGTCTCAGCATGAATATACCGAACTAATGAGGATGGGGACTATTAGACTCAAAGCCGAACGATCCTAGAGAATTGGAAGTTATGTTCAGAAAAGGATTGAGGAAGAACTACTCCACATCCTCGATAAAACTGGTCTTGACGATCTGACCTTAAAAGAGTCACTAGGTACTTGATAAAAAAAATCTCGGGATGAAAAGATAACCATCGAAGACATCTCAGAATCCCCGATTACCAGAAAACTTGTAATTATCATTCTCAAACAAGAGCCCTTATCCACCACAAAATACCAAAAATCCCAACTCACACAAAACCGACCTACGTTACATTCTAATTTATGCAACCCTCCACAAAGGTGGAGATTTGAACTTGTTACAAGCTTATTTATCATAGGTTGCATTATGACTAAGAGTGTTCACATACATACATCACAGGTATGATCAGATATAAAACCGAGTGCGAGTGAACATTGTGAGAACGTGATGTTTTGCATAAACGAAAGCTCATAAAAACTAAATTTCCTTTTTATTTATCACTAACACAAAATTTGATTGGTTATTTTGTGCCTATTTTCTGGGGGCTCACTTAAGGGGTAGTCATAATCTAAATTTGCTGTTTTTAGAGAATATTTATAAAATAGATTGCTTGAGGACAAGCAATGTTCAAGTGTGGGGATGTTTGATGTACATAAAAATATACATCTTTTGGCATCAAATAATCTCTAAAAACTGCAATTTCTATCAAATATGTCACACCCTCAAAATCCACTAACGGAGTTTTTCCGTCAGAGGGTGTGAACTGGCAGGATCGGAATCATCAGTTATAATCAAACCATAAAAACGTTTAAATGCAAATAAGTGCGGAAGCGTAAAAACCTTAATTCAAAAGCTGCGTCACGCAGGACGACTTAAAACCAAAGATAACTGTTAAAAGTATGTTTGCAAGATAAAAGTGTTTTCATTAAATGCATGCTCCTAAACCGCGCGCCCGCCTCGGCTACCTGAGAATAACATACTAAAAGTGTCAACACAAGGTTGGTGAGTTCACAAGTTAAATAAGATAAATCGTTTAGCGTTTTGCGTAACCTCGTTACGACGATTCAGTGTTTTGCGTAACCACGTTACGACGTTTAAGTGTTGTGTAACCACATTACACAACGTTTAAGTGTTTTGCATTACCAGATAGTGTTATGTCAAATTATATATCGATAGGTAGCTAATCTATACAACAAGTATCGCTAAGTGGTTCGCGACCGAAGCTGACTGTTTATCAAGTGCCCGTCACCAGGTCAATCCAGACCATGGTAAGTGTTAGCCAAAATTACACCCACTCAACCTCCAGTTGAGCTTAACGTCGGGTGGGGTTTGTCAAACCCAGTAGTACTACTCAACAGTGACTCGCTATTCCAAATATTAACCGGTCCGATGTGTGGGACTTCAAATGTTACGTTTGCCGCTTAGCCCTTTACAAGTGATATATAATTTATAACAAAATCTTAAATATGCGTTTATCTCAGAAAATATGTTTATCGGAGTATGTTATCTCCTCCAAGTGAAAAACGTTTGAAAATAGTTCAAAGAGCGGGGTAAGTGAAACTCACTGTTTGCGAAGATTATCCCGATCTAGATCACCAAGTGATGCGCGTCGTAGAAACTCTCTAGCGTTCTAAATAACAAAGAGATTTTCTAAGTATCGGTACGTTTAACGAGTCTCTAGACTCGGCACATAATTCCTATGCACGTAACAGATTTCGTGTTTCGTTTGTGAGTCGTGTGTGACTTACACAAGTACAATTGTGATACGATACATGAGTGAGCAATTACTTTCGTGTCACGTACTAATAATGCATATCACTAGCAATTTCTCCCCGTAAGGGCAATTTGGTCACACACAACAATTAACTAGCAATTATTCCCGTAAGGGCATTTTGGTCAACAAACAAAGACTAACTAACCATTATTCCCCATAAAGGGCAATTTGGTCAATTCATGGCAATCAACTAACAACTATTCCCCGCAAGGGTATTTTGGTCAAAATACAACAATTATATAAAAACTATCATATTTCATGCAATCCTACACCATTCAGCAGCTAGTTTCGTTATGACAGAATTTCTACTTGAAAGATTGCACTAGTTCACTGATTATAACGTCTCAATTAATTCACCAAAAATTACCACAGAAGCATACATATCTCAGGTTTCCAGAACATATTTTATCTTATCTTTATTCCACATATTTTTCTTATAATGACCAAAACATTACAGCAAACTCTTATCAGTCAGATTCATGTGCAACAGAATGTTATTTGCAATTCCCGTTAAACGAAAAAATCCAATAAATGCAAGACCACTTGGGTTTGGTTCCTAACTCAATGAGTCAACTTCCAGAAGTGGAACCAACCCAATTGGTCTCGTAGTTCATGAGATATAACATTTACAACATAACCTAACAGCAGGTCTAACAGCTCAGCTTTGCATCACGTTTTTGTAAAATCATAAAAGTATACTTCCACTTATCCAAAAATTACGAATTTATACTTTATAGAAACTAGACTCAACCTAGTTTACTGCAGTTCCCACAATCTCAATCAATTTTCACGTTTACACTTCGTTACAGTCAGTTAAACATCGTATATACATTCTGTCCAGAATCTGTTCACATCAAAACTCAACATAATAACAATCTATGAACTATCATGCATCCATATAACCATCTAGACACTATAACTACTATCCACGCATATCAATCACACCATACATACAAGATTAGGGTTTGTGTTCTAATTCAAATCAAAGACAACAATGAATCATGCAACAACATCAATATAGTTATCAATCCATAATCCAACTAACAACAAGCATATTAATCACCTACATGCACATGATCGGCCGATTTAGGGTTTACACACAACCCATTAAACATCAAAATTAAACAACAAAGAGGTAAGAGGTGATCAAGTATACCTTCCTAGCACCTAGTTCTTGGATTAATCTCTTGATTTGATGTGTGTATGTGTGATCTTGGTGGACGGCAGCCGTGAAGAACAAGGAGAGAGAGAGAGAGGCGATCGGGTGGGGGTGAATGGGTTAGGGTTTTGTGAATAGGTTATATTTATAATAATACAAGTTACACTCTAGCCCCTAATCTTTCAAGTGTTACATCTCTAGCCTAAACTAGTTGGTTCTTGTTTCTTGTTTAACATTCCACATAACAATCAAGTAGCACACATATATCTAATACATAATAATCACATAATTAGTGTTTTGACGTTTGTCGTTTATTTATCAATCATTCGCGTCAACTCGTTTGCGTTTCGGTGCAAATCCCGAAACACTACACATGTAGTAAGTGTTAAGCGTCATTTAAACCCTAGTTTAAATGTAATGAAGTGTGCGTTATAGATTCAACGATCTTAAAGTTTGAATTGACGGAGTTGAGTTAACGGGGTTAACCTGAAATTGACGATTGTCACATCATTCCCATGTTAAAGAATTTTCGTCCCGAAAATTTGAGTCAAGTCGTGATGAGAGCCTGAAAAAGTAAGAAAAATTTTCAGTTTGTCATATCATCCCCTAGTAGAAAGAAATTTCGTCCCGAAATTTAGTTCATACCTCCGGTGATGTTTGACGGTTTGCCGGGTTTCGCGGTTTTCGGTGTTTGGTTAGCCCTTCAAAAAGGTGAGGATACTTTTTCATCATGTGATCCTCGCGTTCCCATGTGAACTCCGGTCCACGTCTCGAGTTCCAACGAACCTTAACAATTGGAATTTTGCTGCGTTTGAGCGTTTTGGTTTCCCAATCCAAAACCTCGACTGGTTCCTCAATGAACCGTAACTGTTCATCAACTTGTAGTTCCTCCAACGGGACTACTTGGGTTTCATCAGATAGGCATTTCTTCAAATTTGATACGTGGAATACATCGTGTACGCCACTGAGTTCTGTTGGTAGGTCCAGTCGGTACGCCACCGGACCAATGCACTCATCCGGTACGGACCAACATATCGTGGGTTGAGTTTGTTTCGCTTACCAAAGCGAACCACACCTTTCCAAGGTGAGACTTTGAGTAACACCCGATCGTTCACTTGAAATTCGAGAGGTTTTCGGCGCTTGTCGGCGTAACTCTTTTGGCGATCTCGTGCTGCTGCCATGCGATTTCGGATTTGAACAATCTTTTCCGAGGTTTCGAGTACCAGTTCCGGACCAGTGATTTGGCTATCACCCACCTCTGCCCAGCAGAGTGGTGATCGACACTTCCGTCCGTACAGCGCTTCAAACGGCGCTGCCTTAATACTTGCGTGGTAGCTGTTATTATACGAAAACTCTACCAAGGGTAAGTGTGGTTCCCAACTTTTTCCGAAATCTAAGAAGCATGCACGCAACATATCCTCCAGGGTCTGAATAGTCCGTTCACTTTGCCCATCCGTCTGAGGATGGTATGCTGTACTCATATCGAGACGGGTGCCCAGTGCGCTTTGCAGCGACTTCCAAAAGTGCGAAGTGAAACGAGAATCTCGATCGGAAATGATCGAGACAGGCACTCCGTGTCTAGACACCACTTCCTTCATGTATACTCGAGTCAGTCTTTCCATTTTGTCTGTTTCTTTAATCGCTAGGAAGTGTGCCGATTTAGTCAACCGGTCAACGATCACCCAGATGGTATCGCATCCCGTCGGTGTCTTAGGCAAACCCGTAATAAAGTCCATAGAGATGTGTTCCCATTTCCACATTGGGAGTTCCGGTTGTTGCAGAAGGCCAGATGGTTTCTGGTATTCTATCTTGACTCTGGCACAAGTCAAACATTTGCTCACGTAGGTGGAAATGTCGGCTTTCATGTTCGGCCACCAGTAAAGTGCCTTTAAATCATGATACATTTTATCTGAGCCAGGGTGGATAGAATATCGGGACTTGTGAGCTTCGTCCATCACTAGAGTTCTCAACTCTCCGTATCGTGGAACCCAAATCCGGTTCTCAAAATATCGGACCCCGTCCGATCTGGTTTCAAGTTGCTTGCTCATGCCCCGCATGAGTTCCGATGGAAAATTATCACCTTTCAAAGCTTCCAGTTGCGCATCGCGAATCTGATCGGGTAAGCTGGCATGAATCGTGAGTTGCAATGCTCTCACCCGTCTGGGTTTATCCGTTTCTTTTCTGCTGAGGGCGTCGGCCACCACATTGGCCTTGCCAGGGTGGTACTTGATGGCACAATCATAATCTTTAAGCAGCTCGACCCAACGACGCTGTCGCATGTTCAGCTCCTTCTGATCGTAGATATGTTGGAGACTCTTGTGGTCGGTGTAAATGGTAAACTTGGTACCGTACAAGTAATGCCTCCATATCTTAAGAGCAAACACCACAGCTCCGAGTTCCAAATCATGGGTCGTGTAGTTCTTCTCGTGAACCCGTAGTTGTCTAGAGGCGTAGGCTATAACCTTCTCGAGTTGCATCAGCACACAACCGAGACCTTGTATAGATGCGTCACAGTGTACCTCAAAATTTTCAGTTCCCTCGGGGAGGGCTAAAATAGGGGCGCTACAAAGCTTGGTTTCAACAGTTGAAAAGCGGATTCTTGTGCGTCACCCCAGTTGTACTTAGTGCCCTTGTGAGTCAAAGCGGTGAGGGGTTGAGCAATCTTTGAAAATCCCTCGATGAAACGCCGGTAGTAGCCGGCCAGTCCTAGGAATTGTCGCACCTCAGTCGGAGTCTTAGGTGCTTCCCAATTTTTGATGGCCTCTACCTTACCGGGATCGACATGGATACCATTCTCGTTGATCACATGTCCTAAAAAGTGAACCTCGCGAAGCCAAAATTCACATTTCGAGAGTTTAGCATACAGTTGTTCCTTCTTCAGTAGTTCCAGAATTATCCTTAAGTGCTCTTCGTGGTCAGTCTCGTTCTTGGAGTAGACGAGAATATCATCAATGAAAACAATCACAAACTTGTCGAGGTACGCCTTGCATACTCGATTCATGAGATCCATAAATACGGCTGGTGCGTTGGTTAGGCCAAAAGGCATAACTGAAAACTCGTAGTGACCATACCGTGTTCTGAAAGCCGTCTTTGAAATATCTTCTTCGCGCACTCTCAGCTGGTGGTAACCGGATCGTAGATCGATCTTCGAGTAGTAACTCGATCCCTGAAGCTGGTCAAACAAATCATCAATTCGGGGTAAAGGATAACGGTTCTTGACCGTCACCTTGTTCAACTCCCGGTAGTCGATGCACATTCGGAAAGTCCCGTCTTTCTTTCGGACAAACAAGACAGGGGCTCCCCATGGCGATGAGCTAGGTCGGATAAAACCTTTATCCAACAAATCTTGCAACTGAGTGGACAACTCCTGAAGTTCCGCCGGTGCGAGTCGATACGGGGCTCGTGCTATGGGTTTCAGGCACACGACAACATTTCAGTTTTGCTAACTTACTAAATGTCGTAGTTACAAAACTTCTATTTGCACCTGAATAAAACAAAACAGAAGCGGAAATACCGTTTACTAGAAACGTACCTGTCACAACATCTGGAATATGTTTGGCTTGCTCCTAAGTCAGCATGTAGGCCCTGGTCCTTGGCCTAGACTGGTTAGCATCCTTCTTTCCACTCCCTTCTACTTCGATACATTCCCTTTCCATATGACCCTTCTTACCGCACTTGTAACATGTGGGCTCGTCGTTGCATTCATGAGCGTAATGCCCAACCTTCCCACACTTGTAACAAGCATTTGACCCTAAACTGCACTCTCCACAATGAGATTTCCCACACTTATGGCACACATCAGAACCAGTACCCCACTTGCACTCACCACCATGCATCTTATCACAAGTCTTACATGACTTCTTTTCCCACACCCTCGGCTTCTTTTCCTTAGGGTTCCACAACTTAGTACATGTGCGTTTAGTGGGAACAATCCATTTTCTCTTTTTCTTCTCTTCCACTACCGCCTCATCCACAGCCAGATCATCGTAAAACATCTATGCGAGTTCAGCCGTAGAGTCGAAAGTTGTGGGTTTACTTGTCTTGACCAAAGTGCGAACGTTATGTGGTAGTCCTCTTATATAACACTTGATCATTTTGGCTTCAGTAATCACCATGTCAGGCACCAACTTGGACCTACGGTTGAATTCAATAGTGTACTCGCGGTGTGTCATCTTACCCTATAAATTCTGAAACTTCATCTCAACACTTTCGACTTCAGCATCAGCACATAATCGCTTTATCACCATCTCCTTCTGCTCATCCCACCTCATACTTTAATCTCTTCTCGGCTCTTCCTCTGCTCCACAACTTCCCACCAGTACATAGTCTCATCACCAAACGACTGAGTGGCATAACCTACTTCTTGGTCGGAACGTCACTCGCTGATTCAAATAACCTTGTCCATTGTAGCTATCCATTGGAGAGTAGTGATTGCGTCTCCTAAACTAGTCAGCTTTGGTGGGTCACAACCTTTGAACGACTTGCAGTTACACCCACCTCGACCCCTCTTCGTTTCATCGACTTTCACAGATCAAACTTTACTTGAGTCACCTTCCTCGTCATCAGCTTTCTTACCATCATCCCCTGCCTTCTCAGTGGTCCCTGCATGGATTGCAGCAGACTTTCCAGGTTGCAATTCCTACACTGTAACAACTACAGCCTGAACAATGGTTCTTGAACAGCAGGGTCAAGTTGATACCCCTTATTATTGCTCGGATTTCGCCCAGCTGCACTTCCTTCCTCTCTGGTGTTAGTAACTGGCTCTACAGAAGGTTCTAGGATAATACGTGGCCAACCACGACGTCCAGTACGACCTCCTTTACCACCACCTTGCTTGCTCCAGCCATTTGTATTCTATAAAGAAACACAAACGTCATCACTCATGGAACTATTTAATACAAGGATAGTAAGGCTAACAGGTAATAACTGTGGCCAATTGTGATTAGCTGATCACATTACTCTCCGTCTCCTATACACTTCCCTTTGTGAGTCCACTTGTGCTATATTTTACTTTAAAACAATTATCAATCATTCAAACAATGCACAATCAATCAATAAATCCTATCTCTAGAAATTGAGCTAACACATGAAATTAATCATACGTTTTAAAGAGCCTTTCGCCCTATAACCTCACAGATATTATTAGGGTCTGCCACCCTCCTTCACAGATATTATTAAGTTCTGCCACCCTCTTACTGTAAATTCATACTTCCCTTCCTTTTCGTTTATAATTATATATTGTCATACATACTCTTAATCTTTTCTACATCATTCATATATCATAGATACATTATTCATAGACATTCATATATCATATATACATCATTTATAAACATATACATAGCATACACTTACCACTTAAGGTAAGTGTATTACCTAATCACATCGAGTATGCACACAACCCCGAAAACATAACAATGAAGTGGGGCTAGAAACTCACTTGAGCTTGGTTCCTTTCAGAGTTAATGCTAACTCACTTCTTTAACTTGGTGCGGCTAACTATATAACATTTACACGTATCAGTTAACTATCACAACCCATATCGTATTTCTAGTTTAATATAACCCTCAATGAACGAGGGTCCGCTGGCAGCGGGGTCTAGGGGCGGCAGCCCCTAGCAAGGTCCAAGGGCAGAGCCCCTGGCTGGGGTCGAGCTAAAATTTCATCAAAATTATGAAATAAATATGTATTCGCTATCACATTAGTTATCCCATCCGTCATCCCATTCGTAATGACGAATAGTCTCATTCGTTATAACGAATGGGTTGATCTAAGACGAATGAGAGGCTCATTCGTAGCAAGAGCACACGAATGTACTTCATAATAAAAGACTCGATTCACTGTCTTATCATGACAAATGGATGAGTAACGAATGAGTAAGGTCATTCGTGATAAATGGAAGGTTCGTTCATTACCGGAGAATACGATTGTGTCTTATTCGCTATGATTGTTTAATGAATGAACAGCCATTCACTTACTCATAACGAATGAACATCAGCCTTATCCAAACTTTGACTCTGTGACATTCATGACAAAACGAGGTACACTATATTCATTACGTAACAAGTAAACGATAAATCGGTTAATTCGTAGTGCTTAAACGAGTAACCGACTGATACTAATTATGACCCGTATACATACTGAGGGGTCATATACGAGTTATATATATTATAGAGGCTAACATATTGATATTTAGGCCTTAGTACGTTTAAAACTCTTTAAACGAAAAAGGTATCGTTTATCGATACGCTATAAGCTTAAACGCAATCGTTAATATCAAAACAAGCATTGTAGCATCCGTTAAGCCGAAAAAGATTTATAAAACACTTATATGACATGTTCTAAGCAATCCGTGAAAATATTTTGGAATTTTACAACAAGTTAGTACGTTTTTCTTATTTTACAAAAATAAGCTGAAAAACACTCGTTTTTGCGCTATTTCTCACACCCGAATTAATTTGCTTGCGAAAAACCGAACCCGAACTAAATTTGAAGTGGGCTTTTCATGTTTGGGCTTGTATAATGAGGTTAATGGGCCAAAACAGCCCATTAGGGGCTCCTTCATACTTCCGATCGGAACCCAATCACCATATCCCACATTTTTGTTTTATATAGCTTATACCACAAGCTTTGTTATCCAATTCAATTCTCAAAAGTTTGAAGTCCAAAGCAGCTCCAAACCCCTGTTCTCTCAACTCCCTTTCAAAACCTTAAGGTAAGATCAAATTTCATAAAGATTTAACCAAGTTTGATGCATATAAACATGTTTTAGTTAGTTTTAAACATGTTTAACCATCCAAAAACCCTAAAAATCAAGTAAAATTATGTTTTGATGTTAAACATGTTTACAAACCAGGAACATATACTTTTTTGGTCAAAAACGCGGATTAGAACATGAATACAACGTTTTTACGGTTAGAAAGTTCGGTTTGAACCCAAAACCGAAACCCTAATTATCAAGGCTGTTACATGGATGATTTATGCTTGGTTTGATGTTATATGATATGTAGATATACTGAGTTTGCAACCCGAGACCCGGAGAATCGTTTAAGCTAGCAAAATTCATCGAAAACCGACAAGGTAAACCCGTAACACTCGTTCAGGGGCTGTTTAGTATTAGGTTGTGACGTGCTTGTTGTTAGCTTGTGAAAACTTGCAGGGACATTAGGGATCATATAAATGGGTCCCTGTTCAAATTTGGTAATTTTTCGATAAACGGAGAATATTTGGTGAATTTATTTCCGTTTATGAGCGTTTATTTGGGAAAAATAGCTAAACATGTTGAAAAATTCTGAAACTTGGTTTTGGAGTTTAATATGGGATGGTAAGATCACTGGTAAAGTTTGGGAATCATTGGAAATGCCTAAGTATGGTTTGTACAATCATGGTTAAACTGAATTTTAACAGCGGAAAAACGCACAAAAAGACATTTTGTCAAAAGAGTTAGGTTCTGGAAATTTTGCAGGGGCTATGTAATAACATTGAGGCCATTGGTAAAAATTATCGGATTTTTCGGAGGTCGTTTGATATAAACGGGCCATTTATTACACGATTATAACCTATTAAATGAATTTTTATAAATAAATAATTAATCATAAAATTTCTGGAAATATTTTTATAAAATTCTCCATGTCTTAATGTATTTTTACAAAAATTTACATAATTTATATATAAGTACATATTTAGTTATGATTAATCAAAGATTTAAATTATAATTGTTTTAACGAAACCGGCAGTTTTGTGTTTAACGGACTGACTGGCATGTCAAAATGTCAAAAGTGGTCAAATATCATATTTTTGAATGATATTGATAAAAACGAACTTGTTACGAAAATTCCAGACAAATCGGGTGGATTGGGCGCGTTTTGTATAATCAAACCCGTGTGAAAACGGAAACGAACCCTGCGATCAAACCAGACACCGAAACCATAAAATTCTTTCATAAATCAAATCATTTTATCAATCAATATATTTACTTAAGTTTATGTGATCTTACCTAATCCCGAAACGTATAAACGATCAACTGAGCTAGGCTCGGAAAACGGTGAAACTGAGCCAAATCCAGTTTTAAACATTTCATAGTATACAACGTCACAATCTAAGACTATGGTCATGTTCTGGACCTAACAGCTATACCCAGATTATCTATACAGCCCGACTTAGCTTGAACACTGTACTAGTATTAACGATACAATACCGTTTATAGGAATCAGGCTATAAACGAGGCATCTGACTTATTGATACGTAATTTCTGTGCGAACTACAATAAGGTGAGTTTCACGACCCCCACTTTCTAAACTGTTTTACGAACTTTTGGGGTGGAAAGCATGTTTATACACGTTATCGATCTGAAAACGATTTGGGACATAATATATATCTGAACAATTATATATGAAAAGTCCCTACAAACATAATGATTGACTACGTGCTGATGAAAGATGATTATTATCGTTGATTGATATATTAAGTGGAGATAATACGAATTTGCAAAACATAATGAAATTACACGTGACAGCAGGTTTATACAAACATGTTATGTAATGTTAAACATAACTAATTTTGGAGATAACGTGGTCTGTGATGATTATGGGGCTATTGTGGGCGGAAAGGGGGCCACAATAGTAATAAACTAAAGTTGAGTATGGCCTATGAGCCAAGTTCTGCTGCAACTTACTAAACTAAAGTTGAGTATGGCCTATGAGTCAAGTTCTACTGCAACTTATAAACTAAAGTTGAGTATGGCCTATGAGTCAAGTTCTACTGCAACTTATAAACTAAAGTTGAGTATGGCCTATGAGCCAAGTTCTGCTGCAACTTATAAACTAAAGTTGAGTATGGCCTATGAGCCAAGTTCTGCTGCAACTTATAAACTAAAGTTGAGTATGGCCTATGAGCCAAGTTCTGCTGCAACTTATTAAACGAACTAACTTGATTATGACATGAATGTTAAGAAAATAATGTGATTATGCGTATTGTGGGCAGATGGGGAGCCACGGTATTTGGTGATACGTGATAAATACTATATGTGTATATGTGTCTATATACATGCTACGTGATTAGCCGTAGGAAATACTATGTGTAGAATATATTAATTAATTGCGTGTATACTACATAATGTTTGAGTTACGTGGAATCATCGTGTGTGGAAGGGGGGGACCACAGTGGTTGATGTTAACACGGAACCGTTGTGGGCGGAAGGGGGGCCACAGTGGTAGATTAAACACGAAAATTGGAAACAGGTAGTACGAACAAACAATCACGATTTTACTGAAATTTCGAATTTATATTATAAACTTACCTGTGTGCATATGCACACACAAGGATATGGCTGTATATATTTATACAAACGTAAATACATATTTTTACATACGCGCGTACATACAAACTATGACTGTGTGATACGCAGAACTGATTTCGTTAAACTTACGAAACTCACAAACTATTCGTAGTTGACCTATTTTAACATGCTTTTCAGGTAATCAGATATGAGAAGTAATTTCCTGTGCGTTACATGTCTGATTGGTGATTGATGTCATGGGTATTTGAGTTAGAAGTAAAGTACTTGAAGAACCGGTTTGATTGTATCACCTAGTTTGTAAAAGATGTTAGAACGATATAATATATTGTAAATTAGTTAGTAATGTTTCATTATGAACAATGTATTTGATACCAGTTGTATCTGTTGCATTTCCGTTTTACGCTTCCGCAATTCGCTTAACGGGGTGTGACAGACTCAGGCGTCAAAGTCAAAATCGATAAGAACAACAGTCAACACATCAGATCTTCAATTGAACCTTAATTCGTGATGAAGCAACACAAATCTGGCATCAATCAACTCGGAATCACGGCGCCTACAAACCCAAAACATCCAATCATTTCTCGTTGGTAATTCCCGAAGAGTGTGATTTATCGCTTCTTGTCGTATTCTTTCCCACTTTGCTTAATTGCTAAGGTGAGTAATCACTCCCCTTTTTACTTATTTTAAACATTTTTGGGACATATGCATATTTATAGTATTTAACTATTATCTAGTATTTAAATCGCAACTGTTAGTCTTGTGTGTTTAACAATTTATACCTACATGTTTTATGCTTATATGCTTTACTTGAATACTTTTCGGAGAGGACCAACATATTCTCAGTCTAGTATGATCATACGCCCGTCGTGTTAGCCATCGTTCAGTTTCATCTGACATCGAGCTTACCGACAACATCATTTACTTGTTCATTGGTTAAATTGCTATCTCACTTGACACAGTTTGCATCTTTCTTTATTTATTATATATTATTACTGTTGTGTCTTAAACTGGTGTTTTACTCACTCAACATGTGTTGTTGACAAACCTTTCTATTTTATACGTATATGCAGGTTATCATAGGAATTTAATGCAAGTTGGTGAAGAATTAAGTTAGAAGAATATTTTAATCCAGATCATCAAAAATATAAATTTGTATTGTTGTATTATGGATTATGTACTTTTTTGTATTTGATTTGTTTGAAAATTGAATTTAATTAATAGATATTGTCATTTAAATATTGCATGATAGTACCTTGAGAGTTGTGAGCAATCAGCTCACGCTCCGGCATTTCCGCCTTAAGTTGTGGCGTGATAATGATGAGGTTGCTGGTAGATTATGTGAAAATGATGAAGATGAATATGGTGATGTTATCATGTTGTAGGTTTTATGTCAAAAGACGAAATTCACGTGAAATTCGTCTGGTCAGATGAATTTCTATAAAACACAATTTTCGATATTTATGGAAAACTCACGGAGGAGATGTCAACCGGATAAAACATCACCGGAGAGATGGTTTTCGTGGAGACGATTTTGCTACCAAACTCACAGGACTGGTGGATTTAGTTACAAAAAATTGTAAGTTCATGGATTTGGTGTCCGTAGCGATCGAATAACTAATAGGTTGTCTAGTTTTTATATTTAATGTATATTAATGTAAATGGCCCATTCGCTATGGATTGTATAGCGAATGAGGTCCATTCGCTATAGACTAGGCTAGTTCGTTAAGATTATTACCATTCGTTATGGAATCATAGCGAATGGAGTCTAATTCGTTATGAAGATATAACGAATTAGACATAACTTAACGAAGTAGAGCATGTGGCCTATAAATTGGCATATCCATGCTCATTTGTATGAGATCACACACATAGAATAAGTGAGATCCATAAGTTATTATGTATTTACTCTCAATAATGTATTTATCCTTATCTATCAATAAAGTAATAATTTAACGTTTAGATCTCGTATATAATCGAGGTATCGACGCGGCTAGATCCGAGACGGGTTCAAACAAAAATATTTGGTGGGGTCATACATATTACACGTGTCAGTTTATCAGTGGCTAACCAAAACTATTGGCGTGATCATCATGGGAAAATTGCCAAAATTTGGATCAAAATCATTTTTCTCTCTCCTAATTTGGATCATTTAAGGAATTTTCTCAACCTGATAAGATATTACTTTTAAAAATATTAGCTAATAGCAAACGACTATTGTTTCAGAATCACGTGACTCGTTTATTCATGCCATGTATACTTATTATTAACGCCTCGGATCTCAGATCTAAGACCTAATCAACGATTAACAGATCTAGTTAATGATTACTCTTTATAGTTTATAGATTATATATATAGATTAGTATTAGTTGTAGTATGTGTATATATTATGTAATAGATTAGATATGGGAAGGATTGATCGAGAGAATAGATTGACGGAGGTTCGTTACGTTAAACAATACTTAAATTAATCTGAGGGTGAACACCTCTATATATAGAAGATGTGTCTAGTTCGTTACACATTCCGTAACGAACTAGACTTCCACTTCGTTACATTACAATAATGAATAAACATTAACGAATTGTCCCATGATTCGTTAAACATCCTTAACGAATCAGGAGGGAACTTAACTTAACTTCTAGTTCGTTAAACATCCTTAACGAACTAGAGACTTCTTAATGAACTAGCTTTTATTTTAATTATTATTTCATTAATAAATACAAAACACAAATACAAAGACTCGAGATGCAAAACCGTGCACTAACAGACACCCCCTCGTCTTGAGCTCTTTGTCTTTAGGTTATTTGAAGCGCTTGGACTGCCAGTCTTTGCAACTGTGAATCCCATGTTCATGACACACACAAACAACGCATTGAAATTGCATTGTTCGGTCATAGTCTTCACGTCGCTCTATTAATATATTATTCTTGAACAACATGTCATTATCGGTCTCTGTCAAGTTCACGAGCCACTTTGGATCAATGATCTTTATCAGCTCGGTATTTAAGACCGTACACAAGACAATAACGGCCTCGCCAGTTCGATTGTCATAATACCAGCGGTTGAAAGATAAATACATATGCTGATTTAGCGTGTTGACCGGTACACGCTTCATCATTTTTGGCGGCTTAACTTTAAGCACCAACTTCCTCCAACCCGTCCTTGGATCAATCTCATCAATACGCTTACGAGTTGGAATCTGTGGCCTAAAGAATTTAAACCCGTGAATGACCTCGAAAATCAAATGCTGATGGAACCATTCTGCTTGTCGATTTCCCCCACGGTTAATAAAAGGTCGACACGCGAGGGTCCGAACGTCCCAACGCGGTAATGCAAGAATGTCAATAATCTTGCTGTAGTACTGAACTCCATTCTCCCATTTGATAATACAAACATTCAAATCAGAATCAAAGAGCCACGAAATAATATCCCCTTGAACTTTAGATACAGCCTTAAACGAAGTCATCCGATTGGCTTTAGCACAAGCGACAACTTCAACTTTCTGCTCTTTATCCACATACTGGTATGCATCAATAATCTTATGCGCTCTTTTGCTCTGGTACTTAAACCATTCAGCAATGTCTTTCATATACAGATTAGGCTTTGAATAAAATCTTGTATCAACTACGCTCTTGCCCTTTGATACCTGTTCCAGATGGTCTTCGGCTGCTTTAACAGTTTCTTCATTGAATATAGGAGCACCCTGATCAACATTAGAATGTTGAAATAAATCAGGGTATTCCTCAGCCGTCACGTCCTCGATATCTATCTCCTCATCCTCATAAATAAAGGACGTGTTCATCTCAATAGTTGGATCATTTAAGACCTCTTCATCATTCTCGACCTCCACGTCACCCTCATCCTCTAACATAGTCAACTCATCGTCATTTAAACCAAGCAGTATAGAAATCTGCTCTCGTGTTAAGGACCTTTCAAAAAACTGTCCTACTTCAATTTCATCAGCATTAACGATGCTTCTGACCATTCCCGTCCCATCAATAAATATAACAGTATTGGCTTTTATCAACTCAATGGGTTTAGCATTTTCCGAGTCATGATAAACAACCAACTGTTTACCAGAATCACCAGCAGCAACACTCGTACTTGCACCAGAAGATGAGTCGTGAGTTTGTTTCGTCTCACCCCCAGCACCTGACTCATTAGGATCTTCATCATGGTTGATGAGTTTCTTGAGCGCATCGTCTTTGCATGTAAGCTGCAAAATTATATCCTCTTGTTATTTTACCTTCTCCCCTAAGACGTAACAATCTCACGAAGGGCTTTGGTCTCTTTCTGGCAAAATGAGACATAACTCAGCAACTTCTTTTGATTCTCCATTAAACGCTCTTGATTAAGACGATCAGCAGACATTTGATTTTCATAAAGATGATGTAAGCTCAAAAGCATATTCGTCTGCTGATCCTGAGTCATTGCATGAAACATGGGAGGAATTGGTTGAACAGGACCTTGATGACGGTTAAGCCTCATAAAATTAAAATCCATGGACGGTGGAGGTATCATTATCAGTGTTGGAGAAACCACCGAAGTAGCAGTCGTAGGTCTTGGTAATGTAGATAAAACAGATTATGGAATCATACCAAGCCTAGGATCTGATGTGAGCGTGGTCGTCAAAGTGAGTTCCGGGGTGCTAGTAGTAAGCGGCACCATCAGTCTTTGAGGAATAAACGACCTTGGAGGTTGAACTCCAAATGAAATGCCAGCACCAGCCGACACACGTCATTTGGACGACCCTTCATTAGCTAACTCTTTCCCTTTCCGTTTACGTTCAGCAGCTGCAATAACAGCTGCCTCAGCCTCAACACGTTGTTGTTGAGCTGGATCACCACCATCACTACCATCACTATCATCATTATCAGATGACCAATCAATCTTTTGAATGGTGGATGTGGATTCACCAGATGACCAATCAATCTTTTGAATGGTGGATGTGGAGTCTGCCTATAACTCTTCATTCGATGAACGGTATCTGCAGTCATATGATCAAGCACTATCACATCATCTTGTAGTGTTTGATCAATCACCAGGTCTGGAATCAAATCTTGGATAATAAGTTGAAGAAGGCAAGGATACATCAAGAACTTCTTGCATTGAGTCACCATAAGACATTATTCTTTAAGGTGATAAAAAATCAATTCAGAGAAGTTGAATGGCATATTCAATGTCAAAGAAACAAATGCCAATTGTAACATAACACGACATTCATCTAAGCCACCCTTACGTCCACCAAGGCAATGAATTAACACATGAAGTATGTACTTTTATTGTGGGCACAAGTACGCCTTGTTATACATGGACTTGCCCAAAACACCAGTATAACGGACACGGGCAAATAAACCACGAATCAACTCCTGATTATATTCACACGGATCATCTATAATATCCCCAAACCGCAACACTCTTCTAATAACCCCTCTTGTAATAGTGATAGACGTCCCATTGATATTAGCGATGATGTGATTCTCGGCTTCTATGAAGCGTTCTGAGTTCCGAAATTGACGTATAATGCTGAAGTAGACTGTCGGTCATGCTGTCACAGCATAATGAATAGCCGAACGTCTAATAAACGTCAATATATCTCCAAACACGTCCTCATCAGCAAAATTCGTACCGACAAAAGCACAAATGTTATTTATTTTGTCGTACAAAAGCAAAGGCAAATTTTGTTATGGCTATTGTTGTTGTTGATCAGCAACTGGAGGATCCTGATCCATATTATCAGCCATCGCACTATATAAAGAAACCCGAGAACCAGTGACAATGAATAATAATAATAATAACTTTTATACAATATAATTAAAGGATTAAAAGTTAACTAATATATAAACTGTTAATTTTAAAATAATTTAAAATGTCATTCGTTAAGACTCTAGTTCGTTATAACGAATTAGTTGATTCGTTATAACGAAATAGCAACTTCGCTATCAAGTAAATAAGACGAAATAGATGTAACGAATCAGGAATGAATGTATAACGAATTATAGTTTGATTCGTTATAAATAACGAATTGAAATCTAATTCGTTATATATAATGAATGAAAATATGATGCGTTATAATTATCGATTAAAATTCTGATTCGTGTGATCTGTATAACGAATTGGACACGATTATTTCCAATTCGTTACACAATAACGAATGGCCCTTTAAGCTTAATCTTTGACTAATCTGGTCAAGGTCAAAATTACCAAGAACATAAAAAGTCAAACCTTCAAACTGAATTCAATACAATCATAATCAACGATGTATAGCCAAACAAATGATCACTGAGATCTCGTAAACACATCGTGAGTGTAATGGTATTGATCTTTTGTACCAAATCGTGGTACAATTAGGGTAAATTAAAGGTTTATTAAAAACTTAAAAACTCGATAACTTAATCAAACAATTAACCCTTCAAATCTTTATCAAACTTGACGAAAACCATTACGTTATGATCACCTTTACCTTATGATTCAATAGTAATGATTAAAATATGAAATAGTGAAGGTCTGAATTTCTAAAAAATTTTGCAAGAGGTTCACTATGTGAGTAAAAAGAAAGATGAATAGTGAAAGACGAATGGGCTTCACATATCCCTATATACTCTGACAGTGCACATTCTCCAATGCAACGAATCATCTGATTGGTTTGATTTTTGAAATAACAAATCAGGTGATTTGTTATCTTAAATTCTCACGTGGCATAACGAATTAAAAGTAATTCGTTAAAGTTTAAGACAAAACAATAACGAATTAAAGGTAATTCGTGTTTAATTCGTTAAATTATGGTTAAATTATGGAAGCGAAATAAATTAACGAATTGAGTTTATGAATGACTTTGATTCGTTATTCATGACTAACGGATTACCTTTATGTAATTTTAAATTAAATTAATTAAATAGTTAAATTAATTAAATAAATTAATAAATAAATATTGATACCAATTGATTAACTAAAATATAATCAAACGAAATCCCGTATCTCTATGATCACATACCTTAACGTATTTTACGTTTTAAAACACTTTACTTAAAGAAAATAAATATTATGTAAACGAAAAAGCAAAATCTTTTTGGTATTTTGACCTTTTGATGTAAAATATTTACAAGAAAAATATTCGAAAATAAAAACATAGTACATAAAATGTTTTTTTGTTTTTGTATGGTTTTTTTTTTTCAAAAACAGAACGTATTTTTGGATTTTCGTTGAGTTTAAGCCGAGAATCATATTGAACATATTGCCCTTCCATCACAGCTTTATATTTCAGCGATATTGTGACTGGTGTTAAGTCGGTCATTAATATTGTTGTCCACTTAAACCTTATAACAAACTTTTAAGCGTTTTTGTGATATGATTAACGGTTCAATTAAAGCACAAAATATCAGAAACTATCAGCCTCTAATCTCGGTTCAAGGTTAATTTTATTTTTGCCATATCACCCCAACTTGACTTAAACCATTATATTATCGATAAAAATTTGAATTTATAGAGATATAAGAGCAATGCATCAAGTTTCTTTTACTGAGAATGAGTATGCACGAGTCCATCTGTCGGCTTACATACATTGTATCCACTAGGGTGCGTTTCTTATTGGTATTGAGACGCGCGCAAGGGAGGAACAAATGTATGACTAACAGCGGATTTTGATCATGTTAGTAGTATAAATTGTACGAAGTACAGCAGTGATCAAGTTTAATGACTTTAGGTTTGCTCTAAAAGCGAGTGAAACATTCATGCATATGTATACCCAGATGATTAAGCCTCATAAAGACTCATGGTGTCCAGCATCCTAATGCTTTTTATTTGCTTTATTTTATTTTTTGTGATCAGACAAATATAAGGCTTGAGTATGACAGGTTATTACATTTCTGCCATCTTCACCGAGATTTTTGTTAGAGACTAACACCTCTTTCAATTTGTCATATCTTTATGTTTATATCACATATCTTACTCTAACAGCTTGTCTAAGACCTATCAATGCACCAGTGCAATTAAGCACTCAGTCTTTTACGCTTATTTTTTGTTGGATTTGGGGTCAAACAATCAATGTACTATCATTTTCTCTTTTAGCTTCAAAACTCAAATTTTGAGGAGCATAAACAAAATAAATTCAATCGCCCCAGTCACTTTCAATCTATAGATTAATGGCTATCCCATTAATCTACAAGTAGATAATAGGACCAATACATGCAAGCATGTTCCACAAATTTAAATAACCAACATAGTTTTCAGCAAAAGAATAAAGTAAAACGCATAACAAACGCCCCAAAAACTTTCCATTATCAGGTAATGGCTATCCCGAGTGTTTACAAGTAAATATCAGGATCAAACATATACATATATATGTCATTCAAATGTAGGTTATTGACATAATTTTCAACGAATGTATGCAAAAATCTTTTTGGTTTTTCACTTTACATACATAAAACACAATCTTTTTGTCTTTTTCAATTTTCTTATAAATAGAAAGAAAGTTCCCAATATTTTTGGTTTTTCGGATTTTTCTATACAAACTGAAAAACACAATATTTTTGTTTTTTTTAGGATTTTAAAATGTTTTTGGATTTTCAAAATGTTTTAAACACTTAAACACAAGAAACATTAAAAACAAGAAAACACAATATATTTTTGACTTTTTCAATGTTTTCAATGTTTTTTGGGTTTTAACTGTACAAACGAAAAACACAATATTTTTGTATTTTCTATTTTTCACCTTGTTTCAGGAAAAATATACTGAAAATAAAGATAATCATCCTTGTTTCAGGATATCAGCAAGGGTTTTTAATCCATTTAAACGAAGCAAAAAATTAAAACGCGTTTTGTCAAATGCTTTGGTAAATAGATCGGCTTTTTGAAAATCGGTGTACTTTCTCAAGATCTATTAACTTTTTTTCAAACAGTCCCATATGAAATGATATCGAATTTCGATATGTTTCGTTTTAGAGTGTTGTACGTTATTTTTGGTGATGCTAATGGCAATAGAGTTATCAATTAAGATAGGAGTAGTAAGAAACTTCAAACCGTAGTCGCGCAGATGTTGAATCCACAAAACCTGGGAACAGCAACTCGAGCCTGCAACATATCCTGCTTCGGCGGTTGAAGTGGAGACCGTTGTCTGATTCTTACACTGCCAAGAAACAAGCCGGCTGCCTAAGAATTGACACACTGCTGTAGTTGATTTAAAGTTAATCTTGCATCCTCCATAGTCTGAATCTGAAAGGCGGTAAGTTAAAAGTTATTATCCTTGGGGTACCATAACCCGATGTATGGATTGCCCCTCAGATATTGAAGAATACGCTTGACCGCTGCCAGGTGAGTCACTCGGGGACTAGCTTGGTACCTAGCACATAAACAAATATCAAACATTATATCGGGGCGAGAAGCAGTGAGATACATCAAAGAACCAATCAACGCTCGATAGAGGGTAGGATCGACGGTATCCTCCAATTCATCCGGTGATAAATTGTGACCCACGGGGAGAGGAGTTGAAGGGATTTTTCTGGAAGTAATCTTGAATCGTCTCAACACATCGTTCACGTACTTAGTCTGGTGAATGAAAATCCTTTCGCAGACTGGTGAACCTGCAACCCTAAAAAGAAGTTCATCTCTCCCATCGAAATCATTTCGAACTTAGTTTGCATGGACTTCTCGAATTCCTACATAACGCGTCGTTTGTTAACCCAAAGATAATGTCATCGACATAAATTTGAACGAGGAGAAGATCATCACCAATGTTTTTATAAAATAAAGTGCAGTCAACAGTCCCTCGCTTGAAGCCGTTATCATTCAGATGGTCGGCAAGCGTGCCATACCAAGCTCTCGGGGCTTGATGTAGACCATAAAGGGCCTTGTTTAAGCGATAAACTCGGTCCGGGTAATCAGGATCCTCAAAGCCAGGAGGCTGTAACACAAACACTTCCTCCTGTAGTTCACCGTTGAGAAAAGCACTTTTCACATCCATTTGATAGACTTTAATATTCTTGTAAGTCGCATAAGCCAGAAAAATTCGTATAGCTTCCAATCTCGCAACCGGAGCATATACCTCAGTGTAGTCTATACCCTCTTGCTGATGGAAACCTTGCACCACTAGTCGTGCCTTGTTTCTCACGATCGTCCTTTTTACATTTAAATACCCACTTAGTTGGAATATGCTTCTTAACTCTAGCGGGTTTGTCGATAAGATCCCATACACTCAATCGTGCAAATTGTTGCAATTCCTCTTGAATTGCTTCTACCCAAGTAGGATCTGCAAGTGCTATACGAGTCGTCGTTGGCTCAACTTGGGAGAGAAAGCAACTGAATTTGGCAATATTTACAATTCCATAAGAATGTAAGTCTGCATAGGCACACAATACATTATTCTTACTCGAAGAAGCAACTTTATGACGTGTTTGAACACCCACATCAAGTTCCCCAATGATATTTTCCTTTGGATGGTAATTATGAATCCTAAGAGTCGGATTCTCAGGAACAACAACAATTTCAAATAAATTAGTGTAATGTTCTCCAAGCTCATGTTTTCCTTTGGATGATAATTATAATCACTGTCAAGTCAATAACTTGATCAACAACTTGAGTATCATCAGAAGAAGTAGAAACATTATCAAAAGAAGCCGGAGGATCATCACGTGGATCTTCAGTCGGAGCTATAGTTGGAGCTTCAATATTATTAGAACTTAAAAACCTTGGAATTACCAATTGATCTTCAAAATACGCACGAACCATATCTTCATCTGGTTGCTCAGTTGTTGGAGTAAATGAATTAAATAAGCCATCATAATCAAACATCCAGTCGGGACCTTTCCCTTGAGGAGGTGTGGTTTACTTTTGACAATCCACATGGTACCACTACTCAACACAACCAGAAGTAAAATTAAATACCCTTTTCTTTGGAGAAGTATAACCCAAGAAATACCCCTCAATGGCCTTTTCTTCAAACTTACCCACATCTCTTTTCAACATCATACAAGGACACCCAAATGGTTCCAAGTACTTTAAATTAGGCTTTCGTTTGTTCAAAAGCTCGTGACTCATCTTTTTGAGTCTCTTAAATGTCAAAACCCGATTAAGTGTATAACGAGCAGTATTCACAGCCTCATTCTAGAATTGGACAGGAAGCTTAGAATCGGCAAGCATAGTTCTAGCTGCTTCAATCAAAGTTCTGTTTTCCTTTTAGCAACACCATTTAGTTGTGGTACATATGGAGCACTATATTCTTGATGAATTCCTTTTTGAACACAAAAGAAATCTAATATAGTGTTTTTAAATTCAGTACCATTATCACTTCGAATTCTCCTCACTTTTTACTTGTATAGTGATTCGATCTTAGTGATTAAATTTTGAACAAGAACAGGTGTTTGATATTTCGAACTCATAAATAAGACCCATGAGTATCTTGAATAATCATCGGTAACTACAAGACAATACCAATCTCCAGAGATACTAGCACGATTCACTAGACCAAAAAGATCCAAATGAAGTCGTTCTAATGGAGTATCAATGGAATTCATTATCTTAGGCGGATGTGACTTTTTCTTCTGTTTGCCTTTCTTGCAAGCAACACAGTGATCAGATAACTTAAAGTTCTTCAAAGAAACACCTTCAACTAAGTCATTTGCCATTAAATAGTTCAATTTTCGAACATGAATGTGACCCATTCTACGATGCCATAGAATAGAGTCCTTCTCAGTTGCTTTTGAGACAAAACATGTTTCGATAGATGTTGATACTTTAGAACTCATGTTCAAGATATAAATATCATTCGATCGAGGTCATCGCATGACAACCATGTCCTCGAAAATGACGTATCTCGGTTCCAGAATTAGACATTCTTTATCAATAAATATTGTAGTGTACTTCTTATCACATATATGCGACACACTTAATAAATTATGATCAACCTTGTCACAGTAATTGACCTTCTCAAATGTAATATGATCATTTGAAACTTCACCTTCTTGTGTTATCATACCCCCAGAATTCCCAGCAAAAGCAACATAACCCCCTTGAATATTTCTAACATTTGTTAAGAGGTTGAGATTTCCAGTATTATGACGAGAACAATCACTACCATAATCCAGTTCTCACCAGACACGGTCTTGGATGTACCCTACACACAAAGTAAGAGTAATTAGTACAAAAAGGCAGCCCAGGCCTCATTCTTGGGCAACTTTTGAGTTCCATGAGAAGAAACAAATTTAGCCGAATTCAATTGTTGTTCAGCAACATGGGAATTAGTTACAGGCCTTTTAGACTTTCATCTTAGATAGGCCACTTGAATGACATTTGAGTTCACGTTCTTGCAGATTAGCTTGGTTGGAACAATCATAGGTTTTACTTGACCAGATGTTTCATTCACATGAATCACCTTTCATGAATTTACATTTGAAAACATGATGTGAGTATCATCATAACACGACAAAGGTCGTTTCAGAATCTCCTTTATCACAGAAACCGGTTTCGATTGGTCCTTGATAAACGGATGAATATAGATTTCTTCTGTCCACATTTTCTCACAACATGACCTTGTATCCCACAAAGAAAACAATTTCGCATGTCCACACGATCATTTTGAGATTTAGAAAAAACAGATGCCACAGAAGGTTGATGACTCACAGTCTTAGTAAAACTCTTGGCCAAATCGTCAGACGACAGCTATTTCTTTTTCATATAGAAGTCAAGATTAGAACAGTTTTAAAATCTTTGCAATGTGTCAGTTCTAGTAGATTTCAAAAACTGAACTTTCTTAGCAGTTTTTAACACTTGCTTAGCTTTGATCAATGGGTTTGATGTGTTTGATTTTTTGGCACAAGCATACTGGCGTTCAAGATCATGTTTTTTTGAGGTTTCATTGTGAAAGACACTTTCAATCAATTCTGGCTTGATTATACTAATTGGAATGTCTTCCTCAGTGAACATTGTGTCTATTCCTTTTAATTTAAACACACGACCAGTTGATGGCTTGGAAACAGTAGGATTGATAAAACGCATCAAATCCTCATCAGAAATTTTAGGCTTTTCTGATTTCTTAGCCTTCACCGGTTTAACCTTAACTTGTTCTTCCTTTCTCACTTGAGCTGAGTGTGAACCATAAACGGCCTGCTCAAATTCATGAGGTTCACATAAAATGTGATTATAACTTGGAATGTTCTGGTTTTTGTGTATCACTTCGGGTTCAAACACATCCTCAATGATCACCTTCTCAACATATTCTACAAACACTTTATTACTTTCAACATGATGTGTTTGAGTTGGTGGTTGGGCTTTACCATTTTCAGTTTTTACTGGTTTAGGTTTTTCTGAAATCACATGTTCTTTCACAATTACATCTTCTTCTTTTCTAGGAAAAGGATTTGTTGAATAAACATTATAAACGGTGGTGGAATTTCAACAAAACCTATACCCCTTTTAGAATCTTTTTGCTTACCAGATACTTTGAGTTTCTAAACTTGCCCAACTTGTTTTTCAACTCAAGAACTTCATTTCCAAGATCGGTTATCTTAGAACGATGTTTCAAGATTTCTTGAATTTTTTTTATCACTAATCGTCATTTTGACAGATAACTCAGCTTTGAGATCATGATTACTTATCGACAATGCTTCAATTTTCTCCCTAGATCTCATTTGAGATTCTAAAGACTGTCTTTAAGTATCCTTAAGTGCAGCAATTTCTTTCACTAAACAATCATTGTGATTTTTCAAAGATTCTAACTTAGGCTTGTTTTTTTCACAACACAAGAAACAGAAGGACTAACCTCATTGATTTTGCCCATGCAAGAAAAAGTAGTTGTAAGCTTTTCACACGAGTCGTCAGAATCAGACTCAGTATCATTGTCAGAAGATAGCTCATTCCCACTTGCATCTTGGAGATTTTCATTTGACCCAAACATAGCCAGAGTAGCTTGATTGTCATTGCACAACAATCTTTGTGACCAATCAGTTCCATCCATGTTGGACAGTATAGCTTGTGATCCAGAAGAAGATGGCTTCATTCCAGACGGCTTAACAGCATCATTTCCATTTTAACCAGATGAATTTCGATCTTGATTTCTTGGACCAGTATACTCCTTCTGTGGTTTATCACATTCTTTGGCAAAATTTCCAAACTCTTGACAATTATAACACTTAACTTTCAATTTATCGAAACCACGCTTCTTGTTTAAAGATGGAAGATCTTTGCCAGTTCTTTGCATAAGACGATCATTGCCATATTCCTTTTCAAATCCATGAGTTCCAAATCATCAGGATCGATTTGGTCATAATCTTCATCAGTTAAATCACTAGTAGCAATTTTACTACCAACCAGATTCTCATAAGAGGTCAAGAAGGCAGACAAGAAAACAGAGTTTTGTTCAGCCTCCTTCATGTTTACAGTTGGTTGTGCTGAGAATTGATTTGTAGTAGTTGAATTTCCAGACCCTCCAGAAGAACTAGAAGCACCAGGTGACCCAGAACTTCCAGCAGTGTAGAAACATGCCCGTGAATCACTATAGATAGTTGTAGCATTATCACTTGTATTTTGTGTAAGAAATGCGGTGATTGGAGAAATTGTTGAACTGAAAGGTATACTCCCACCATAAAAAGCTGGATCTTGGTTATCCTTATAAGGTTTTTGACACCTAAGATCATATTCACGAGCTTTGATCTTTTGCATGAACTCAGTCACAGTCAAATCTTCATTACTGAAATAATTATTTTCTTTTAACACCATTAAGAAAGTCGAGTAAGAACTCGGTAAAGCACTCTTGATGGTATCTATCTTAACGCTTTCAGAAGTTTCCATCTTCATCTTGTCCATTTCGGCTATCAGATGGTTAAGCCTTGTTGTCATTTATTCGACAGTCTCACCTTTAAGTAAGTTAAAATTTCTAAATTAAAACTTTCACATCACCTTCTTGCTTTCTGCAGTATTACCCATACTCCTCATACGAATGTGTTGAAACAACGAAGCACAAATCTTGATGCTACCAACTTGATGAAATATGTTTTCAGGTAATGCCATTGTAAGAGTTGAGTATGCTTTCGTTTCAATCTCCAAAGCCTTCTTTTCTTCTTGAGAGTACTGTGAGATGGCTTTAGGTGTGAATCCATTTGTTTCATCTCCAATCATTGGAACAGTATACACTTCATCCAAATAGTAAGAACAATCAGGGTGAACAGAACCCAGATGAACACGAAAACAAGGTTCCCCTTTAGCGAAGTCACTAAATTTCATCAATTGAGGACACTTGGAATGGGATCCAATTTCAGTGTCATTTGCTGCATGAGTACGTTTTGAGAAGCTAACGCGTAAAAACCAGCCATTTTGATAAGTAACAAGACAATCAAACTTCAATGACTAAACTTGAAAATATGTTAACGAACTGTGAACAGTGTTTTGAACGAATCAAGGATAACGAAATGAAGGTTATCTAGGTAACGAACCAGGAACAGTGTCACACGAATTAGATTATAAGGAACTATCAAACGAACTGAGTCAGCGAATCAGGTCAAATTATCGAATCAGTTTGACGAATTAGGTTAACAAATTAGATTAAAGAATCCAAATTCAAAGTAACGAACCAAGATAACAAATCTCTGAGTTCACTTAACGAATCAAGTAGCGAATCACTAAGTGAAATTTTAACGAATCACAATGCCACCTTAACGAAACAGGTCAACGAATCTCTGATTCAAGGTAACGAATTAGCTACAGTTGATAGCGAATCAACTATAACGAATCAGGTTGTTATAACGGTTATAACAAACTCAAACAACTATTGCCACGTAGCAAAAGTTTGTTAGATATGAGGTTAACGAATCAGACACGTGTCTGACGAATTAGATGACACGAATTAGAATGATGACGAACTGAGTAACGAAATGAGTGAAGAATTGATCAAAACTAACGAATCATAGTAATGAACTAGATTAATGAAGATGAATCTTCAACAGATGATGAAGTTCTTCAAATCGTCATCATCATTTTAAAGATTTATGGAAAACGAAGAACACAAACACCCAAAACCAAATCCCTAATACACGCTCAATACTACACCAAATCGTTCAACTAAATACTCAAATTACACGTATACTCAACACGAAACCAGATCGCAACATCTCGTAAACCAATTCACTTAATCACAAATCCAATTCGACCAAATTTCAATACCCTGTTTCGGTCACTACCAGATCCAAAACAAACCAACACAAACTCAATCCAATTCTCAATTCCAGTCCACCAAACCTTCCTTATACGTTACTCAACCCAAATCTACCTAAACACAATCCAGATTCAACCAAATCATCACAGAATTTATTTACAATCAAACCGATTCTTAATTATACCAAAATTAAACTTATCAATCCTTAATTAATGAATTAACATATAAATCAAGAGCAATCGAATCCCCGAAAGCTCTGATACCACTTATGAACGCCTCGGATATCAGATCTAAGATCTAATCAACGATTAACGGATCTAGTTCATGATACTCTTTATAGTTTATAGATTATAATATAGATTAGTATTAGTTGTAGTATGTGTATATATTATGTAATAGATTAGATATGCTAAGGATCGATCGAGAGAATAAACTGACAGAGGTTCGTTACGTTAAACACTAATTAAATTAATCTGAAGATGAACACCTCTATATATAGAAGATGGGTCTAGTTCGTTACACATTCCGTAACGAACTAGACTTCCACTTCGTAACATTACAATAATGAATAAACATTAACGAACTACCCCCTGATTCGTTAAACATCCATAACGAATCAAGAGGGAACTTAACCTAACTTCTAGTTCGTTAAACATCCTTAACAAACTAGAGACTTCTTAACGAACTAGCTTATATAATAATAATTCTATCATTAATAAATACAAAACATAAATACAAAGACTCGAGACGCAAAATCGTGCACTAACACTTATCTTAATTTGCAAACTTTTTTATGAAACTTTTTCTTTGTACTTGATTTATCAAGACTACTAAATCCACACTGTTTAGTCGGTATATATATAAATTTTTTGGATAAAGAAGCGTAAACTTACACTATTAAACAAAAAAAATCAAACTTCTAAATTCACACTATTTAGCATAGTCGGTTGGGGCATAAGGAGAACTGGGCAACCGGCCAGAGCACATAATTTTTGGGGACTCAAAACTATTTATATATATATATATATATATATATATATATATATATATATAGGTAGGATCAAAAGAGAACTCCTCTTAAAGAGAGAACTACATAACTCCTCTTGACACCAATGATTTTAATAAATCAAGGGCTAAAAAGAGAGAAGAGGAAAACAAAAAAAGTGTTGGGTTTTTTATTGAGGGAAGGGGGGGGGGGTAATATTGGAATTCTGCAAAATCAAGTTGACGCCAATTCTTTCATTTCTCCCAATTCTCTCTCACTCAGTTGACGCCATAAATTTTCTAGGGTTTCGATTTATGTAATTCGATCGTCTATTTTGTCTGAATCGACTGCAAAATCAAGAACAAATAATAAGAACACTAATAGGAAAATGATCATAATTGTTAATTTCATATATTAGAAGCGTTAATTAGGTAATCAAGCACAAACATAGGCTATCCTGTTCGATATGCTCTGTTTTTTGCTTTTTTGTCTAATCGAATAGCAATATACCATCCTCAAACATTGAATTGTACATTGATCCTAATTTTTCGAGTATTACATATGTGTGTTCTTACGTATTGTATGTATATGAAATTGTGTTGCATTACATATATGCAGTGATATTGTACTACATGTATATGCAGTGTTGATGCATTACGTATACGCAATGCTTTATGCAGTATGTAACTAATGTAGTTACCTGCATATTTAGGTTATGTTGCATATATGCAACGTTGAAAATAGTGATGTTATTGTAATTGTATTTGTTTAGTTGTATTACATATGTGTACCATGTTTGAACCTATCAATGTTAATGTATCCACGTGCATGTTACTGCATCTTTTTCGTCATACTTTATATATATGTGTGTGTGTGTGTGTGTGTGTGTGTGTGGTGAACCAGTAATCTATATATTTTCAGTTAGAGTGCATATATGTGGTATTTATACTACTTATGTGTAGTGTATCTGTAAATTTTGATGATTATGTTAAAATCTAGAAAAAGGAAACTAAAAGTGAAACATGAGAGTTTATATTTCCCTTTACGGTAATTATGTTTTCATCGTATTGTTTTGCACGTATCTATTGTCTTAAGTGATTGAATTTATAGATTAATTAATATATTGCTTAATTTTTTACTTACTGTGTAGTTTTTCTTGCATTTCAATTGGTAACTTGTACTCATGTGGGGTAAAATTATCTTGTCTTAATAATGCATATATGTATTACTTACACTGCATATGGGAACATACATAATCATATGTTTATTTTAATGACAATGCATATATGGTATAGATACAAAGTCAACAAGGGGTCAAGAAGGAAACAAAAAAATGGAACAATGGAAGATTATTGGACAAAGGGGATGGGGTTGGTTCAAGAAAAAATGATGAAAATAACAAATTTGACGGTACAATTTAAATAAGTTATTGAAATTTATACATATATTACTGTGATTAGATACATTTTATCAATGACATTACATGTATGTTGTAGTCACAAAGACCAAGAGGAGGTCAGAACGACCACATAAAGTGAAATAGGCAACATTGGTAGACGGGGAATACGAGTCCAGCAAGGAAGATGAGGACGAAGATGAAACAGCCTTACATGGTATTGTCAATATAAGTTAGGATCGCGTTAACTGTTTATGCAGTGCTGGTATTATATATATGCAATGTAGATGCATACATATATGCAACTCTGATGACATATACGTAAGGATGGCAAAAAAGCCCCCACCCGACGTGCATACTTGAAACCAGAAGCATCCGAGCCGGGAAAACAGATATGTGACCAGGCATGCGATCAATAAATAAATATTTTTCGGGTTCGGGTATGGGCATGGGATTCGAGGATACCTGACCTGGTTTCCCGAAACATATATACCCGATTACCCAAAATATTTACTTTACATATATTTAGTTTCTTGTTTACGTAAACTTTTATTAATACCTAAGTACTTTGTGTTTCTCGGCCATATGACTCTTCAGAATCTTTATCCCAACTTCAATTTTCCACTTATTGCCCTACCGCCCAACTTTTCAATTACTAAAACTCAAAATCCACTTTCATTTGCATATTTGCTCCTCCTCTGCGTCATCACTTGTAAACATTGAGTATCTTTATATTTGATATTTTATGATGTATTGATGTTGCAATTATTAAAAATGTAAAACTAAAATCATGAAAGTGTACTTCAAAATGTTCGTGTGTAATTTTAAACACGGGTATACCTGATGCCCGCGGATATGATCGATACCTGATGGGTAACTGATGGTTGGTTAATTTGTATATGTTTTAGTTCGTTTATTCTTTAGTTTTAATCGTTTATTTTAGGAACTTCGATACTTCATACGTGTATTATTGGATTTCAGGTCACAGGCGTTAAAGTAATCAATTTGGACCTGTTGTGACACGGAATGAAGACCCGGGATATCCAGCAAGTGAAACGAGGAATAATATAGAAGTTTGATGGTGACAAGCCCCATCGCGATACGCGATGGGCTTGGCTTCGATGGGTTAAAAATAAAATGTTGACTTTCTGGTCCATCGGGATATGCGATGGACCAGTGAAGACCCCATCGCGTATCGCGATGGGGTGGTCAAACGGGAGCTAGGGTTTATAATCAAAGTTTCACCATAAACAACCAAACTCGTTTTGGACAGAGAGAGGCGATTTCCAGCAGTTCCAAGAGGAGATTTCACCATCATAGCTCGTGCCAAGACCTTACACATGATCCAATCATCCATATTGAAGATTTAACAATGTCAAGGCTCGGCTAATCTCCTAGAATCTCACCCGGGATGTATAGTTTGTAACTTTTACAGTTTTTCTCATGTGATTAAGAACACTCTTGTATAACTAGTGATGATTGATACCGTCATTTGATTCATTCAAAAACCTAATTAAACTATATAGATAGAATAATTAAGGTATCGTATCCACCAGGAGTATGTGGTCAATGTGATTCGTGTACAGATTTAATATTATGAAGTAACTAGTTTTTAGTGCTGATCACACAAGCGAATAAAGTGAATTTATGGAATTACGCAAGTAAGAAAGTAAATGAGTTTCAAGCAATAAACAAAGAAAATCACACCTAAGAATTCAAGTAAGCAACCTACAGTAATCTCATGCAACCAAACAAATAAATTTTTAAAGATTAACTACAAACCGATCAATCAGACAAAACCTTAGACATCAACAATCACTTTACACACGGCACTGGTTATCAAACAATCCTTGCCAGTGTGACTCAGTTAAGGGCAATCATATATTTTATCGTATTCAATCTAATCAAACAGTCATATGATGGTAACAAATCGTTCAGACTAACATAAACCTAAACCGATTGAACACACAGAAATATCAATCATCAATAATCATATATCAATCATCAATAATTATACAAGAGTGTTCTTAATCACATGAGAAAAACTGTAAAAGTTACAAACTATACATCCCGGGTGAGATTCTAGGAGATTAGCCGAGCCTTGACATTGTTAAATCTTCAATATGGATGATTTGGATCATGTGTAAGGTCTTGGCACGAGCTATGATGGTGAAATCGCCTGTTGGAACGGCTGGAATCGCCTCTCTCCGTCCAAAACGAGTTAGGGTTGTTTATGGTGAAACTATGATTATAAAACCCTAACTCCCGTCTGACCAATGATCACATAGTCATTTTCAATTTCATTCAAAGTAATATTTTTTCGAGATTTGGTGTCCCCGAACCATCATAAGTGATGGGGGATATCATTTTAAGAATTTTAAATTCTGGAAATTGCTTAAATGATATGGTTAGGATTGCAACTCCTTACCATCCACAAACGAGTGGACAAGTTGAGGTTTCCAATAGGCAAATCAAACAGATTTTAAAGAAAACCGTTCGGACAGATCGAAAGGATTGGTCAACTAAGTTGACCGATGATCTATGGGCCTACTGAACCACTTAAAACGCCAATTGGAACCACTCCTTATAGATTTGTGTATGGAAAGGATTGCCATTTACCGGTTGAAATTGCACAAAGAGCGTTTTGGGCTACTAAACAGGTCAATATGGATTATGATGATGCAGGTAAGGCGATAAAATTAGCTTTGTGCTATATCGAGGAGTTGAGAGACGAGGCATACGACTGTGCGTCCGCTTACAAGGCAAAGATGAAGAAAGTTCACAATGCTAACATCCGATTGAAGAATTTTGAAGTTGGTCAACGAGTGTGGTTGTACAACACAAGGATGAAGGTCTTCCTGGGTAAGTTGAAAATTAAGTGGATAGGCCCGTATTTGATTGTAAGAGTCGGGAATCATGGTCAGTACGAGATTGAAGACTTTGTTGATCATTTGAGGCAACTGGTAAATGGCTATAGATTGAAGCCATATTTGTAGATGAAGGACATACACGAGATGCATAAGGAATCGATGAATTTCATTTTGACTTCACTGGTTTATGAAAATAATTGAGTTAAAGGCACTGTCAAGCTGTAGACTTTAAATTCAACTCATACAGGAGGCAACCCAGGGTTTGTAAGTGTCTGTCCAGTTTGTTTACATTTTATTGAGTCCTGTATTATTGTCGTCTAGAGTTTTGTGCGGTAAACGCCAAGTGTGGGGAAGCTCGTTGAAGAGTTGGAAGTTTGAGAAGTTCGGTAAGCGTTGGTCAAATTACACGTCTTTTCAGGTACGTAAAGGTGTTTTGTGTTTGGAAGGTGTTCAGGGTGATGTCGGGATGCCGAAAAGTGCGTTTTTGTAAAATTTTATTTCTGTTAACAGAGCCCATCGCGATACGCGATGGGCTTGTTATTACCTCCATCGCGTATCCCGATGGAGGTTGGGCATCCCAGACTTGATGATGTCATCGCGATACGCGATGACGTCACCAACACCCCCATACGCGATGGGGTTAAAACCCTAATTGAATTCAATTGGGTGGCGATACGCGATCGCCACCCTATTGACCCATCGCGTATCATGATGGGTCGTGGAGCTCCGAATGAATCCATTTATAATTGACCTTTCTTCTTATTCATTCTTCTTCTTTCCTTCTTCTTCTTCTTCTTCCTTCCCCGTCGTCCCTCCATCTCTCCCTTCTCCGGCGACCTCAGTCAACAACCATCCACCCACCACCGTCTACACCCGTCTCCTCCAATCCCCCTCCCACAATCACCATCCCACCACTGCCGTCCGTTTATCGCCAACCACCACACCCACCATGCCGTCCACCACCGCTTTAACCACCTCCGCCACCACTGTCACCAATCGCCAACCTACCACCATCACAATCAACACCAACACCTCCCTCCGCCGTGAACACCGCACACCACCATTCCCTTCATCACTCTACACTATCCACCAAAGTCACCACACCACCTCTGTTACCACCACCGTCCACTGTTACCACCCCCAACATCATTTTTTCCGTTCTCGTTTGTGTTGTCGACATCGAGGTATGTTATTTTTATATTATTATTTTATTATGTCGGCATTAGGTTTGCGAGATTATCGGGTCGGTTTGTTAATTTAAGAGTTTGATTGTTGGGTTAGTGGTTTAGAATTTTTGAGTCTTTGCGGGTTTGTCGGGTTTGTTTATATTGTTTGTTAAGGTGGGAAATTTGGTCAATTTTTATAAAAGTCGAAATTTGAAAGAGTTATTGATTGTCGGGTTGTTTTAGTTGTTTAGTTAGGATTCTGGTTGTCGGGTTTGTTGGGTAGTTGAATAGTTAGTCATTAATTGTTGGTTATTTTTTAAACATATCGGTATGATGAATCGGGAATTTGAAATTCAAAACTTAATATCATTATTTTATTATTAGATTAATGATCGTGAATGTTCGACTTTTAATGATCATTTCGAACTCGAATTTAGAAACTTTTATTAATATTTTATTAATATGTAACGCTAAACCCGATTTAATTAATATTTTATTAATGGTACGAAATGAAATGAAATGAAATGAATATGTAACGCTAAACCCGATTTGTCACATTTTTCATGACCGACAGTTTATAGGTTTGTCTGCACGTTTTTCGAGATAGTCTGTATGGTTGTTTAGTTTGTTCGTGTCAGTCTGTTTAGTTAGTGTGAGTTTGTAAATCGAGTCTTGGGGACACTTTGCTAGTTTGAAATTAATTGTTTTGAATTGCAAATTGATTACCCTCCCGTACTCAATCTCCATTCGGGCGGGATAACCTGGTTTTGAGAAATACGCAAAGGGTGTCCCGAATTTTTCTTCTTTATTTATTTTATTTATTTTTTTTTAATTTTATTTTAATATTATTTTATTCGGTGGGACGACCGCGACCGAAATGCTATACGGTCGTCACCACATTAAATGTTGACATATCTAACTTAAATATTTGATTATGCAGATATCTTTGATGCACCAGAGTCTTCGCGCGCCACTGGGCGCAAGAGACAGCGAACTGAGCCCCGCACCATACGGTACGATGGTGAGGAGCACTGATTGCCCCGGGCTTCAAGCCAGCGGATATCATGGGCGATGGGCTCCGTACGCAGCACAAGTTGCTTAGGTTCCTCATCACGACCGATGAGTACACACGGTTTACTCGCATTCGCGGTATGCAGCTATTAGGTATGAGGTCGTTCGATTGGGGTTTCCTGGGTACTTTGGAGGCGGTGACCAGTCTCCGGGGATTGATGTCGGATCGGTGGCTGGAAGTACTCGAGTGTGACTCGAGATCATATCGAGCTCACACGCGAGTTTTACTCGACATTCTCATTCACGGCCACCGATTTCGACGAGCCACATGCCATGTCGTTCTCACTTGGACAACACGTGTATGAGATGTCGGTCCCTGATTTCGCTGTGGCGACTAGCTTCTACACGCGGGAGTATGTTCAAACTCCCGCGTTCTTAGAGAGTTTTCGCGGTTATACGACGCATCAGCAGCGGGACGGCAGTTTTTTCTCACTGAGCCTCAGCTGGCTCAGTTTTGGAGGCAGATCGCGGACGGGGCCCACTCGAGCTCTATAGTGGCATCCACTATCAGGGACCCCGTCCAACGATACTTACACCGCATAGTTGCTTTCACTATCGCTAGCAGTCATTCGGGCCACGATAAGTGTAGTAACATCGATCTGTTGTGCCTCCTCTCTATCATCACTGGCAAGGAGGCCAACATCGCGATGCTACTCCTTACATCTTTTGGTATAGGCCGAGCTTATAGGGGGCGACGGCCTATTTAGCATTGGGGTCGTATATCACCAGGATTGCAAAGAGCCTGGGTGTATTTGATAGATATCTGGTCGAATACTTCACTCGGGGACCGGATACAGAGCCGTTTGGGTTGGCGGATGCTTGGAGGGCCGGGATGTGTGACTATGACGATCCATCGAGGCTCATCCTGGTTCGAGAGGGCCCACAGGTACCACCGCCGGAGGGTTCAGCAGCAGCTGTCTCCATGCATAGGGGCATTCCGACACACCGACAGCATATTTTGGTCCCTCGCATGATGCGGCCACAGCCTCAGTTCGAGCTTAGACAGCCACCACCTCAGCATCAGCAGCCGCATCAACCAGTCACATTGGCCATGATCTATCAACAGCAGCAGCAGATTCTAGAAGAGGTTCGGGCACATCGAGACAAGACACGGGCCCATCTGGCGCGCCATGATGATTATTTTCGATTGTTATTTGGTTCTTCGCAAGTACCATTCCCAGCATCACTGATCATTACAGAGGAGCAGCCTGTGGACCTGCCAGAGACCACTGACGATCCACCAACACAGTAGCTTTTAGTTATCTTTTTACTTTATATTGTTTTTATTCCCGTGGTCTATATTATATTAATATTATATTATTTGGAATATTGTTTGGGTAACCGGTCAGGTGTAGATGTATATATATCTTTTGATTGCTGCTGTGTTTGATTTATTTGTATATTTTGTTGTAAACGAACTTTGTGGGTGTAGTTCACTATAAACCCTCACGAGACCCCACTCGTCCTCCCGGGCTACCGGGAGGCATAAAGGACTTGTTGCATATGCTAAATGAAATCGCGATACCTACGAAAGTGAGTTAGGTCTTTTAACGTTTTAACTTGTTTAACTAAATTTATTATGAAACGACTTAATTTGGCTCGGTAATTGTTTTAATAAAATTAAAAAAAAAACATCATTTTCATAACTCTTAAAAGACATATGTCTTACACTTGTGAGAAGCTTGGCTTCTACACGTCTCGAGATTTTGCAGATTCGGTTGTCATTTTGGTACTTGGTCGAGATGAAGGTATACGAGTGTTTGTGAGAGTTCGTGAGCCGACTGGTCCTCTTCCATTCTCGTTGATATCAGGTGATTTTAGTTTCCTAATTTATTTTGTTTTCTTAGTTTAAATGTTAAAAGTGTAATTGTATAATTTCTAGTAGATCCATCACATTTGAGCCCCGTATTTTATAATTGCTTAACAGTCAATAAGTCAATTTCAACCTCGTCCCTCAAATGTTCATTAATTGTTTAACTATTTTAACATTGAGGACAATATAAACCTCAAGTGTGGGGATGGGGGAAATTTGAAAATTTTAACCCGATAGTACCTCAAAGAGTGTTCAGAGACCAAAGTTGTTAACTGTTAATTATTGCCATTAATGCCAAGTTATAGGTTTCTGGTCATGGTTGGTTTTTCAGCTTCTCAATAGTCTTACTCACAAACGTTTTCATAATGAGAAGTTAAAAATTGGGGTCGTTTAGGCGGGGATAATGAGTCATGGGGACAAGTACATATGCTTATATCGGCAAGCTTATTCATTTGGTACGTGTGTGAGTTGACCACATAAATATAATACACATATAATATATAGTACACACATGTCATTTGAGTGCTTTCATTGATTTTCATGGATTAAGGTATAGTAGTTGGCAAAATGCAAAAGTGATAGAAGCAATTAGGTTAAGCCTCGTCTGGATGAGCGAGAGTGTGGGTACTGGGGTTGGGCCTCATACAATATACATATGAGCGTGGGTAACGAGAGGGGCGGGGGGTTGGTTCCCTTAGAAAACATTTCTTGGACCTATTTTTCATTTGATTAACCCCGACATTATGTTACGATACGATTCAGCTTAATAGGTTTCTTTGTATTTGTATTTGTTTTTGTTTTTGTATTTATAGTTATTCCAGTATTAAGCATCACGTTTATCATGTTTAAAAAATAATAGCAAAAACCAAAAAGATGTTTGTTTATATTCAGTTACGTAATTAGTAGTTCGTTTGTGTTAAATAAATGTAAATTCAGTGTGTATGTTAGTTTTGTTTATTTATATGTTTTGTAATAAGCCGGATCGTATCGTTTGAGCTACTTAAAAATTTCCCTTCCATACCCTTACACCTAGCCCCGTTACAAGTTACAACCCTTTTTAAGTCCTCTTGATTTGCATTTGTGTCAAAGCAGTTTTGTGGATGGATACCTGTTTATGAGTGATACTGAGAGCAGAGTGACACTAGCACATCTTTTGCTAGTCCAGATATTAAACCGAGAGGAGAGTTATTATATTATGAGGGATATGAGCATAGCATGTGTGCCTTAACCGGAAACAAAGTACACTTGTCTGGGCGGCTCTATTGTTTTTATTATAGCACTAAACGTATTTGTTGGATATCAATCTAGAAAGTGTCAGTCTGGGAAACAGGGTATGACCTTAAACCTTACTAGTATTAATGACGATAATCTACATACCTATGATGGAGGTTGATGTTTGCTTTAGAGTTTGCTTGAGGGCAAGCAAAAGATAAGTGTGGGGACGTGATGGTTGGTTAATTTGTATATGTTTTAGTTCGTTTATTCTTTAGTTTTATTCGTTTATTTTAGGAACTTCGATACTTCATACGTGTATTATTGGATTTCAAGTCACATGTGTTAAAGTACTCAATTTGGACGTGTTGTGACACGGAATGAAGACCCGGGATGTCTAGCACGCGAAACGAGGAATAACATGGAAGTTTGCTGGTGACAAGCCCCATCGCGATACGCGATGGGCTTGGTTGAAGGCCCATCGCGTGGTCAGACGGGAGTTAGGGTTTTATAATCAAAGTTTCACCATAAACAACCCTAACTCGTTTTGGACAGAGATAGGCGATTTCCAGCAGTTCCAAGAGGCGATTTCACCATCATAGCTTGTGCCAAGACCTTACACATGACCCATATCATCCATATTGAAGTTTAACAATGTCAAGGCTCGGCTAATCTCCCAGAATCTCACCCGGGATGTATAGTTTGTAACTTTACAGTTTTTCTCATGTGATTAAGAACTCTCTTGTATAATTATTGATGATTGGTATATGATTATTGATGTTTATTTTTGTGTGTTAGATCGGTTTAGGTTTACGTTAGTCTGAACGATTTGTTACCAGTTGCTAGATAATTGATCATATGACTATTTGATTAGATTGAATACGATAAAAAATACGATTGACCTTAACTGAGTCACACAAGAAAGGACTGTTTGATAACCAGTGCGTGTGTAAAGTGATTGTTGATGTCTAAGGTTTTGTCTTTTAATGAAAACTGGAATAACCGCAACCGAACTTCATCTTGATCAAAAGTACCATCACCAATAGACACGCAGATAGCCGAAAAATCAGTCATGTGAGAATACGGGTCCTCCGAAGCCATCCCATGAAAATGAGGAACAATATTAATGTATGATGGTCGGGACTTAAAAGTCTATCGTCCCGGCACTCGTTCTTGTGGACCCAACGGGGATGCTCCATCAGAGATAGCCGGTCTGATCCGACTTTTAACACCCTGAACCGGGGCTACATAATTCCTCCTTTTGCCCCCCGGGGTTCGCCAAACCGCCCCGATTAACCTGAATATTCTGAACTCTTTCGGGCCGTTCTGCCCGATTCACCCTGTCTCGACCCCTTCCAAATCTATTAACTGCTTCAGCCCGTCTTCGATTAACTGGCTCTTCCACCTCTTCATCCCAATTATCATCACCCACTTCTTCCTGCTCAACATCCTCGTTCTCGGGCTCAACTGCCCGATTTCTCCTAACCCACCGATCTACCTCGTTCGCAATCTCAAAACCCTCATTCCCATTATTATTTTCCCATCTTCTTCATCTTATGCCGGAATACTTGGTTGAACATCCTCGATATTTATCCAAAATCTGCGTTTGGGGTTATTATTTGGAACTGATGGTCCGGCTTGGTCAAAGTTTCAGTTTAGGTTTCGATTTTGGGTTCTAGAAGCACGAGCTGAGTGACTTTGGTCATTTAGGTTATTGAAGTTTGGTGGTGGAGATATGTTATCTGGGTGAAACACGTTGTTTTGTGGGAGTGGGTCTTGGTTTTGGTTCTCGCTCTGGTTCGGGTTATCGTTCTGATCTTCCATCTCTGAATTTTTGTTTTGAACTTGGTTCTGCCGAGCTAACATCTCGACTTCGGGCACCAAGATAAGTGGTGACTGTCTGACCGAATGGCGAGTGTGCATAAACCTGTTACATGCACAACTAACACAACCCGCGTAAAATGAAGAAAATTAAATTTAAACTAAAAACTGAAAACTAAAAATAAAATTAAACTAAACACAAAAATCAAATAACATGAAAAACACTAAGCGCACTAACTCCCCGGCAACGGCGCCATTTTGATGACCGCCGTTTGAGTCATTCAAAAACCTAATTAAACTATATAGATAGAGTAAGTAAGGTATCGTATCCACCAGGAGTATGTGGTCAATGTGATTCGTGTACAGATTTAATATTATGAAGTAAGTGGTTTTTAGTGCTGATCACACAAGCGAATAAAGTGAATTTATGGAATTACGCAAGTAAGCAAATAAACGAGTTTCAAGCAATTAACAAAGCAAATCACACCCGGGAATTCAAGTAAGCAACCTACAGTAATCTCATGCAACCTAACAGATAAATTATTAAAGATTAACTACAGGTTGATCAATCAGACAAAACCTTAGACATCAACAATCACTTTACACACGGCACTGGTTATCAAACAATCATTACCAGTGTAACTCAGTTAAGGGCAATCGTATGTTGTATCGTATTCAATCTAATTAAACAGTCATATGATCAATTATCTTGCAACTGGTAACAAATCGTTCAGACTAATGTAAACCTAAACCGATTGAACACACAGAAATACCAAACATCAATAATCATATATCAATCATCAATAATTATACACGAGTGTTCTTAATCACATGATAAAAACTGTAAAAGTTACAAACTATACATCCCGGGTGAGATTCTAGGAGGTTAGACGAGCCTTGACATTGTTAAATCTTCAATATGGATGATATGGATCATGTGTAAGGTCTTGGAACGAGCTATGATGGTGAAATCGCCTCTTGGAACTTCTGGAAATTGCCTCTCTCCGTCCAAAACGATTTAGGGTTGTTTATGGTGAAACTTTGATTATAAAACCCTATCTTCTGTCTGACCACCCCATCGCGATACGTGATGGGGTTTTCACTGGTCGCGATGGACCAGAAAGTCAGCATTTGATTTTAAGCCCATCGCGATACGCGATGGGTCTTCAGCCAAGACCATCACGTATCGCGATGGGGTTTGTCACCAGCAAACTTCCGTATTATTCCTCGTTTCGCGTGCTGGACATCCCGAGTCTTCATTCCGTGTCACAACAGGTCCAAATTGAGTACTTTAACGCCTGTGACCTGAAATTCAATAATACACGTATGAAGTATCGAAGTTCCTAAAATAAATGATTAAAAATAAACGAACTAAAACATATTCAAATTAACCAACAATCAGTAACTAATAGAGAAATACCTGACTGGTAATGTGTCGGGTATGTGACACATTTTTGTAAATGGGTATGGGGCTGGGATTACCAATAACTGGCCCGTTTCCATCGCTACATGTACGCAACACACGTATGCATTGTTTATTTATAACACATATGCAATATTTATTATCAATTACATGTATATATGTAGAGATGTATTACATATATGCACTAATATTGAGTTACTTGTAAAAATTAATTGTTTCCTTTAACGTATAAGCAGGTGATGAAGATCATAAAGAAATGAAGGTATAAACAAAAAAAATGATGTGCTGGAAAAGAAGTCAAAGTTAAAGTAACCGATGGTGGAAAAAAGAGTACATGGTTTAGAACCTGAAGGGATTAATCAAAAATCATATATTTTGGAAGTTTGTGTATACTAATAAGTTTGAGTTTGTTAGAATCGTACGTGTTATAACGACTTAAATGTAAATATATATTAAATTAATTTTATGTGTTGGTGTTAGTTGTTGTGTGATACACGACGTTGAATATATCATAAACTATTTTAAAGCATATACTTGGTACAAATATACAACGTTTAGAATGTATGTAAAATGTAAATTATGTGGTGCATTCATGAAGTATATGTAAACTAAATATTGTGAATAAAATGCAAGGATACAATGTTCAAAATTCATAAAACATACAATAAACATACATAATACAAGTAATTAAACTATGTAATGCATAATACAATCATATAAGATTAAACGATGGTTATGATTCGAGTATGAACCGTCCTCGGCTGATTACACCCCTATCCTATATGCGTTAAACCCATGTACAAACATGAATTGACTTATCACGTACGTCAAGTTGACCTACACATGACCTATAACAAATTAAAACATACCTAAATTACTGATAATTTCATATATGCACTATTAATGTATTACCCGTGAACATGGTCATGGTGCATATATGCATTACTGTTTCACTACATACGAGTAATACGAGTGTGTTATCAATTCATTACATTTATCCATTGTTGATGTATGGGACAATATGTAGTTATGGTGTATTGCATATATGCAATACTGATGTACTGCGTATGTGCAATATTATTATTGCAGGAACCCTAATCCAAAATGGTTCATAATTCTCCAAATTGACTCGTAAAAACATCACATTGGTTAACGAAATTGATACACACATACTCAGAATCATTAATCGTCTCTCAATCAATCTTCAATTTCACTAATATAACAATAATTTTGATAATTTCAGTCCATGTTTGACCATGGACGAACTCAAATTTTTGGATCTGAAAATTAAATGACTAAATCATGAAATTGAGCATTGAATCTGTTTCATATCATCTCGATATCATTAGTATATCATCAATCACTCAACAATTCAATCAAATATTTGATCTGGATCATCAATTTGTGATGACATATTTTGAACATGAATACATGGAAAGCCGACCGTGTACTGCTAATTTTTTTGGATTGCATTTTTACAAAAATAACCTTCTACTTAGGAGTTCTCTAGTTCTTTACCTAAAGAGGAGTTCTCTCTTGATCATTTCCGTATATATATATATATATATATATATATATATATATATATATATATATCATATGAAAAGGAGTGAAATTAGGGATTAATGGAGTTATACATTCACTTCTCGCACTTCTCGCTGTAATATCACTTCTCGCAAGATCCATCCCCTATATATATATTAAAAAATATATGTATATTTAATGTTTTACCATAATTATACAATAACTAGCTTGGTCTAGTGACAAATGGGTATGACTTTCAACCAAAATGTTGTATGTTCTAGTCTCACTTGAGACATTTTTAAGCTAATTTTTATATAAAATGTTTTTTTACACAACTTAATCATAATTAAGTAAACCCCGTGAAAATTTTAATTGTTTAAACAAAACAAGAAACCATTTGTATAACGCCTAAATTTTTTTTGCGTATATTATTTTGTTACTCGTTAGGGTCTACTGGTCTTTTTATTTCGGCTCGGCCGAGACATATAAATTCTCTGAGACGGCCTTGCTATTTAATCTACTCAAAATATTTTAACTCGTATTTTGTTTGGCTTTAAATTTGTTTGAGCCGACGGGTTTGATTCAAAAGTTGTGTGAGCCGACATATTTGAAACATGTGGCTGGTTTTGACTGGCTCAAGCGACACCCGTTGTTAAAGACGGATAATGTTCTAAACGTTTATTTTTCCAATGGTTTTGGATGAACATTTACCAAATATTTCAATAATTAGGGTCACTAGATATTTATCTATTTAAAAATAGGTTATTTTCGAAATTTTCTCCTAAATAAATGGTTTGATGCCCCATCTAGATAAGCTTTTAGACTTTTCCAACATGTTCTAACACTAATAACTTTTGTGTTTCACGTGAACTTGGTTCAATGTCCTATAGATAATAAATTACCGTGCTTTTGTTGTTGTATTAGTGAGGGTCAAGCTATTCTACAAATGGTAACAAAAATAAGAAGTGTGAGAAGTTATAATTAATTGACACATGTCAAGTGGGGACCAAAAAAAAAGGGTATAGAGGTAATTGTACACATTTTCTCTCTCCACATGCAAGACACATGTTAATACCCCCATCATTTTAGAACGTTTATAACTTTTTTGTATGATATTTTTTTTAAAAAAAATTCATCATAATAACAAACGTTTTTTTATTTTTAATATGAGTATGATTTTTATTATATAAAATTTAAAACAAAATTCATGTCATTGTGTCTTTTCGCACACCATTGTGTCTTTTTTCGTCATTGTGTCTTTTAGCTCACCACTGTGTCTTTTCGCTTATCATTATGTCTTTTATCGTCATTGTGTCTTTTCGCTTATCATTGTGTCTTTTTTCGTCATTGTGTCTTTTCGCACACCATTGTGTCTTTTCACTTATCATTGTGTTTTTTCGTCATTGTGTCTTTCAACTCATCATTGTGTTTTTTTAAAAACTAATAACACCGTTGTTTAATAATAATATGTAAAAATAATGATAAAATAACAACAAATTATCAAATACATAAAACACAATGATTAATACATGTTACACAATAACTTGAAACGTAAAACACAATGGTGAATACGTATAACACAATGACCTAAAACGTAAGACACAATGGTGAATACGTATAACATAATGACCTAAAACGTAAGACACAATGGTGAATATATATAACACAATGACTTGAAACGTAAAACACAATGGAAACAACATATTGCAAAATGACTTGAACGTAATATATAATGAACGCAATACTATTTTTCACAAATCAAATGAATTTGTCATATGTCAATCTGAATAAAAGACAATGAACGTATTACACAATGACTAAAAGTTAATGACGAACAAAATGACACAATGACGTAATCTTTGTTTTAGTTTTTGTCTTTAATATGAGTACCAATTGAAAACTATAATGATCGAAATCTATAATACAATTCATATGAAAACTCAACTAAAAGACACAATGAACAACAAAAAAACACAATTAAAACAAACCATTAAATTTTTTTTATTTTTATTTAACAATATGATACTCATATTAAAGATAAAAAATGTTTATTATTGTTGGTACATGTATGTCAGTAGTTCATAGTCTAACGTTTGTAATCGAGTCTGTAATGTAATTATGTTTTTGATTATGTTTATGTTTATGTAACGAGCGAAGTTGTCAACAAGTTCGCTTAGGCGAACTTGTTGAACAAGCGAAGTTGTTAACAAGTTCGCTCAGGCGAACTTGTTGAACAAGCGAAGTTATGGACAACTTCGCCTGAGGCGAAGTTGTCGTGTTTATATATACTGTTCACCGTAACAGTTGAGGAGAGTTCGTGAGGTTGGTTAGGGTTCGTTTCAGTTGATTAGTTCGAGAGTTACGTGTTTACAAGTCAGAGTCTGTAATAGTGACCTCGTGTCACGTGTTCGGGTTATCAATATAACGTGTTTCGGTTATTGCTCGTGTGTTTGTTTTATACGTATTCTACGCTCGTATCTACCTACGCAGGGATTCCGCACCTGCGCAGATAGCGACATCCCGTGTACGATCCGTCCAGGAACCTTCAATTGGTATCAGAGCCATCGGCTCGATTGTGAGGTTCGGGATTTCACGCGGGTGTAGAAAACGTCTCGTTTGACCTATTCACGGGACGAGTTTTTGTTCGTATTGAGTTCTAATCACTATATACAGTCATTTTCAAGCCTTTACAACGACCGGAAACTGCAGAATCGTCGACAACAGATCTGAATATTTTCAGTGTTCATCGGGCGAAGTTACTGTTCTTCAGGCGAAGTTGCCATCACTGAAAGTAGGGTTTCGGCGAAGATATAAGGTTAAGCGAAGTTATTCACAACTTCGCCTGCCTCATAAGTTCGCCTAAGCGAAGTTATCCTCAACTTCGCTTACCTGCTAAGTTCACCTAAGCGAAGTTATCCTCAACTTCGCTTACCTGATAAGTTCGCTTACCATAAGCTAAGTTATTCTCAACTTCGCCGAGTCACACGAATTTAAGAATTTTTCCAGCTAAGTTAACACTTAAGCGAAGTTATTCTTAACTTCGCCTTTAGTACTGTTTGGACAAATTTTTGAATTTTTCGGGTTTTTGAGAAGATGTCGCAAATTAACATCTCTGAATTGGTGAAAATGGAAGTCGAAGCGGGGTCAGCCACTAAGGCCCCAAGGCTGTTAAAAGAAACCGACTTTGTTGCATGGAAGGATCGGTTTATTCAGTATATTAAATACCAGGATGCAAAGATGTGGGTGTGCATCCAGGATGGATATATTCCACCGACCATGGAATACGAAAGTCGGGATGTGATAAAGAAGTACAGCAAGATGGAGGAAGAGGAGAAGAAGATGTACGAAGCCGAAAGCAAGGCTCACGCAGCTATCACTATGGCTCTTCCACAGGAGATCCTTCATACTTTCAGAAAGTATACATCGGCTCGAGAGCTTTGGGATGCTCTTGAAAATAGATTCGAAGGGAACGTGGGTATTCGTGCCTCGAAGATTAAACTGTTGAAGACTCAGTTCTCTGTCTTCAAATATTTGAAGAACGAATCTCTGGATGATATTATCACTCGATATTATCATCTAATGACAAAGCTAAACAACTATTCGATTGCTTACAGAGAAGAGGAGATAGTTGAAAAGCTTCTCGATGCTCTCCCACCGAAGTGGGAAATGTACACAGTTCTGATGAGGGAAGACAGAGACTTTTCTAATTATGATTTGGAGACAGCAGTAAACAAGCTCAGAACCTTTGAGCTTAATATGGTTCGTAAAGAGACACCAACAGATCAGATTCAAGACCCTGGTATGTATGGTGCCAAACTTAACTCAGGCTCAAGTTCGAAGCCTGAATCTGCTGCTTTCTACTCCAAAGGAGAGTCAGGTTCTAACTCTTCTCATGAAGGAAACGTTTCAGTAAACATGAACGGTGATGTTTGCTTTGTTGCTGGAGGTTCAAGTGCTTCGAAACCTCAAACATCCAACAGTAGTTTCTCTCCCAGTGCCTCAAGCAATAACTATTCCAAGATGCCAATGAGTGTCAAATCTGCTGAAGAGCAGTTTGCAGTCTATGCATCTTTTATTGCTTCATATGAGAACTACATACAAGGGAAGATTGTGGACCCTGCTGTTTTCGATGAGGATTATGACCAGATCGATGCTGATGATCTGGAGGAGATGGATTTGCAATGGCAAATGGCCATGATAGTGAGGCGAGTCAAGCGTTTCATGAATAAGACGGGGAGAAAGTTTGTTGGTGGTAGGCCCGGATTCGACAAGTCTAAAGTGAGGTGCTATAACTGTCAACAGTATGGGCACTTTGCTAAAGAATGCAGAAACGAGAGAGTTGAACGGGATCAAGGCCGGTCTGCACAGCCTACTGGGATTAGTAAAGAAGTCAATGCCATGTTGTCTAGAGAAGCCGGTGAATACAACTGGAACCTGCATGCGAATGAAACTGGTGAGCAGGCGAATATGGCTAAGGTAGAAAATGAAGATTGTGAGAAGATGACTGGAGAGGAGAAAGCTACTGGTAAGGAGAAAGCTTTCATGGCAAATAACGATGGTCAACCCTCCGAGGTAAGTTCTAAACCTGTTTGTACAAAATGTGAGAATTTGTCTGAGCAACTTGCTACCATAACTGATCAGTATTTTCGTTTAGATGCTGAATTTAAAACTCTTAAAGAAGATCATCATTTTACTAAGGCAAGAGAAAACAGTTACAAAGTTAAAATAAAAGCATGTGAAAAAGATGTCAAAAGCTTAAAAACTAAACTTGCTGAAAAAATTGATGTAATTGACCTAAGTTATGAGGTTTTAGAAGAAAAGACTAAACTTATTGCTGAACGAGAAAAGCAGATTGCTGACCACCAGGTGAAAGTGGTGGAACTGAACCGAAAACTCGAGCAGTTCCGAAATTCCTCAGCTATTCTAGATCACCTCGTTAGTGATCAAGGTACCTCTGCAAAGAGGGGAGGAATTGGTTATCACGAGGTGCCACCACCTTATAACCACAACTACACTTTCAACCCTAGTATTCAGAAATCTGTGGATTTTGAAGTTCCTCAGACAGTTCCAATCAAGGTTACATGTAAAGAACCAACTGTTAGTAATGGCGAAACGAGTTCGCCTGTTTCTAGTGTAAATATTTCTGTTACGAGTCCAGTCTCATCGGATTCGGATAAGTTGTCCGAATCAGGTAAGACGAAAGAGAAGGTAGTGTTACCCACTGGTGGAGATAAAAATAAATCTTCTAAAAAGAGTACTCCACTCAACCCGTATGTCCCACCTTATGTGAGACGAACGGCTGGTAACACTGCCTCTACATCCAAACCAACATTTGAAAAAGAAAATGGAGAGTAGGTGTTGCTTTAGATGTAATAAATTAGGACATCTTGTTGCAGATTGCCCTCTGACGCCGAGATACAGAGGTGTGAGGCCAAATAAAACTGAGAATAAGCATCAGTTTGATACTGCTAAAAATGAAAACTTTTCAAAATGCCAAATTGTAACTAATTCAAGTTTTCATAAAAACAAACCTCAGTTTTTCAACCAAACCACAAGATATAACACTTTCAATTCACATAGGTTTGGAAGGCATCACACTCAATCTTCAAGGAGATTTCCTAACAGGACTTACAGGAATTATCCTGATGCTAACTTTGGAAAGCCAGGGTACGGGACGTATCGATCCAAGACCAATTGGTCTTGGTTCCCAAGATTCTAATTCTCTGTTTTATTGTGCAGGAACAGTTGAACAGGGCTGCCCACAGTCTTTGGATTGTAGATAGCGGCTGTTCCCGGCACATGACGGGCAACAAACACTTGTTGCAAGACTTAAAACCTGTTCAGGGAGCGAGAGTTAGTTTTGCTGGTGAAAGCGGAGGAAGAATTACTGGTAGAGGTACAGTGTCAAATGGAAGGATGACACTTGAAAATGTGAATTTTGTGGAGGAATTGAAGCACAATCTGCTGAGTGTGTCGCAGATTTGTGATAAAGATTACACTGTCCATTTCACGAAGAATGAAGCGATCGTGTTGAAGCCTGGTTTCCAGATACCAGACGAGTGGATAGTAATGAAAGCTCCACGTGAAACAAATACATATGTGATGGATATGAGGTCTACTGAAATGGCCATGGGAGAATCTTGTTTAATGACGAAAGCAAGCGAATCTGAATCTGAATTGTGGCACAGGAGAATGGGGCACATTCATCTTCGGAAGATGAACTTCATTGTCAAGAATGGGCTTGTGATGGGCGTTCCCTTAAAAAGTTTTAACTTTGAAGACAAATGTATAGCATGCAAGAAGGGAAAGCAACACAAGAAATCCCATCTCACCAAGAAGGTCAACCCTATTGCCGGTACTCTAGAACTACTTCACATGGATCTCTTCGGTCCCGTGAATGTAAAAAGTCTAGGAGGTACTTCTTACTGCTTGGTGATCACTGATGACTACTCGCGATATTCGTGGGTATATTTTCTGAAATCGAAAGATGAGACGGCTCAAATGGTGAAGAATCTAATTACAAAAGTTGAGAACGTCATGAGTAAATCAGTTAAATACATCAGAAGTGACAATGGAACAGAGTTCAAGAACTTTGAAATGGAAATCTTCTGTCTTCAGAAAGGAATTGAACATAAATACAGCGCTCCGTATACTCCGCAACAGAATGGAGTGGCTGAAAGGAAGAACCGTACTTTAATTGAAGGAGCCAGAACTATGCTGGCAGATTCAAAACTTCCTGTGATATTCTGGGCTGAAGCAGTTGCTACAGCCTGCTATGTTCTGAATAGGGTGTTAACCGTTAAGAGACTTGGAAAAACATGTTACGAGCTTATGCATGGAAGGAAGCCCAACTTGAGCGGTCTTGAACCATTCGGGTCTCCTTGTTCGATTTTGAAGACTAATTCGAAATTTGGTGAAGTAGCCGATGAAGGAATCTTAGTCGGTTATGTTGTTGGGACTCCCAACAGACGGGTCTTCAATACGTCGACTTGCAAGGTGGAGGTGGTGTGTAACACCGACATTACTAGTTACCAATCGCCAAAACCAAGCAATGGACCTGCTGAGCTTTTCGACTATGTTAAGCTGTTTAAGTCATTTAACATCCCTAATTGGAAATTTCTGAAGAAGAAGAAAGAATTGCGTCGAAGATGATACTTGATGAGGAAGAGAATCTATTGCAACGACAGCTTATTGAGAAAAGTCAACCTTCCACATCAAACACTATTGATACCCCTGCTGCCTTACCTGAAGATGAGTTTATCAATCCATTTCACTCTCAGCCAGAAACAACCATTGATGAGATCTCTTCAAATTTGGAAGATAATTTGCATGTCGGTGCTGTTCTGACCACGAGAATTCACAAAGATCACCCATTGGAGAATATTATAGGTGATGTGTCCTCCAGTGTACAAACCAGAAGTAGCTTGAATGAGCACACCTGTGTTTATACAAGCATTAAAGAAACGGGTATAATGAACGAATGTTTGTACTCCTGCTTTATTAGCCAGATTGAACCGAAAAATTATCAAATGGCTCTTAAGGACAGCTCGTGGGTCGAGGCCATGCAAGAAGAGTTGGCTCAATTCGAGAAGATGGAAGTCTGGACTTTGGTTGAAAAACCAAGGAATGTGCATGCTATAGGCACAAAATGGGTGTTTAAGTGCAAGAGGGATGAAAAGGGGATTATCATTAGAAACAAGGCAAGGCTGGTTGTTAAAGGTTTTAATCAGCAAGAGGGTATTGATTACAATGAGGTGTTCGCTCCTGTCGCCCGGTTGGAAGCGATAAGATTGTTTTTGGCGTTTGCTGCATGTAAGAGAATGAAGGTGTTTCAGCTAGATGTGAAGAGTGCGTTTTTAAATGGGAAAGTTGATGAGGTTGTGTATGTTGAGCAACCTCCAGGTTTTCCTGACCCAGACTTCCCAGATCACGTATACAAGTTGAGCAAGGCGCTGTATGGATTACATCAGGCACCTCGTGCCTGGTATTCAACGTTATCGGACTACTTGCTCGAGAATGGTTTTGAAAGGGGTTTAATTGACAGCACACTGTTCGTGAAGAGAGAAGGAAGCGACTTCCTACTAGTTCAAGTCTACGTGGATGACATCATATTTGCTGCATCAAGAGTCTCCATGTGTCAAGATTTTGAGGATGTCATGAAGAAAAGGTTCGAAATGAGTGCTATGGGTGAACTAACTTTCTTTCTAGGATTGCAGGTTGATCAGAAGAATGACGGGATGTTCATTCATCAGACGAAGTACGTTCATGATGTGCTCAAGCGATTCAAGATGGAGGACAGTTCTCCATATGACACTCCAATCTGCGTCAATCACAAATTGGGCGCTGAATCAGATGGTGACGCAGATGTGGACCCAACTCTGTATCGGGCGATAATAGGTTCATTAATGTATTTAACTGCTTCTAGGCCTGATATAATGTTTGCTGTTTGTCTTTGTGCATGTTTTCAGGCAAATCCGAAAGAATCTCATTTGAAAGGTGCAAAGAGGATACTACGGTATCTCAAGGGCAAGCCGAAGCTAGGGTTGTGGTACCCGAAGGGAGGAGACGTGGAACTGGTTGCTTATACTGATTCTGATTATGGAGGGTGCAATCAGAGTCGGAAGTCGACAACAGGAGGATGTCAGTTTCTCGGTGGAAGATTAGTTTCCTGGCAGTGCAAGAAACAGACGTCAGTTGCAATCTCAACATGTGAAGCTGAATATATGGCAGCATCCAACTGCTGTTCACAGGTTTTGTGGATTCAGCAACAATTGCGCGACTATGGTCTGAATTTCTTACTCACTCCTATTTTAATTGATAACACTGCAGCCATCTCAGTAATTAACAATCCCGTGAAACATAGTAAAACCAAACATATTGACATTCGTCATCATTTCATACGGGATTGTGCTGAGAAGAAACTGATTAAGATCGAAAAAGTCGATACGCTCGAGAATTTCGCTGATTTATTTACAAAAGCGTTTGATAAATCCAGATTTCAAAACCCAATTGAGCTAAACGGGATGATCAATCCCGAGTAACCATGCTTTTCTTTTGTGTCTTAAAAAAAAAAAAAAAAAAAACGTCACTAATCGCTTAAAATTATGTCGGTTATCTCAGTTGGAAGGACATGTCTTAGGATATGTTTTGGTCCTCATCTTCTACTTGTAGATTTTGAGGATAGCCATTAACCAGATGACTGAAAGTGACCGGGGCGATTTATGATGTGTTTTCTTTCTATCGCTGAAAATTAGTCGTTCATACATAGTTAGAAGAACACATACCTGTATGTGGTCGGTCCAGTTGATCCATTGGATCTTCAGGATTGCCGTTTACCTGAAAACTTTGACGTGAACGGGGTGATTGAAGTCAAAATTTTTTAGGGAAATGAAATTACTTTTCAAGTCTATTACTTCGTATGAAGTAAATGTGCTATGTTTAACAGAAAGTTGATCCAACCTTGGAAAATGATATATATACTGATTGTGTGTGCTTAACTAGTGAAGTTATTAGGCTTAAAAGACTTTAGGACAGTCATTGTATGTCATGGTAATTTTTTATGCTGCGTAAAAGTGTATGTGATATTAACTTAAATTACTCGATTTTACGTGGAAACTCCTTAAGAGTTTTGAATGTCTTCATGCATTTCTTTCCGAATGATAGGCAGAAAAGCGACTACCCAGTCATACACGAGCCCGTAAGTGTTCTGATTTCCGTGAAGAAAGCATTTCAAGACACTGCAGTGATCCAGATTCGGGACTTGCAGTGGTTTAGTACTCCGAAGTCTATAAGTATGTGTGGATAAAAAAAAAAAAAAAAAAAATTAAGTACTTATGAGTTATTGTAACAATCAAGACTTCTCAATTATGGAGTAAGAAGAGAACAGGAAGCAGACAACGAGTATCTACAAGTTAATCAGACACTATGGGTCGAAGTCCATTCGGGGTGACTTGGGTATAGCCAAATACGCTTTGAGAATAGATAGAAGGCTTCATTATCTCTGAGTTGTTGCCCACTTAAATTTTGAGCTAAATTGAACCTTAATCCGTATCACAGAAACGATGAAAACCATTTAAGTTATTTACATGCTTACAACCTGTTTCTCTATGTCATAATACGGCTAAACACGGATCTATATGACAGTCACGTAGTGAGTGTGATTCCTGTTAGGATCTTTTCTAAAAACATAGTGGTCCCTGACTAGACTGAAATTTGATCCCTTATTTCGTTAAATTTTTATAAGTTTTTCTATTTTTGTAGTTGTATTATTTTATATCTGGTTACTTAGACTTGATCATTTTTGTTTAACTCTTTATGAAACTTTCAAATGTTAATTGCAAAATGTTCAAACTTAAAGGGTTGATTCTGAAAATATAGGCGAAGTTGTTGAATCAGGCTAACTTGTGCTTAGCGAAGTTATCCTTAACTTCGCCTGACCAACTCTGACCCTATATAAGGTGATTTTTTAACAGTAAACTTCATTATAATATCAGCGAACTTGATTTTCCGGCGAACTTAAGAGATTTCCGGCGAACTTGTGTTTATCTCCGTTTTCGATCTTTGCTTCTAGTTTCTATTATCATTGAGGGTATGTGTTGTCGATATCTCTCACAAACTTGTTTGTTCTTGATCGTTTTTACCCGGTTCGAGACCTCGGGTCGTCGGACCTTCAAAACCGAAATCTTAAAAACTTGTGTTAACGTGTGCATGGACATCCTTTTCAACTTCACATCCTTAATATCATGTGTATTGATGTCCTTGATCGTCGAACTTAGCCGAAAACACTACTACTGCTGCTGATGTCCCGCCAACTCCAACGCCTACTTCAGACTCCGAAAGGATAGCTTCACTAGAGCGGATCGTAGCTGAGCAGTCCAAGACTATTCAAAGCCTAGTGGAAGCAAACCAACTACAGGCCTCCCTCCTGGTCGAGCATGGGAAGATCATAGACGCTATGAAAGCGTTCTTGGCATCTCAGGGGGAGATGAGCTGTAGGGGAGATGAGTTGAGGACAAAACGGAGAGAAGATCATGACGATGATCCCAATGCACCGGAAGGTGCAGGTGGTGAGCTGCCAAGAACTTCTATAGCTCTTGGTACTTCCACAGCTAAGGGGGAGTCTACAAGCGCAGCTGGTGATGATGTGGTAGATATTGATGATGATGATGATGTTGATGATGTAATCGACGCGTTGAAAGAGCTAGATGATGATGATGATTTTATGCTTGAAGAAGATGTGCTGCCGAGTGATGAGATTGAGAAGATCGGTGAGCAAATTATTGTTGAAAATGTGATAGAAGAAGGGGAGATAGTAGATGAAGATATTGAACACGAGATTCCGGAGGTTGAGATGCCCGATATGGGTGATGAGACAGTTGTGGAAGATACTGAATGGGAAGAGCAGCCGAATTGGAAGGAAGGTTGTGCTCAATGGTTCGTAAGGACGAAGAAACCGGCGGTCCCTAAAATGTTCAAAAAGAGTTACAATATTAAGGGATACGCTGAAGCAAAGAAAGGTATCATCTGCTGGATATATGATGAGCAGCTGCGGCTCTTCGTGATCAAAAGATATGACGGGATTCAGTACTTCAGGAGAACTTTGAGATCATTAAACACACTGCCTGAATGTGAGGTTAAAGACTTAGCCAGATTGGGGTTGATAAATCGAAGTGACAATAACATGGCTAGAGTCATCGGAAAGATCGTATGGAAAGAGAGCATTAAGGAGAAGAAGTTTGAGCTGCTGAAACCACAAAAGGGGAAACTTGTTGAAGACAAGGATAGAGGTTTGAGAGCTGATGGAAAGCCTTGGATGGTTATGAAGTATAAACCGATCCGGTGCCTTAAAGAAGTACCGATGAAGCTTATGCCCAAGGACGTGCTCAAAGACCTAAAATGGTGGTTCGTGGATTGTGAAACAGCGGAGGCGGTAATGGAAGATGAGGATGAACAAGAAGTGCTTAGGGTTTACGACCCGATGCATCTTGTTAATCTATCGCAAGCTGATCTGAAGATGCTCAACGAAAAGAAGATCTTCTACATTCCTGCTTGGAAGGATCAAGCAAGGAAATATCAAAGGGTGGTGTCGGTATATGTTAGAGAAGGAGCGCACGCGTAAAGATACAAGATTACAAGACTCAAGCTTTGAAGATCAAGATATGAAGCTACTGCCAAGGGGGAGTCTGTTGGTACATGTATGTCAGTAGTTCATAGTCTAACGTTTGTAATCGAGTCTGTAATGTAATTATGTTTTTGATTATGTTTATGTTTATGTAACGAGCGAAGTTGTCAACAAGTTCGCTTAGGCGAACTTGTTGAACAAGCGAAGTTGTTAACAAGTTCGCTCAGGCGAACTTGTTGAACAAGCGAAGTTATGGACAACTTCGCCTGAGGCGAAGTTGTCGTGTTTATATATACTGTTCACCGTAACAGTTGAGGAGAGTTCGTGAGGTTGGTTAGGGTTCGTTTCAGTTGATTAGTTCGAGAGTTACGTGTTTACAAGTCAGAGTCTGTAATAGTGACCTCGTGTCACGTGTTCGGGTTATCAATATAACGTGTTTCGGTTTTTGCTCGTGTGTTTGTTTTATACGTATTCTACGCTCGTATCTACCTACGCAGGGATTCCGCACCTGCGCAGATAGCGACATCCCGTGTACGATCCGTCCAGGAACCTACAATTATTATGGTGAATTTGTTTTTAAAAAATAAAGTCGTATTAAAAAGTTATGGACATTTTAAAATAATTGGGGAATTGACATGTGCCTTGCATGTGAAGAGAGAAAGTCAAAAAAGGTGGGTTATTACCTTCATGCCCTTTCCATTAATTTTTATTTATTAAGTTAATCTCAGTAATTCAAAGCTAAGATCAATGGACTGGATTCCTTCTCACCCTTCTCATTTTTTTGTTCTTTTTATTTTAACTTTACCCGTATTACTGATACTGGTTTTAGAGCAATAGATATTGTAAATAGAAAAATGTATTATATCTATGCTTTTATCATTATACAAAAATTGATTTTGTTTATATTATACAATGATTTTTTAAAAAAAATAAGTGAACTTAATAAAAAAAATAATGCACGTGTAAAAACATACCAAGAACACTCCATCTATTGAAAATTTATTCTCGGTATCATATATGTATAACTGAAAGAAATTTGGTTATGAACCAATTTCGGAGAATATTTCTCTTATAATAATAGTTTTGAGCTACGACATGAAAAATATTTTGACAAGTTTGATGAACTTCTCGACTTTGCAAATTGACAAAAAAAATAACATGTTAACATGTTCAATTTTGTGAATGTTTTGCTTCACTTGAGCAAAATTTTTACAACATGCTTCACATACAACATTCTGATCACTATTTAAGGAAAAGTCAATGCTGACACAAATGTTTGTAATTTGATAAAAGTTAGAAGCATTGATAGGACTGGTGGTGTTATGTCGTACGTGTTTGTTATTTTTTCTTAAATTTTAATAGTCATGGGAAAAATACTCAATATGCAAAATCCTAAATCTTTTTACTATTTTCTAAAATGTCATTAAAAATATATTTGAAACCCAATCACATTTAAAGTCAAAACTTTGAATCCGTAACAACTTTGACGATAGATCTATTTGCATTTTCAAATTTTTTAAAACATTCAGATTACCCATTTTTTACCCATAAAAATTTGAGCCAAATGTAGTTAATATTTATCAGACGATCTATTTACCAACTTTTAACCCGTAATAATCAAATTTAAGTTCCACAAAACCCCCAAAGCAATCGTTAATAAAAAAAACCCAAGAAACTAAAGATAAACTTTATTATATTTTGAAAGTGATTGATATATACTATCATTAAAATTTAACACATATATGTATAGTTTGTTAAATTGACCAAAAAAATAAATAGATGGATATAAATCATATATTTATATTTTATAAATTTATATGACAATAGAAAAAAAGGAAATAGATAAATGGATTTATTTTTAAAAAATGGATCATTTTTAAGCATATAATTATAATTTAATAATTAAAAAAATTATTCCGTAAATTGAAATCATATAAGAGTTTTTTTATTCAAAATATTCAACAATATACATAGTATAATATGTTAATGATAATATTTAAAATTATATTCTTTCAATATTTAACAAACACGGTTTGTTTTTAATTTTTGGATTTCACCAAGTATGTTATAAAATATATTCTAACAATGTATAGTAGTATAATATGTAAATATTTATTTTTATAAAAGTGTATAGATTTAATATAAATAGAGTTTAAAAAAATTGAATAATTTAATCATGTTATAGATATAATATAAATGGAGTGTAAAAAGAAAATGAATAATTATTGATCTATGACATATATTAGTTTTGGAGGAAAAATATTGTGAGGATTAACCACAAACTAACACGTGTCTACAATTATTTTATTTTCTTAGAATAAATAGATTATGATATAGCCCGTGTAATACTAGGGTGGTAAGAAAAATACAAAAAAAAATTAATTTAATAATATACATAAAATAAAATATAAATAATGATAAATAAAATTTTATAATTCATAAATAACTAAAAACCTCATTTAATATAACAATTATATTTATATTTATATTTATATTTGTAACTTTATTAGTCTATAAATGATAATAGTATTAGTTGAAATCCTAATTAAATACTTTAGTTGTATGACATGTGAAACAATTATTTTGTGTTAATAGTATAAATGATGAACTAGTGATTTCTGATAGACATGGGTCGTATATGCATTTAAGGGAATATAATTTTTTATAACGGCGATTTTCTTGTATTTAGGCCATCACAATCTTCAAATTTGGAGAGTCCCGATGCCCCGCTCTGACCAGACTATGTTGTCTTAATGGTACCTTGTTCTTAGAGCATTTACATCTAATTCGCTATATCCAAATCCAAAAATTACACTAAAAATCATTACATTTTCTCTCTTTTTTTAGTTATATAATAGTTTTTATAACTTTATCATTACCATTTCTCTTTCCTTCAATAACAACCAATTCCAAATATATTAAAAAATAAAGGGTGAACAAAAAAAATACAAAAATATAACTGCATTTCTCTCTCATTCACTCAAGACATCCAAAAACCACTTTTTACATTGTAAAATCCCTCCTCAACCAATTAGAGTATTGAATGTGAATGGAAAATGAAAATGTAAGTTGTGGTATAGCAATGCGTTCATAGAAGTAGTGGTACTTTGCTACTTTACTTTTAGGTAGCTAGGCTATGATGTCTCTTTGGCCTCAATTGTTCAATGGCAGACAAAGCGGAGTCACGTTGATATTACTTTTAGAAATTCGCTAATAGAGGACAATTGTTGTTTCAAAAACATGTTACATGTTTACTCGTCACCACACATACATATTTATATAAACCATACTTGTAAACGTTTTTTAAAACTTTTATTTGTACTTTAATTATCGAGACTACTAAATTCACACTTTTTAGATTGTACGTATAAAAATTTTAAGGCAAAAACGCATAAACTTGCGCTACTGAGAGGAAGCTTCACCGTTGTCTCTAGATCTTCAATTCGCTTTGGGCCACCAAAATAACTGAGTCGGCCCGGCTTATAATAAAAGACATCATCTTTCTAAGGTACTCATAACTTACTTCTGATATCTTGATGTTTTGTTCATCATTGATCTTGTGTTATGGGGTGTTTGCACTTTAATTTGTTTTATTATGACAACATTCACAATAAGGTCATTTTTATGGGTGTTTTTATTGCTAAATGCTACTTGCCAAACCAATTAGGATATTCTTTCTCTTACTCTACTCACAAGTTACAATTAAGGATGACAATGGATCGGGTTTGGTTCGGGTTTAGGTATTTCCAAACCCATATCCGGTTATTAAAACCCGTCCCAAACTCATCGGGTTTTAATCTGGTAATTACCCGTCGGGTTTCGGTTTTTCCTATCGGGTTTAGATAAAATACTCGTTGGGTATACCCGGCTCAAAACCCGCTGGGTTTTGAAAAAATATAACTAATCAATAACAAAGACGGTTACCATAAAGATATAATATCCCAAATAATTAACATAAACAAGTTTCGGATAAATAATATATTTTGAATAGAGTATATATATAATATGATAAGCTATATCTGGTAGATCGGGTATATAATCGGGTTAATGGGTTTAAGTTATCGGGTAATCAAGTCGGGTAATTGCGTATATTAGAAATCCCAAACCCTTCTCAAACTCGTGAAAAATTTTACAGCTAACTCAACCCTGTCTCAAAACCCTAATGGGTCGGGTATTACCCGTCCCATTTATATCGGGTTTCAGGTTTTCCCATCGGGTTCGGGTTTCATTGTCATCCCTAATTACAATCAATTAAAAACATCAATTTTCTCATATCTTTTATCTTTTCTAGTCACACTAACGTACTTGTTTTTTGATTTTTTTTGTCAAAGAATTAAACTTCAACCTTTCTCCTCCACATCACACATGCATTCTCTCCTAAAAACACATTTAAAAGGGAAAATTCATAAATAGCCCTTAAGCTCGTGTGTAGTGGGTGGCAAAATAGGGCGAGAAAGGGCTACAACAACACCCTAACCCCCCCCGGGGCGATTTTAGTGGCGATAGGGGGGGTTTATTCTCACCTGCTTGTTTTGTATATATTTTAATATTATATATGTTTGTGAGTGTGATATATATGTATATATATATATATATATTGGGCTAAAACACCACTGCACCCTTAAAACAAAAACTCACCCTTTGCTGACTGGGCGCCACATGGCACAAAACGCTCTATTTTGTAGGCTCTCCACTACACATAGCATAATAGAGAGAGATTCCATGTTTGTCACCCTTAAATTCGAGTTTCCAGAATTGTCCTTCTTCTAACATGTCGGCAGCGATGTGTTTGATAGTCCCGCCGACACGTTAGCAAACCAAACACAGCAAAACTCATCGTCGGATAACATCATCCCCAACGTATTCTAGACCATATGGAACTTAACCAACCTTATGACGTCCGAAACTTAACCAACCAGAGTCGGTGAAGCAACTAACAAAGGTAACAAGGGGTGTATATTATATATATGTTGTACCACCATAAACAAGTATTAATAAGACTACATAAGCTAAAAAGAATGAAAGCTGAAACTTGGTTTGACATTTGGAAGTCAAACCTTCAAGAATACATAAATAAAACAACCTTGGATCTATGGAGGTTTGAGAGAGTTTTTGAGGATGTAGCAAGAGTAAAATGAAGAAGATGGGTGTGTATATATAGGGAAGGAGTGAAGGGTTGGGTATAAAGATTCTTTTATGGTTTGCATAAAAATGGGTATGTTTAAATGGTCAAGCAATGCATAATATAAAAATCCAATATTTTATATATTTTAAATGAAAAGATCCAATATTTTATATATTTGAAATGTTCGGGTTACAAACGGGCCGGGTTTACAACATAAAAAAAATGCATAAACGAATACAAACAAGACCCGAAATTGACGGATGTCACAGTGTTCCCTACTTTAGGAAATTTCGTCCCGAAATTAAGTTGATGACGATGATGCAAACAAATGTGGATACTTCTCTTTCACTGCGTCTTCTCGTTCCCAAGTAAATTCTGCGCCACGCCGTGATTCCCATCGAACTTTGACTAACCGAATACGATTACGATTGGTTTTCTTTTCGTTGCGATCCATGATTTCAACGGGTCGTTCAACCTTCATCATCGACTCATCGACATGTACTTAGTCGAGAGGTATATGGAGATTGCCCTCGGCTAGGCACTTTTTGAGATTCGAAACATGAAATGTCGGATGAACACCAGAAAGTACTTGCGGTAGTTCAAGTCGATACGCTACTTTCCCAACACGCTCAAGAATTTTAAAAGGAACAACGAAACGAGGAGCTAGTTTACCCTTCTTTCCAAAACGGACTACCCCCCATCCAAGGGGATACTTTTAGAAGGACAAGATGATCAACATTAAATTCGATATATTTCGCCGTTTTTCGGCGTAACTCTTTTGACTATTTCTAGTTGCTAGGAGATTCTTACGGATTTGATCGATGACAACGGTCGCTTCTTGGACCATTTCGGGTACCGTGATTTGAGCTTCACCGATTTCGTTCCAACAAATCGGGGAGACCGTAAAGAGCTTGAAAAGGAGCCACATCAATGCTAGAGTGGTAGCTATTGTTGTAGGAGAACTCGATGAACGGGAGATGAGAATCCCAATTCCCACCGAAATCGAGAACACACGCTCCTAGCATATCCTCTAGTGTTTGGATTGTACGTTCGGATTGACCGTCCGTTTGAGGATGATAAGCGGTGCTAAGATCATGACATGTTCCCAAAGCTTCTTGAAGTGAACGCCAAAAATGAGAGGTAAAGCGGGCATCGCGATCGGAGATGATAGACAATGGCAAAACGTGTCGGCACATGATTTCCCGAACATAGATTTGAGCAAGCTGCTCGACAGAATACTTATCGCGGATCGGAATGAAATGAGCAGATTTGGTTAATCGATCAATGATCACCCAAATGCTATTGTTGCCTTTTTGGGTGTTGGGTAATTTGGTGATAAAGTCCATTGCAATGTCTTTCCATTTCCAAACGGGAATCGGTGGTTGCTCAAGTAGACCAAAAGGTCTTTGATGTTCAGCTTTGACTTTCGAGCAAGTAAGACGTTTAGATACAAACAACGCTACGTCCTTTTTCATACTCGGCCAACAAAGGGTAGCACGAAGATCGAAATACATCTTATCAGCACCAGGATGAACGGAATAATGCGAATTAGGGCTTCGTCGAGAATACAAGTATGAAGGTCATCACGATCGGGAACCCACAAACGATTGAGAAAGTACAAAAGACCATCGGGTTTGGTTTCGAGTTGAAGTTCGGCTCCACATGACATTTCGTCGTACATGTTACCTTCTTCAACGGAGGTACGCTGAGCTTGAAAGATACGAATTTGAAGATCGGTTTGAACAATGACGCTTAGAAGCAGAACGAATTTAACATTAACCTTTCGATTTAGGGCATCGGCGAAAACATTCGCTTTACCGGGGTGGTAGCGAATCTCGCAATCGTAATCACTAAGTAATTCAGCCCATCGTCGTTGTTTCATGTTGAGATATTTTTGGTCAAAAGTATGTTGAAGGCTTTTATGATCGGTATAAACCACACATTTCATACCATAAAGGTAATGTCTCCAGATTTTGAGAACGAAAACGACGGCACCAAGTTTGAGATCGTGAGTCGTATAGTTCTTCTCGTTGACCTTAAGTTGCCTTGTTGCGTATGCGATGACTTGACCTCGTTTCATGAGAACACAACCAAGGCCTTGATGGGATGCATTAAAAATACAACAAAATCATCATTTCGATCGGTAAGGGTTAGAATAGGAGCATTGCAAAGCATGTACTTGAGAGTACAAAAGGCTTCCTCTTGCTTCGAACTCCAATCGAAGGGTTGTCCCTTATGGGTGAGAGAGGTAAGAGGCAAAGAGATCTTGGAAAAATTCCGAATGAAACGCCGATAATATCCGGCCAAACCGAGGAAGGATCGAATTTCCTTGGGAGTCGTTGGAGTTTTACAATCCTTAACGGCCTCAATTTTAGCGGGATCAACATGAATACCTTTGTCGTTTACGATGTGTCCCAAAAACGGAATTTCCTCGAGCCAAAATTCACATTTGGAGAATTTGGTATAAAGTTGTTCGTTTCTAAGGAGCTCGAGAATGGAACGCAAATGATGTTCATGTTCGGCTTTAGATTTGGAAAAGATAAGGATGTCATCAATAAAGACAATAACGAATTTATCAAGGAATGGTTTGCAAACGCGGTTCATGAGGTCCATTAATACCGCGGGTGCATTTGTTAACCCGAAGGGCATAACCAAAATTTCGAAATGTCCATATCGAGTATGGAAAAAGGTTTTAGGAATGTATTCTTCGCGAACACGCAATTGATGATAACCCGATCGAAGGTCAATTTTGGAGAAACAAGTTGCGCCTTGAAGTTGGTCTAATAAGTCGTCGATACGTGGCAATGGATAAAGATTTTTAATAGTAAGCTTGTTAAGTTCACGATAATCAATGCACATACAAAACGAACCATCTTTCTTTTTCACGAAGAGGACGGGAGCACCCCAAGGAGAAGAGCTTGGACGAATGAAGCCTTTATCGGAAAGTTCTTCGAGTTGGTTTAATAGTTCTTACATTTCCGACGGGGCTAGACGATAAGGAGCCTTGGCCACGGGCATCGCGCCGGGCACAAGATCGATTTGGAATTCAATCGGACGAACGGGAGGAAGACCGGTAACATCATCGGGAAAGACATCAAGGAAATCACGAACAATAGAAATATCTTGGATCTTCTTTTCCTTTCTGTCTTTTGTCACCAAGAGAGCTAAAAACGGAACGTACTTTTGGCGTAAGTACTTTTGCGATTGAGCACACGACATGAGGTTTAGCCTTCGAGACGTTGTGTTTCCACAGAATTTATGCTTAGAAAGAATAAGAGAACAATCGCGGACGACGGAATCGATGGTAATAGAATTGCCATTGGTGACTTCAACAGAGAACGGTCGGGAAAGCTTAGTTCGAGGCATCGCAAGTTTCGACTCAAATTTCAAAGAAATAAAACTTCTATCGGTACCGGTATCAAATAAAATAGAAGCCAAATGATAGTTCACCAAAAACATACCGTTCACAACATCATTTGCCACTTGAGCTTGATTTGCATTCATCATAAAATCTCGCCCTTGGTTGCCCTGGTTGACTTGTGGTTCTTGTTGGAGAGGTGGAGGTGGTGCTTGGATTGCTTGGATGGGTTAGATGATTGGTGCATTGAGTTGGGGAAGTTGATGTTGGTAAGTTTGAACTTGGTAGGCTTGGGTTTGGTAATAAGGTATGCTTACGGTTTGAGCTTGGTTGGAAAAAGCTAAACGTGGGCAATTGTGGCGGAAATGGTTGGGATCACAACAATTATAGCAAACTTGGGTTGTGGGGTTGGTTTGGTGGGTATGGTGCATAGCGGTTTTGGGCATTTTGGGGAAAGTTTCTCGGTTGATTTGGTTGGTTAGGTTGGTTGGGTTGGGTTCGTTGGGCGGATCGGCAAGTGGTGTTGAGATGGCCAAGTCGGTTACAAATGGTACATTGGCGAAAAGGCTAGTTTGTTGGGTGGTGAAGTTGGCAAGTGTTACATAGCGGGTAAGGACCGGTATAGGGTCTTTGGTTTTGGGGAGCTTGGGTTTGTTGTTGAGGTTGAGGTTGGGTGACGGCAAAGTTTCGGTAATTAGTCTTGGGTTTCTTCTTGTTGTTGTTGAGAAGTTGGAGTAGTTTATATCTTGTGGTGCGGGTTCAACCTTGGCTTAGGGAACGGGCTCGGCTTTGGCTTTCTCTGTTGTTTTCTTGAGGGTTAGGGTACCCTCCTTCACATGATTTTTCGATAGCGGACCGGAAAAAGTGATGGCCTCCTCAAGGTTCGCGGGTTTGCTACTCATGACTGAGTCCCAGATTTTCATTGGTAGACCCCCAATGTATTTGTCAAGTTGACGTTCGGCTGGGGTAACCAAGTGAGGTACAAGAACTCTTAGCTCGTGGAAACGGAGCGAGTAAGCGGCATTATCACCACTTTTTTGTTTTAGGTTCCAAAATTCTTCCTCAAGCTTTTGGAGCTCGTGATTGGGACATAATTTCTTCTTCATAAGCGCCTTGAGCTCGGCCCATGGAAGAGCCATGGCCACATCCGTACCTTGGAGGTGCATAACACTACCCCACCATGTTAGGGCGGTTCCCCTAAACATGCTTGAAACGAAGTTTGTCTTTTTCGCTTCTGGGCATTCGCTGTGTAAAAACACATTCTCCACAGATTCGAACCATTGCAACAAGGTAGTCGCACAGTTGGTTCCAAAGAATTCGGACGGGTTGGCACTAGTAAATTGTTTTAGCAGGTAGGATGCGGGTTTGGGTTCAATAGGTGGAACAACGGGTGCGGGTTGGTTTTCTTGTATTTAGGTAATAAGTTCGGGAATCACAGCAGCCATTTTCTTGGCGATGATGGCGGCCATACGTCGGGTGGAGTTCTTGCGCGGTTGGCGTCTTAGTGGAGGCATGCTAAAATTTATAAAGAAAATGAGATAAGTTTTGGGTAAAAGAAAATGAATATATAGGTGTATAAAATGAAAGAAGATTTCGATTTTTGATTTGTGAATCCTAGAGCTAGTATGGAGAAGATGTTAGTGTTAGATAAAATATAAAACTTTGTTTATAAATAACAAAACCGTAAACAAAACGTAAATGATTTTGAGATGGTTAAAGCTTGAAAATTTAAGATTTTGAGGTTTATAGAGTCGGAAAAACATTGCATGAAATCACCATGACTCGATATTCCAACACTAAATTTTTTTTTTATAAAACACCACGTTGGAGTCTAAACATGTGCACGTAACCACCGCGGCTTTTTCATGTTTCAGACTAAAATAACAATGATAACACAATAAATCGAGATACAATGTCATGCCAAAACACTAGTCCACGAAATCACCGTAGTCCTATTGTTTTAACACTGAAAATTAGGATGGCGACCGGAACGCTCGCATTAGACTACTTAAAGAATTGGCATTTATAACACGGTTTATGACCTAGAAAACGAGCATTATAACTCAACCATCCCAGGTAAAGTAAATCACCTTCGATCCTTGGAATCTTTTTGTCAAATGGTCATTTTATAATGTCTCATTTTCTATGATGGCTACAAACCCGATATAAACGCAACCTTTAAGGGATTTGAAACAACGGGATCCAAGTTAATCTTGTAATCCATAAAACACAAATCTACTTTTTGCGTTTTAAGGTAAGGATACCTTGGAAATACTATGAAAGTGTGTGTATGTGAACATTTAGGATATTGGTGAATTTTAAACAAGTTTATAAATAAACATGCGATATAAACAATTTAAAATAGAGTAAACACGTATGAACACACGTATAGGACCCTAAGCATAAAAATTCTAAGTCGTTACGTCTAACCACCTATCCTAAAAGTCATGGCTCTGATACCAATCTGTCACACCCCGACCAAAGGCGGCGGAACATGCCGAGGTGTAACGATTGCCTATAAGCGCATGACACTATTAAAGAGACAATATTTAACAAACTCATTTCATTTCACATTATCGAAAATGTCACATAACAATATTCAAGAGATAGTCAATACAAAATATAAAAAAATATAGCAAATTAAATATTTTGTTCATTTCGCTAATAATTTAAAGTCTTGACAACGTTTTCACCACGATCTCGAGTCAACCTAGATGCAAACCTGTAACATTTCATAAAATAAAGTTTGTCAACACAAAGGTTGGTGAGCAATTCATAAGTTTGAACATGTAGATAAAGTTTGGCACCTTCTATATATAGTGAACCATGTTCACTGTTTAGTTAGAGTTAGAGTTTGAGAAAGTTTTGAGTAAATTAACGAATTATAGTCCAAACTCTCTCTCAAGCTTCACCTAATATTATACAGATAACATATTGATAATATATACACATACATAACACTGAATTGATGTTAATTATGAGCTAGATCTTTAATCGTATTAATCGTATATACACAGATTTGAGATCTGTTCGTTGTTACTATTATTGATACGAGTCATCGGGTTCCAACAAGTGGTATCAGAGCTGTTGGTGCTCATTACACTTGATTTGGTGTTTTAATTATTTCGATATTGTTAAGTTTTTCTGTTTAAGAGGTTTTGAATCAATTTTGGATTGAATTGATTGAATTATGGTTAGATTGGACTGGATTTGTGGTGTTTAAGGTATTGGATAGGTTCGGATTAGAGGAATTTAGGTGTGGTTTGGATTTGTGTTATTTGGTATTGATTTCGGTTTAAGTCCGAAACAGGGTTGTGTTTTGGTCAAAATTGGTTTGGCTATTGATGTTAATCGGTTACGAGATGATATGTATTGGATTCGGAATTTGATTACGAGAAGATTGATAGGTTACTTGTACGATTTGGTAAAGATTTGAAAGAGTATTACAAATTTGGTATTTCTGGGTTTCTAGGCTTAATCTTCAAAATTTCTGGAAAAATTGTTTGAAGATTTGAAGATTTGAAGATGAACGTAATTCGCTATCATCTGTATGGTGATTCGCTATATGTTTATCTGTGATTCGTTATCAATTTTGTTACTTCGCTACCTTGTTCGTTAGCCAGTTCGTGTGAGTTATTGTTTCGTGTTATCTAGTTCGTTAACTAGATTAACTGATTCGTGTGACACAAGTCCAACTTGGGATTTGTGTCATAACAACCTTTGCCACGTGGCATAAGGTGTCAGAGTTTGTTACAAATGGTTGTAACAACCTGATTCGCTAGAGTGTGATTCGCTAATCCACTGTAGCTGATTCGCTAAGCATTCCTTAGTGATTTGTTAAGTTTATTTTGGCGATTCGTTACTGATTTTCATCTGATTCGCTAAAACTAATCCTACATGATTCGCTAAATTAATCCTTTGTGATTCGTTTGGTCAATTCGTTAAGTTGACTTGTGATTCGCTAAACCTTTATCTCATTCGTTATCTGTTTCGCCATTTGGTCAATCTTAATCTTGTTAAGAGTTGATTCATTAAACACTGTTCACAGTTCGCTATAACTGTTCACAGTTCGCTATAACTGTTCACTGATTCGTTAATCTATTTCACTAGTTGATTCGTTAAACACTGTTCATAGTTCGCTATAACTGTTCACAGATTGTTAAATTTTATTTGTTACACCCTTTAAATTTTTGAAACTTTTCAAAGATGGCCGGTATGTATGCATTAGCGTCTTAAAACATGTTGATGCAACAGATGTTGCAACTTGATACCGAGATAGGTTCGCATTCTAAATGTCCACGTTTGATGAAGTTTAACTTTGCCAAGTGGGAACCTCAGTTTCGTGCACATTTGGGATCTGTTCATCTTGATTGCTCTTACTGTCTTGATGAAGTTTATGTGGCACCAATGATTGGTGATGATACTATTGGGTATACACCTAAAGCTGTTTCTCAATACTCACAAGAAGAGAAGAAAGCTTTAGAAATCGAGATAAAAGCCTATTCTACTCTGACTATGGCATTACCAGAGAATATCTTTCATCAAGTGGGTAGTATTAAGAGATGTGCTTCTTTATTTCAACATTTGCGTATGAGAAGCATGGGAAACACTGCTGAGAGTAAGAAAGTGATGCACAAGTTTCAGTTTCGAAACTTTAATCTATTGAAGGGAGAAACAGTTGAAGAGATGACTACAAGATTTAGTCATTTAATTGCTGAAATGGACAAGATGAAAATGGAAATTTCTGAAAGGGATAAAATTGACACTATTAAAAGTGTGCTTCCAAGTTCTTACTCAACATTTCTAATGGTTTTGAAAGAGAATGACTATTTTGTGAATGAAGACTTGACGGCACTTGAATTTCTACAAAAGATCGAAGCTAGAGAATACGATCTTAAGTGTCAAAAATCCTCCAAAGAAAATCAAGATCCAGCTTTCTATGGTGGAAGTTTGCCTCTTAGTTCAATGATCTCTCCAATCACTGCTTTTCTTACTCATGCTGCAAGTGAACAAGAATCAACTATGTTTTATGATCCAAAAGTTTGTTTCTACTCTGCAGGTAATTCGGGTGGTTCTGGAAGTTCAACTAATACAAATCCATTTGCTACACCACCTAGTGTTAATATGAAGGAAGCTGAACAAAACTTTGCTTTTCTGACAGCTTTTATGTCTTCATATGAAAATTTAGTGAGTAGTAAGATTGCCACAAGTGATTTAACAGATGAGGACTATGATCAGATAGATCCAGATGATCTAGAAATCATGGATTTAAAATGGAACATGGCTATGATCGTTCGTAAAGTTAAAAGATTCATGCAAAGAACTGGAAAAGATCTTCCAGCTTTAAACAAGAAGTTGGGTTTTGACAAATTAAAAGTAAAGTGTTATAATTGTCAAGAATTTGGGCATTTCGCGAAGGAATGTGACAAACCAAGGAAAGAATACACTGGTCCTCGTGGTCAAAGTCAAAATGCTTCTACACCACGAGGAAGTGATTCTGAAAAGAAACCATCATCTTCTACAACACAAGCAACGTTAGCAGATGGAACCGACTGGTCACAACGGTTACTATGCAATGATGTTCAAGCAAATTTGGCTATGTTTGGGTTACATAAAGATTGTCAAGATGCAACTGGTAGTGATATGTCTTCTAATAATGATTCTGGATCTGATTCTGACGACTCTTGCGACAAGCCTTCCGAATCAATGTTTGCTTGCATGGCCAAGATCAATGAGGTTAGTAACTCTATTTCTGCTACTTCATTTGTTAAAGCATCATGTTTTGACTGTGAATTTAACAAATCTATGTTAGAAGCATTGAAAAACCAAAATGATAGTCTTATACAAGAAATTGTGTCTTAAAGATACTTATCGACAATCTCTTGAATCTCAAATGAGATCTCGAGAAAAGATTGATGCATTGTCAACAAGTAACCACGATCTCAAGGCTGAGTTATCTGTGAAGATGACAATTAATGAACAAAAGTTTCAAGAAATATTGAAACATCGTTCTAAGATAATGAGCTTGAGGATGAGGTTCTTGAGTTGAAGAACAAATTGGGGAAATTTAGAAATTAATCTTTTCTGTTGAATGAAATCATTGAGGTATCTGGAAAACAAAAGGATTCCAAGAAAGGTATTGGTTTTGTTGAAATTCCACCACCTTTTCATAATGATTATAAAATTAATCCTTTTGCAAGAAAAGAAGAGAATTTGATTCAAAAGGAATCTGTGATTTCTGAAAAACCTAAATTGGATAAACCTGAAATTGTCAAACCCCAAGTTGCTCCTCAAAAACCTCACGTGGAAAGTAAAAAGGTCTTTGTTAAAAATGTTGACAAAGTGATTATTGAAGATGTGTTTGAACCTGAGATAATACACAAGAATAAGAACATTCCTAGTTCTAATCATATTCTTTGCGAACCTCAAGAGTTTGAGGAAACTGTGTATGGTTCATTCAAGTCTCAAGTGAACAAGGAAGAAACTGTGAAAACCAAACCAGTGAGGGCAAAGAAGTCAGTTAAACCAAAAATTTCTGACGAGGACTTAATGCGTTTCATTAATCCTCCGAGCTCTAAGTCTTCATCCGCTAGAGTTTTTAAGTTAAAAGGAATAGACACGATGTTCACTGAAAAAGATATTCCAATAAGTATTATCAAACCTGAACTTATTGAGAGTGTTTTTATCAATGAAACTTCAAAAATTCAAGAACTTGAACGTGTGTATGCTCAAACAAAAACATCAGTTCAATCTGACCCATTGACTAAGGCAAAACAACTTTTAAAACAAGCTAAGAAAATTAACTTTTTGAAGTCAACTGGGACAGATACACTAAAAAGTTTTTCGAACTGTTCTAATTTAGATTTTTACATAAAGAAAAAATCTAAATTATCTGATGAGTTTGCTAAGAGCATTACCAAAAATGTGAGTCATCATCAACCGTCTGCATCGTTTATTCCAACTACTTCACAACATCGTGTAGACATGCGAAGTTGTTTCTTATGCGGTCAACAAGGTCATGTTGTGAGGAATTGTAGTCAGCAGAACTATCAGAATCTTCATCCTTTTATCAAGGACAAATCTAAGCCAATTCCATTGGTCAAGGAGATCCTGAAACGACCTGTGTCGTATGCTGATGATACTCATATTTTGTTCTCTAATGTGAATCCTCGGAAGGTTCTTCATGTTAATGAGACACATGGTCAAGTGAAACCAAAATTCGTTCCAACTGAACCCATATGTCAGAACATGAATTCAAACATTGTTCAGGCAGCTTACTTAAGAAGAAAATCTAGGAAGCCGGTAACTTATTCACAAGTGGCTGAACAACAGTTGAAATCTGTTCAAATTAATGATCAAAGAGAAAACCAAAAGGTGCCCAAGACCGAGGCCTGGGCTGCCTTTTTGAACTAATCACTTTTGTTTGTGTGTAGGATTCATCCAAGACCATCTCTGGTGAAAACTGGATCATGGATAGCGGATTTTCTCGTCATATCACTGGGAATCTCGACCTATTAACCAACGTAAGAAATATTGAAGGGGGTTATGTAGTGTTTGCTGGGAATTCTGGGGGCATGATGACACAAGAGGGTGAAGTTTCAAATGGTCACATTACGTTTGAGAAAATGAATTATTGCGACAAAGTTGATTATAACTTATTGAGTGTATCGCAGATTTGTGATAAAAAGTACACTACGATATTTGACAAAGAATGTCTTATCTTGAAACCGGGTTATGTTATTCCTGAGGACATGGTTTTCATGCGATCACCACGATCAAATGATATTTATGTCTTAAATATGAGTTCTAAGGTATCCACATCGATCGAAACATGTCTTGTCTCGAAAGCAACCGAGAAAGACTCGTTTCTATGGCATCGTAGAATGGGTCACATACATGTCAGAAAGATGAATTATTTAATGGCAAATGACTTAGTTAAGTTACTGAATTCCATTGATACTCCTCTTGAACGACTTCATATGGATTTGTTTGGTCCAGTGAATCGTGCGAGTATTTCTGGAGACCGGTATTGTCTTGTAGTGACTGATGATTATTCAAGATACTCTTGGGTGTTATTTATGAGTTCGAAGGATCAAACACCGGTTTTGGTACAAAACTTTATTACTAAGATCGAATCAGTATATAAACAAAAGGTGAGAAGAATCCGAAGTGATAATGGTACTGAATTCAAAAACACTATATTGGATTTCTTTTGTATTCAAAAGGGAATTCACCGAGAATATAGTTCACCTTACGTACCTCAACAAAATGGTGTTGCTGAACGGAAAAATAGAACTCTGATTGAAGCTGCACGCACAATGCTTGCTGATTCTAAGCTTCCTGTCCAATTCTGGAATGAGGCAGTGAATACAGCTTGTTATACGCTTAATCGAGTTCTAACTGTGAAACGACTCAAGAAAACAAGCTACGAGCTCTTAAATAATAGAAAACCTAATTTAAAGTACCTGGAACCATTTGGGTGTCCGTGTACAATGTTGAAGAAGGATTCGGGTAAATTTGAAGAAAAAGCTATCGAAGCGTATTTTTTGGGATATGCATCTCCAAATAAAAGGGTTTTTAATTTTACATCTGGTTGTGTTGAAGAATGGTACCATGTGGACTTTCAAAAGTACACAACTCCTCCTCAAGGGAAAGGTCCAGACTGGATGTTTGACTACGATAGTTTATTTAATTCATTTACTCCTTCGACTGAACACATTGACGAAGATCTGGTTCGTGCATACTTTGAAGATCATTTGACCATTCCAAGATTTTCAAGTTCTAATGATGTTGAAGCTCAACCAGATGCTCCAGCTGAAGAACCTCAAGTTGTTTCTCCAGTTTCTATTGATAATGTTTCTACTTCTTCTGATGATGATCAAGCTGTAGATCAAGTTATTGATCTTGACAGTGATAATGTTTCATCTCCCGAGTTAGGTGAACATTACACTAACTTATCTGATAATGTTGTTGTTCCTGAGAATCACACTCTTCGGATTCATGGATATCATCCACATGAAAACATCATTGGCGAACTTGATGTGGGCGTTCGTACACATCATTAAGTTGCTTCGTCAAGTGATAATAATATATTGTATGCTTACACTAACTTACATTCTTCGGGAATTGTAAATCTTGCTAAATTCTCTTGCTTTCTATCTCAAGTTGAGCCAACGACAGCTCGTAAGGCACTTGAAGATCCTTCTTGGGTAGAAGCTATGCAAGAAGAATTACAGCAATTTGCACGTTTGGGTGTTTGGGACTTAATAGACAAACCTGCTAGAGTCAAGAAAGCCATTCCGACTAAGTGGGTATTTAAGTGTAAGAAGGACGATCGAGGGGTGATTGTCAGAAACAAAGTAAGTCTAGTGGTGCAAGGTTTTCATCAGCAAGAGGGTATTTATTACACAGAGGTATATGCTCCAGTTGCAAGATTAGAGTCGATTCGAATCTTCCTGGCATATGCAGCTTATAAGAATATCAAGGTCTATCAAATGGATGTTAAAAGTGCTTTTCTCAATGGTGAATTACATGAGGAAGTGTTTGTTTTACAGCCTCCTGGTTTTGAAGATCCTGATTATCCGGCCCGTGTTTACCGATTAAACAAGGCCCAGTATGGTCTACATCAAGCCCCGAGAGCTTGGTATGGCACGCTCGCCGACCATCTGACTGATAATGGCTTCAAACGAGGGACTGTCGACTGCACTTTATTTCATAAACCTGTTGGTGACGATCTTCTCCTAGTCCAGATTTATGTCGATGATATTATTTTTGGGTCTACAAACGACACATTATGTAAGGAGTTCAAGAAGTCCATGCAAACAAAGTTCGAGATGAGCTCGATGGGAGAGATGAATTTCTTTTTAGGGTTGCAGGTTCACCAGTCTGCTCACGGAATTTTTTTTCACCAGACTAAGTATGTGAACGACGTCTTGAGCCGATTCAAGATTTCTGCCAGAAAAATCCCTTCTACTCCTCTTCCAGTAGGGCACAATTTATCACCGGATGAATTGGAGGATTCCGTTGATCCTACCCTCTATCGTGCCATGATCGGTTCTTTAATGTATTTAACGGCTTCTCGCCCTGATATTATGTTTGTTGTTTGTCTTTGTGCTAGGTATCAAGCAAGTCCACGAGTGACTCACCTAGTTACAGTCAAGAGAATTCTTCAGTATTTGAAGGGAAATCCAGACATCGGGTTGTGGTACCCCAAGGATGATACTTTCGATCTTATTGCCTACTCAGACTCAGATTATGGAGGATGCAAGATCAATTTCAAATCAACGACTGCAGGATGTCAATTTTTAGAAAACCGGCTTGTTTCCTGGCAGTGTAAGAAGCAGACAATGGTCTCCACTTCAACCGCCGAAGCTGAGTATGTTGCAGCTTCGAGTTGCTGTTCCCAGGTTTTGTGGTTACAACAACATCTTCGCGACTACGGTTTGAAGTTTCTTACTACTCCTATTTTGATTGATTATTCTGTTGTAATTTCTATCACAAAGAATCCTGTACAACATTCGAAAACAAAACATATCGAAATTCGATATCACTTTATATGGGATTGGTTTGAGAAGAAGTTGATTGATCTTGAGAAAGTACATACTGATTTTCAGAAAGCCGATCTGTTTACTAAAGCCTTTGACAAAACGCGTTTTAAATTTTTGCTTGATTTAAACGGATTGAAGACCCTCGCTGATATCCTTAAACAAGGATGACTATCTTTATTTTCTGTCATATTTTTTCTTTTAAAATTTATTTTGGTTTTAAGGGGTGAAAATCTAGAAAATACAAAAAGAGTGTGTTTTTCGTTTGTATAGATAAAATCCAAAAACATTAAAAATTTCAAAATTCAAAAATATTGTGATTTCTGTTCTTTAATGTTTTTCTTTTAAATATTTAGAAAAACCAAAAACATTTTAAAATTTTGAAAATCCAAAAAGAATGTGATTTATGTTTTGTACAGAAAAATCCGAAAATCCAAAAAGATTGTGAAGTTTATATTGTTTATAAGAAAATTGAAAAAGACAAAAATATTGTGTTTTTAATGTTTGTATAGAGAAAAACCAAAAAGATTTTTGCAGGTGTTTTTAGATTATTTTCTCGCTGAAAATTATGTCGGTTATTTAAGCTTGTGAAGCATGCTTGCATGTCTTGGTCCTATTATTCACTTGTGAATTGATGGTTAGCCATTTATTTATAAACTTAAGTTAACTGGGGCGATTAAATTTATCTTTTCTATATTTTATGCTCCTCAAATTTTTGAGTTTTTGAAGCAAAAAGAGAACATGATAGTACATTGATTATCTTGACCCCAAATCCAGCAAAAAGTAAGCTTAAAAGACTGTGTGCTTAATTGCATTGGTGCATTGGTAGGTCTTAAAACAACCCAGTAGAGTAAAGTATGTTATATAAACATAAAGAAACGCCAAATTGAAAGGGGTGTTAGTCTCTAGCAAAAGTTTCGGCGAGGATGGCAGAAATGTAATAACCAGTCATACTCAAGTCTTATATTTGTTGATCACCCAAAAATAAAATAAAGCAAATAACAAGCGTTAGGATTCTGGATACTGTGAGTCTTTATGCGGCTTAATCATCTGGGTATTCATAAGCATGAATATTTCACTCCCTTTTAAGAAGCAAACCCAAAGTCATTAAACTTGATCACCGTTGTACTTCGTACAATTTAAATTACTGACTTGATCAAAATCCGCTGTTAGTCATACAATTGTTCCTACCTTGCGTGCGTCTTAATACCAATAAGAAATGGACCCCAGGGGATACAATGTATGTAAGCCGACAGATGGACTCGTGCATACCCACTCACAGTAAAGGAAACTTGATGCATTGCTCAAAATTTCAAAATTGGTATCAAAAATTTTGATCAACAATATAATGGTTTAAGTCAATTTGGGGTGATTTGGGAAAAATCAAATTATGCTTGAACCGAGATTAGAGGCTGATAGTTTCTGATATTTTGTGCTTTAATTGAACAAATTAATCATATCAAAAAATACTTGAATGTGTGTTATCAGATTTATGTGGATAACAATACCAATGACCGACTTATCGCCAGTCATAATATCGCTGAAATATAAAACTGTGATGGAAGGGCAATTTGGTCAATATGATTCTCTGCTCAAACTCGACAAAAATACAAAAATACGTACTGTTTTTGATAAACCATTGAAAAACACAAAAAGATTGTCTATTTTTAATTGTTCGGATATTCTTTTGTAAATACATTCTTTATTTTATATAAAATACCAAAAAATATTTTCGTTTTTCTTTGTACATATTATTTTAAGTTATGTTTCGGAAAACTGAAACGTTTTTAAGGTATTTGGTTGTCGGGATAAAAAGATTCTCGATAACCTAATTTATTTATTTTATTTAATTATTTAATTCATTAATTATTTAATTTAAAATTAAATAAAAGATTTTTTAATTAGAATCTAATTCGTTATTTATGGATAACGAACTAGGTGATTCTTTAGCGAACTAGCTTTTGGTTCGCTAACCAAATTCTCTTCCGCACTCTGTAACGAATCATCCCTTCGTTATGCATATTTAACGAATTAAGCCACAATTCATATCTTGATTCGCTGAATGTAACGAATCAGGAAGTGATTCGCTAACCTAAGGTAACGAATGAATTAGCGAATGGGCTAATTCGCTAACTTTATTCAAACGAAGTGCCTACTTCGTGCCAGCTGTACCTAGGGTTGTGTGCAAGGTTATATAAGACAAGAAAACGAACAGTTCTTCACTATTCGCCTTCTTCCTTCACCTTAAAGTAACCTTATTCAAAATTTACTCTAAAATTTCAATCGTCACATTTTGATATTTCTAAGATATCTTTGGATTTCTAAGGTATAGCCGATCATGGCGATCTAATTTTCGTCAAAATGGCTAAGATTTGATAGTTAAATTATGAACTGTTAAGGGTTTAAGGGTTTCCGAGTTTATAAACCCCATTTCAGTATAATTTGTGTTGACATACTTGTTAATTTAGATATCATTGTGATCGGAATGTCATTCCGATACCCTTGGTGGTCTCTAATCAACATTTGATTATTGTTTGCTGGGTTAATTATGTGTTCATGGTCTCGGTGTTTATGTTTAGTTAGTTTCACTTAGGTATTTAGAGATGTTGAGCCTCAATCTCATCTATCTTAGCTTATGAGCGTGATTCCGAGTACAACGAGATCATTATCTCGATGGTTCAACGATAGTTATGGCCTAATTGAATTTGGGTTTATAATGTTGACTGTTGTTGTTCGTCCTGATTTTGACCTTGACTATGCGAGTCAAAGAGAAAGTCTAAATTTTTGACCATTCGTTAATCTTAGCGAATTGGGACTATTTCGTGTCCAATTCGTTAAGATCTTACACGAACTAGCTCAGCGAATAAGATGTTACATGAATCAGATATGGATTCGCTTAAAATATAACGAACTAGAGTTTAGTTCGTCAAAATTAAAATAGTAATTCACTATGTTCAGTTCGTTAAAGTATTTACTTGATAGCGAATCGCCTGATTCGTTATCTTATTGTAACGAATCAGTGTGACTCCCAACGAATGAAATTTATTAATTAAATTAATTTCAATATTCATTTAATTTAATTAAAGGATTTAAATCGTCTAATACACGTAAATAGATTAATTACACATATCTTTTAATTATATATATATATATATATACACCATCTATAAATATATTGATATATTTTGATAACTCTTCTCATATTCGATTTTATTTATACAGTAAAACATGGCTGATCAAGAACAACAAAATCAACCACCACCAGAACAACCTCCACAAGGACAACCACCACAACAAGATCAACAAGCTGAGGTGATCTTCTTGCCGTTTGATAAAAAGCACAACATTTGTGCTTATGTTGATCAAGATGTATCTGATTTGGAAACATCTGGAGATTTGTTGACTTTCTTACGACGATCAAAGATACACTATGCTATAACTGCTAGACCAAAAGTGTATCTTAGTATAATCAGGCAATTTTGGAACACGGCAGAATATGTTGAGGCAGATAAATTGGTTCGAGCTACAATCAATCAGATTCCAATTACGATTGATGTTGAGGTCATTCATCGGGTACTTCAATTTGACGATAATGATGATAACCCGTGTGAATTTGACAGGACATTGGTTAGATGTTTATTCACACGCTTGAACTATGGTGGTGATATTCGTAAATCTATGCTGAACAAGAACAGGTTGTGTCCACCATACAAGTATCTGTTGCATGTCCTACTTCATTGTATGAGTGGACGTCGTGGTTGGTTTGATGAGTGTCGCCTAAGTTTGCAGTCAGAGTTTCTTGCCCTAATCCTGAACAAGCCCTTCAACTACTCAGAACTCGTCTTTGATCATCTGAAAGAACATGTTCAGCAAACTCTACAGTCAAAGAAGTTCTTGATGTACCCTCGCTTTTTACAGCTAATTATTTAGGATTTGATTTCGAATTTGGTGATTGATCGGACGTTGGTGAACGATGTTCTTGATATGGAACATATGAAAGCTGAAACGGTGCATCGTATGTTAATTTATAGAAAGGAAAAGCCACAGGACAAACGGATGATTGGTCATATAATCAATCTGGATTACGTATGTCCTCCTAATGAACACTGGATCCACGATGATTCGGATTCCGAGCGTGAAGGGGGAGAAGGTGGGAACAATGATGGTGGAGATGACGATAGTGATAATGATGGGAATGATGGTGCTGGTGGAGCTGGTGAAACAGCTTTTAAAGAACAAAAAGATGCAGTTGATGTGGCTCTAGCTGCCACCATTAAAGCTCAACTAGAAAGAAAACGAAAAGGGAAAGCGGTGGCAACTGGTGAGCCATCGAAAAAGAGACGTGTTTCTGAAGGAGCTGGGGTGGTTATTGGAGTACCACCACCATGTCAATCAACTCCTCAAAGCTTACTACTAGCACTACTAGCACTCCGATGCTTACTACTAGCACTCTGATGCTTACTTTGACGACGACGTTGGTGTCACACGAGAGGCTCGGTCTTATTCCTCAAATGGCGTTACCCGAGATACCGAGACCTCCTGCTGCATTGTCTACAGTATCTCCTACTACATCAATGAGACCTCCTCCTCCGCCAACAACTACTCCTCCTCCACCTCCGCCTAGTGATGTCTCATTCATGAGAATCACTCGGCCTCAAGGACCTGTTCAACCTGTTCACCCGTCCGTATACAACTTGCCACCAGGTCGTCAAACTGAAATGCTGCTAAATCTGCTACATCTATATGAAAATCAAATGGCAGCTGACCGTCAAAATCAAGAACGACTCATAGAGAATCAACGACGAATGATGAGTTATATTTCTTTCTGTCAAAAGGAGACTAAGTCATTGCGTACGATTGTTGAGTCTCAGGGGGTGAAATTAAAGGAACAAGAAGAGTTGATTTTACAATTAACTTGTAAAGAAGATGCCCTCAAGAAACTCAAGAATGACGATGATGATCCTGATGAATCTGGTGCAGGAGGTGAGCCTAAACAATCGCATGGTTCATCCTCTGGTGCTGGTGTTAGTGGCGGTGATGATTCGAGCAAGCAGATAATTATTTATCAAGATCCAACAGCTGCCAAGCCAATTGAAATGATTGCAACTAACAGAGTGATATTTGTTGATGGATCAGGGGTGGTTCGTAGTGTGGTAAACAGAGATGAGATAGAGGTTGGTGAGTTTGTGATTAGATCCTTGACACGGGAGCAGATTTCGATTTTGCTTGGGCTGAATGACGATCAGTTGACTGCTTTAGAGACTGAGCCCGATGTCGAAGTGATAACTGAGGAGGATTTGGAAGTTGATCCGTTGTTTATGAATACGGATTTTATTTATGAGAATGATGAGATTGAGATGAAGGATGTGACTGCTGAAGAGTACCCGGACTTGTATCAACACGCAAACGTTGATCAAGGTGCTCCGGTATTTCAAGAAGAGGTGTTCAAAGAGACTGAGGATGAATTGGAAAAGGTTGTGCAGCGAACAGTACCCTCACTCAAAGAAGTGACTGATGAGGACGTAGAAATAATAATTCAAACGTCATAAAGTGGGTAAAATTATCAGTGCTTATTGTTATGTAGATCAAGAAAGAAAAGATACTGCTGCTGCTTTGGTTAAGTCTAATCAGGTGACTACCTTCAAGACCGTTTCCAAGGTACATGGTGATATTGTCTCCTGGCTCTATGATTCTGACCTTAAAGTATGTATAGTAAAGTGGGAAAAGGGTGTTCAGTATTACGAGAAGATAATGGATGTTCTGACATTACCGCGGTGGGATATTCGTACCCTCGCGAGACGTCCATTTATCAATCGTGGGGGTTACCGAACAGCTGAGTGGTTTCACCAACACTTACTGTTCGAGGTCAATCATGGCTTCAAATTCTTCAAGCCCCAGGTCCCAAGACATAAGTGCATTGACGAGATTGATCCAAGGACCGGCTGGAAGAAACTTGTCTTGAATGTGAAGCCGCCAAAGACGATGAAAAAGGTTCCTGTGAAGACAATGCCTCAAGATATTTATCTGTCTTTCAACTGTTGGGTATGACAATCGTACTGACGAGGCCGTTATTGTTCGTGGTCGAGGACTGCAGACCGAGCTCATCAAAGATAATTGACCCGATGTGGTTGGTTAATTTATCAGAGACAGACAATGATGTGCTACACAGGAAGCAGATTTTGATCGAGCGCCAAGAAGATTACGACCTGGCTATGCAATTCCAATGAGTCGTTCGTGTGTGTCATGAACATGGAATTCATAGTTGCAGAGACTGGCAGTCCAAGCATTTCAAATAAGTTAAAGACAAAGAGCTCAAGGCGAGGGGGTGTCTGTTAGTGCACAGTTTTGCGTCTTGAGTCTTTGTATTTATCGTTAACGTTTTTGTTTATTAATTAATGTAATAATTAGTTTATTTAATAGCCAGTTCGCTAAGTTAAAGGCTAGTTCTCTAGGGGATGTTAGCGAACTAGCCAAGTAATGTATTCCCTCCAGATTCGTTAGGGGATGTTCACGAATCAGGGGGTGTTTCGCTAAGCTTTTGTATGTAACGAAGGGGAAGCTGGTTCGCTAGGGGATGTTAGCGAACCAGATCACCTTCTATATATAGTGAACCATGTTCACTGTATAGTTAGAGTTAGAGTTTGAGAAAGTTTTGAGTAAATTAACGAATTATAGTCCAAACTCTCTCTCAAGCTTCACCTAATATTATACAGATAACATATTGATAATATATAAAAATACATAACACTGAATTGATGTTAATTATGAGTTAGATCCTTAATCGTATTAATCGTATATACACAGATCTGAGATCTGTTCGTTGTTACTGTTATTGATACGAGTCATCGGGTTCCAACACCTTCATTAGGCGGAAGCCCTTTTTGGCGGGTGGTTATTGAAAACCTTCCTTAGGCGGAAGCCCTTTTTGGCGGATGGTAACTGAAACCTTCCTTAGGCAGAACCCTTTTTTGGCAGGTGGTTATTAAAAACCTTCCATTGGCGGAAACCCTTTTTGGCAGATGTTTACTGAAAACCTTCCTTAGGTGGACTGCCGTTGTATTCATTTGATATGTTTCACGGTTGCATGTAGGGTGCCATGTGGCTATGGAGAGAAAACTGGAAATCAATGACTGTCAGGATAAGGGCGTGTGAGATGGGATGTGTTGACGACTGTTGTGTTTGGCAGACTACCTTTTCATTTATGTTAGGCGCGTGGGTGAGAATTTCGGTGATGCGCCCAGCTGCAACACACCTGACGGTTTGTGTCTCGTGCGTGGCGTATTCAGACTGCCTCGCACATCTTGTCTGCCTCGGTCTCTCCCCGTTGCATTAATTGTGATATGTATATAAGGAGGTCTTGCGCTCCCAAATTTTCTTTATTCTTCACAACTTCCTTGTTCTCTCTAGAGATTTCCGACTAATACTCTTCTCTTCCATAGAGTATTTACCTAAAATTCCATTCTGATTTTCTTTCATTTATTGTATGGTGGGCTCTTTTCAATAGGAGAGGGAGACGGGTCAAAAGAAACTATTGACGATGGAGTTCATGAGTTGTCGTATGACCCATTTTGACTTCGACGAGGTAGTTAAGGACTACTAGATCGACCCGATGTTTAAGCCGGAGTTGTTGGCTCCTGGAAACACGTTGTTGGATGCTCCTGCTGGCAAGATTGCTGTTTACAAGGAGTTTTTCATGCTTGGCAACTTTCGCTTGCCAATTACCCAGCTCCTACCGGAGGTTCTTGATGATTTTGGATTACACCTAACCCAAGTGCATCCATTAGGTATGGGACACCTTCGCCAGTATGAGTTTACTTGTCATTGTTTGGGGTCAACCCCTTCAGCTGAAAATATGGTAGCGTTCTACCAGTGGCGGAACTCCCAGGGTTGGTACAACATGTACACCCAGTCGGGAGCCAAGGAAAAAGCTCTTGACACGCCCAAGAGCCTTCATGAGTAGAAGAGTCTCTTCTTCTACGTCACTACACACCTTGTTCCTAACGTGATGCAAATTGCGGTGGGAAAAAACGGCCCGTGCCGAAATCATTTCCGTATTCCAGTACGGACTGGTATAGTTCTTTGTGGGACAACTTGTCCTCGATCCGCCCATATCCTGAGTGCGCTCTTATGCTCTTTGGGATGGGTCACATCTGGGAGGATGCAATGAAGGTGGCCATAATCAAGAATGGCGGGAAAGGTATGTTTGGTTATTTATGTTCTCGATCAGTCTTCTGATTTTTTGCCTTTGCTGACGCACGAGTTTTTATATTTTATTTTATTTTTGCAGAGGTGGTGGACCCACTGTTGTTTTTTCCTGAGAGTACGAAGACCCTTTACCGGCGGCCATTGGGTCTTCGAGAGGAGCCGATCCTGGCCAGGACGGCTAATAAAATTTGTTTTTCCCCTCCCTACGGACTAGGCATTGCCTCCGTGTCTGTCACCACCTCCTAGTTTTGGTAACCCAATAGAGGGTATTCTTTGCATTCTGTAATGAATTCAATCATGTAACCACATTCTTTCGATTCTAGATGACACGTTTGCTTTATTTTGCATGTAAACGATCTCATATTGTGTGCCTTTCTTTTCAAGGGGCAAAGGAGTCACAAGGCGACGACGACAGGAGGATAGCTACCTTCTCGAATAAGCCCTTGGAGGATGATGACGACGATGACGTCCTGACGTGCCATTTGGACCGCCATGCGCTTCCTTTACTACGGTTCCAGATAATACTTGAACAGATATGGATAATATTTTACTCCCGACCGCCAGCACCAGAACTATTGGGGATACCATGATGCCTTCAGCCTTTTAGTTTGATACTGTTGTCGACATCAAGGTATCCCAAAGTTCATCAGTTAGATCCGCCATGGGAGCCAAGGCGCTCACTGTTTCAAACGAAGTGGGGCTCTTGCCGGAAGATCAGGATGAAGAAGAGGAATAGGTTCCTCTTTTTAAGAAACCTCAGCTTGGCGGGTTCGTCAAGTTAAGTTGTCTAGTTAAATCTCTAGGTATTTCTTGACTACCATACTTTGGTTTGCTTTATTACTTCCTCCAGTTTTTGCATATATTTGTGGTGTGCATGGGCGCATATGGTGCTTCTGGAGAAGAAGAAACAACTTGAAGAGACAGCGTAGGAAAATATTACTGAGTCGATCACTGATGCACTAGTTTCTTTGCCGATGAAGACGAATGTGGGCGGCTCGTCTGAGGCCCAACCTATACTTCATTTGGTAATTTCGCCTATGATGACGGGAGTGGTTAACCCGTTCGAGGCTGAGGCCAGGGTGACATCGGAGCCCATGATGGCGGAAGTAGTTATCCCTATTGAGGTCGAGACTACGGTGGAAACATCCCAGTCTATGACGGCGGCCATGGATAAATTGCTTGAGGTTCCAGTTGATAAGTCGGCGGATAAGGCTTACTGCCCTATTTCTTTAGCCGATATTTTAAAGTTATCCAAGACCTCTAATTTTGTCCTTGACAGAGATGAGCATGTTCAACCACCTCCCTTTAAACTTGGGGCGGTTGTGACCGGAAAGTATTTTGACCTTAGGAGTGGTAGTGGCGTGGGTGTTGGCGGCGGTGTGGGGAGAATGAGCACAAACTCCCGTGATTCGATCGAATTGGATCAGGAATATTTGCCTCAATAGGATATTACTTGCGGTGCTAACTTTGAAGATCCGGTAGTCTGTTCTGAGTTTTTGGAGCACGCGTTCCCACCTGTGGAACGTGTTGATCGCAAGTTCCAACCCCACGATGGCTTGGTCTCTGACGCCGTCAGCGATACCGTATGAGGTCTCTCTAGAATGGCAGAACTCATTTGAGATAATAGAGCTCTGCTTGCTTAAAAGATAGAGGCTGACGTCGCCTTAAGAGAGATGGAGCTTGTTGTGAAGAATGGTGAGGATGCCACCAGGAAGGCGGGCCATGAAGCGGTAGAGCACCGCCATGCTCTGGCTGCTACTCTTGAAATGGCAGTGGAAAGTAAAGGAAGATTGGGCAGAATCTGTCCGGGAATGCGCTGAGCGCTATAAAGAATTTCAAGCTTCTTTCAAGAAGTCTAATGAAGATCTTAAGGGTGCACATGCCCGAACTCGGGGAACCAAAGGAGGCTGCTTCCAAGTATGAGCAAGAGAACGCAGACATGCTTAAGCGGGTTGAGGAACTAGAGGCGGAGGTGGCGGTCCGGAAGGCGAATGCTGGCAAGTTAGTTGATGTGATTGCTTCGTGTGAGCATAATATCGAGACGCTGACTGCTCAGGGTGTCGCTCTTGCAAGTGATTGCGATTGGCTATTGAAGTATGCCATCCGCAAGGTAAATTCCTTTACACTTTTTTTTGGCCAATGTGTTTCCTCTAAATTTTGTTTTGTGGTGTAGGTTTCCCAGTGCATCATAACTGATGATGCTATTACGAGAGCGTTGGGCTCCTTGTGACTGCAGCTCATCAGGTGGGACATAATACGGAGTTTCAGGAGGCTCTTACACATGTGAATGATCAGATTCCTCTAGAACTGTATGCTCTTCATGGTATCGATGTCAACGCAGGGTATGAGGTCGCCGAGGCAGAATATGATGCCTTGTCTTTACCTGTCTTGTCTGTCATCGCACAGTGCACCATAGAAGAAAATGGTGTGCAGAAGTTAAGAGAACTGTTGGAGCCTTCTCGATCGGTCACTTCTACGGCTAGTGATGATAGTCCTGCAGATCAGGATCCGGCAACTGGGGAGTCAGAGGAGAAGCTTGACGACGAGGCCTCTCTCCACCAAGAGTGGAGTTGTACATAAGTAGTTTAGGACTTATGTAAATATATGTATTTGTCTAGCGGTTGTTGGTGTCCGCTATTTTGTAAATTTTTTGTTTATGAAATGAAAGACATTTATTTCTACTTGTGTCTATCATTTTCTGTTGACTTATTTATATACTATGTACGCCAAACCAAATAATTAACTTCAGACTATCTTTTTCCTTAATGATATCATGGCCCTAGGCCCGCATTTACATAATAATGAAATTGATTTACATATAACACCTTCATAGTCGCACCGTGTAACACCCCGTAACCGCAGCGGAAATGTAAACGGGATGCAACAAACGCCTCTGATATCAACCACATTGTTTATAAAGAAAACTAAATGCATTAATATACTTCAAATTACATTATCTCGTATTTCATTACCGTCTAGGTGATACACACTTCATACCATACGATACATAATTCTATTTATTATAATATATCCTAACATCCCGCACGCAAATCTTACACACATCAAGCACTTAGCACAGTACTGTAACACCCCGTAACCGCAGCGGAAACATAAACGGGATGCAACAGACGCCTCTGATATCAACCACATTGTTTATAAAGAAAACTGAATGCATTAATATACTTCAAATTACATTATCTCGTATTTCATTACCGTCTAGGTGATACACACTTCATACCATACGATACATAATTCTATTTATTATAATATATCCTAACATCCCGCACGCAAATCTTACACACATCAAGCACTTAGCAACTAAGCAGTCACTTCATCTTAATTGTACCTGAAAAGTATGTGAGAAAACGGGTCAACTACGAATAGTTGGTGAGTTTCACAATTTGAGTAAACCTTGATAAAATCAATATCATAATATAATATTATCTGGGGACACTGTTAACCCAGTACTGTACCCTTTCCGGTGGCAATGTTAACCCTGAAACACCTCTTTGGACATCTGGGGACACTGTTAACCCAGTACTGTACCCATTCCGGGGGCAACGTTAACCCAGAAACACTTTTAAGGACATATGGGGGCACTGTTAACCCAGTACTGTACCCATTCCGTACGATTCCCGTACAATCAAATATTTATAAATACACGCAAATCCACGCGTTCATTATGTACTTAAACATTTCAACAGTAACATGCTTCCGCCCCGGGAAAATATTTGAAAACAATTCAGAAAAAGGGGCTCGTGAAACTCACCTTAGCATATGCAAGCAGGTAACAACAATCATTATCAGTTAACACGTCCAATCTGTAATATGATCCCTACGATCGTTACTATACACTCATTATTAATATAACTTTAACCGTATCAACCGGTACATCTGGGGACACTGTTAACCCAGTACTGTACCCATTCCGGGGGCAATGTTAACCCAGAACACTTCTCCGGACTCAGATTGTGATTTCGTTTAGAGTTCAATGGTCAAAATTATTATTAGTCGTTTTTCCTGTTTTGCGTGCCTAGCACGGTTATCCGTTTTTACGTTCCAAAAACGAGTTTGGTCACACACGACCCGAAAATAGTTGTTGACTGATAAATTAATTAAAGATGTGAAATTAGAACTCGGTTTAGACGCCCCGATTGGCCGCGGGACTCGTTTCCGTATTTGGCGTACCGGAAACTGTTAAATCGGTTAAAAATACCCGAATCATCCGAATTATTTTCGGATGATTCATTTTTACTTGTTTAACTCAATTATATGAAAATAATTCATTTTTAGGGTTTTTATACACCAGTCAGTTCGCTTAGGCGAACTTTACCGGTTTACGCGTTTTAAACTTTAAAAGTTTGTTTTTGCACAAATAATTATCCGTTTTGTCTCGGATCTTGAAATTTTTCCCAATTCACTTTTTGACAGTGAGGAATTTTATAAAAATATTTCCAGAATTAATTTTTATATTTAAAATTTATTTATATATTTTTAAACACCATTTAAACACTAAATAATGTGTAAATACAAACGACCTTATAAAATCCCAAATTTTTCCTGGATGTCCCCTGCCATCCACATAGTCCCCCGTAATTTTTACAGAACCAAAATCTCTTTTTACATGCCATTTTCACTAAAACCAAGCTAGAAAACCCTAGAACTCGTTTAACCGAAAAGCCTACTTAGACTTCTCTAACTGACCTAAAATTTTGTGTGTGACATATACATGATATAAAAAGCTTATATGCAAGTTTCCAGAATTTTTCATGATATTTAACTATTTTTCACCATTTTTAGCCAAAACCGAGCATTAAATTCACCAAATATTCATCCTTCGTCCAAAAATTACCAAAGATTCACAGAACTCTTATTTTCATGTGTTTAACACCTCTGTCAAATTTCATGACCTAACTCTAAACCATCAACAATCTGTCCAAATCTCTAAACCCGAACATAAACCGAATATACCTTTCGTTTTCCGCCACTACAAGCTACAAACTCGTCTTTCCTCCTTATCTACCACTAAAAACAGAACCTGCAACCAACATACCACAATACCAAGCAAGTTACACTCACGATCAAGCCTCTTACACTATAGTTTCGGTTATTATTCAAAAACAAAGATTTAAACCGTAAAAATTCGTTCTTGGTTCGTTTAACTCCTTTCTTAGACCAAGATCCCTTGTATAACCCGTATACATCACTTGATCATGCAAGAATCGGCTTTCATCTTTGAAACCTCATTTTCTTGCAAATAAACTCAAGAAACGAAGATGAACACGTGAATAACTCGATCATTACCTTGTTTTTCTTGCTAGAACTCTCGGTTTTTGGATGAAATTGTTGAGAGAATTGATGGATTGTTGAATGTGTTGGTATAAAAAAGAAAAATGGAATGGGGTTAACCCATGGAGACCGATCGGAAGTCTTAGGGGGGTGGGGTGGGACCCACCTCTACATTCTAGGCCACATGTTTGGATTTCGGATATCCGAATAATGTTTTGGATAATCTGGTTCAGTTCGTTTTTCGGTTAAATGTCTAGTTCGGCTTAAAACTAGGTTAAAACAGTCGTTTTTTGGCTTAAAAATGAAATTTATATAAAACCGATTTAAAAACTTTAAAAACTTAAACCATGACATTTATTAACTTAAAACGTCAAATTATTAATTATCGCGCATCTTTTTCAGCTTGATCGATCATCTCTTGCTCGGTTTGGTATTGAAGGTTTCGTTTAATGTACCGACGTACCATTAAATCGAAATTCTTTTTATGTGCCGTACTTTACTTATCCCGAAGCATTAATGCTCCGTAAAACCACTAAATATCATATATCTCGTCTATAATTGAACCCTCGATTCGTTCGGGTTTCAATAACTATCGATCGATTAATCGCATATTCAATGCGATGAAGTATATATTCACGTACAATCAATACAGTGAACCATGTATTCTCGTATAATTACTATGGTAATTCATGTACCCGATATTAAATATGACGTAACTATTGTCTACCGGTTAGGGTATACCGGTTTCGTCGGAATTGTTACACACCGCGTTACAAGTTCGAGGAATCGACATGCCATCAAGTTTAACTAACGCATATGCACCTTTGCCTAGGACTTTGTCAATCTGATAAGATCCTTCCCAATTTGGCGATAGTTTTTAGGCGCTTGTGCATTAGATGCCTCGTTTTTCCGAAGGACGTAATCTCCTGCATTGAAGTCACCGATTTTGACTTTGGCGTTGTTCTATTTTTGGATTTGGTGTTTGCAATTGTGCTCGCACGTTGTTGCCAATTCCCTTCGTTCTTCTAGGGGCATCAAGTCTATGCACCGCTGCTCGTCACTAATCTCTTCCGCTGCCGAGACACAAGGAGAAGGTAGACTTATTTCGTCTGGGATCATCGCTTCTGTGACATAGGTTAGACTAAATGTCGTTTCCACGTTACTTGTATTCCTTTGCATTCGAATGGCCCAAAGTACAAGATCAATTTGGTCTACCCCACCGGATATGTAACGATCTAATGTTACTTTTATTTCGTCGACGATGTTGCGGCTTGCTCGTTCAAATTCCCCATTGCCTTGTGGGTGCGCCACAAAAGTGAACGTTTTAGAAAATTCCTTCTCTACAAAATGCTTTTCGTTGTCTCTTACAACGTTCATGGGTAGGCCGAAGTCGACGTATGATTAACTTCCAAATGAAACTTTTCATATTGGAGACATTGATAGTGGCCAATGGCTTAGCTTATATCCATTTGGTGAAGTAATCGATGTCGACTATCCAAAATTTGACCCGCCTTGGTGCTTCATGAAATGGACACGTGATGTCAATAGCCCATTTATGAAATTGTCGGGCGGCAGTAACTGGTATCATGTTATTTTTCGGCGGAGGGTATCTGGCTAGTAGCGTTGGAACGCGTCGCTTTTACGAATATGATTTTATGCTTGTACTTGCATGCGTAGCCAGTAATACCCCACATTCATGATTTTTTCCACCACCAAGCGCGGGCCTGCGTGTATCCCACAAATACCTTTATGACTTTCTCTCAATAGGTAATTAGCATCTTGCGGATCTATACAATGGAGGACTGGACCTAGGTAGGATCGCCTGTATAAAACGTTGTCTTTTATCTGGTAATTTAGCGCTTTATAGCATATATTTCTAGCCTCCTCTTTTCTTCTAGATAAAATACCTGTAGGCAAGAATTTAACAATCATTGTCATCCAGGATGTGTTGCCCGTGGCAATGACACAAACTTCTCTGATATGGACCGAGGGGGTGCTGAGAACCTTAACACGAATGTGTTTTGCCAAGTATTCAAAACCTACTACTAACTTGCAAAGTGCACCAACTTGTTTATTTTCACTGCGCTTGATGTAGGTTACTTTGCATGTTGTGAAACATTGAATCAGCGCCTTGGCTTGGGTCAAATATAAAGTCATTTCTCGTCTTTAGCTTCATATGACCCATCGATTTGATTTTCTACTAACATGGAGTCCACATGGGCTTCCAAATGTCTGGCTCCTAAATTTCTCGCGATCCTGAGTCCAGCCACAAAAGCTTCATATTCTTACTCGTTATTCGTTCTTTTGAACTCAAGTCAAACAACGCTGGTGAATTCATGGCCTTCTGGATCGACGAGCCTTAGCCCACCACCTGATTCTTTGTCATTTGAGGTTCCTTCCGTATAGAGCCGCCAAACGTCTTCCTTTTCTTGTGCCATGGGTGGTTCTAATTCCCTGCGGTGATTCTCTCTTGCGCTTTTGGTACTTCCGCGATGAAATCAGCCAGGATCCGCTCTTTGATTGTGGGTCTAGGATTGTATTCAATTGTATGTTCTCCCAATTCTATAGCTCATTTGGCAAGCCTTCTAGACAGTCCTGCTTGTACAATACATTGCTCTGTTTATAATTGGTGAGGAATTTAATTGGGTGACCTTGTAAGTATCTCTTTAAGAGACGAAAGGCTTGAACTAATGCGAGGAACAGTTTTTCCAGAGTGGAATATCTGGTTTCGACGTCAGTGAGTGTGCGGCTGACGTAGTAGATGCATTATGGATAAAGATGTGTTTTGAGCAAATAATTTTTAAGATGTTCAATATCCAATCATATTTTATAAGGTTTATATTTTCAAATACCCCTTATATAATAAATGAAGATATTTAGGACACTTGTCCCACTCTCACAAGTTGTGTACACGTGTCAAACAATGATATTATATGCTGAGTTGACAATCGAAGAGGTTGCATACGCCTTCTTTTTTTCTTTCATCATGAATCTTCCTATGAAAGTTACACATTTATCCAGGCTCTTCAGTTTCTTCATCATATTCAAAATCAAATTTTACACAGCAACATCCAAGAATACCCTCATATTTTACCCTTTCTCCTCTGCTAGAAGCATACTTGGAATTTGATTATCTTCCCCTAAGCTCTTCCTCATTGGACATCAATACTTGAATCTACCATCTGTTCAAGGTATGTTCTAGAGTGTGTAATTTAGTATCTGATTTATGGATATTTGTACTTTTCATGCAAATAATTTATGTTCGAATTTGAAATAAAAAACCTAGACATCCCAGATCCTAATAAAGATGCATCATTTGCTCTGTGGTTGATTTCCCGTAGTTAGTTGGGGGTTTTGAGGTAAAGTCCCTACCTTTTCTCTTTTATTCAGTTTAATTTGTATGATTTGCGATAATGTGTTTGATGATTTCGGTTAGGGTTTATATCATTTCTTAGATTTTGCAAATTTCACAGATGAATACTGATCGTGTTTATAGATTTCTGACAAGCATAGTTACAAGAATCTCTTCATACCTTTTCGACATCATTAATATTGTTATAATAATTAAACTATTTTATATGCTATTAACTTTTGTTCATCAAATTTAACCAAACACGAAACAAACATTCACGAGTTTAGCTTCAAACACAGAACAGGTTGTGGTTACCATCAGTCTCAGGTCTTTATATGCAACCACTTCACTTATTATTATTCTTTTGAAGTAATTTCTTTTGTACACCTCATAGATATCGTCCCATTGTGTACTTAAAGTTCGATTTGAGCAGTTAATGTACATTGTGAAACGACATGCGCCATTGTAGGTGCTTAAGATGGGGTTTAAAAAAATTGAAAATCTTTTTCTTCCGGCATTCTTGAAATGAATCTATTAGGTTTATAATTGTTTTTTGGTTGTGTTAGGGCAAGGAAATTTGACACTGTGGATACGTTATCCAGGTATATGTTCTGGATCAGTTATCCTTAGCATGTGTTCCAGATCCTGCCAGGATCAAGGATCCTCAGTACTTATTATTTACTAACAGTTGTTCTCTTTCTATATCAATATATTGATAGGTATAATGGCTGGAGACGTGGTCTAACCTATTATTTCGCCCTCCAAGTGGTCTAGCACGTGGTCAAAGAAGTGTAGCAGCTATATAGGGAAGGTGGCATCGAAATAGGACTTCTTGTTTATGTATTTTTTGTATATATATATTAAGTTATGATCAGCTAGGGTTTAACGCAACATATCATACTTATTACACAACACCATTCACGACCTACACTGTAATTCTAGCAGTATACACAAACACTTAGCAATATTTGTAATCGCTGATCAAAGCTTCCACCATTGTAACCTTGTTTTTTGATTATTAAAGTGGCGATAGACGATTTTTCATCACCCGAGGTTTTTGTGCCGGCAATAATAAACCGATATAGGCTTTTCCTCGTAACAAATCTCTGTGTTCATACCAATTTTATTAACATATTTATTGTTATTATACAAGAACTCTACCTGACAAAACCAATTTGGTTACATAATCCTTAAAACCGATTTTTGACCAAAACAATTTGGCGCCCACCGTGGGGTAAGTGGTGCTTTAATCCATAAGATTTCTCATCAATTTTCAATCTTTTAAACCTATACCATTACCAATGACCTCTTAAAAAATCTCTGTTTCAACTACCATGCCTTCATAACTTTTTCTCTCATCAAAAGCCTCATTGCCGATGCCTCCTCTACATGCGGGAGTACAGAGGACCAATCCTGCTGGGATCAAGATGCAAACCTCAATCTTCCAAGGCTCCAAGTCCTCTGCTTCCACTTATGTTGTAACTTCTAACAATAATGTTTCTGCTATGTTTTCACAGGTTAAGGCGTACATGGAGCAGCAGAACAAAACCAACCGCATGATAATACGCGAAATTGAAGATCTCAAGAAAACAAAGAGGCCAGGAAAGGATCATACTCCCTTTATACCTATGGTTCTAGATTTCACCACATCAGGATCCATGGCTTAACATACTCAAGGATCCTCTATCCTTCAACCAGGATCCTCCATCCTTCAACTAAGATCCTCCATCCTTCAACAAGGATCATCTATCCTTCAACCAGGATCCATGGGTCAGCACACTCAAAGATCCTCGATCCTTCAACAAGGATCATCTATCCTTTAACCAGGATCCATGTGTCATCATGCTCAAGGATCCTCGATCTTCCACCAAGGATCCATGGGTCAACACACTCAAGGATCCTCGATCTTTCAGCAAGGATCATCCAACCTTCAAACAGGATCCTCTTGATTGTTTCAATAAGGATCCTTCAACTATCAGCCTCAAAGATCCTTCATGCAGAGTCAAGGATCCTCTGGATTTTAACATCAAAGGTCGTGGGAGGTTCATGAGGGAGACTTTATCCCAACGCAGACCATTGCTTCCGGTGGACTAACTGTCATAGTTAATGCTTCCTATCCCGGATACTCTTCTGGGATACCAACATTTAATCAACAAAGAGGTAACCTTTATAATCATATATATTTAGACACTAACATTGGTTCTACACAAGGATACATGCATCAATCAAGCCATAGCCAAGGAACTACAAAAACTCAAGGATATGATATCAAGCGTTCCAGGGGTGGTTCGACCCATTCCTAAAAATCCAGAGGGAAGTCATAAGCTATCCAGGTTTGCTCCACCGATATGTGATGGTGTAATCCCAAAACGCTTTCAAACCCCGAACATGAAGGTTTACGATGGCACAACCGATCCAGAGGAGCATGTAGCTGAATACAGGGAAATAATGGAAATAAATCTCATTCCGGAAAGACTTAAAGAAGCTTGTCTATGCAAAGGTTTTGGATCCATATTAACTGGATTTACTCTCAAGTGGCTGCTAAGTCTTCCTCCTTACTCTTTTTTTGGACAAAAACCTGCTAAGGATAATGTATCAAAATTTGTTATGAGAGGTTTAGTGCTAAAATGATAACAATGAACATATGAACAAAATAGAGATGAACACCGTGATTTGTTGCGAGGAAAAACCCCTTGATCTTGTTTTGTTTGAACGCGTTAAATCAATACACAGTTCTCAAATCTGAGCTATATATAATTAACACATAATACGGATCTAGTTCATAATTACGCTTGATTGTATATTGTATGTAATCTATTAGTTGTATGTATGTGTATAATATTAGTATGAAGCTTTGAGGGTGTATTTGGACAGAGGTTTGTTACGATTAACTCAAAACTTAAATAAACAGTGGACTGATCCCACTATAAATAGAAGATGGATCTAATTCGTTACACATTCCGTAACGAACTAGCATCCACTTCGTTACATACATAAAATATAAATAACTTAACGAATCACCCCATGATTCGTTAAACATCCTTAACAAATCAGGAGGGAAATTAAACTTAGATCTAGTTCGTTAAACATCCTTAACAAACTAGTTTATACTTTAACGAACTACAATAATAACTTAATACTTTATTACATAAATAAAACGACAATTACATAAACGATAGATACAATCACTCGAGACGCTGAACCGTGTACTAACAGACACGCCCTCGTCTTGAGCTCTTTGTCTTTACTTTACTTAAAACGCTTGGACTGCCAATCTCTGCAACTATGAATCCCGTTCTCATAATTTACAAGAACGACGCGTTGGAACTGCATAGATAGATCATAGTCTTCATTGCGTTAGAACAATATCTTATTCTTGTGTAGCACGTCGTTGTCGGTCTCGGTTAAGTTAACAAGCCACATCGGATCAATGATCTTGATTAGCTCGGTCTTCAAACCTTTGCCCAGGACAATGACGGCCTCGCCAGTTCGGTTATCGTAATACCAACGGTTGAAAGATAGATGCATGTGTTGATTCAACGTCTTCACTGGTACCCGCTTCATGGTCTTTGGCGGCTTAACCTTGAGGATCAACTTTCTCCAACCCGTCCTTGGATCATTTAAGATCTCTTCATCATTCATAACTTCTACATCAGGCTCATCTTCCAACACGGTCAATAGATCATCATTTAAGCCAAGCAGTATTGAAATCTGCTCTCGTGTTAGGGATTTTTGTACAAACTGCCCCTCTTCGATCTCATCCTGATTTACCACACTCCTGACCACCCTCGATCCATCCACAAAGATTACAGTGTCAACTTCGATCATCTCAATAGGTTTAGCAGCTGTGTAATCTTGATAAACTATGATCTGCTTGTCCGAGTCACCAACTCCACTAGTACCGGCACCTGAGGATGAACCATGAGATTGTTTAGGCTCACCTCCTGCACCATACTCGTCCGGATCTTCTTCATCATTCTTGATCTTTTTCAGTGCATCATCCTTGCAAGTTAACTGCAAGATCAGATCCTCCTGTTCTTTGATCTTCACCCCCTGAGACTTAACAATCTCACGAAGATCTTTTGTTTCCTTTTGACAAAAAGATATATATCCCTTCAGTCTTCGTTGATTCTCCATCATTCGTTCTTGAGTCATACGGTCAACAAACATTTGATTTTCATATAAATGAAGTAGACTCAGAAACATATTCATCTGTTGATCATGTGTCAAAGAACCAAACGAAGCTGGGATAGGCTGAACGGGACCTTGAGGTCGATTAAGCCTCAAAAATGAGAAATCCATTGGCTGTGGACGCAACATAGTCGATGTAGGAGAAACCACCGAGTTAGAAGTTGAAGGTCTTGGTATAAGAGATAAAACGGTTTGAGGAATCATACCAAGCCTAGGATCGGACGTAAGCGTGGTCGTTGAACTAAGCTCCAGACTGCTAGTAGTAAGCGGCACCGCCAGGCGTTGAGGTGTGAACGACATTGGAGGTTGAACTCCAAACAAAATGCCAGCACCAGCTGACACACGTCGCATAGCTGATCCCTCAGTTGCCAACTCTTTACCCTTTCTCTTTCGTTGAGCTGTAATTGTTGCAGCTAAAGCCGCTTCAACCGCAGCTTTTTGCTCAAGAATAGCTGCATCACCCTCACCACCATTTCCACCATCACCTCCATCATCACCGTCAACACCACCATCATTCCCACCTGGTCCCTCCTCACGCTCGGAATCCGAATCATGATTGATCCAGCGATCATTGTCAGGACACGCATATTCTGGATTTACCAGATGACCAATAAACTGTTTGGTCGGAGGAGGATCCTTCCTGTAGACTTTCATCCTCCGAACGGTATCAGCTGTCATATGCTCGAGTGGCAACACGTCGTTTACAATCGCTTGATCAATCACCAGATTAGGAATCAAGTATTCAATAATTAACTGGAGGAAACATGGATACATTAGAAACTTCTTCTTCTGAATGGTTTGAAGACACTGTTATTTAAGATGATAGAAAATCATCTCTGAAAAGTTGAACGATTTGTTGAGAACCAATGCAACGAATGCTGACTGTAACATGACTGGACATTCATCATAACCACCCTTACGACGTCCCAAGCAATGGATAAATACATGTAATAAATACTTGTAGGTCGGGCATAAACAGTTCTTGTTGTACGTCGAGTCTTCAATGTTGCCACCATAGAATACCCGACGAAAAAGACCCTTGATCACCCTTTTATCAAACTCACATGGATGATCAACGGTGTCTCCAAAACGAATCACAAGTCGGATTACATCAATATCAACTGTGATCGGAATTTGGTTGATTGTGGCTACAATGTGATTCTCCACTTCAATATACATTGCCGTACTCCAAAATTGAAGAACTATACTGAAACGAACGTCAGGGTTTGCTGTGATTGCATAGTGAATACGCGAGCGCCGTAGGAACTCCAATAACCCTCCAAAGATGTTCTCATCAGCAATATTTGTACCAACGAAGGCATAAATATTGTGTTTCTTATCATAAGGAAGCACATGCAGATTTTGCTGTTGTTGTTGCTGTTGTTGTTGTTGATCAGTAACCGGTGGATCTTGGTCCATGTTATCAGCTATAATACTAAATAAATAACATCGAGAATCAGTAATATTCAACAATTATATAAATAAAAATTTGTAAAATGTTGAAAGTTATCAATTAAAATTAATAAGGAAATTAATTTAATATGTCATTCGTAAACAACAGACTGATTCGTTACAATATTATAATGAATCGCTTGTTTGGCTATCAGGTAAATACATGACGAATTAAGAATTAGCGGATTACTATGAAAAGGTAACGAAGTAACCCTCTAGTTCGTTATAATTTACAAATACCAATATGATTCGTTAGAAAAGTTGATTCGATTATTCTAATTCGTTTGAATTGCTTAACGAATTGGACACGAATTAATTACAATTCGCTAAGCTTAACGAATGGCCAAAACAACTTAATCTTTGACTTATCTGGTCAAGGTCAAAATTACCAAGAACACTCAAAGTCAAAAACACAATTCTGATATCAATTACCCCATAATCATCGATGAATATCCGAACAAATGACCACAAGGATCTCGGAAACTCATTGCGATTAGAGTGGTATCTATCTGGGGTTCAAAAACTTAGTATAAGTTTCTTAAATTAGGGGTTTGAACGAAGCATAAAAAACACGATAATAAAAGATAATAATTAACCCAACAATCATCAATCAAAACATGATCAAAGATCACTATGGATCTCGGAAATCCATTCCGATAATAATGATATCAAAATAGAGGTACTCGACATGGTATCAAGCACCCAAATTAAGGTTTATAAAAACCTCATAAACACAGTAATAAACTTGTATAATTAACCTATCAAATCTGTATCATTTTTGACGAAAAACACAAAGGTTTGATCGTCTATACCTTAGGAACACAGTGATATGATCAAAACAATGAGATTCGAAGATCAAAAATTTGTGGAAATTTTGGCAGAGTAACATAACTGAGTGAAGAAGAAGAAGATGAATAGTAGGACGGTTCGTATGCACGCCGTCCTATATACTGACACAACACAATTCCCAATGTAACGAATCAGATGATTCGTTTGAATTTTGAATTTATGAATCAGGTGATTCGTTATGTTAAACTAACACGTGTCATAACAAAAAAGATTTCATTATTGTCTAACTCGTTAAAATGCATAACGAATTAAATATCATTCGTTACAGAGTGCGGAAGCGAATTAGGATGACGAATTAGGTTGTAATTCGTTTGAATGAACTAATTCGTTATTCATAATTAACGAATTACTCTTTATTTAATTTTAAATGAATAAATAAATTAATAAATGAATTAAATATTTATAAAGATTAAAGAATTTAAATAATGCAATTTTTTTTTTCAACTTAAAAACGAATTACCGAGGCCCTTTATCTCGATAATTGAATACCTTAAAACGTTTTACGTTTAAAAAAACTGATAACTTAAAATGAATAAATTAAATAATAATAATTAATTGAGCACGGTTTTGTTGTCCGTAGCAATTCGAATAAGTTAAAGATATTTTGTTTATTAAAATGTAAATATTTACAAACGAAATATCCGAAAATGAAAGACATAGAATAGAAAATATTTTTTTGTGTTTTAAAATTTTTCAAAAGCAGTAAATATTTTTGGATTTTTTGTTGAGTTTGAGCAGAGAATCATATTGACTAAATTGACCTTCCATCACAGTTTTATATTTCAGCGATATTATGACTGCCGTTAAGTCGGCCATTGATATTGTTGTCCACTTAAATCTTATAACAAGTCTTTAAGCATTTTTGTGATATGATTAATGGTTCAATTAGAGCACAGAATATCAGAAACTATCAGCCTCTAATCTCAGTTCAAGCGTAATTTGATTTTTGCCAAATCACCCCAACTTGACTTAAACTATTATAGTGCTGATCAAAATTTTGAAAGTTTTAGAATATTTGAGCAATGCATCAAGTTTCATTTACTATGAGTGAGTATGCACGTGTCCATCTGTCGGCTTACATATATTGTATCCCATCGGGTACGTTTCTTATTGGTATTGAGATGTGCGCAAGGGAGGAACAGATGTATGACTAACAGCGGATTTTGATCAACTCAGTAATTTGGATTGTACAAAGTACAGTAGTGATCAAGTTTAATGACTTTGGGTCTGCTCTAAAAGTGAGTGAAATATTCATGCTTATGAATACCCAGATGATTAAGCCGCATAAAGACTCACAGTGTCTAGAATCCTAACGCTTGTTATTTGCTTTATTTGATTTTTGGGTGATCAACAGCTATAAGGCTTGAGTATGACCGGTTATTACATTTCTTCCATCCTCACCGAGATTTTTGCTAGAGACTAACACCTCTTTCAATTTGGCTTTTCTTTATGTTTATATCACTTAATCTGCTCTAACATTTTGTTTAAGACCTATCAATGCAACAATGATTAAGCACTCAGTCTTTTAAGCTTATTTCTTACTGGACTTTGGGTCAAACAATCAATGTACTATTATTTTCTCTTTTTGCTTCAAAAACTCAATATTTTGAGGAGCATAAAAAAAGGAATTTAATCGCCCCAGTTACTATCAGTCTATAGATTAATGACAATCCTATCAATCTGCAAGTAGATAACAGGACCAAAACATGCAGGCATGCTCCACAAACTTAAATAACCGACATAGTTTCAGCGAGAACATAAAATAAAAGGCCTAACGAACGCCCCAAATACTTTCCATTGTGAGGTAAATGGCTATCCCAAATATTTCCAAGAAATTATCAGGACCAAACATATACAAGTATATGTCCTTCAAATAGAAGTAATAGACATATTTTTCAGCGAACGAAAGCAAAAATCTTTTTGATTTTTCTCTTTACATACTTAAAACACAATCTTTTTGTCTTTTTCGGATTTTTCTATACAAACGAGAAATTCACAATTCTTTTGAATTTTCAAACTTTTCTTATAAATAATACTAAAAATTTTACAATCTTTTTGATTTTTCAAATTTTCACCCCCTAAAAACCAAAATCAAAATTAAATTTAAGATAAATTTAAACTAAAATAAAGATAGGTATCCTAGTTTCAGGATATCAGCAAGGGTCTTTAGGCCATTTAAACCAAGCAAAAAAATGAAAACGTGTTTTATCAAACGCTTTGGTAAATAAGTCATCTCTTTGAAAATCAGTACGTACTTTTTCAAGGTCAATTAATTTCTTCTCAAAGCAATCCCATATGAAATGATATCGAATTTCGATATGTTTCGTTTTAAAGTGTTGTACGGGATTTTTGGTGATGGTAATGGCAGCAGAATTATCAATTAAAATTGGAGTAGTAAGAAACTTCAAACCGTAGTTGCGAAGAAGTTGTTGTATCCACAGAACCTGGGAACATCAACTCGATGCTGCAACATATTCAGCTTCGGCGGTTGAAGTAGAGACCGTTGTCTGCTTCTTACACTGGCAGGAAACAAGCCGGCTTCCTAAGAATTGACATCCTGTTGTTGTAGACTTGAAATTGATCTTGCATCCTCCATAATCTTAGTCGGATTCCTTGGGGTACCATAACCCGGTGTATGGATTGTCCCTCAGATATTGAAGAATACGCTTGACCGCTGCCAAGTGAGTCAATCGGGAACTAGATTGGTACCTAGCACATAAACAAACAACAAACATTATGTCAGGTCGAGAAGCAGTAAGATACATCAAAGAACCAATCATAGATCGATATAGGGTAGGATCGATAGTATCCTCCAATTCATCCGGTGATAAATTGTGACCCACAAGAGAGGCATAGAAGGGTTTTTCGGTAGTAATCTTGAATCGGCTCAAGACGTCGTTCAAATACTTTGTCTGGTGAATAAAGATTCCTTTCATAGACTGATGAACCTGCAACCCTAGAAAGAAGTTCATATCTCCCATAGAACTCATTTCGAACTTGGTTTGCATTGATTTCTCGAATTCCTTACACAATGCGTCGTTTGTTGACCCAGAGATTATGTCACCTAGATAAATCTGAACGAGGAGAAGATCATCACCAATATTTTTATAAAATAAAGTGCAGTCAACAGTTCCACGTTTGAAAAAATTATCCGTCATATGGTCGGAGAGCGTGCCATACCAAGCTCTCGGGGCTTGATGGAGACCATATAATGCCTTGTTTAAACGTTAAACTCGGTCAGGATAATCGGGGTCTTCAAAACCCGGAGGCTGTAAAACAAACACTTCCTCATGAAGTTCACCATTGAGAAAAGAACTTTTGACGTCCATTTGATATACTTTAATGTTCTTGTAAGCGGCATAGGCTAGAAAGATTCGTATGGACTCCAATCTTGCAAACGGAGCATATACTTTAGTGTTGTCAATACCCTCTTGCTGATGAAAACCTTGCACCACTAATCGTGCCTTGTTTCTCACGATCACCCCACGATCGTCTTTCTTACATTTATATGCCCACTTAGTCGGAATCGACTTTTTGACTCTAGCAAGTTTATCGATAAGATCCCAAACACCCAAACGTGCAAACTGCTGTAATTCTTCTTGCATGGCTTCTACCCAAGAGGGATCTTGAAGTGCCATATTGGCTCAACTTGTGATAGAAAGCAAGTGAATTTAGCAAGATTTACAATTCCAGACGAGTGTAAATCTGCAAAAGCACACAATACATTATTCTCACTTGATGAAGCAACTTGATGACATGTTTGAATGCCAACATCAAGTTCTCCAATAATGTTTTCTCTCGGATGATAGTTATGAATCCTAAGAGTGGGATTCTCAGGAACAACAACATTTTCAAATAAATTAGTATAATGTTCTCCAAGCTCGTGAGATGAATCATCACTATCAAGTTCAATAACTTGATCAACAACCGGAGTATCATCAGAAGAAGTAGATGCATTATCAAAGCGAACTTGAGAATCATTATCAGGATCTTCAGTTGGAGAATCGGTTAGAACGTCAACATCATTAGAACTTGAAAACTGTGGAATTTCCAATTGATTTTCGAAATATGCTCGAACTAGGTCTTCATCTGGTTGCTGAGTTGTTGGTGTAAACGAATTAAATAAACCATCATAATCAAACATCCAGTCGGGACTTTCCCTTGAGGAGGTGTGGTATACTTTTGACAATCCACATGATACCATTCCTCAACACAACCAGACGTGAAGTTAAATACCCGTTTCTTAGGAGAAGCATACCCCAAGAAATACCCTTCAATGGCTTTTTCATCAAATTTACCACATCCTTCTTGAACATTGTACAATGACACCCAAACGGTTCCAAGTATTTTAAATTAGGTTTACGATTATTCAATAGCTCATAACTTGTCTTCTTGAGTCTCTTAATAGTTAAAGCTCGATTGAGTGTATAACAAGCAGTATTCACTGCCTCATTCCAAAAATGGATAGGAAGCTTTGAATCAGCAAACATAGTTCTAGAAGCTTCAATTAACGTTCAATTCTTTTGTTCAGCAACACCGTTTTGTTGTGGTGCATAAAGGGCACTGTATTCTCGATGAATTCCCTTTTGTAAACAAAAGAAATCCAATACAATATTTTTAAATTCAGTACCATTGTCACTTCGAATTCTCCGCACTTTCTGTTTGTATGAGGGAGCTTACTTATCCATTTTGAGATAGTTGCTACCTATATGTTCTGATTCATTTACTACAAGAAAGCCACAATTCCCTCCAAGCGTAGGTCGAGATTGAAAGGCAAGAAGGAGTGTTCAAGCCGTAGATGGTTCCCGGTTATTCTCATTCCTGTTTCAGTCCATCAACGCAGGCGGTTAGACTCTTGCTATAGATTAGGGCCTCTATCGTGTTATTCTATACATAGGTAGGCGACAAAGACAAGGGATCTCTCTCGCTACATAGATGGTTGCTTCTTGCGAGAAGCGTCTCTTCCCTTTCAAAAAATTGAAAAATGAAAGAATTTTTCCACAGGTATTCTACGCTCACTCTCTACTCCCTGAAATCTCACTCACAATCTATGGCTCACTTAGGGCTAGAAAGATAGTCTTATTCATACAAAGCCAACCGGGAACCCTATTTTGACAGATCAAACTAGCTAGGATCGAGGATTCACGCCTTCCCTTCCGCTTACACCATTTCTTTGTGAAAGAAGTTAGACGACACAGTTCTTTTTACTATGACTTTCAAAAAGAGTTACCTTATCTCGGTAACGGGGTCTGTTGATTCGGAATCGTGGGATGAGTAGATGTAACAGATGATGAATCTTTCTGTGAGATTCCAGGTATTAAATAGTTCCTTCCCGCGTCAATTGGCAATTCTTGGTCATTGAGATTCATGGGCAATTCGGATGTTTATTTAGGTTTGGAACCCTATATTTCTTTTTTCCCCTTTCAAGTAAAACAAAATGCTTTAAGTTTTTTTTTTGGAATCGTGTTAGGTCTAATTCCTATTACTTTTTGGCTGAATTATTCGTCACTGCATATTTACAAAACAGGCGCGGCGATCAGTTGGACCTTTGAATCATTAACATCTCTTTTTTATTGACTTCCTCCTTTTTTTTATCCGTGGGAGGTTCACTTTATGTTGGTGTTCAAATGAGTGAAGTTATTGAATTCTAATTAGACCTAACAAGAACATAATCATGCTCTGTAGGATTTGAACCTACGACATCAGGTTTTGGAGACCCACGTTCTACCGAATTGAACTAAGAACGCTTTCTTATCACAGTAGATACGACTAAAAAGAAAAGGATTCTTTTTGTATCCCCAAAACTAAACATGCATAAAGTCTCAGAAAATGAAAATGATGTATGTCCGAATCGATCTCAATGGATCCCTCGTGACTGCCTAGAGGAGAAGAATAGGTAGGGATGACAGAACTGGAACCCGTGATTTGACCCCCTGAGCTCATCTTTTGATTGGTTTATACCTGATTCCACCAGGATCTCGTGACTTTAACGGTTTAAGGGTGTCGGCTCGTCATTTCGCGACTAGATCTAGCGGGTTTGGGTTCATACAATATCATACTATCATTACCTCGGGTCGGTGCTCGGTTTTCCTTCTTGGTTTCGGTTAAAGAAAGGGAGAAATATAAGAGAGAGCTTAAGTGTGTGTGTTTTGGGTGGTGTATGGAATATGTGTAAATGAATGGATTAATGGGTGATTAAGGTGTATATACTCTAGGTCATGGGCTTGAGCCCATGGTCAATCTTCATTCCTTTCTAAATACAAGTCCATTACCTATATCTCTTTAATTATTTATCTACTAATCCAAATAAACTTTCCTACCGTAAATAAATAATATATTACTATTATTTTTAGAAATTTTGGAATGTTACATGTTATTTGATTGAAGTCATACAAAAGATAATATTGACCCATTTAGTTATGACTTCGGTTTTTATTTTTCTTAAACGAGTTAATCATTGAACAATCATTTGTTTCGGTAATTAAATTTTTATTTGATTAGTTATCTTTTTTGTAGTACGTTGAATATTACTACCACTTATTTATCAACTATTTGTGAGTTTTTTTTACTAAGTGTAGTCATAAAAAAATATTAACCAAATAGGGTTACTTTGAAAAGTATTTCCAAAAATTGGTGTTTTCTAATTTAATGTTTAAAAATATATTAAAAAATACTCAACCAACTCCTTCATATTCTCAGATTATAACCCTAACGATTAAAGTACCTACACTTGAAATAATAATTACTAGGCAAAGACTTATTAATTAACACCCAAAAAATTGTTTCAAATGAACACACATGATAATCAAGACCCGTTTTGTTTCTTTTGGCCGATTTCATACTCGTTTTTTATTTTTTATTGCCTTTTGTTCGTTTTTCAGTTTCGTTTTTGTTTGTTTCAAATTTTTAGTTTCATTTTAATGGCTCTTTTTAGTTTCGATTGATTTGTTTCGGTTTTGGCTTTTTGTTTCATTTTCGTTGATATTTCGATTTCAGTTCCATTTCTTAGTGGTTTTTTTTTATTGAATGAGGACAACGGAGGAAACATTTTAGTTTTTTTTTCTACTTTTTTGTGTTTATGATTTATATTTTCAGCTATTATATTTTTGTTATTATTTTTGAATATTTTTTTGAGGGGTTTTTATCTTAATAGAAAAAACCCTTGAGAAAAAGAAAATAATAAAAAAATGATAACTCATAATACAAATAAAAAACAAAAAATCTAAAAAACTGAAATGTTTCTGTCCTAATCCTCGTTAAAAAACAAAAACAAAATCTGAAACTCGTTCTGACCCAAACCAAAACAACCCTTTTTATAATTGACTCGTTCTGACCCAAACCCATTCTGATCAAAACCCACCCGTTTTGACCCATGACTCGTTTCGACCCATGACCCGTTCGACCCAACCCATTTGCCATCTCTAGTTTTTACACATGGTCAATTGTCCACATTATCTAGAGTTACAAGTCGAGACAACCTTAAAATTGTTATCCTAGATAGTGATGGTGTAACACCCCGGTTAAAGCGAAAACGCTTGAATGTGGCGTACAGATTACTCAAAACACATGTGATACTATTAAGTGACAATATTATCATTAATTAATTTAAACGTCAAGTACACAAGTTTGCAATAAGAAATACAAGGAAAATACAAGAACACTTTAACAACTTGTCAATTGTCTAAAATACCTTAAGTTCTAATGTCTTCGCTATCTCATCCTCTAATAAGTGTACCTATAGCATACATATAAAATAAAGTCAATTAACTAAATAGTTGGTGAGTTCACACAAGTTTTGATATAAATAGGTAAAAATCATACAATTCCATGAAACTTAGTGTAGTAATAGCGCAAGCAATGTCTTTTTCAATTGGTAACAACCAATGTACTCGGATCGGGGCCCCTTTTCCACTCATAACATCGAGGTCCTGATTGCAAAGAGGGGGCGTATGATCATACTTAATGAGGAAACCATGAGCACGTAATCTTTGAGCAAGTAAGCAAATAAACAACAAGCCCATGATAACGAATTGTAGTTTGAATATACGAAGCGAAGTAAAACTAAGTGTTTGAGTAGGATATGCATGCTACCCCCAAAATTAAACATGTAAAAAGGGGTGTGAGAAACTCACCTTGAAATTGAAGCTCAACTTGAAAAAATCGAAAGCGAGTTAACAAAACCGAAACGAACGAACCTCATGAGCTATAATTGAAAATACCAAAATTAAAGACTAACTATTGGGATTACAAAAGTTAACTAACTTGGTTTTAGATATACTGCACTATAAATATTTTATTATTTTATAGAATTTGATATTATAATATTATTTTAAGCTTTAACGGAATTTTAAAGATTTACTATTATTGTAACATTATTTAACTATTAATTTAATCACTAGATTGAGGATTATAACGTTCGTGGAATATAGATTTTAACGAAAATTTTAACTTGAAAACAATTACGTTAGCGTGTTATAAAGTTAACGAAGTGATATCTAATAATATAAATTAGTCGGGTTTTCACGAAACTTTAATGAAAACAAAAGTCGGTTTTTAGTTGACAAGTGACAAATATGATTTATAACTAAGGGGCTGTTTGTTTACATCTGAATGAAACCATTCAGATGTTGTAAACATCTAATTCAATCAGACATCAGACTGTTTGGTCTCAAACAAAAAAATATCTTAATGGTTAAAATTATGTCTGAATCATTCAGACTTGTTTTTGTTGCTGAATGGGACAGAGGCTCATTCAGACCTGACTCATTTAGATCTGAATGAACCAAAATACTATTTAACTTAAATTAATTTTATTAAATATATAAAGATTTTCTAATATATTTATTGATTTATAAAATAATAAAAGAAAAAGGTTTTAAAAATAAATACAAAAAAAAAACGGACTGACCCGAGTTCAAACCCAAGTCCTTCTACCTATACACACAAGGCATAACCACTGGATTAGCTTAATTGTTGTGAAGATACTACTAGAAACAAAATTTATATATATATATTATACATACAAGTTCATCTTCTACCTTCAAACCCTAGGTTTTTTAATTATGTTAATCCGTTCTATGTTTGATCAAATTAAGTTATGGGTTTTGTTTTGCGGCTTATAATGATTCATACACATATAAAACTTACTTGAGAATATTAAGGTTTGATGGTGAACCACGGTTGGCTGGAAAACTAACTTTGATGAACAAGATGAGATTACAGAGAGTATATTAGATTGATTTGTTGTTGTGGACGAGTTTAGTTGATGAATATCGACCTATTTATAAGTCTAATTGGAGCGTATTGCATTTAATGCTTGTTATTGATATTTTGATTAATTTCCAGAGGTTACCTAGTTTATTGGCGATATTTAGTTGTTGTTTATAGGTTTTAAATGAATATTATGACATGTGTTTACGGTCTAAGGTAGTTACACACTTTAATCGGTTCAAAGCGTATGTTAAATGGGATTTTGGAGTTGTCGGCGCCGAATTCCGGCGACCGGAAACTGTGATCGAAAAAACGAAAGGGATAGGGGATGGGGACGGGGGCTAGGTTTAATATAATAATATATTTTAAATAAATTTACATATTAGCCCCCTCAAATTTCATATTCTTTAAAACGTAATTTAAAATATATTTGCATATTGAACCTTGAACTTTCAAGTGTTATTTAAATTTGTGAAGAGTTAATGTTTTTGGATCATTGTCGTATTATACCCGGCTAGTTTGGAACTCGTTTAAATAAAGGCTTTAAATCTCTCATTTTTATTAATTTAACAAAATGAATAGAAAGAGAACGAACGATAAATGTAAATTATCGGGAATACTAATAAATGATGAACAACAAACAAGAATGCATTGAAACGACAAAACGAGTCGGTTTAACAAATAAATATAAAAATATAAAATACATGAAACGAAACTTGAGATATATATATATATATATATATATATATATAGGGAAAGGATCAAGAGAGAACTCATCCTTAGATATAAACTAGAGAATTATATTTTTAAAATAAGTATTTTTTATTTAATTAAAACAAATATTTTTTAACGTTTTTTTTCTTTCATCCTTTTTATATGTTGTTATTCTTCACCACAAAATAAAAATAAAAAAAATTAAAAAAAAACTTGTAATGCATTTATGTAATACATCGACATTTTTATAATACATATGTGCAATAGTGTGCATTTTGATATTTGAAATAGTGTTGAATATCATAAATATAATTGTTTGTATTGTATATTTGCAATAGTGTTATATTATATACAAAAATAAAAAAAAAATTTATATAGTACATATGTGCATTAGTGTTGTATTACATATATGCGATAGTGTGTTTTGCATACAATTATTAGTATTGTATTTGCAAATATTCAATAATGTGTATTATACAATGCATTTGTGTTGTATTATATGCAATAAAATACTATTTTATATATGCAATACACATGCATTACATCAATAGTTTTTTTTTTTTTTTTGTTTTGTTTTTTTTTTTTAATTTTTTTCGGGCCGATATCATTTTATTAGAAGAAGGAAAAAAATCCCAAAATACTATTTTTAAAAAAATTTAAAAATAATTCTTTAGTAGTTCTCTAGTTCCCTCTTTAAAAAGGAGTTCTCTCTAGATCTCACCCATATATATATATATTTATACATATATATATATATATATATATATATATATAAAACCTGCAAATTTTAAAATAGGTTGGTTTTTCGGGTTTATAAATTAAGGAATGTTACAGATGGTAATATTTCAAATACAACATCAAATGTTATACACAAAGATGTACTCAGAAATTTGTAATAAATTTTTAATATGTTTCTATCTTTTATGTTATACTTAAGTAACTTGTTTACATATTTATCTGTTTTTTAAAGGGATATTAGTTTTAATACTCCCAACTTTAACCTTATTTTTTTGTCACTCCCTCACAAACTGAAAACTAACTACGTTAGTTATTTTTCTGATATGTCGTTTTTCAATGACGGGGCACCCTTATGTGGCAGGTTTTAAAAAATTGTTTGGCCCACCCATCATCTCATCTTTCTTTTTCACACATAACCACCATCACCCACTGGCCATCTCCACCACTACCACCATGAAATAACCAGCTACCTACAACTAATCAATTTCAAATCAAAAAACTGTAACTAGGATGTTCATCGGGTCAACCCGATCAGGTTTCGGGTTAGTCGGGTTTTCCTTAAAGAATATCTAACCCGTAACCCGACCCTATTTAGGTTCGGGTTAGTCGGGGTTCGGGTTAGTCAGGTTAACCATGTTACTTTATAATTTTAAGTTGTTTTTTGTGTTTGTAACTTGTAGGTTGCAAAATTACTATTTCAGCTCAATTTTCAATTTTTGTTACAAGTAATTATCTTATAATTAAATATATATAGGTCTATAAACAAACCTAAAGGACATGAACAAAGACATATCCGTGTTCCTTCATTTAACTTTTAACGAACACGAACACTTAATCGAACAAATATTTGTGTACATGTTCGTTAGTTAAAAACTAAGCATGTTCTTGTTCATTTATGTTCATTCATTTAAAATCTAAACAAATAGTTCACAAACATAAATGAACATAATTAAAAAAACATAAATGAAAATGAAGGAACATATATATACATACATTAATGAACACAAATGTAACATCCAAAGTTTCGTCGGTATTTAAAGGAATTGTGTTTAATTAAATTACAGAAGATAAATGTAATTATCTAAATTAGAAGGGGAATAAGAGTCATTAGATGAAAATTTAAACATGAAACCCTACCTTCTTCCTATAAATGTAGCCACCATCTCATTTATAATCATCCTAGCTTCCAAACACATTCTTTAACAAATTCCCGTTTTTGAGAAAATAATCCACAAATACATGACGATTCCCGGATATCTAACCGTCGGATCGGTCTCAAATTTTAACCGAGTGTTCATGGCATATAAATCAAGATTTCCATAGTTCAGATATTTGATCAGAGATCAGGAAGCTCTATTTTTATCAGAAAACCGTAACAGCAAAAAATGGAATTTTCCAGCAACTGTTCAGCTTTTCCGGCGACTGTAGTAGCGTTTTCTGGCATCGGAGAGCTGGGGTTTGTAGATCGGGGTGAGAGGATTTCGTGGCCAGTTTAATCACTCAATTCCGAGTTCATTAGATATGGTTTTGGTCTATTCGAGTGATTTCGAACATAAACCTCAAATATATGTCTTTCTTAAAAAGGTTTACTTTTGGTACACAGATTTTCATTAAAATTGGTAGGATGATAGAACGGACGATGATTATTGATAAAGTAATTATCTTGCTAGTAAACGTATTAGTTGGTTCGTTTCGGGTAAAACGAGTAGTGTTCGGTTCGTGAAAATGACGAGGTAAACGAAGTCGGTTTTGCATGAAAATTGGTAGGATGTTAGAACGGGCCATGGTTATTGATAAAGTAATGAACCTGCTAGTAAACGGGTTAGTTGGTTCGTTTCAAAAAACGAGTAGCGTTCGGTTCATTAAAAGGACGGGTAAACAAAGTCGGTTTTGCATGAAACTTGGTAAGATAGTAAATCGGACCTTGTTATTTGAGAAAAATGTAAACTTGAGCATAAACAAGTTTCTTGGAATGAAACAGGACAAACGGGTAACGTTTGAACCAAGTTAGTGAAGAGAAACAATATGGTTAAAGTCCAAGGCTCATTTATTATGCAAGACAGGCAAAACGAGTTGAAAAGAATGATGGAAAATGATGAGAATAAAATCATATTCAAACAAAATGTAATCGAATCGAATGGGCAAAGTAATTGAATCGAATTCTATTCGATTAGAATTTTCCATTCGATTAGAATATGTCATTCGATTAGAATATGTCATTCGATTAGAACTATCATACAATTAGAATTGTGATTTGATTAGAATTGTGATTCGATTATAATGGTGATTCGATTAATATGGTGATTAGATTAGAATGATGATTCGATTAGATGATATAGTTAGAGGTAGTTAATTGATACTTATAATTATTACACAGTTAGCCATGTCCAGCTAAGGAAAGGTATTACTGTTAACTCGGAGAAGAACATGATCCAGGTGAGTTTCTAGCCCATTTTCTCTGTTATGTTTTTCGAGGTTGTGTGCATACTTCTATGTGTTTAGTTAATACACATATCTTAAGTGGTAAGTGTATGCTACATGAATGTTATGAATGATATTTGAATGATATAGAAAAGGTTAAGAGTATGTATGTAGTTGTGTGTGTGTATATATATATATGTATAACTAAAATTATGTATGGTATGTATGATTTTACGGAAAGATATGTATGGTGGTATGGTTTGTATGGCTGTATGTTAAAGGGTTGCAAATCCTAATAATATATGCTAGGGTTAAATAGTTTCAGACCCTAATAATATTTTCAAAGGATAATTGGTTACATACCCTAATAATATCCGCGAAGGTTAAAGGGTTGAAGTCCCTAATAATATTTGCGAAGGTTAAAGGGTTGCGGACTCTTCTAAGTTCTGCGAAGGTTAAAGGGTTGCAGATTCTTCTAAATTATGCGAAGGTTAAAAGGTTGTAGACCCTAATAATGTCTGCGAAGGTTATAAGGCGAAAGACTGTTTAAAACGTATAGATAATTACGTATGTATAAGTAAGCTAAAAGAAGAAAGTATGAAAGAATGAACGTGTGAAAGTATGAAAGAAAGTAAGTATGAAAGAATGAAAGTATGAAATTATAGAAGTATGTATGTATGAATGAAAGAAGCAGCTTAAGTATGTAATATGTATCTACTGATACATATACATATATATATATATATATATATATATATATATATATATATATATATGAATGTAATGTATGTTGACTAATTAACTAGAACTCACTCAGCGTAGCTGACTTTTAGTATGCACACAGACAGATAAGATGTAGGAGTTGGCTTGAGGAGGACACATGGCATGCCCTGAGCTGACTGACATCTAGTGAAGAAAAGTTATGATGTTTTATGTTAAGATAATTTGAAATTTAAAAGTTATGATTTTAATATTTTTTAATGAATGTTAGATGTTTTTATATTCCGTGAAACGTTTTAATTCACTATGATATTTAGAACTGTATTTGTCACACTCCGAATAGGTAAATGCGGAAGCGTAAATGAGAGTGTAACATAAACCTTTGGTATCAACCACATTGTTATAAAGAAAATTGACAAACTTATCTACATCATATTATATTGGTTGGTACTAAGTTTACAAACTTGATGAAAAACACATAACCAGTTCTCGCGGCTGTTTTTTCTTTATTATATACTTGTATCTATTTACAGCGATTCAACTTCACTCTTAACACCGACCATGTAAGCAAATAATTCCAACTTTGTCTTAAAACTGGTCAACTGCGTCTAGTTGGTGAGTTTCAAGTTTCACGAGTACGAAAAAAACCAGTATACACATTCGTAAAGTTCATAGTATATAGGTATGTAAGTATGTATATGATGCAATTATACTAAGACACAAGTGAACCTTTCTAACGTGCGTGTTTTTACGTGGCCCCTCACTGCCCACGTACTTCCTCGGCCCTGTAGGCCCAGATGCCCCAAGTAGTACCATGTCTAACACTACATGGCAAATAAAAATCATAATTGTATGGTCAAGTGCAATTGATTAGTTACCGGTACACTCCACCGGTGGTAGCAATTGTGTTTGTCAAACCAATTGTACTATTCACCGTAGTTAATTACTTGTGTTTGTGGGGACTTTCAAGTGTTAGTACTTAGATAAATCACATCATCACAAGTTTTCAAGTATATAGTATGTGTAAACATGCTTTCCACCCCAAAAATTCGTAAAACAGTTTAAAAAGTGGGGTCATGAAACTCACCTTATCGTAGTTTGAACCAGTAATATGTATCGGTAGCTAGTGTGATTCGATTTTGTAACATTCGTTAATTTTCAAAACCGAAAACATGACCCCTTTTAAATTTTCGGTTTGTTTCTATTTAAATTTATATATTTTTATAATATTATTGATTAACCTCAATTTTCGTTAATGTATTTCATGTGATTATTTATATACAATTATACTTTTCACCACCCTTATAGTATTACATACTCACTTAAAACATTTATAATTAAGATCAAGTATTTATGTACATGTCCCATTCAATTTACTAAAATTATTATTTAACTACTACTACTACTACTTATATTATTATTATTATTATTATTATTATTATTATTATCTTTTCATATGTTACTTAACTAATAAAAACTAATGAATTTTTTAGTTTAATAAAATTTATTAAAACAGTTAAACCTTTTGAATGCCTCATTAAACTATTTTTAATTTGTGTATTAATTATATTAAACATGATTTAATTTCTTAAATTCTATAAAGCATAACCACTCTAAAAATCCACCATAAAAGGATGACTAATCCTCCATCTTTATCACACATTAATAAATTATTTTCTTAAGCTTAAGAGAACTGACAAGTAAGTTTTTACCATTTCATGCATTTTGTAGCTTTTGTTTTGATATTTATCTTGAATGTTCATTCTTGTTCATAAGTTGTTCCTCATGATCATGTTACCTTTATCATAAAAATCTTATATTTTGGTTATAAGAAAATCACTATGATCATTGACATCCAAGATAAACACTTTGATTTTCTAAATATTATGTCAAAGCTAGTTATTTTGCAAGAACAAATATAAATATTATCTAGATGTTATTATCCGTTGATCATAATAAACTTATAAACCTTTTAATTTTAGATAATATGATATATACAAAATGGTTTTAATTAAAGATTTCTTATAATAGAACTAATATACTTGATTTCTCTAGATAATTAATTATTGTTTATTTTATTTCAACATAAACTAATATCTATAATTTCTTTAAAATAATTCATGCAAAACATTTAAGTTAATTAGTTATTAAATTAATTAATTATGTTACTAGAATAAAAATAAAATGTTTAATCATAAATTGTTATTAATATTGTTATTTAATCTTATATTAATAAGTTATAATTATTCATCTACAAATCATTCTTCAACTAATAATATCAAAAATGATTTATATAAAATTTAATTCATTTTTGTTAAACTCATTTTAAATAAAGAAATCCCCCAAGTCCCCTTTTTCCATAAGTTAATTAACTTTATAATTCCTGTAGCTAGTCCTTGATTTTGTATCTTTGTTATTATTTATAGTTTTGTGAGATTCAATTGTTTCGTTTGTTAACTCGCTTTCGGTTATTATTTCAAGTTGTCTTCAATATCAAAGGTGAGTTTCTCACACCCCTTTTTACGCTTTTACTTTTGAGGGTAACATATATATCCTATCCAAATTACAATTTCCTTTATTCATTATTTACAAATTACAATTCGTTACATGGACTTGTGTGTTTAATTGCTTACTTGCTAAAAAATTACGTGCTCATGGTTTCCTCATTAAGTATGATCATACCCCCCCCCCTATGCACTCAGGACCTCGATATGAGTGGAATAGGGGACCCCCGATCTGAGTACGTTGGTTGTTACCAACGGAAAAGACACTTACTTGCGCTATTATCCAAGTATGTTGGTGCACACTCCCAACTGGAAAGGACCTTACTTGCTCATTTACACTTTAATGGAATTGTAGATTTTTATGTACTTATATCAAAACTTGTGTGAACTCACCAACTATTAATTTAGTTACTTTATTTTATATATATGTTACATGTACAATTATTAGAGGATGAAACGGAGATGACACTAGAACTTAGGTTATATTAATAAATGGACAAGTTGTTAATTGTTCTTGTATTTTCTTTGTAGTTCTTGTTACAAACTTGTGTACTTAATGTTTAAATTAATTAATGATAATATTGTCACTTGATAGTGTCACATGTTTTTTGAGAAATCTATACGTCACACTCGGCATATTCCACTTTAGCCGGGGTGTTACAGATTGGTATCAAAGCCGTGACTATAATATAGGACATTAGATGTAGTGCTCTAATTGGTTATAGTTTATTTGCTTAATTGTTTAGGTTGCATGATTAGAAATTATTTGAGCCTTATGTGATTGTTCAAAGCACTTACTTGTTACTATTTTACTAATGATTCAATTCCTTCAATTACACAAGCACACACAATTCCAAGACTTATGCCTAAAAACAAAGATTTTTAAAAATTTTCAATAATCGATTTTTTTTCGATGTTCCGATATTTCTTCTTCTTAAAGATGGTTCTATGTGGCGGGTATGTAGTAACTGGAAGGGTGATGTGCTTATTTTCTGAACTCTTGACATCAAGGTTATTGAAACTTAAGGATAAGCAATGCGCATAAATCCCAATCAGACGCGGGACCCGGTTGCCTACATGGAGAGTTTGGATAGGGCACGAAACCTATTAGGCCAAAATATACCACTCAACGCCATACGAATCACAACTTTATGTTTTCAATCGTGATCATGTTCTCTTTGTGAAAAGAATATGGTTACACTCTTAGGATGTCATACACATGGTGGTTCATCCGACGTGTGACGTCCGACCTTTAATGTTTTACAATACCTCAATTTTTTACAATGTGTTTTAACTAAATGTCAGGCAATTCGTGGTGATACACGAACACCCAACTTTCGGTTCGATTTGATTACCCATTTTCATTTTTGTGTTGAAATAAGAGAAAAATCGAGTTTCAACTCGCTTCCTTTATTTAAATATTCATTTACTATTATGGTTTATAATTGAAAATTTAAAAAGTCATGGTGATACATAAATAATCGAGTTTCAATTTGAATATGTTATAATTATATAAATTTACTATTATGTTTTAGAATTGAAAATTCGAATGGTCATGGTGATGCAGAACAGTCGATTTTCAATTCGTTTTCTTTATTTGTATATATTCGTTTATTTTTATGGTTTGAATTTTGAATACAAAGAGTCGTGGTGGTACATAAACAATTGATATTTTTAAAAAAAATAAGATTTCACTACATATATTAATTTTGATATGTATATATATATATATATATATATATATATAGGGGTGGAATCAAAAGAGAACTCATTTTAAAGAGAGAACTAGAGAACTTCTCTTAATACCATTTATAATTTATAGATTAAGGGCTAAAAGAAAGGGAAGGAACAAGGGGTTTATAATAAAAAAGCGCAAAACTGGAAAGGAAAGAAAACTAGTAGCTTCATCCTCCTCACGCAACAACCAAAACCTAGGGTTTTTGAAATTCTCATAATTGATCTCCTAATTCGTTCAATTGACTACAGATGATCTCCTAATTCATTCAATTGACTACAGATTCAAGCTAAAAAACGTAGAATATTGTCAGGTAAGCGATCGTATTAGTCAATTTCATACATTATGAATATCAATTAGGTGTATTACACTAAAATCATGATCAACCCTATCAGTTTTCGCTTTTCTATTTAACTGAAGAATTATAGAATTGATACAGAGCGATTTGTTCCAGTTCTATTAATAAAAAGGCCATCATGGACCAAGATCCAACGGGATCAATCTTTTACACCGATGTATCTTACTCTCTCGACTAGGTCATCATAAGAAATGCAATGCAAAATCTTTCGGAAGTGTTATAAAGAGGGAAGGTCAGGACCTTTGGATGTTGTCGTGACACTTTGGTTACGAAGGTTATCAGGGTCTAGGTTTATTGATAGATTCAGTAATCGAAAGCCCCTCCAACTCAATCAATATCAACAACATGTAGTGACCGGTTAGGCTTGGTTGATTTTGTCAGAAAAGAAAGTAGGTTTCGGGGGTTCATTTATTAGTACACCCCCGGTGCTGGTAAGGTCAGGACCGTGGTCGTACGTCTCCGGTTTGCTGGCCTATCTTCTTTCTGAGATTGACCAGCCAGCTGGGTTGGTTTGGCTATTCTTTTCTATTGAAAAGGAGTCAGTTGTCTGCGCGAGTCATCTTCTTCTAGGCTCCGCTGGACGACATGGAATTCTCGTTTAAATAAATAAATGTCGGCCGTACTTGTGATGGTTCCCAAGGATCCAATATGACCACTTCACTTAGGTCTACGTTGCCACGATATTGTTCTATGGAAGCGGGCGGGCTGATAGAAGTTCGGCCCGCTTTTTTGTGTCGTAGGGGAGGGATTGACCTTTCTAACGCATATTCAGTCGTACCGGCATGGCCCCATTGATTTCTTTTCGATCGGAGCATCCAGCAGCGCAACCCGGTTCTACTTGACTAAGCCCGTGCTCGTCCAAGAAGGGAGTTTGCTTTACCCAACCCCCTTTTTGATAACAAGGCAGAAAGCCCCGACCTGACATTCATTAGTTTCGAATGAAGAGTGCCCTGCCGCACCTACTCCTATCAAAAAGAGAGACTTTACTAAACAAGAAAAGCCCCTCCTATCTTCTTAGTAAAGCGCTAACGCGCGCCCTGCAATCAAACTCAAGTTTCGCCTTGATCGATACAACAACCTTACTAATAGAAAGGGTCAAAATGCGCTCCAGAAACCTATCTTACTAATATAATAAAACGGCCTATCTAAGCCCTATGGTTGTAAAGCTACAGCTCGAAAGTCGGCCATACCTTCTATGTTTTAGTAAAGGGCCTTTTCAATAAGGCTCGCGCTAGGCGCTCACGTTTTTTGGCTTCCCTAAAATAGAAGATTTTTCAGTTGGTAAAGACCCGCTCCTTGTTTCAGTCAGAATGAGTCCCCGGGACATTGGCTTCCGCCAACAGTGAACTATTAAGGATCGCATCCCGCGCATATTCTACATTATAGCCTGCAACTGATTCAGCTTCCACTTCTGGGAGATCAAACGGAGCTCGATTAGTTTCTTCTAGACAAGAAATAAGAACATAACCAATACAGGGAACAAGGGAATACCGGACCATATCTGCTTTTGCGCCATGACTATCTCACTCGAATTACGGGGACCTACACATATTAGTACAGTATACCGGGGTCCCCGACCAGAACCACACGTGCAAGTTTCCCTGCATGTGGCTCGTCCGTGCTTTTCTATTCCGCTTTGCGCCTATTAAGAGAATAGGTCCCGTTCAAGCGGTCCGCCTTTCTTCATCTTTACCAGCTGCCATGCACGAGCCCATAGAAAGGATTTAGCGCCCCTCTCTAGATAAGAAGCAGAACGCGCCATCACCTACAGCCCTTTCCTCTACCGGGGACTTCCACGAAATGAAAACGGGCGGCATCGCCGTATGCTTCACTTTTGTTGCCCTGGTTTATATCCCGGAGTACTCCTATGGCCGATCTGTCACCCAACCTACTTTAACAACCTAAAGGCGTCCCGTTTGGAGAATGACCCCTTATGGCACGACTTAGTCAGTTATTCTCGCAGTTCAGATAAGATTCGGACCGCCATTTCTCAGAAAACATGGTTCTTGCCCCCTCTCTACTCCCCCCTTTGAGCTCGTCCATTCGTTGGGTGATCCGTGCTCTCACGTTCGAGTG